>NC_133512.1:98971363-99595227 GCF_049354715.1 Callithrix jacchus | reverse complement strand
TCCCAAAGTGCTGGGATTACAGGTGTGAGCCACTGCGCCTGGCCTCCACCTAATTCTTATTCATATAGTTTGTCATTGTCCCACTTCTCCAATATCGGAAAGGTATGATTCTGCTAACTTTGCCGCCCCTTCATGCTGGCACCATAACGAAGGTGTCTATTGTACAAACACTGCGGTTTTCTGCTCTCATTGTTTCTGCATCTTCAGCTCTGCCTCTTGCCCTTATTTCATAGTGTTTGCTGTCCTCAAAGGCTCTGTCACTTCTCCTTGTGAGTCCAAGTTTATTCCTTTGAGATTTCCAAATGCCTTCATTATTATTGTCTTCCCACAAGGAGAATCAGAAGTTCAGGGCCTGCATTGAGCTCCTTCTGGAAAGTTGAGGGGGCAAAGAAAAACTCCTGCCTCAGGACAAACCTCTGACATTGTCATCGTTGTCATCCCTCTCAACACTTTCTTATTTTCACCCCATGTCCCTCACCCACCTCCCCATACACACACACAGCTTCAAAGTACCTCACTCCCACCTAGACAGAGGACAGCCATCTTCTACTGTCATTGATTCTTAAACCAGTGGTGTATCTAGACCAAGGAAATCTAGTCTCTCACTACCCATTCCTTCACCAGTTAGCATCTTATTACTATACTGAAGTATCTGTCTCAAAAATAACCAAATCTAATAGCCTCTTACTGTTGTCTGACTTTCCTTAACCTCTCACTTTTATTTAACAATTCTCACCATGCCCTCCTTGAAATCTTGACATCAAAACACTCCATGGTTCTGTTTTCTCAGCCTCTCCGCCAACTCCCATCTCTTTGCTCTTTTCCTCAGTCCCCAAGCTTCTCTTCTCTTTCCTCCACCCCCTTGCCTTGGAGGGCTCATACATCCGTGAGGCTTGGTCAGCAGAACGTCGCTAATCACTCCCGGATCCATCCCAGGTTTGACCCGGGACTAACATCCACAAAGGCTTGTGTGTGAAGTCTGAGAGTGAGGAGAACAAGGTGCCAGCTAGATAATAACACCAGGGATTCTTGACTCTGTCTTTAAAAAGACCGGATATGAATGTTTTAAATAAAGACTTTAAAAGACAGATGGAAACAGGAGAGAGGAAAGGGGAGATACGTTAAGATCAGCAGAAATGGCGTTTATTTTGCTTCAAAGATGACAAAACTCACCAGCAGGACACATAATATGAACAATAACGTAATATTTGCAAAAGTATATTTAGACAAGAGTTCTAGGCTGATATATTTGAAGTCTGGGTTTATCAGCATTTATTAAAATAACTGTCAATAATTTGAAGTTTTGAAACAACTAGGAAGCAGTGGTTTAGCACTCTATTCCTTTATATCCCCACTTTCAGAAGCAACTTGGAACCATAGGTCCCACTGCAAGGCAATGGCTTCTGAAATCAGTGCTGTCAGACTGAGCCTAGGGGAGGGATTAATCATCCACCATTTTAGCAGTGGCCAAAGCTCATAACTGCCTTGGTTGTAAAACTGTAGTATCGAGCTTTTGCACTAAGAAATAAATGTGATGTCAATGACGGCATCAAAAAAGTGTCTTGTCTTTGTTGGCTTTGAGATAATTTTGGGCGTCCATGTTCCTGGCTCTGTGAGCATTGTGTTTCCCCTTTCAGCTTCAACCATCCGCATAGCTTTAGAGACAATGGTCTGCCCGGATGCAGTGGCTCACGCCTGTGGTCCCAACACTTTTAGACACCGAGGCGGGAGGAGCCTTTGTATCCAGGAGTTTAAGACCAGTCGGAGCAACATAGCAAGACCTTGTCTCTACAAAAAACTTTTTTTAGTTAATCAGGTGTGGTGATATGTGCCTATAATCCCAGAGTCTCAGAAAGCTGAGACAGGAGGATTGCTTGAGCTTGGGAGGGCGAGGCTGCTGTGAACCATGATTGCACCACCACACTCAGCCTGGGCCAAAGAGCAAGACCGTGTCTCAAAAAAAAAAAGGACAGTGTTCTGGCAGGTGGTGAATGTCTTGCATCAGGTATGAATCAGTCTATCGGCAGTTTTCATACCTAAGCACAGCAATGTCTAGAAGCATATTAGACGTGGGAGAAGGAAGTGCCTCATATGATGTAAGCCCCCAAATCAAAAGGGCACCCAGATCACAGTAAGAGTGCAGGCCTAGAAGCCAGCCAGCCTGGGTGTGAGTTCTGGCTACTTACTGGCTAAATGACATCACATAAATTCACTCTTATTCTTGGTTCACTCGCCTGTCAAATGCAGGTAACAGTAATATCTAGCTCTGAGAGTGAACACATGCAAAGTTCTGGAATAGTGCCGGATACATCTGGTATCTGATAAGTATTAGCTTTTGAAATAGGTAATATTTCATCGCATTCATCCTGCCACCATAGTCTCTACAATGAATTCAGACCTCTTTGGTCCACCCGCATTGCGTAATACTCCACATTTAGACACATCAGAGTGCTTTCCACTATAGAAACCCAGACTTCAGTCTGTATTTTGAAGCTTTCTTCTAGGTTAATAGTTTGGATTCACATGTTCTGCATGTCCTTTACTCTGAGGACACAAGAAAATCCATGCACTAATAATGAACTAAAAAAAAATCTATCCTATTGATGGAGTTCTGAAAGAGCACTCATGAGCATTATCTGAAAATGCAATTTTCCAAACCCCAGTTTTCTCTCAGTATGTGAAAGCTTTTTTTTCATATTCGCCCTCCAATATCTAACTGACAGAGAAATCACTGATCAATACTTGTCAGTCATGCAGCTCTGCACTAAAGAATATGGAGCAATTTCCTTTAACTCCCTCCACCACCGAAGACTCTTGGCCATTCTGCTGTTCTCAGTTCAACCAGATAACTGGGTTGATATTTCACACACCTCCGCTGGCACCACAGGTGTTTTGTTTGTTTTGTTTTGTTCTGTTGAGGCAGAGTCTTGTTCTGTTGCCTAGTCTGGAGTGCAGTGGCACAATCTCGGCTCACTGCAGCCTATCCTTCCTGGGTTCAAGCGAGTCTCCTGCCTCAGCCTCCTGGGAAACTGAGATTATAGGTGCGTGCTACCATGACTGGCTAATTTTTGTATTTTTAGTAGAGACAGGGTTTCACCATGTTGTCCAGATCCAGGCTGGTCTCAAACTCCTGACCACAGGTGATCTGCCTGCCTTGGCCTCCTAAAGTGCTGGGATTACAGGAGTGAGCCACTGCACCCAGCCCACCACAGTTTTTTTTTTTATAATGGGTTCAAGTTGATGATTCAGACCTAAGAAACAATGGTAGCATACAGAACAGGAGAAACAAAAGGTGCAGAATTGCAACTCGGGTAGGCCTCGCCTGCCCAGACACACAGCTGCTTTTTCCCCCTGACCTACCCAGGGCAGATGGGGCTGCCATGCCAGAGAGCCATGGTCAGGGTGGCTCAACTAGACACAGAGGAGCCCTCGCTCTTTATCCCACCAGTCACTCATACCGTTCCAGTGCCAGGCTCCAGATCTCTATGCTAATTCACAGCTCTCCAGTCTGGACACAGCCCTCCATGTGTCCAGATAAGATAGCAACAACACCCATCCTAACTCTGTGCTGTCTTTTTTTTTTTAAGACAAAGTTTTGCTCTGTCACCCAGGCTGGAGAGCAGGGGCTCAATCTTGGCTCATTGCAACCTTCACCTCCCTGGTTCAAGTGATTCACCTGCCTCAGCCTCCCACATAGCTGGGACTACAGGCATGTGCCACCATGTCTGGCTAATTTTTTAATTTTTTTTCAGTAGAAACAAGGTTTCACCACGTTGGCCAGGCTGCTCTCAAGCTCCTGACCTCCCGTGATTCTCCTGCTTTGACCTCCCAAACTGCTGGGATTACAGGTGTGAGCTACCACGTCTGGCCCTAACTCTGTACTTCCTACGGAAACAGTGCAGTGAGAGGAGGGACCTCACTTTCTCAGAGAGGTCTGGATCACCCCAAGCTTGGTAACCCTTCCTCGTTGTCTTAGTCTGCTTGGGCTGCCCTAGAAAACACCACAGCCCGGTGGCTTAAACAGTAACATTCTCACAGTTCTAAAAGCTCGAGGTGTCAGTAGGGTTGCTTTCTTCCGAGGCTTCTCTTCTTGATTTTCAGAACTGCTGTCTTCTCGCCGTGTCATCCTTTGATCTTTTCTCTGTGCAACAGCTTCCCCAAGTGTCTGTTCCTCTTCTTAGAAAGACTTCAGTTCTATTGGATTAGGTCTCACCTTTATGGCCTCATTTAATGTTAATTACTTCTTTAAAGGCTCTGTCTTCAAATGCAGTCACATTGGAGGTTAGGGATTCAACAGATGAATTTTGAGGGGACACAGTTCAGTCCATAGCACTCCTGATACCTCCGGTATCAGATTTATGTATTCATCATCTCAGCCATATTTAATTTTTTCCAACTCTGTGCTTCTATAGAATGTGCTTATACTCAATAATAGCAATAATCATAACAGCTACCAGTAACTAGAATTAATGCAAAGATCTGCATTATCATCTGTTATTAACACACTCCTGCCAAGTGCATATTGTTATGCCAATGCAACACGTAAGGAGACTGAGGCCCAGGGAGGACCTGGGAAGCTCACACACCCTGAACAGCAAAGCCAACACACAGAGGTAGATCTTTGTGACCACTGTTCATGCTTTCCTCATCCCTGCTTGCTGCCTCCCATACATCAAATGGTGCCTGGCATCATCACGCGGCTATGTGTGATCACATTAGGATTAACCTGCCACAAGAAGCTTGTGCTCATCATCATTTTAGAAATGGCTTTCCTGGTGCCTTTTGCTCATGAGCTGATCGTGCAACAGCTTTGCTCTTCTGAGCATCCTGCAGCCGCTCTCATCTCACCCTTCCTTTCCTCCCAACGGAGCTCCCCTACTTGCAGGCTGACGCCCCCTTACCTCTTTCCCTAGAGCACTGTCTCCATGGCCAAGCTCGTGATCCCCTTTCTGTCACTTTCTCAGTGGGACGTATCCTAACCACCCTACTTAAAGTTGCAGCCTCCCCCACCCCACTCCAACTCTGTGTCCCACTTATCCCTGCTTGACTTTTTCTCCATAGCGGTTACCACCTTCAAACACACAGTATATTAGATTTTCTTATTGAGTTTCTTGTTAAATTAATCTTTCCCCCTGCAAGAATATAAGCTCTACAAGGGCAGAGACTTTTGTGTGTTTTGCTTCATTACTATGAAGCAAACAAAACATCTAAAACAGGGCCTGCCTCATAGTGGGCATGACATAAATATTTTTCGAATGAATAAATTAGATTTTATGTGTGATTCCTTTCTGTGGTGAATTAATGAATTTGGGCAAAAGTACTCGGGGACCCAACTTAGCTCCTTAGAAAACTATTAAGTTCTGTGTTTGAAGATAGTGGATATTTTATAATTCCTCTTGATTATTATGTTTGCACTTTTTGTTTAATATAGTAGCTGATTTTGTTTGCCCCACTCTTCTGTGCATTTTACAGTTGTATTATTCGTTATGGGTAGTTACAGCATTTTCATAATTAATCTTTAATTGCAACACTTGCAAAGCATTTCACATGAAAAAGTGATTTAGGGATTAAACCCACATCTCACGTTGGTTAATTATCACAGGCCTGACTAATGTGCATGAAGCCCC
Source organism: Callithrix jacchus (assembly GCF_049354715.1). NCBI lineage: Eukaryota > Metazoa > Chordata > Mammalia > Primates > Cebidae > Callithrix > Callithrix jacchus. Next base: position 99,589,600 of record NC_133512.1, on the reverse strand, counting down.
TGCATGGCAGGGGGCTCTCTCCAATGATAATGTGTTGATTTTCTAATTAACAAAGGTTAAGTAGCGTTTTTGCTTGAAGACCTATAATTTAAACTTACAATATTTGTCACCAAGAAAGATTTCTACAGAGTGGATAAGCGGAACTCAAATAATTTTCACTGGTTCTAGTGCATCAGTGTCTTTTACATAATATATAATGACCATTTTCAGGACAAAAGATTTTTCTTCATATCAACTAGATCATGAAAAGTACTTTCTAGCTCACTGCCCCATTTAAATAAATCAGGGACTACCTAAGTAAGAAAAGAGCTTAATTTATTTAGTTTTCCTTTATAGAGAAAGAAATGGTATTTCACTCACATATAAATTCTGAAGAGGGAGTACAAAACCTTATTTAATGAACACAACAAATACAAATTAGACTGCAGTCATGTTGCACCCAGTTAAAAGAGGAAGAAAAAAAAAGTCAGACATTGGTACAAAGAAAGAAAAAGCAAGCAAGGAAGAGATTGAAGAGAATTTGAGAGTATTTACTGAAATTTGGGTAAAAACAGCACAAGCCCAGAGGGAAAGCTAGTAAACTGTGGGCCAGAGCAATTGAGAGCTGGAAAGAGTCAGAGACACCATCAAGTTCAGCCTCCTTTTTTTTTTTTTGGATGAGGAAAAGGATGCTGAGAGAGATTGTGTAATTTGACAAAAGCCACACAACTGAGTAGAAACAGTAGATGGTCCTGAGAGGGAAAGGTTCCACAAACACAAGTGCAGGAAGAGAGATGGATCCATGTAGAACCTAGGAAGACCAAAGACCCAGGAACCAAGACAGAAGCAGAGTGAGAAAACTCTGCCAAATCCTTTCTGAAATGAACCCTGTATGCTAAATAATTAAGTATCCATGAATACATCTAAAGATTTGCCTTAATGATATGATAAACATATGATCTACTGTAGATTTATTTGCTCCGCCAATGGACTCTTTGAAAAATATTTCCATTCTTCATCATATTAACATTTATTTAGAGTCTTTTCAAACTCTCAGTCATTGCTGAAGATCCATGAAATACCAATTGCTTCTAAATTAAAATACATCCCAGATAGGTAAAAGGTTAACATGTGGAGAGAATTAAAATCGCAAAAGTGTTAGAAGAAAATATAGTTGATTAATTATATTATTTTGTATTACAGAAGGTCTTTATAAGCCCATGACCAAAGGCAGAAATCACACAAATAAGAGGTTGGTGTGACTACAAAAACATCCAAAACTTTCATAGGGAAAAAGTAACACCATATGGAAGTCAAAAGACACAACCTGAAAAGATACAGTTGCAACAGAGTTATTTACAACAAAGAGTTAAAGCCCGTATTGTTATGCACCAATAAGAAATACATCTTCTTCTATTCCCAGCAAAAAGCAAAGGTCACAAAGAAATAAAAAATAAGAAAAGTGAAAACATGAAAATAACTCAAGTATTTGAGGCAATGCAGATGTACAGTGAACCCTTTTTGCCCCTGTCAAGCAGACTGACATGAATACAAAAGGACACTGGCCAATATTAGAATTGTGTGGAGACGGTGATAATTGCATACCCTACTGGTGAATTAGAAACTGGTTAATTCTTCTTAGAAGAAAATATATTTCAAATGCCTTTAAAATGTATATGCCTTTTGTGAGCACTGCTCAGTACCAAGCTTGGATTTTCTAATCTTTTCAGGCAGATTCGTGGGAAGAAAAACACCAGCCGAGGTATATAGAGAAAAAGAGTTTATTTACAAAGAAAGGAAAAAAAAGTTTATTTACAAGGATACCTAGAGACGCTCACAAACTTCAACACCGGCAATAAAGCAGCACGGGTTTTCGCAAGTCCAAACCAAATCACCATCGAAGCTCAGTTCGGCTTCTGCTAAACAATCTTTTATACTTTTTAAAACAAAGAAGGGTCAAGTCAGGACACTGTCCACGTCTTCATCATGTAACTAACATCCTTGAGGTGTTTACCAAAAACTGGATCAGGGAACTGGCCAGGTTCCCAGGTTCGGCTCTTCAGAGCCTTTTTTTGCATTGGGAAAATTCTGAGCTCGGAATACTCCCAATGATAAGGAAATGAAGACAACATAAAGTCTGTCCATGACTTGTAAACTTAATTAACTCCTTCTGTTCCATTACACCTTTCAACCTAGCAATTCGACTTAAAAGTGTGATTAATTCTAAAGAATCAATTTTAAGGAAAAACTGGGCAACAGGTGTGCAAAGGTTTTCGTAAAGATTATATTATTACAGTATCATATAAAGTGGGAATTTTTAAAAATGTAGAAGTTCAATGTGGTGCGATAGCAAAACAAGTGATAGTGTGTTCACAGAATGGATGCAGATACTGAGCAAGGTGTTTTAGTTGTACATTTATTGCTTGGAAAATGTTTCATATATTAAGTGCAAAGAGCAAGTTTCAAAACAATGTATACATTATGATCCCATTTCTTCTTTTTTTTAAAACACATATGTATATTTATAGAAAAAAATAGAAAAGGCTGTTCCCTAAAAGTAAAAGTAATTAAATTTGAGTAGCATGACAGAATCTGTTTTGTATTGTACTTCTCCATAAACAGTACGCTACGGTTGCCACAAGGACTGTTACATTGGCCATCAGGCAAACGGAGACAGGGAGATCTCAAAGTGATTTTTATGTTTTAGCACATTTTTATAGGATATAATTGTCTTAATTGACTAGTAATGAAACATTTTTAAGGCCAGAAATTTATTTAAGAAAATGCCTTTTGGAAAGCCTTTATTGCAAGGACAAAAGCCATAATAATAGAAGCTAAATTGAAATTCTAACACACAAAGAGTGACTAGTGGGTTGAAATTCTCCTAAATCAGGCTAAGGCACTAATTCTTTACAGCACAGAGGTGTGGAGCCCAGTTGACAAGCAGATGGTAAAATGGTCCTTCAAAGTGGCTGTTTTTAATAACTTCCTTTGTCATCTACTATCTCATAGCTTTGATCAAAAAAGGCACTGGGCTCTCTTTACTTCTCTATTCAAATATTTTAGAAGAAATCAAATACTTGCAGGAGCGTCATGATTCAAATCAATGTATCACCCAATGAGAGAATTGCAAGGCTTGGGTTTACGGAGATGGTAGAGCAGCTCATTTGCCATTTCACTGATGGGGGTTTACAGGCATAAGCAGGTGCTAATTCATCCCTGCCACTAAAAGCCTTTGATCTTCCGGTCCTGTCTGATGAATTTACTGGAGTTTATGATTTTTCTTAAGATAGCAGAGTAAGTGATGAGAATCAATCCCCAGCCTAATGATCTTGCTCGAATTCCAGTAACGCTATTGACTACTCCATTTTTAAAGACATCCAAATCTACATCTCAGAAACGTGCATCTATGCGGCCCCTGCCTCGAAAGTTCTTCTTGGTGTTAGGTGGTCTATACAGAACAAGGGTTAAGACACTAAATCCTGTGTGTTGCTTGGGAATAAGACAGATATGATACGACTGCCACTCAGGAACTATGAGTCCTTGAGTAAACTTCTTAACTTCTCTAGGCCTTAGTTTCTCCATCTGTATAATGGGGATCATGCAAATAATATCTACTTTGACATGTTGTAGGGAGGACCAGGTGACTAACATATATAGGATGCTAAATAGAGTGCCTAGCATATAGCCCTCAATGAAGGAGTAACTTGGGTTTTATTTTTATTAACAGTATCTTCTTTTCTAAATCCTCATCAGCTATTTAATTCAACAGTTTTACCTACTATTCATTTTAGATTCATTTCCAGAAAAGTTGTTACTCCAAGATACAAACGTGTATATAAATTTGAGTTCCTCCTTTTATACCAGCTGTTTTTAAAAAAATTATAGCTGGGCCGGGCGCGGTGGCTCATGCCTGTAATCCCAGCACTTTGGGAGGCCGAGGCGGGTGGATCACGAGGTCAAGAGATCGAGACCATCCTGGTCAACGAGGTGAAACCCCGTCTCTACTAAAAATACAAAAACTTAGCTGGGCATGGTGGCACGTGCCTGTAATCTCAGCTACTCGGGAGGCTGAGGCAGGAGAATTGTCTGATCCCAGGAGGCGGAGGTTGCAGTGAGCCGAGATCACACCATTGCACTCCAGCCTGGGTAACAGGAGCGAAACTCCATCTCAAAAAAAAAAAAAAAAAAATTATAGCTAAGAATACTACAGACACAATTAAATCCACTTGTGATAGAACGCTTCAGTGAATCTTTCTATGAAATTTCTGGGGAATATTTTAATATTTTCATGCTCATGAATCTCAGTCCAACTCTATAACTTACTCCAAAAATCACAGTGAACGTGCTCGTTGTGCTGTATGTCTTGTAATAATGACATTTAGACAAAAGCAATGAAAGCTGGCCAGGCACAGTGGCTCATGCCTGTAATTCTAGCACTTCGGGAGGCCGAGGTAGGTGGATCACAAGGTCAGGTGTTCAAGACTAGCCTGATGAACATAGTGAAACCCCGTCTCAACTAAAAATACAAAAATTGGTGGGGTGTGGTGGTGTGCACCTGTAATCCCAGCTACTCAGGAGGCTGAGGCAGGGGAATTGCTTGAACCCAGGAGGCAGAGGTTGCCATGAGCCAGGATGGCACCACTGCACTCCAGCCTGGGTGACAGAGTGAGACTCAGTCTCAAAAAAAGGAAAAAAAAAAAAAAAAAGAAAAGCAATGTAATCTGATCTAACCTAGCAATAAATGTGGTATAGCTGATTTCTCTATAAAATTATCAGTTCCAGCTTCCAGCTACCCCAGACAAGGAGCCTTGGGTAGTCTTGACATGAAATTAAAAGCAAAGCATCTCTTGAGACAAGAACTAAGATCTACAATCACATTTCAAATGGATTTATGCCTTCCAACTAATTGACTTATTAACTATGCTAATGCATTCATGTCTCATCCTTCATATTTTTTTCAATAAGTAATACTATAGAACTCAATGTGAGATACCAGGCTGGAGGGCAGTGGTGCAATCTCAGCTCACTGCACCCTCCGCCTCCCAGGTTCAAGTGATTCCCCTGCCTCAGCCTCCCAAGTAGTGGGTGTGCACCACCAAGCCCGGGTGACTTTTTGTATTTTTAGTAGAGACGAGGTTTCCCCATGTTGTCCAGGATGGTATCAATCTCCTGACCTTGTGATCCACCTGCCTTGGCCCCTCAAAGTGCTGGGATAACAGGCATGAGCCACCGTGCCTGGCCTAGAGATTTCTATAAATGCTTTTTCTACGAGGAACCAGATTAGACTTCCAAAACAGCTTATATATTTTTTGTGTATCCACAAATATTTTATTTCTATAGCAAATGTGTTGCTTCTCAGAAGACACAGCCTCTTTTAATTAGGCATTATAGCCTAAGGAAAGAGATGCTTCAACTTTCTCTATTTGGATAGGATCAACTTGAAAGTGGCAATACTAGATGCACCATGCAGTCTCATCTTCTACCACAGTTATTCAAAATATGAAGAAGGAAACAATGGCAGGTTATTCCCTCTGAACTCCGTGCCTTCTGTTATTCCCAGGTGGTGCTGGGGGCCAGCAAGGCTTCCTGGGCTGCATCCGCTCCTTGAGGATGAATGGGGTGACACTTGACCTGGAGGAAAGAGCAAAGGTCACATCCGGGTTCATATCCGGGTGCTCGGGCCACTGCACCAGCTATGGAACGAACTGTGAAAATGGAGGCAAATGCCTAGAGAGGTACCACGGTTACTCCTGCGATTGCTCCAATACTGCATATGATGGGACATTTTGCAACAAAGGTAAGGCAGAACCCATTTCCAGAGCCATTTTGCACATCTTTATAAGCCCAAATAATCTATTTAATGTTTTTTTATCTGTAAACAAGTGTACTTTATTCTGATCAGAAGTGTACCTAAGATGATCAGAATTTTTCTCTCAACTTAGGAAGTTTCCAACAAAAGTCATTTCCTAATCATTTCTGTTCCATAAGATGAGAGAAGGTTTGCGTTTGGGACAGAATTTCTTCCAGATTCCAGCAAATTATTCACTGCCTGAAACCCTACAAAGACCGCCTCATTACATCTTAATGGTGAGTGACAAAATAGGTGGCCTCCAAAAGGGGACTCAGGCCTGACCCCCCCCCCACACTAAGATCTCCAACCGATTTGATCGATCTGGCAATTGCTGCAGTGAATCAGCCAGTGCAGCCCAGTGGTCTTGATGCCCCCACCCCCCGCAGTTGCTAAGATACTGGACTCAAGCTCTACTCACCAGAACGCTCCTCTGGTCATTGACGTCATTGTTATTACTCTTACTCAGGATGCCTTTGAGTGGCTCTCAGCCTAAGCTAAACTGCAGAAATACTCAAAAGCCACATCTAATTGGTCAGCTTAGAACATCCGTTACTACTTGGTTATTTTAGTCTTGAATCATTCCTTTAATCCCCAGTCGATTCTGCAGAGCCAATGAGCAGAGTACAAGAGCCCGCGTATATACATGTTACCATTTGAGCTATACCCTGTGATCCTGCATGGCCAGAAGAAAGTTACTCACCTGGTCCGTGGCTTAATTTCCCATATATTAACAAGAGGGATAAAGAGAGAAGGAGCTGATGCTTTTCCTAAGCTGCCATTGAAATGCATGCAAATCACTCTTCTCTTTCTAAATGGATGTATAGCATTTGGGTAGCGTTTTCTGTGAATGGTTGGTGCATGTCTTAATAAGGAGCTTTACATAAGTAGCCTATTCAGACTCTGATGAATACATGGAGGGTTGTTTACATTGGCATTATTCACACAAGATGCCGCACACAGAAGGAGGAATTGTTTCATAACATTCTCTGTACATCCAGGCTACTGTCTGGCGGGGCTATAATATGAGCATACAAATTAGGTCAGACAGGGTATGAAAAATGAGCTTGAGACAACAACAAAGGTGGAAAGGAACACCACTGCAGAATAATGCCGGAGCACATTAACAGTGCTATTACAGTGCATTTTTCTGTTCAGAACAACATGGTTCCATGATTTTCCCGTGGCACACAATGGAATGGGCTTGCAGAACACATTAATTTTGCACTTGTAGAAATGACAGTCTTGCAATTACCATTCATTGTGCTTGATGCTAATTTAATGCAGTCATTTCCTTGCCAAAGTAATGTCTGAATGCAATCAAGTAAGCACTAATGCCTGAGAGATTCCACTAGTAAGTACCAATTTAAAGAAATCACCATTCCTTTATTTTTGGAGAGTTAGGTTAAACACAGTAGCTCATACAAAACCTCTGGAGGTTAATAGGCAATAGTCATGAAGAGAAAGGCAGGGGTATATCCTCTCCAGTTTAGCCCACATTGGAAATAAAGTTAAATGAAGCCTGAGTGTTGCCTTTGACATTGTTTCAACACGTTTACACAAAAGACATCTCAACGTTTCCTTATTATCTGTTTAGTAGAACACGTTTACAATTGATTCAATTAGTAGCTTTAACCAAAAAATTTAAATAGAAGACTGCAAAACATCTTTGGGAATCATTTATGAGTATCCTTATGAGTCAAGTATCTTCTTGACTTGGGAGAATAACAGTGGTGCTGTGCAGAGGAGTCCCGCAGCTGTCCAGGAAGCTTTGTCTGCACGGAGGCAAGCTCCCACAGAGACTGGTAGGATCTCCCAGCCTGGTGCTGCCTCTGCTCTAGGCCTCCCTCCCCAGGTAGCCTGGTGCCTGCACCCCCCACCTCATGCTGGTGCTTCAGCCAAACAGCTCAGCCTCTACAAAGAGTAGCCATGCTCACCGGCTAAAGAATGAGCTCTATGCAAGGCCTTCTCTGGCCTTCCTGTGATAGTATGTGTCTATGTTTGCAGATGTGGAAAACATCCCTAATATTTTGCCAAGTGAATGACGCAAGGCCCAACCTACCATACACAGCGGGATTGTATGTTCATACAAAATAAAAACACACACACACAGAGATGAGGAAAACAAACCGTGGGAATACATGCCAAAATATTAACTGTGGTTATTTTTTGTAGGATAAAAATACTAGTATTTTTTCTTATTTTATTTTACTTTAAGTTATAGGTTACATGTACAGAACGTGCAGGTTCATTACATAGGTATAAATGCGAAATGGGGTTTGCTGTACTTGTCAACCCATCATCTAGGTTTTATGCCCTGCATGCACTAGGTATTTATCCTAATGCTCTCTTTCCCCTTCCCCTCTACCCCCTGACAGGCCCCAGTGTGTGATGCTCTCCTCCCTGTGTCCATGTGTTCTCATTGTTCAACTCCCACTTATAAGCGAGAACATGCAGTGTTTGGTTTTCTGTTCCTGTGTTAGTTTGCTGAGAATAATGACTTCCAGCTTCATCCATGTCCCTGCAAAGAATATGAACTCATTCTTTTTTATGGCTGCATAGTATTCCATGGCATATATGTGCCATGTTTTCTTTATCCAGTGTATCATTGATGGGCATTTGGGTTGGTTCCAAATTTTTGCTATTGTAAATAGTGCTACAATAAACATATGTGTGCATATGTTTTATTTTGTTTTTGCTTACCTACATTTTCCAATCTTTACACAATGATGGACTTCCTCTAACATCATTATTTTTTTCTTCTTTGGAAAACTAATAGTAGGAGGCAGAGTTCTTACCCCAGACATTTGACGGGTGACTATCTCTGGTCATAAAATATCTAGCTATTAATTAGAAATTATTGTACCATCCAGTTGTATTTTCTGGAATGGAGTGGCATGGCCGGGTGAAAATTTTATATAATTATATTACCCTTGAAAATCTCAATACATTTAGCAGAACACATTTCCCACAAGCAGCTAAAGAGATCCCCCTTTAGATGGGCACGGGAGGAAGGGCTGCCTTGTTGGGGTCAGGTTGCATGAAAATAAAAACCTCAAGACACTGGTATCATGCTCAGCTATGTGAGAGGCTCACACTAGGACAGGATTGAGGCCCAAAATAGCCCAAGGACAGATGAGTTAGGTCTCTTCCTGTGTAGTATTAGCCCATCCAGGAGAAAGGCGGGCAGACAGCCCATACTATTTGAATTATCTCTGTTTTTCCTCTCCTCTCCTCCTCCCCATCCTCCTTCTCTTCTTCTTCCCTTCTCCTCCTCCCTCCCTCTCCCCTCACCATAAGCACACTCTTTATTTCCACATTGATCCCTCTCTCTGTCTCTGTCTCTCATATTCCATACCTACTTTCCCTCTCTCTGTCTTTTGCTGGAGTACACAGTTGAATGTGTTAAGCAGATTATCATGTCCTGCCATTTCACTGAGCTAGCAAGACAAGGCTGGATTTGAGCAGGTGCTTCATGAGCATCTCCTCTGCTTTGTAGATGATACAGACAGTTGTTATTTCCCACTAGAAGAACCATACAGGCAGGGGACTTCCTCTAACCTCTTATCCAAAACTCCTTCCAGAGCCCTTTTTCTTCTCTCCTCTCCTCTCCTCTCCTCTCCTCCCTTCCTTTTTCTTTCTTCCTTCCTTCCTTTCTTTCTTTCTTTCTTTTTTTGATTCAGTTTAGCTCTTGTCACCCAGACTGGAGTGCTCACTGAAACCTCAGCCTCCCGGTGATTCTACTGCCTCAGCCTCCCAAGTAGCTGGGTTTACAGGCACCCCCCTCCACCACATCCAGCTAATTTTTGTATTTTTAGTAGAGATATGTTTCACCATGTTGGTCAGGCTAGTCTCAAACTCCTGACCTCAAGTGATCTGCCCACCTTGGCCTCCCAAGGTGCTGGGATTACAGTGTGAACCACCACACCCAGCCCAGAGGCGCTTTTCAGATGGATCCATACAAATTTGACACCAGTTAAGGTGTTAACTCTCCCAGGGCTACTTGCATCTTAAGTAGGAGTGCCAACTGGGGAGCGTTTTATGGTTTGGAGATAGCACAAGGGCGTTCTGGAAACCCTTCAACTAGACCATGCAGGCAGTCTCTCCATCTGTCTGCAGATAGCTGTGCAGCATCCCATCTTCTCAGCACATTCACCAACCAGCAGCAATTTAACTTGATGGAGGCTGGTCCCTTCCATGCCAGAATTCCTTGACAGCCCATTGGCTGCGGCTGAGGGGAGAATCATCCCAGCCTATGTGGAAGGTTTTAACTGTGGGTCTGCCATCCCCAGGATTATTTGGGACCGAATGGATAGCTGCTGGGTCATGCCAAAGATAGTTTTCTAACATTAAAATGGCTTTTTCTTAAAGAGTCAGATCCCACAACACTCAAGCATCTAATAGTGATCAATGTCACTTTTATTACTAACCACAAATTTGAAGCATAATTTGAAGTACACTCTCTGTGTCTTCTCTGTGTTTTTAAGCAAGAGGGAAAATAATAGACCTATAGTGGGGGCAGCAATTTCTGTGTTTCCCTTTCGTGCTTGAAGTATAGCCTCTCTCAAGGAGATTGAATAGTGTCCCCCAAATTCACGTCCACCGGGAACTTCAGAATATGACCTTGTTTGGAAGTGAGGTCTTTGCAGATGTGATTATGTTAAGGTGGGACATACTAGGTTAGGGTGGAAGCTAGATCCAATGAGTGTGTCCTCGCAAGAAGAGAAAAGGGCATAGAGATGTACACAGACACACAGAAAGAAAACAGTGTGAAGACGGAAGCAGAGACTGGAGTTACACTGTCTCAAGCCAAGGAACTCCTGAGGCTGCCAGAGGCTAGAAGAGCCAAGGAAAGGTTCTTCCCTAGAGTTTTGGAAGAAGTGTAGCCCTGAGAACACCTTGCTTTCAAACTTCTGGCTTCCTAGGAAAATCATACAAGTGCTAATAAAAATCTGCCACCTTCTCCATTCCTGCTCTGAACAAGGATAGCAGCTGGTATTTATTGAGAGCTTGACTGCTAAGCCGTGTGCTAAGCTTTCTCATTGTTAGCATCATTCAATCCTCACCACAACCTGGTGATATCGTTGCTATTGCTATCGTTCCCACTGTACTGAGAAAGAAATGGCTGTAGCAGCCTGCCCCAAGGTTCATATACCAGTAAGTGGCAAGACTCCCTTTCCTTCTGCTCTACAGCAACTAAAATCATAGCCTCTGGTCTTAAAGCTTTTTGGTTATTGTGGTTGAATTAAAAAAATAGAATATTACTGGATGCAGAATTTATCATAAGAAAAAACAGAATACAAGAATTGAACAGAGACTCTTTTTTTGCCACATTTAGGTGTCAGGTTTATTCATTCATTGACTCAATTATTGAACAAACATTTGCTGAACACCTAATGTGCCAAGAGGTCTTGAATGTATAGTTGAATCTGACTGCACTGAAATTTCCAAAGCATTTTGATGGTTTACAGATAGAAAATCAGGAAAGTCTAGAATATATGATAGGAATACATGAGAATTGGATACCACCCAGGCTGCTGAAAACAGTTCTTCATTATGATCCTTTCAGTGAGCCAAGTGAGGCAAGAACTTTTCATCGAGAGACACAAAGATATCTCCAAATTCACTCATCTGTACTTTTTTTAACTATAAAAATGTTCATGTTCATGTGCCAACCCAGAACTGCAGTTGAAAAATCCAATTTTTTGATCACTCCGAAACCATTTTCTGAGTTTAAAGAGTCCTGTTTCCTTCTTAAACATTCATTCGTTTATTGCTTAAAGGCCAAAACTTGAAGAGCAAAAGTCACAGGACTGCTGCGTGGCCAAGAGTTGAATAATCATTCAATCATTGCAGTGTTACCATCAGTTACAGTCAAGCAAATACATGCCACCCTCCCTATGGTCCAGCTAAGTCTCCTATTCTCCCGAAGAGTATTGTGAAATTAGGTAATATTCTATAATCTGTATTATTAAAGTGGTCAAAGAAATTGTTTAGAGCCAACAAGCCCCAACCTAGAAAATGATGGTGGAATTAGATGTCACTTTGAATCCATCTTTCTCACTTGCTTCTTGTGTAACCTTAGGAAAATTCTTTGTCACTGAGCCTTATCTTCGGGAATATTATAGTACCTACCTCTTAAGGACGCCTTGAAAATCACACGGAATAATGTGAATGGATCTCCATATGAAGGGCCTGGCACACAGCCATCCAACAGCAAACGGCTCTTTTGATTCTCAGCACCTCTTTGCTTTTGGTTTGTGTTTTTGTTTTTATTTAATTCGTGTTGTCCTTCAATCCTTCCCTAATAGCTTTAAATGTCAAATGCCTAACTGGCATTTTTTTGATGGATTGTCATTTCAGTCCTTCAGGAACAGTGTCATAAAATGTCATCTCTACTTAACTGTGGTCACAGTGAAAGTATTCTGAAGCCCTGAAGGACTAAGAAGTATGCAGAGATTCTGGAAGATGCAATGGGAAACAATGCCCACTGTATTCCACTGGTCATGTCAAGTAGCTCAAGTCTTGGTGCAATGTATCCAGTCCTTTCGAGAGCCAACTTGGGTCACCTTAGTGACTCCTGCATCCCCTCCTGACTCAGGGCCCATCAGGAGACAAGAAAGCACTGATCGCCTGGCATGATGGCTCACACATGAATCCCGGCGCTCTGATGAGCCAAGGTGGGAGGATCACGTGAGCCCAGGAGTCTGAGCCCAGCCTGGGCAACATAGTGAGACCTCATCTCTACAAAAACATAAACAAAATTAGGGACGCCTGCAGTCCCAGCTACTTGGGAGGCTGAGATGGGAGGATTGCTTGAACTCAGGAGGTTGAGGCTTCAATCAGCCAAGATTGTGCCACTGCACTTCAGGCTGGACAACAGAGCAAGACTGAGGAAAGAAAGAAAAAGAAAGAGAGAAAGGGAAGGAAGGAAGGGAGGAAGGGAGGGAGGGAGGGAGGGAGGGAGGGAGGGAGGGAGGGAGGAGAGAAAGAAAGAGAGAGAGAGAGAAGGAGAACAAGAGAAGGAAAGAAAGGTTGCAGACTCCTTTTTGCTCAAAGAGACCTCAGGCTCAAGTCCAGGTTATGCCTAAGAGAGGATTTTCCATCTTGCTCCTAGAGGAACATTTCTTGTTGGATGTGAGGCAGTGGGTTTGCCAGAAGTGATTGGAGAACTGAACAAATTGTGTTCCACAGCTCTCGGTATGGAATAGGAGTAAATCCATGGCCTACCCTTTTAGAAGAGGTTGGAGAGAAAATTAACTAATACAAAATTTATAAACAAGTGAGGGAGAGAATGAAGAGAAATATTGGAATTATGCATCTCAGAATTCACCCCTATGTGAAGCCAGCTAAGCTGTTAGTGACAATGGCCATTTTTTCTCAGGTTTACTTACCTAGACTTAATAATCCAGCTTGGAAGACAGTTTCACTTCAGTGGGGGAGAAACTTCACAGCCTTCTTTTCCATTTTCAGCTGGAACAGGAGGTTTGATAGATTTGGAAGAAGGCCCAAAGGACCAAGAATAGAACACTTTTTTTCTTTTCTTCTTAGAGAGTTATTCAAGAAGAAAAAAGTCCCTTCTCTCAATATATTTCTTAAATCTTCAGACCTTAGGATGCAATTTAAAAATATTATGATAACCGTGATGGTTAATTTTAAGCGTCAACTTGACTAGATTAAGATTACCTCATGTTCCACAGTGAGCAGGTCTATGCAAACTATCCCCACAGGCCGAGGGAGCCAAGAGGCAGACGAAAGAGTCTGACAAATCCAGTTTCTCAGAAGAAAAAAAACAAAAACAATTAAATAGGGATTTACAAACAGAAGCCACATCTCTGGTATCCACAAGATGAGATGATGGGTCTCTTTACCTCCTCAGACCCAGGGCTTATACCTCCCAAGAGCAGACGTTGTGGTAAACAGTAGATAAAATTGAAAACTTGGTGTCCTTCTGGAACTGGGTTATTCAGGAGCCAACATGCTGGATTAGCATCCAGGAAGGAGCTGCTTTCGCCCCTACACCTAGAAATCCATAAAGCATTGTGTTGAGGTATGTCTGTGAGATTAGCATGTGGGTGTGAGTGGATGAGGTGGGGAAGAGCTGCCCTCAGTGTGGGAAGGCATTATTCAGTCTGCTGGGGCTGCAGAGAACAGGTGGAAGTGTCTGTCTATCTGCTAGAGCTAGGATATTCTGTTCTGGGGCAACCCCAGGCTCCCTAGGCTTTGGGCTTCAGAACTTATACCAAGTTCTCATGCCTTTGGCCTTGGCTAAGAGTCACACCATTGGCTTCCCTGGTTCTGAGGCCTTTGGACTTGGACTGAGCCACGCAACTGGCACCCCAGCGTCTCCCTCATGTAGATGATGTGTGGGACTTCTCAGCCACCATAACTGCATGAGCCAATTCCCATAACAAATCCCCTCTCCTATGTCTATATCTATATATCCTATTGATCATGTCCCTCTAGAGAACCCTAATACAGTAACATATGAAAATAATCAGCTTAAAAAATAAAGAAAGAAGGGAAGAGCCAAAAAGTCAGAGAATATTTATGGATGAAAGTCCACAAATGGGCAGAAGTCCACAAGGATGTATGGAAAAAGAAAATAGTTTTGACTTAATTCCAAAAAGTCAAAGGTGCAGAGAGAGCTGCCAAGTATTAAGTGGCTTTGTTTTAGAATTTTTGTGGTGATAAACTAGCATTCCCCCTAGCCTGAGGTTCTCTTTCGGGTCCCAGATATTTGAGGAAACCTGGCAATTAACTTTCTTAGAGAAAGAGATTTAAAAGTTCAGTGGGTAAAAAGCAAAGCCTCTGTAAAATTTTCTGAAGGTAATACAGGACGCGGTGTTTGGATTTTGCTTTGGTTGTAGGATAAGTAACTTTTCTTTTTCAAGTTGGTGTGCTTTTCTAATCCCCACCAGTGTAGGGACACGGCTGCTTTTGTTTCCTGTGTGTTTTATTTGTGTATGTTGTTGAGTGCTTTTATTTCCTGTTCTTCAGCAATGATCAGAACTGGAAATAATGTGAAGTTCACAGAAATAACACTCTTTATCTTTTCCCACATATTAGCTCCATGACTTGAGCTGAAACTATACATTTCTTTTCTTTCGTGAGCTGAAAAGGAACTGGTCTGATAAATTGTCCCGAGGGTTTTGCTTTTAGATTGCTCACGTGTTTGGCTGCCCTGCGAGCAGGCCCATCCACCAACGTCCACACTGCCCTTGAGTGCTTCATCACGTCTATGGACCGTGAAGACCTGCCTCTGACATGCAATTTCTTCACTCCACAACTGCTTTGCACGCTTATCATTTCCAACCGGCAGCTCCGGCCTTAGCAACTGGGCTCATTCCAGGCATTCCTTGGCTACAGGAAATTTACTTTCTTAAATGTTCAGGTCTGAGACTATACTCCTATAGTCTACCCATCTTATAAACCAAGCTGGCTTTGAACTCATTCACATATTTTTACCTCTACTATTCTAATTAGTTGTAATAGTGTTTGATTTAGATAAACAGGCATTTTACTTTTTTTTCTAGTTAAAACCAAATCCTGAGGAAACAGAAATTGTTAAGAGCCAGCTGCTCTCTCTGAGCCATCCTTTTCTTGGCATTTTAAATGTATTATCCTCATTTTCTCAAGAGAATGGGCACAGGATATAGTGAAATGTTTAACTTGGCTAACAATATTTTCTAGCTACTCTTCCAAGGAATATGTGTACTAAATATAAGGTGGCTTCAGGTTGTATAAGGCAAAGACTCTCAATTAAATTAAATTATTGGGAGTACAATTTAACATCCTACATTCTGTGTGAATGAAGTAAGTTCAGCAGTTTGATCATTAATAATAATTTTATTCCTTCATATACACGGAGCACATGTTTAGTGAGTTATGAGAACATGTACTAACAGCCTGCTGTGTGGGAAGAAATAGATTGCCCACAAGGAAGGACAGGATGAATAAGACTAGGCTGGGAATGCAATAGAGGGGATAGACCCAACCGCAGCATCCAGGAAAATAAGCCAGAAGGCCGGGTGAGAGACCCCCTGGACACCCCATGCTGAAGGTTCTCCCCGGAAGGCCACCTTCAAAGTGTTGTCCAAGGGCGGCATGGCAGAGAGTGGTGGGTTGCACCTAATTCTGAGGGCATGGTTTGGGTTAAGGGAGAAGACTCTTTGGAAAATGTATCATTAGAGCCTAAAGACAAAAGTTTTAAAGCATCTCAATTATTTAATTATCTTTGAAATAATACAATTGATATTTACAAGAAATACTTATATGCTTTTTTTTTTTTTTTTTTTTTTTGAGGCAGGTTTTGAGCTTTGTGGCCCTGGCTGGAGTGCAGTGGCGCACTGATGGTTTACTGCAGTCTCAGCCTCCTGGGCTCAAGTGATCCTCCCACCTTGCCCCCAGAGTAGCTGGGACTGCAGGCATGTGCCACCATATCCTGCTAATATTTTAATTTTTTGTAGAAGGGGTCTCATTGTGTTGCCCAGGCTGGTCTCAAACTCCTGGCATCAGGGTATCCTCCTACCTTAGCCTCCCAAAGAGCTGAGATTACAGGCATGAGCCGCCATGTCCTGCCCGCTTATTTGCTTTTAATATTACAAAATTGAATTGCTTTAGAAATTAATAGTAGACAAAATATTTTAGGATTTAGATCAGCTCAACTAGTTTTCAAATTATATTCCATCAGTCAAATTATATTTCATAAGGCTTTGCCTTCTTTAATTTCTAATATGAACACAGCAGGGAATTTTTTCCAATTTTCAAAAATTTATTCTAATAATTAATGTGATTTTCTCAAAATACACACATCTCCTTGCAGTTTTTCCCCTTACTCCCATTTCTGGATAATTTTATATGAACCCAATCGACACCTTCTTTTTGAGTATTTTTACCTTAAACATAACCTTTTAAAGATACAACTTCAAAGATAGATCATCAAATTGATATGTAAACTGGGCACAGTGGCTCGTGCCTATTAATTTCCAGCATTTTGGGAAGCTAAAGCAGGAGGATTGCTTGAGCCCAGGAGTTTGAGACCAGCTTGGGTAACACAGTGAGAACCCCTCTCTATAAAAAATAAAATAAAAATTTAAAAATAACAAATTGATATGTAAATAAGTTTATCTTTGCTTTTTGTTAAAAGAGGTCTTCTAAGAACTTATCTTTATCAAGTTTAACATTACTAAGTTTTATTTTGGTATTCTGAAGTTTAGGCAAATTTGCTTACTTTAGACTTGTACGAATGACTTACGATTTATCTACCCCGGTGGCCAGTCTCACTTCCTGTGCTTCTCCCCAGGGAGTTGGGCCAAGTATAGCTTACAGAGAAATACCAAATTCTAGCCTTTATGTGAATCATTTCTCAGCAATCCTCAAAGGCACCAAAATGTTCTTTCATGTCTTCTTTTTCTTTCCACCATGGATTTATGACCAGAAACACAAACAACACTATTCTAAACTGATTTTGTTTTAAAAAAAAGAGAGAAATTTGTACTTTTTGAGTTCATCCTGATTCAAGAGGGAGGCTTAGATTATATAGAACAGTGGAACAAGAATAACTTGAATTCAAATTTTAACATTATTAAAAACTGAAGTGAATAATTTTAACTATCTAGGCATTCTGTTTCTTTATAAATGGCACTAATTATATAAAATTCATTATTCACAAGATGGTGAGGATCGAATGAGCTGATGTATGTAAAAGCACTTTGAAAAGCATTAATGTTATAAAATGCAAATTATGATTACGTGTATTAATCACTGAGTCAGAGTTCCCAAAGTTGAAATCCTCTTCAGTGAGAGTCCTGCAAAATATAAAGTGTTGTCCTTCAAAAGCTGCCAGGAAATGCTAGACAGAACCTTTCTATCCACCTGGTTAGTGTTGCCATCACCAACAGCAAAGGCTTTTCCCTTCCACCTGTTGACACTAGCGCTCACCCATCTCTCTCTGTAGCAGTGAGATGCGTTATCCAGAAGCTCAGTACTCACAAGAGTCCAGCAAGACTTTAGACCTAGGAGTTATATTAGTTCATGACACACAGTTCCATATTCATAGTCAGCCAACCCTTGAATGCATGACCCTGATTAGATTCCTGTCTCTGTCATGGAATTGGCATGAATCACTTGGCCCAGAACATTGTTAAAGCAGCAGACACACTTGAGATTAAATATGAATGGATTCTGAAACATCCTCTTGATGTTATTATTGAGATCATTAGCAAATCATGTTGGTTCCTTGAGTATCTTATATGGCTTCAAAAACTGAAAAGCAACTGTGACATTATAGAAAGTGCATCTAAAATTTTTCTTATCCCAAGTGATTTAACAGTCTCTCTGCTTCCTCTGCCCCATTACTAAGGATGACAACTCCTGTTCATATGAACGAGTCCAGATTTTTCTCATGTCTAAGCAGACATAACCCAAATATTTGTACAAGTCCATTGCTAGTCACTTTTTAGTTTTCAGAGATTAATAAGGCTATAAGTAAAATGCTTTCTAAAATTTTACTATTGAAGTAATCTGATTTAAATCCCTTTTAAATAGATCAGTTTTAGCCTGTTGACTTTTATATTTCCTTAATAAATATCTCTTAACAAAGGAATCTCATAAATTCAATTAAAAATATAAACTAAGTCATGTAAGCCAGATTAAAGCAGTAGACCAAGTTATAAACTTCAAACCAGTTTATAATCCCCCTCCTCTATGAACTAAGTTAGAATGTTATCTTCTGTCGCCTCATACAATATCCTCCTGAATCATAAATCACATGTGATTATTACAAACACTTAATAACTTCTCTAAAAATATCAAGGACTGTTCCAAGAAAGTTTTATTTCTATTCATATAATGAATTTATAATTATTCAGACTTTCAGCTTTTGCACTAACATTCAAATGTCATTGGGTTACTTCTTCAATTACTCTAAATGGTTAAGAGTTCAGGAAGCCCCTTTTGTCACAAAATCAAAGTATTCCATGGTTGAAAGGAATATTTCATTCATTCATGGTCAACTGATATTTTATTAAACATTTCCTATTGTGCCAGGCACTGAACTAAGTGTGTTCACATAGTTTGCCTTATTTAATCATCACAATAACATTCAGGCATTGATATTGTCACCTTTATTTTCAAAATGAAATGGAGACTTCCAGAAGTTAAGTTTATCAGCCAAAATCACATTGCTAGTAAATGGCAGATTGAGATTGGAATCCTAGGTCCCTGACTCAAAGCCTAGAGTTTTTTTTCACCATATACACTAGCACGATGTCCTCTTTATAACACACTCACTGAATCAGATCCAAGCTGTGTTAATGGAATGCTCAGGACCACATGAGGCAGACCTCTTCCTGTTTGAGTATTTCAGACAACTGGAAATATTTCCCTCATCCTGAACCATAATCTCCATTAAAGATGGAGAAGGTCTCCATGAAGGAACAGTGGGTGTCTGGCTCTGGGTTCAAATTCCTGTGCCTGTAGGAACTCAGAAACACCTGTGCACCTTCAAAATCCCCAACTCTGCAGAGACAAGTAAGAGCACCTGACGTAAGTTTGACACAAAAGGGGTATTTCATAGCTGATATATTCCTTACTCTTCTGTTTCCTTTACCAAAGTCTCAATGGACGTTAAAACTGACATGCTCAGGAGAAAGACGATGACACATTGTCAGTGGTCCAATTTGCCATGACTGTTCTCCCAGCACCCCCAGAGGTCTCGAAAGACATTGGTTGAATAGAAAACCGAACACCACAAGTTCTCACTCATAAGTGGGAGCTGAACTATTAGAACACATGGACAAAGGGAGGGGAACATCACACACTAGGACCTGTCAGGGATGGGGGGGTTAGGGGAGGGATAGCACTTGTTAATCACTTGGGATACCTAATGTAGATGATGGGTTGATGGGTGCAGCAAACCACCATGGCACATGTATACCTATGTAAGAAACCTGCGCATTCTGCACATGTACCCCAGGACTTAAAATATAATAATCATAATTTAAAAAGAAAGACATTGGCCTTGCTGATGTCCAATGTAGAATGTCAAATTAGTGAGTTTTGTGGATACTAGGTAATACAGCTTGCCCATCGTGTCCTCTTTCTATCTCATCACCCTGATGACTCAGGGCAGGCCTAAGTCCCTACATCTCTCAATAAGTTTCACTTCTTTCTTTGCCTTTCTTTCTGGGACTCTCTCTGTGTGGTTGAGCAAGGAAACACACACACAAACATACACACACACACCCTGGAAAAACAGAGCCAGATGTGAACTGGACCTGTCGGTTTCTAACGATAAGTCTCAAAAAACAAGATACTTCTTTTCTTTTTTTGAGGGTGTTTTCAGGGTGCCTCCCATACATCGTATCCATGTTTTTGTGTTAATAGCAGAGACTTCTCTCTCTGAATATATGAGGAGAGGAATATAACAAGGGACATGACCAAATAAATTCTTCTGACATGAGATACCACTTTAGATTGCTTTAATACAAAGAAGGTGATTTGCAGGGTAAACACAGGCCATGCCCTGTAAGTTTTCTTATTGATGAAATTCATGCTTTGAATTACTGATTGATGGCAGCTGAAGGATGGCAATTTCTCCGTTCCAGTCTGGAGACTGCACTACGTGTAATGAGCTTCTGATGATGGAAATTCTAAAATCCAAACAAAACAAGGAAACAATTTTTTTAAACTCCACATCTAGTTCTATAAGGAGCTAGGAGGGTAGATGCAATTGGTCAGCTCCAGCTGTTTACTTTCATCGCACAGTTGTTGCAAAGAGGAATTCAGCATACAACTGCAAGCTTTAGGGAACCCAAGCTCCTGCATTACACTACACGGCCATGCTCTGATCACAGCATGAGCTTTTCTCCCTCTAGCCAAAGGATAATGTAAAAATTATGACACAAATAAAATATTAATCCTCTAGAGAAGAGTAAAGGAATTCACAAATCAGGACATAGCCTGCAAGCGTACAGAGTCCAAAGCAGGCCCCTCTTTTTTATAAAAACCAACCATATGAATAAAAAGCTGCCCTGTTCCAACTTCACCCCATCCAACTTCACCCCCTACCCATCACAGACCACCGCACCACCCCACAACTCAAGCATACACGTGTGCATACACACACACACAAAGCCACTCACTACTATTGCAGTGGGGAATCACTGATTTTTTTTAATTAAACTTTTAGCGAACCCATGAGTTCAGATGGAAAAAATCATGGGAGAGTAGGAATAGTTTAAGGAATGTACTTAAAGGCCAGCCACTCATCACCCAAAATGATTTCCTCTGAACTTCCTGACTTGTTCCCTTTCTCTTCTGCAGCCTATTCTGTTAATTAGAGCATCATTTGAATCAGCAGGGTCTGGGAGGATGGGGAGGCTGTAACTCTTTGATACCTCAATGTGGACAGAATTGAAATGGCTGAGTCCTTACCCAGAAGAGCCATCCGAAGGAACATTGAGTTTGAAGGGAGGAGCCAGGTGTAATTTAGAAGTGGAGAAGACACTGGCCAAGCTTGGAGGAGCTAGTTAAGATGACTTCCGTGATAACAGAGAGCTGAAGCCTATTAGTAAGAGGCTGGAAGAAAGAGGCAGTCAAAGATACTCTTCTTTGCTGATCTTGCCTGAAGCCAGCAGCTCTGCATTGGCAAAAAGAGAGTAAACTGTCTTCCTCTCCTCTCTGGCAATTTCTCTTTCTGCTAAGATCCAGAATTCAAGCTAATGGCATTAGTGCTATAATTCGGTTACACTACTAAATAATCTTTAGTTATGGATCCGCGTTAGAATATTGTACTCTCGGAAAATGTATTCTGAGTTGCTAAAATCAATTTATATTATTATAATGTATGTACCATACTATCATTATGTACATAGTATTAGCATATATAGCATCTCGTTCCCTTGAAACCACTTGGTCTTCATACCCATCATTTAAAAATACTGCTTCATATTATTCCCCACAGTGGGTTTACCAAAATTTATTTAACCTAAATATTTCACAATACGGAAATGGCAATTTCAATTTCTGTTCTTAAAATTGTTTCCAATTTTTTTATTATAAATAATACTGCAGTAAATTTTTTTTGCAAATGGCATTTCAATATTTTACATTATTTATGGAGGTTGGATTACCGGATATGGAGAGGTAGAGTTAGAGGATATAAAATGCTGAGGCTTTTCATGTAGAAAGCCAATAAGATTTTCTAAACACGGTGCTGGAGTACAGGCAATATACACTGAAAATGCCTGGTTCTCTGAACACCACCAGCAATGCTGTTCTTATTGTTATGAAGATAAAGCTAAAATGGTAACCTACTTGCCTTTGCTTCCCCCAAAGTCACTAGAAAAAAAGGATTTTGAAAATTTTTTAAAGATATGAGTCAATCTAAACAAAGAGGACAAGAGAGGACAGCAACATTTAGAAAGATGGCAAGCAAATGGAGGAATAACACACTTAGTAGACAAAGGGAAGCCAGCCCCTAAGCTGGCTGAGGGAGAAGCTCAAGAGCAGGCAATTATAAAAGAATAGTTCCTTTTATAAGGAACCAACTCTGACAGTTACAGCATTAATCCATTCATGAAGGTGGGACCCCCATGATCAGGCTCTGGTGAGGTCCCTCTTCTGGGTTGCAGAAGCTCAAGAGCATGGCTCCCCCTCTCTTCGTCCTTCTGCCACGGGATGATACAACAAGAAGGCTCTCACAAGATGCCATCCCCTCAATCTTGAACTTCCCAGCCTCCAGAACCACAGCCAGGACATTTCTGTTCATTGTAAATTATTGGAGGAATTCCGTCATAGCAGCACAAAATGGACTGAGACAGGCTGCTATAGCAGACTGCCATAGCAGGCTCTGTTCCACCAGAAGGCTCAGAAGTGGGTAGTCCCTGGCACCTCACAAAGATAGACTTAAAAACAGAAGCATCAGCTAAAAGTTTCTATGCGAAGCCGATCTCCTCACTCCTGCAGCTGGGCAACTGTCCCAGTAAAAATTAAGGCAGAAGACCCAAGGTTTATTCTCTAGAGGGGCTTCTTTTCTTTCTTTCTTTCTCTTTCTCTCTCTCTCTCTCTCTCTCTCTCTCTCTCTCTCTCTCTCTCTCTCTCTCGTAGATGGAATCTCACTCTGTCACCCAGGTCAGAGTGCATTGGCATGATCTCTGCTCACTGCAACCTCCAACTCCCAGGTTCAAGCATTTCTCCTGCCTCAGCCTCCTCAGTAGCTGGAATTACAGGTGCACACCACCATGCCCAGCTAATTTTGTATATTTAGTAGAGACGGGGTTTCACCACATCAGCCAGGCTGTTCTTGAACTCCTGACCTCAAGATCTTCCCGCCTTGGCCTCCCAAAGTGCTGGGATTACAGACATGAGCCACCATGCCTGGCCCTTTTATCTCTTGAAGATGTGGAAGATTGTGTTTTCCAAGGATGGCTGCCACAAAAGCACTCCTGTCACCCGTGCTTCCAGAGCCAAGTCACTGCTCCATCAAGAGGTGGAACCCAGTTTTCTTCTCCTAGAATCTGGACAGCCTTAGGACTTCCTTAAGCAAACAGAATGTGGCAGAAATTATGCGGCCTGACTTCCAAAGCTGGGTTACAGAGGCAACGTGACACATGCCTTGGGAACTGGGCAGTGCACACTGGAGACCTGATTGCCCAGAAGAGCAGTCGATTGCCCTGAGGCCACCACGTTCAAGGAACTGCACTAGGTCATGTGGGTCAGCCATATGGAAAAGCCTTGAGAGAGAGAGAGAGGCCAAATGTCTGATTCACAGAAACCATTAGAGATACTGAAATAATTGTTGTTGTTTTAAACCAGTAAGCTTGAGGAACAATCTGTTAGGTAGCAACAGGGAATGGAACAGAGAAGATGAATAATAATTCTTTAGTTTTCCAAAAGAACTTACTCTCCAAGTATTATCTTCATTTTTGCTAAATCCTTTGTACTAGTCATGGCTCTCCAGAGAGACAGCATCAATAGGAGATATATACCTATATCTATATCTCTATATATGAAAGGAGATTTATCTGGAGAATTGGAACATGCAATTATGGCAGAAGTCTCACGATAGGCCCTCTGCAACCTGGAGAACCAGGGAAGCCAGCAGCAAGGCTCAGTCAAAGTCCTAAAGCCACAGAACCAGGGAAGCTCTCAGTGTGAGGCTGGAGGCCTCAGACACGGGTGGGGCCACTGGTACAAGTTCTATAGTCCAAAGGCTGGAGAACCCACAGTTCTGATGCCAAGGGCAGGAGGTGTCCCACCTCCAGGAGAGACAGAGAGAGAAAAAAAAGAAAGAAAGAAAGAGAAAGAAAGAAAGAAAGAAAGAAAGAAAGAAAGAAAGAAAGAAAGAAAGAAAGAAAGAAAGAGAAGAAAAAAACATGCATTCATATCACCTTTTAACTCCTAATTATTAGGACTGATAATAAAAGATTCCATATTCCAGACCTAGAGAGCAACCAGGACAGATTGAACAAGGAAGACGAAGAACTCCATGGGGACTATCTTAGTCTCCTTGGGCTGAGCTAAGGCTTGAATGTGTCCCCCAGAAAGCATGCACTGGAAATGTCATCTTTAATACAGAAATGTGGGGAGGTGAGGCCTAACGGGAGATGTTTAGGTCACGTCTACTCCACCCTCATGAATGGATTAATGCTGTAATTGCAGGAGTCAGTTCCTTATAAAGAACAAGTCTGGTCCCCTTTTGTGCATTCTTGCT
This sequence comes from Callithrix jacchus, assembly GCF_049354715.1. Classification (NCBI taxonomy): domain Eukaryota; kingdom Metazoa; phylum Chordata; class Mammalia; order Primates; family Cebidae; genus Callithrix; species Callithrix jacchus. Next base: position 99,565,052 of record NC_133512.1, on the reverse strand, counting down.
CTCTCTCTCTCCTTCTCCTCTTTCCTCTCTCTGTCTCCCTCTTTCTGTGTCCCCTTCTCTTTGTCCTTCTGCCATGGGATGACACAACAAGAAGGCTCTCACAAAATGCCATCCCCTTGATCTTGAACTTCCCAGCCTGCAGAACCATAGTCAATATATTTCTGATCATTATACATTATCTGCAGTATTCTGTTATAGCCACACCAAATAGACTGGGACAGGACACTATAGCAGACTGCCATAGACTGGGTGGCTTCCACAACAAACATTAGTTCCTCACAGTTCTGGAGGCTGGCAGTCTGAGATCAATGTTCCAGCATGGTCAGGTCCTGGTGGGGACCCTCTTCTGGATTGCAGGCTGCCAACTTACTATTGTTTCTTCACGCGGCTGAAGGAAGGTTCAGAGAGCTCTCTGGTGTCTCTTTTATGAGGGGCTAATCCCATTCACAAGGGCCCCACCTTCATGTCTTAATCACTTTCCAAGGCCACACCTCCTCATACCATCGAATTGGGGGTTAAGATTTCAACATGTGAGTTTTAAAGGGGGACACAAACATTTGGTCCATAATAATATAAAACAGTTTACTTCTTTTTACTTCCAGTGGTGAGATAAGGGATGAATTAGTGATAGATATGCAGAGACCAAGGCAAAACGAAGAAACAAAAGATTGCACTAGAATATAAATGCAAGTGTTTTACAATATAGATGATCAAGAACAGTCCAAGCATGTCACCTAGAAATAGAAAGTTAATGCCAAGAATAAGATGGCTTTTGAGGTGTGGGAAGTCAGGAGGTAGAGTGGGGACTTGTGTTGTGTTTTAAGGCTTACAGAAGCACTTGGGTCCTTTTTTACAAATATGTGTAAATTTATGGGGTACAAGTGTAATTTTGTTACATGCATGGATTACATAGTGGTGAAGTCTGAGCTTTTAAGGTCTCCGTCACTCAAACAAAATACATTAAGTCATCTCTCAACATCCACCCCACGCCCAGCCCCACACCCTTCTGAGTCTCCATGTAGACCCATTGTTTAGCTCCCATTTATAAATGAGAACATGCGACATTTGTCTTCCTTGGTCTGACTTGTTTAACTTAAAGTCCTTAGACTATGTGTGTCGTAACATCCATCAAAACTGATCAACTTAAATACCACTTTAAAATGATTACAGAAAAATGCAAGTGAAAATATAATAAAGTCATTTTTATTCCCCTCCCTCAAAGCCAACTGATAATGAAAAGAAAGAAATAGATGACCAAAAAAAAAAAAAAAAAAAATCCCCCCATGCAGTGAGCCAAGATTGTGCCATTACACTCCAGCCTGGGCAACAAAAGCAAAACTCCATCTCAAAGGGGAAAAAAAAAACCTCCAATAAAACTTGGCAATGCTTGTTCCCACAAACCACAAATTAGGAAGGAAATGTGAGGTGTGCCAACTACTTGAAATCTGCATCAGAATGAGAGAGGAGGCAGTAAATTGGTGTTTTCTTAACTTCGCTCCAAGTTCAGCACTTCCTTTAGCTCCATCTCAGTTTCCTCATCCTATTACTTTCTTATGAAATCTGACCTTATTTTTTCCTATAAAGATAGCCGACGTGATTGAAAGTTCTTTGCATTTTTTGGTGCTGTCTGAATTTTTAATAAGGACCACATGTGTCTTTCTAAAAATTAATTGATTTGTTCTCTTTTTTTTTTTAATGAAGACTTTTGTCCTCAAAATGAATGTACTTTCGAAGTAAGAGGATTTTCACCTAGTATTCTAAAATCACAAAAATAAATGTATTGTTTTTCTTTTATTGCAAATATTTTTTCTACATGCTTATTTTCAGATCAAATAATAGGACGTTGGAAATACCAGCCTGACAATACTGTACAGATTGAGAGGTTAGGTACTAAATTATAGACTTTTAGAGGGAGGTAAAGTTATTCAAGTCCAAATTCACGCCACTCCCCATGGCACAGATAAGGGCAAGGGCCAGCCTAGCCATTAGGTGGGATGATCATAAACCACATGTTTTGAGGGACACACACATATATGTGAAAATTTCTTTAAAAATCAGAAGAAAAAAATGAACGTTGGGGTCATAGAAAATATTTTAATATGTAGCATTAATACATTTTCTCTTGATGCCAACATTGTCGTGAAATGTAAATTTTCATGATTTTTTATGGAAGAAAGGGACCACAAGGGCAAGTGTGCCTGGAGCCCATGAAAGTCATAATGTGTTCCTGATGAGGAGTCTGGGACTTAAAAAGATTCCTGTAATTGGTAGTGGCAGAGCCTGGACCAAAGCTCAGGGCCCCTTACTCCTCCTCTGTGGTGCTCTCTGCCATGCTGTCGTGCAGCTTGCATGTTCCACCTGCTCCAGGGTCCAGCCCACATGCCATCTAACCTTATCTCTTGCTGTCAGTCATAGTGCGTCTTCTGCTCCAGTTACATAGGCCCAGCCTGATTTCCTGTGATTCATCACAAACACTCTCCATCCCCGCTCCGTGGAGCCTCCCATTGTTCCCAGTCCACTGCCATTCGTTTCCATCACTGGCTCTCACTCCTCTCATTCTTCCCATGTGGAGAAGCCTTCCCAGTTCTTTCTGCTTGCTCAAGAGGACTCTCATCTCCAGAAGCACTGTCTCAACACTCAACACTGCTTTTTTTTTTTTTTTTAACTGAGACAGGGTCTTGCTCTATCGCCCAGGCTGCAATGCAGTGGTCTTGACCTCCTGGGCTCAGGTGATCCTTCCACTTCAGCCTCCCAAGTAGCTGGGACTATAGGTGTATGCCACGACATCTGGTGTGTGTGTGTGTGTTTTTTGTAGAGACAAGGTTTCACCATATGGCCCAGGCTGGTCTCAGAGTCGTAGGTTCAAGCAATCCACCTGCCTTGGCCTCCAAAGTGTCAAGATTACAGGCATAAGCCACCACTCATGGCCTCTATCAAGAGCCTTTTAAGACTCCTCCAGCCTTGAGTGATCTATGCTATCTATAAAAGCATTTGCCATTTAGTAACAACTATCTTTTCTTGTTCATATGTCTCATATATCTTAATTTCTTTCTCCAATTATCTTGTTGGGTCCTTGAGCTCAGAAACTGTATTAGTCAAGTTTCCCCAGACAAAAAGAACCATTAGGATAAGTATAATATAGATAAGAGGGGATTTATTATTGGAACTGACTTATGCAATTGTGGAGGCCAAGACAGTCTACGATATTCCATATGCAAGCTGGAGATCCAGGAAAGCTTGTGGTGTAATTCAGTCTGAGTCTGAAGGCCTGGGAATAGGGAGCTGGTGTGTAACTCCCAGTCCAAGATGAGAGGCCTAAGAACTGAAGGAAGTGGGGTGGGGGGAGTCCCAGGACATGAGAAGAAGGATGCCCCAGCTCAAGAAGAAAAAAAGAAAGAATTCGCCCTTTCTCCACCTTTTTGTTCCATCGGGCCCCTCAATGGATTGGATGGTACCCACCCTAACTGGTGAGGGCAGAGCTACTGTTCTCAGTCTACTGAATTGAATTCTAATTTATGGAAACACCCTCACAGAGACACCCAAAAATTGTGTTTTACCAGTTATCTGGGCACCCTTAGCCCAGTCAAGTAGACATATGAAATTAACCATCACAGAAGCCATTTCTTATAGTCTCACTGAGCATATATATGATTAACACTCAGCCAACAACCAAATGATTGTCAGAAATCTCTGACAACTCCCCCTACAATAATAGAGTCAAGTGCTACCTAGGTCTCAGAAATAGGCTTGGCTTTCCTCTCTCTTTCTTGTATTTTTGCCCTCTGTAATGAAAGTCACACTGTCTGATTGGAAATTCCTTCTGGGCAAGGGCTGATATTTTCTCATCCCTATATCGTCAGTTTCCAGCACAGTCCCTGCTACAAAGTAGGTGTTTGGTAAGTATTTGATGAATGAGCATTTTCTAGAACCAACTTTGAAATCGAATTTCTTGGTCCTGGAGATGTTTATTTTTCATATGAGCTTTCCATCCCTGAAAAAAAAAATAGTAAAAGAAAAGACAAGGAAATGAGAAAGCAATTTAAAAACAGGAAAAAATTGGTAAAAGTTATTTTCACAGAAGTCTGAGTTGACCTTTCTCTGTAGCATTAAATTCCTTCCCTGTAGCATTAAATTCACAACTGAAACTATAGCTACCTTTCCAAACTAGACAAGCATCCACTTAAGCACAATTTACCTCATTTCAGTCTGTGTCTTTGGGCAATGAAATATTGCAAAGACTTTTTCTACCTTTGCTTTGACGCTTTTAAAAAAGTCTTTTCTAAATATTTTTTAAATGTTTGAAATACACAATGATAGGATAACTCCAAAGCTGTCATATTTGTCAAATGAATTAATTCAAGTCAGAATGTAATATATCCTGTAACTGAGACTCCTTTATAAAATTGAGCCAGGCACCTGAAGACCAGTTTTATTTCTGTATTTCCTTGGTGTCCCAAGTAACCTCCTTCTGAGAAATCACTAATATTTCCTGCGCAGTTGAACCACAGCAAAGACCATGGAAAGAGAAAAAGGGTCTGCTCAGACATTCAGAGCACGCATCCTTACAAATGCATTCTACTGACCCGCAAAATGTTAGTGGGAATTGATAAATGCCTACAGAAAGAATATCCAAGTCAACATTTGACCTGTCAAATCTATCAGTTTTGCTTTCATCACTGTACCAGATTGCTATTTGCAAACACTAATTGAAAGTAAAAACACAAACGGCATTTTTAAAGCGTTTCCAGGAGAATGCCCCATGTGCACACAAATGTAAGATTAATTTTCCCCAGTGTTGAGCAATTTCAGGATCAATTGACTACTGATCCCAAGGAACAATAAAAAAAATTGCCTAAAAAAAGTTTTGAATGTCAAGACCCAGCATGGGAAACTATACCTTGAAAGTGCAGTTTGAATAGCTTGTCCCTTTTTTTTTCGTATTGAATATTTCTTATTATTATACTTTAAGTTCTGGGGTACATGTGCAGAGAATGCAGGTTTTTTACATAGGTATACATGAGCCATGGTGGTTTGCTGCATCCATCACCCCATCATCTACAATAGGTATTTCTCCTAATGCTATCCCTCCCCATCCCTCTACCCCTGCTATCCCTCCCCTATCCCCCCCACTCCCCGACAGGCCCTGGTGTGTGATGTTCCCCTCCCTGCAGCCATGTGTTCTCATTGTTCAACACACACTTATGAGTGAGAAATAGTTTGTCTTTTAATCCTTCGTGAAATCAATCAACCATCTATTAGACTTTCCTAGTTCTTTGTATAGTCAGGGGTGGAAGAGTTCGCTGCAGCGGGGTTAGGATGAACTGGGAGGATCTGGGACCAGGGACTTGTCTGATTACTACAGTGGGTCAGGGAGTGGGCAGAGGAGTTTGCAGCACACAATAGAGGAAGCTGGTGGGCACAGAATGGTAACTGGAAGGCTTACAGCTGGGACCTGGGAGGTCCAGCGGTGATAACAGCTCCTGGCACTTGCTAAATGTATTAATTAACTCATTTATTCACACAAGAATCCAATAAGGGAGATAATTTTAATAGGCCTATTTTACTAACATAAAAACTGAGGCATTGATAAATTAAGTAGCTTGTTCAAAGTGACCCATCTCTGGGAGAGCAAGGCTTTGAACATAGACAATTTTGCTCTAACAGCTGTGCCCTTAACCATGAGCTGTAACTATTCCAGGAAGGAGGTGAGCCTCTTTCAGGCAGCAGGGCAGTGGACGGCCACTGGAAATGTGAGAGCTGGCGATATTCACAGAGGCACATCGAGCTCCTTCCAGGAAGGTCTAACTGCTTGTGCCAGGATCCAGGCTCAAGGGAGGGACTCAGGGAGCAGCCCCTAGAAGGCAGTGCTTTCACTTGCTAGGCAGCGCTTCCCTGACTCTTTGGCTGCAAACTTCTAAAAGGAAGAGCACAATGTTAAACATGAGCCCCGATTTATATACCTTTGTATATTTAGTTATAAATGTTGTACATGTACTACAGAATTAATGTGCATCATAAAATATACACAAAGGGAAAAAATCATTCTTTTACACCAAAAACTTACTATAAATTTACTTCAAATAGCATTCATCCATACTAGCACTAGAAATGTGTGTCCCTGACCAAAAATATATATTTTTACAGAATTTTGATCTACTTTTATTTTGAAATCTATCAGAAATTTCTTGATGAAAACCCAGTTTCCCTAGAATTACTCCCTACTTGTTAGATTATTTATCCACACATAGATGATTACATGAAAAAAGCGAAGCCAGACCCTTATATATTGTATACTCCTTAAACTATGTATTAAAAACAAAATAGTCTTTTAGAAAGCCTGCAGCAGTACCCCAAAAGAAAGGTCACCCAAGAAGAAAAATTCTCCCTAGAACAATTCCTTTAAATCCCAGAGATGAAAGCTCAAGTGTTGACTCATTCATTTCGACATTTTTCAGAGCAACACAACAGAGCCAATGTATGAAATAATTCACTGGAGTCCAATGTAAGCTACCACCAGTGACAGAGCACATCCATTCCGGGCAAAGATTTGTTTTTCTGATCATACCAATAACACACACATACACAAAGAAAAATTAAATTGAATTAAAAGAAAGCATTTCAGCAATCTTGATGGGCTTGAGCCCTCCGGCAACTCCTAGAATCCTATCAGCCAATCGTTGTCATGTTGCTAAAGCCAGCAGCCTCTTGAAACCAAATTTAATGGAAAGAGGAGGAGCTCAACAAAGCAGCTTAAACATCTCACCTTCAAAGCTCATTGAAAACTAAGCTTCCTATCAGTCATGTGTCAAAGGTTTCCCTCATCCTATACTGTACAGATTAGTTCTTTAAGTTCCATTTGTGTGGTCGTCTTTTGAGTTTCCCTGAAGCTCTAAAAAGGCTGAAAGGTTATTTCCAGCTGGAGCCACTGGAGCCTCTATCCATGTATCATTTCCCTGCACGAATCTCAACATGGCGGAACTGGAAGGTCAGACTCCTGACTTTTATGTGAATGGAATGATGTCAGGCTGGCTGAGAAGCCTGATTGATGGCGGCTATTCCAAAGGGACTGACCCAAGCCTGTAGGGAGCAAGGAGGTGCCTGCTACCCTGAACCACCATCACTCATGGCAGCAGGTCACAGTCCTGTTCCATCTCTTTTGAAACTTCAGGTTAGGGATGAGCAACTCATAGCAATTTGCCTTTGAGGTGATAGGTTTGGCAATGGGGCATGACCCAAGAAGTAAGAAATCTGTGAGAAGTTTCATAAAGGTTGATGGTGATTGGGACCCATGCAATCTTTAACTCATCGAGTATCTAATGTAGACTATTAATTGCCTTGCGTGCTTTAAAAAGACTCCTTCTGTAGATACTTCATGGGGATTTTCCCTAATGGGTGAGGTATGTGAATGTCTGCCACAGCTCCTGTAAAATCTCCCATGCTGAAATAACGGCATCCCTGTGCTACGGCTGTGAAGATTGTGACTGTGTGTGTCCTGGCAAATGATAGCCACCGTCATTAGCTGGATCATAAAATGATCACTCTGGCTAAATGAATTCCTTTTGCTATTGCATGACTTAAACACTGTGTTCTAGATACTCCCTGGGCCATCTTTTCTAGATGTGCCCTTTCAGACTTGGTCATCTTTTCAGATATGTCCTTGTCTTAGCAGATGGTTAAAACTTCATGGGATATTTGCATTCAGTGTGCTAGTCAAAAAATGTGACCTTGAATTCGTGGCTGCAAAGCTCAACTGAGAGAAAACATATTTAGGCAGATGGAATCCACACATTGCCCTAGAAAACTTTCTCACCCTGGCAGATACGACTTTTGAAAAGTGTTGATACCTGGGCCCAATCTAGAAATTAGTCTCATGTGGGTGCTCAGAGAACATAAGGAGGTCACTGGGGATGGAGTAGAATGAACAGTAAAGGTAAGAAGAGAAGAAATAGGGTGAGGGAAACAATGGGATCTGGAATGGGGAGAAGAGGCCCAGATTAGGGAGGGCATGGCAGGCCATGGTCAGGGCTTGGCTTTTGCCCAGAAGGAGGTGGAGTTCATAGAGGGTTTTGAGCAAAGGAGTAACATGGTATGACATACGTTATAAAATGATCATTCTGGCTAAATTAATTCCTTTTGCCATTTGCATCACTTAAAATAAACCTAAAAATGCAGAAAAATGAAAACAGGAAATGATTTTCCAAGCTGCTACTCAAATGTCTGATGACAAGAAGTGGCTAGGATCCTAAATCCCAGAATTGCCAGCGTAGTATCTCCCCAGATTCCTGATAAAGATACCTAGGAGGCCAGGCGCGGTGGCTCACACCTATAATCCCAGCACTTTGGGAGGCTGAGGTGGGTGGATCACGAGGTCAAGAGATCGAGACCATCCTGGTCAACAAGGTGAAACCCCGTCTCTACTGAAAATACAAAAATTAGCTGGGCATGGTGGCGCGTGCCTGTATTCCCAGCTACTCGGGAGGCTGAGGAAGGAGAATTGCCTGAACCTAGGAGGCAGAGGTTGCGGTGAGCCGAGATCGCGCCATTGCACTCCAGCCTGGGTAACAAGAGCGAAACTCCGTCTCAAAAAAAAAAAAAAAAAAAAAAGATACATAGAAGGTGCATTTCAAGCAAGCTTATACTGTTTTATTCTAAGAGGATTGAACTGGGAATGTGAGGTTTCAAGTGCCTCTTTGCTTAGGTATGTCCAGAGGTCATTCCCAGAAACTCAGATTTAGTGGTTTGAGACAGACTGTAGACATCTTGTTGTTAAAACAATTCCAATGCCCATGTAGAAGAGAAATCTCCAAAGCCTGGCCAAATCAACTGACATTAGCAAATGCTTTTAGTTTTCCCTTCTTGGACTCTGCATAGCTGCACTGTCTATATGGTAACCACAAGCTACGTGTGGTAGTAGAGCACTTAAAATGGGGCTAGTTCAAATTGCGATTATGCTGTAAGCATAAGACATTCAGAAGATTTTAAAGACTTAGCATGAAACAGTAGATTTACGTACTCGTCAAGGTTCTCCAAAGAAATCAAACCAGTAGGATGCATAGAGAGATACGTAAGAGGGGGTTTCTTATGGAAATTGGCTCATGCTATTATGGAGGCCAAGAAGTTCTATCATGTACCATCTGCAACCTGGAGAACCAGGAAAGCCACTGGAGTAATTCAGTCTGAGCCCAAAGGCTTCAGAAGCAGAGGGACAACTGGTGTGAGTCCTGGAGTCCAAAGGCTGGAGAACTAGAAGCACCAATGTCTGAGAGCAGAAGAGGACAGATGTCCCAGTGCAAGAGAAAGTGAATTCCTCCTTCCTCTGCCTTTTTATTCTGTCCAGGCCCTCAGTGGATTGGATGATGCCCACTCACAATTATGATCCTCTTTATTCAGTCGACTGACTCAGAGGCTAATCTCCTCCAGAAATGCCCTCATAGACACACTCAGAAATCATGTTTTACCAGCCATGTGGGCATCTCTCAGGCCAACCACATTGACATACAAAATTAACCATCACAATGTAAAATGTCTCAGTCACTTTACATAGATTACATGTTGAAATGATAATATATTAGATATACTGAATTAAATACAATATATTGTTAAAATTAATTTCACTGTTTTTACTTTTTAAATGTGGCTACAAGAGAATTAAAATTTTTTAATGTGGCTCCCATTACACTTCTTTTCTTTATTTTTTTAGAGACCTCTGTCTTCCAGGCTAGAGTGCAGTGGCACAATCATGGCTCACTGGAACCTGGAACTCCTGGGCTCAAGCAATCCTGTCTTCTCAGCCTCCTGAGTAGCAGGGATTATAGACTTGCACCACCAGGCCTGGCTTTCACATTATATTTCTACTGGACAGTACTGATGTAGAGCTTTTCAAAGACGCCTCTTACATAAGAATTATAACCCTCTATGCTAACCTTCAAAATGCACCTACAATGCTACCATGCTCCACAGCAACATTTTTAAAGAAAAATACTAATTGCTTTTTTAGATCTTTCTTGTAGGCAAGATATAAATGGCAGGCTTTGAAAGGCAATATAGCATAGTAGTTAATAGTAAGAACTTGCTAAACATGTGACTGGAGGCAGGCTGTTTACCTTCTTGGAGGCTCCATTCCCTCATCTGTAGAATTTGAATAATATGTACCCTGTGGTGTTGTGGACTAAATAACATAGTCCCTAATGCTCCATAAATGGTAGACACTTTATAATTGGTGCTGAAATTTAAAGACAGTGTGGAGGCACCTTGGATTCGGGTGATGAGATTCAATGTAAGAACAAGTGCCTCGATTCCTTGCACCAAGAGAGGTGCAGAAATTCATCCTCTCCCTAATGAATCCTGAGTTTTCATTATACTTCTGTCATTAGATTGGAAATAAATTCTTAGGCTGTCAGATTTATATTCAAATATCAAAATAAAAATAATTACAAAAGCAAAATGTCATTTGAAAAGGGTGTGTTTGGTGTTCAGAATTAGGGTTGCCATGTGCCTTCGTGAAATATCATGACTAAATGGGAAAGGCATGCAGATCTTTGCTAAGGAGGCAAGAGAAAGAAGAGGTGAATAGAAGCCTTGAAACTCCTGCTCTCTGATGCAATCGTTCTGTTTGTGAGGGTTTGCTTTAGCTGCTATGTTTGACCTCAAGTCTCTTCACCCGACGCCTCATAAGCATTATCTAATATCGCTCAGCTCATTCGCCTTGAAATTTATAATTTAGTTTTTACAGCATTTTATCCTATTTCTTCCCATCACCAAGCACAAACATTTACTTTATTTTTAAAAAGTGACTGAATTTATTAAACTAGTTCCGAAGTTTCCCTTTTTTTCGTAGACGTGGGAAGACTCACATGGTTGGTTTTCCTAATTCTCAGGAGACAAACCAGTGAAGCTGAAGTCAGTTTTTTATGCAACTAAGCTTCCTGCCCCTTCCTTTGGGTCTCCAATTAGAATAAGATCAGGGATGGGCAGGCAGCATGCATTTTAAATCACCATCCATGGTCACTATTATTTCCGAACTCAAAGGCATCATTAGTACAGGGATATATTTGCAGGCATTTCATTACACCTTGGACTATTTAAAAAAAAATGCACTAGAAAGAAGCCATTATTTAAAAACTTTCACATGGCGGGGAACAAAAGAAATGGCAACAGGAAGGGAAATGTTATAGTAAACAAATTGACGCACACGGTTGTTGTTAGTGGAGGACAATATTACAAGCAGACAAGGCAAATGAATGAGTTGGGAAGAGAGTCAATTTCACTTCCTGAACCAGGGACCCTTGATAAGCATGTGCTTTTAGACTGTTTCTTTCCATGATTGGCCTGGGTGCTGAAAATAGCATAGAGCCTTTTGCAGAATCCTTTATTTCAAGGAGTTGCCCCATTTCCCATGTGACACAGCCCCTCCCCTCACTGGCCTCTCTCCTGCCACTGGAAGGTGCTTTTGCAGTTCCCCTTGTGACAAAGGACAGGTCAGACAGCAAACCTTTGAGCAAACTAGGCTTGACATGCACATCACTAAGCAACAGATGCTTTCTGGAAAACCATCTGGAGGTGTTTCAGAAAGTATGTGTGTGTACATACATACATATGCATAATTTCTGGGGAAAAATACATACATACATGTTTACATACATACTTTCTGAAAATCACAAATGCGCATTTTCCAAAAACTCATTTGAGGTTGATTTTATGTCAATGGAGACAGAAACTCATTTGAGGTTGATTTTATGTCTATGGAGACAGAGAAAGCCATCCATCCACAGAGAAAGCCTTTTGCAAGTACTTTTAGTTTATTTCATAGAATCCTGAATTTATTTCACACAACAATGAATAAATCCATTCTTTTGCCACAGACAAGGGTTGTGTTTGAAGTATCTACAAAGGGGAGAAAGCTGCTAACACAAGGAAAAAATATTAAAGTAAAATTTTAGTTGTCAGTTTTGTAATTGAAGCTGTCTCCTCACTTGAAAATATTGTTTCCATTGAAGTAGAAGGCAAAGGGGGACCTGGCAAATGCCCCACAATGTTCATTTCCCCAGATAAATTACACGCGTCGTGTGTGCATGAAGACGACCAGAGGCTCCTGCTATGCTGGGGATGCAGAGTCCAATCATTCAAGGCTCTGTGTAGTGACACAGCAAAGGCGTGGCCTAAATCCATTCTTTTTCTTCTTTTCCCTTTCTCCTCTTCTCATTTTTCTTTTTTTCTCCTTCTTCCACCAAAAGGCAGATAAAGTAGAATAACTTTGATGACAACCTCATTTTCAGGATCTCTGGATAATTCATAATCCTTCAGTTACATTTTCTAAAATGTGCAGTTAGCCAGTTATTTCGTGGTTTCCTGGAGGTGAATCTTTGCTTTTAAACCATATTTGCTCTTCTTGGAAGAAACTACTATGCAAAATTTATAGATAATGGTAGCAATAAATCACTAAGATGTTTTGGATTTTCTTTTGGGGAGGAGAGATGAGGGAATAAAATGAAAAAGTATGTATGTAAATGGCCAAATTGGTCTGTGATACCATTAATTGATGTTCATTAATTCAAGCATACCTCATATGTGCTAGGAGTTGGATTGTACTCAAGAAATAAAAAGTCAAATAAAACAGTCTTTCCCTCAAGGAAACTCTGGTCTCCAGCATCTGCATATGTAAACTACCAATTACAGTTTAGTATGAGAAACCCTTCAGAAGTATTACATTTTGAATGCATTTCATCGAAAAATGAATGTTAGCCAGGTGAGGTGGCTCACACTTTGGGAGGCTGAAGTGGATATATCACCTGAGGTCAGGAGTTCAAGACCAAGCTGACCAACAAGGTGAAACCCCATCTCTACCAAGAATACAAAAATTAGCTGGGCATGGTGGCCTGAGCCTGTAATCCCAGCTACTCAGGAGGCTGAGGCACAAGAATCACTTGAAACCAGCAGGCAGAGGTTGCAGTGAGCCAGGTCAAGCCACTGCACTCCAGCCTGGGTGACAAAGCGAGAGTCCATCTCATAAAAGAAAAAGAAAAACAAATGTCTAAGTCTGGTGCAAAACAAGCCAGAGGGGTCATTGCCAAACTAGAAAGAAGCCCGGGGCCGGAATATACAGGATCAGTGGAGGAACCCAGTGCTCTTTGGCCTGTCCACTTCTTGGACTCAGTATAGCATCATAAACAGCATTCAGCAAACATCTTTTTTTTCAAGAGGCATAGTAGAGAGCTACCTACTAAGAGTCCAGAAACCCTGTGAGGCCTCGGATCACGTTAGTAGGAAATAACCAGGTTCTTGAGTTCCTTGAAGTAGAATGCCATTAGCTTCTAATGCTTCTTATATTTGTGTCCCATTCAAGGAAGCAACTCCAGAGAACTGAATCTGGTAACCATTGACACTGCCCACAAAAGTTCATTTCCCATTTGACAAGTGAGATGCAGCTGTGATGGTCTATCTCCTTTAAAGCCACCTATGTGGTGTGGCACATTCTCTAAAGAAGGCAGAAGGCTTGAGGATGGTTTGTGCTGATTGAAGAACACTTCATTGCTCAGTTAGAATATTTTGACAAATTGCAAGGCTTAACTAATATATGAAATAAAGTAGTTGCAGAGATAAGGAAGAAAACCAAAGTATAATCTATAGTTCCATTTACCTTCCTTGGTCAAGGCAAATATTACAGAAGATATGTCCTGCTTTTAGTATGATAATCAGCAAATGGGGATGACTGGATTTCAGGACATATATAGGAACGTCTCAAGTCTTTCCGTCAACTTCGACTTTGAAGTGTGGCTTTTTAAAATTAAAATACAGATCATTTTGTTGTTAACAAACCTTTATCCAAAGTAATAAGGCATTTGTAGATTTTTGGTTTTTCTTTTCTATTAAGATCTTTGCTGGTGAAGAAAATAAATGTTTCCCCATTTTCTCATTGGCTTGCTAATGTTTTTGTTGTTGAAGTTTAAGCGCTTTTAGATGTATTTTGGGTACTAGACCTTTATTGAGTATATATAAGTTGCAAATATGTTCTCCTATTCTGTCACTTGTCTTTTCACTTTTTTTATAGTTTAAGTTCTGGGGTACATGTACAGATCTGCAGGATTGTTACATAGGTCTACACATGACATGGAGGTTTGCTGCCTCCCACTGTGTTTTTATGTTTGTGGTTCCCTGGTATCTCATTTCATTTTTGATTCCCAAAGCAGGAGCTAATAAGCAAATTGCTTCGTGGGTTTCTATGAAAACAGCTAGAGCTCGCACAAGCACCGCCTAGACAGGGGAGGAGTGTGGGCTCGGAAGTTCAGCAGATCTGTATTTGACTCTTGACTCTCTGATTAGCTGGGTGACCTTGGGCAAATTCTTCCCGTAAGCGTCACTTACCTCGTCTATAAAATAGGAATGATGACATCTGCTCAAAGTGTTGCTGTTGAGTGATTAGGTTAAATGAGATTAAAAGTGCCCATTAGCACCTATTGGAACTCAATAGGAGCTCGTGTTTATGGTGTGTAAATGTGCACCTGACTCCCATCCAAAGAGTCCTTGCTGAATCAACAAACTCATGAGTGCCTCCTTTCACTAGACTGAGGCTACAACGGCAAAATAAAATGGTGCTTGTCCTCAAGAACCACTAGGGTCAAGAATTCTATGTGGCTCAGGCAGATCAGCTGAGCAAGTGAGAAAATACAGAATGTGCAGTCTAAGTACAGAGCTCAGAAGAGGCAACTTGCTGCCTATCAACAGAAAGGGTGGAAACACCCTGGTGTGTGCAACAGACACAAATCATGCCATTCAGCAAGTCTACAAATATTTATTTAAGGAAACAATATGATATCTTAAAGCAGTAGCCTCACAGCAAACTGTGAAATTAGCAGCACAGAGGCAAACTGAGGCAGAGTCACTGGATTGGAGACAAGTTGATTTGTGGCAGCTGCTTGAGTCATTGACCAACCTCTGCATAAATATGTTCCAGCTTACTAAGCCAGTATGAAGGAGAAAAAAGCAGTAGAAATTAAGAGCATTTGTTAAGCTGTAAGTCCTTTCATTCTTTTGGATATATTGTTCTAAATGCATAACATTTTCATTAATAAACTGCCATGTTAATTAATGATGAGGTCTGGGTCAACTTAACGACATTTCTCTCAAGAAGCCCACTTCACACACACACAACAGAACCCTGACATTTTTCACTAAAACAAAGGCCAAAGTGATCCCACAAGTTGAAGAATATACGATTGCTGTTAAAAATAATTTAATTCCATTCACCTCAACTCAGCGATCATTTATTGAGTATCTGCTGAAAGCTGGGGCTGGCTGAGATGACAAGATGTAGTTCTTCCCTTCAGAAACTCACAGTCTAGAGAGAAATCACGTGCACGAATAAGGAATTCACCTTAACCTCCTTATCCCTGTTCTGTTCCTTCCCTTCTCTTCCTGGTAAGGCACACTTATTTGCAAAAGATTTTCTACATGAAAAAACATATATATATGCATATATATATATATGCCTCACACACACACATAAATATACATGTATACCCTCAAAGTAGTTTCCCAAAATTACTTGTGCGTATATAAATATTTATGTTCATATATATATTTTTTTCTAGAATTGGGACAATAGTGTTGTGGTTTTTTTTCTTTTGAGATGGAGTTTTGCTCTTGTTGTCCAGGCTGGAGTGCAATGACATGATCTCGGCTCACGACAACCTCCACCTTCCAGGTTCAAGAGATTCTCCTGCCTTAGCATCCTGAGTAGCTGGGATTACAGGCATGCACCACCATGCCTGGCTAGTTTTTTGGATTTTTAGTAGAGACGGGGGTTTCACCATGTTGGTTAGGCTGGTCTCGAAACAGATGATCCGCCCACCTCAGCCTCCCAAAGTGCTGGGATTACAGGCGTGAGCCACCACCCCTGGCCAATGGTGTTGTATTAATGTTGGTTTCCTGACTCCAACTTGCTCTCAAATCGTTCAGGAATTATATCTAATATACATTATAATGTATTTAATACACTAAATATGTAACATTAACAATTATTTGAATTATATATAATATAATTAATGTTAAATATATTTACATTTTTAATTAATATTTATATTATATTTAAATTTTAAATATTTACTTTTTATATTATATCTAAATATAGTATATTTAATATGAGAAAGAAAACAAATATAGTGAAATGTTAAGAGTTTGCAAATCCAGATATGGATAATATAGGAGTTATTCATACTGTTTTTACAACTTTTCAAAATTATGTCAAGGTATATTGGTCTTGTAAAAAAAAAACTTAAATAAGGGATTCAAGACCTCCCTGGCCTCAATCCTGCCTTTTCTCAGCAGCACCTGCAGCCATACCTCACCTCACATTCAATATCAAGTCATGTCCAATGACCGCCCACTGTCGTTCCCGACACTGACTGCACATTAGACTAATCTGAGAAAATGTTGAAATATGCCACTAGGTAGGCCTCTCCCCAGACAATCGGATCAGGATTTCTGGGAGTTTGCCCCGGCCACAGTTATCTTCCCAAAAGCATAGCCTAGGTTGAGAAGCCTGGAGTCCTGTTTCCTGAATGCCATGCTGCTGCATTCCTCGTACCTTTGTGCCTGCTGTTTCCAGAACCTGGAGGACTCTGGTCCACCCCTTCTGTCCTGTAGATGCCTATTATTTTGTCAGGACCCAACTTCGATGTCACCTTCTTAGTGGAACCATTCGATGTCACCTTCTTAGTGGAACCATTTGGGCATCCCACACCCACCCACAGGCAGATCCCATCCTTCCCACCTCCAGCTACTTACTTCTACACACTCTACTTCTGCAGGTCTCACACACTGTTGTAATGCTATGTTTGCTCTATCTCTCAACCCACTGTGAACTCCTTTTGGGAAAAGCTCACATCATGTTTTCTCTTGCCATCAGCATGAGCCTCACCAATAGTAGGATTCTAAGAAATGTTTACTAAATTAAATGCAAACAAGGTTATACTTGTTGGAATAAAGTTATAACAAGGAGCTATGGGACACTCGAGGATGAGCTCTTACAGTGCAAGCGGCACTTGGGGAGGAGATGGAGCTCACGTGGAATGGAAGAGTGAATAAGTAGCTAACGAGCTGGGCAGGGAGCGAAGTGGGAAGAGCCAGCATGGAATCTGCGGAGGAGAATGGTAGCTGAGTCCAGGTGATGAAGGGGACCAAGGGCCTTAATCAGTCTGGAAGCAGGGTCAGCACCTCGCACAGCGCTGGCACACAGATATCTCTCAGTGAGCCATTTTAGAGAAATAATGAGTGAATTCATTTTTTCTCTTTCTTAACATTTGGCAGGGGAATCATGGGACCAGATTGAAACTAACCTTCTTCCCAGAAGAATGCATTTGCACATACTTTCCCCTAAAATGTCAGAAGACTTACAGGTTTTCTGAAATGTATTCAGTGACACTTCCCCCAAAATGATATGCCACATTTTTGAGAAGAGGGATATATTTTAGGTGTAAGAAGGACATGGTTAGACTAGGATATAAGGCAGGTCACTGAAAGTCTGTGAAGGACAGATTATAGGAGGTAAGATGCCCATTGGAGGACACCCTTTAAGAAGTCATCACAGGTGCCAGAGTGAAACCCAAGTGCCTGAACCAGAGGCACAACAGAGCTGTGCCAAGAAAGAACAGACGCAGAAGGTTACGAGGCCATGCAAACAACAGGGGGCGCAGGTGTCTCCGGGCTTTCTGCCTTTGAGTGACCACACAGATGGGGTGTCATGGATCAAACTAGAAAATTCAGGGAGAGGACCCGACTTGCTGAAAGGGACGAATTCCATTCATTGTGTGAAGCTTGACCTTGAGTTTCCCATGAAAGAATGAGGCGGAGTTTCCCTACAGAAAGTCGCAGATCGGGAGCGATGGAGATGAGGCCCTACTAATGGGTGAGTGTAGAGTGAGATGGAAGAGGAGCGCTGGACGGAAAACCTCAGTGCCCCTAACATTTTCAGGATACACCGAGGAAAAAGAGCCAATGACTGACAGAAAAGTTGAAAGAGGAGAAAGGAAAACCGAAGAGAGTTTTCAAAGGCTCAAAGAGTTGACAAAGGCAAATAAGGGCAGAAACTCTTCTTTCACTTGGGTAACTAGAAAGTTCATAATCACCTCAGTGAGAGCAACTTCACTTCAGTGACTGGAGTTCAGACCAAGGTCAATGATTCAGGATGTGAAAATGAGGAGATGAGAAGACTTCTAGAACTTCCCCAGTTAGATGGGGAAAATCTAACTGGATCTCTGAACAGCATTCTAACCTATTGGTCAGGTCCTCTTTCGTGAAAAACGCTTTCTCCTTGGCCTCATTCAGACCTCATGTTCGAGGCATCCCTTGGTTGTTCTAATTCCTTCCTCTCCGTTCTTCCTTTGCAAGCTCAATCCCAGTCCCACTTTGGAAAGGGTGACCTCTCAGGCCTCGACTCGAGGCCCCTCCCCAACCCCCACCCCCCGTTTTCTCTCTTCATACACTTATACCAGGGAATCCTATCCATGCATGCATTTCAAATACCATCATAAAAATGATTTTGGAATGAATATTTCAGCCCAGACCTTTTGGATTCTTTGACTTTTCTGCTTCCCTGACACAAAGCCACCTCTAACTTGACCTGTTGAAAGCTGAACTTTTCTGTTGTTGTTGAAACAGAGTCTTACTCCGATGCCCTGGCTGGAGGGCAATGGTGCCGTGATGGTTCATTGCAGCCCCAACCTCCTGCACTCAAATGATCCTCCTGCCTCAGTAGCTGGGACTACAGGCTTATGCCACCACACCGGCTATTTTTTCTTTTCTTTCTTTTATTTCTATTTTTATATTATTTTATTTTTTGTAGCAACAGGGTCCTACTATGTTGTTCAGGCCAGTCTTAAGCTCCTGAGTTCAAGTGATTCTCCTGCCTTGGCCTTCCAAATTGCTGGGATTACAGGGGTGAATGACCGTGCCTAGCCAAAGCTGATAGATGCCATATCCCCAACCCACGTGTCCCCATAATCAGAAATTGTCACACCACCTATCCAAACATCCATCAGTCCTCCGCCCCTTTACTTCCTCAACATCATCAGATTCTACCCAGTCTACCACTCCAGACCTTCATCATATGGATTCTGTCCCATTGCAATAGCCCACTCAATGGTCTAACTATGACCGCTCTTTTCTCCCTCCACTGCATTCACCAAAATACAGCCAGAATGAGCTTTCAAAAGTGAAATCAGATTATTTCACCTTTGCTTAAAACCTTTCAAGAGTTACCCATTGCTTTCTGTATAAAAACCAAAATCCTCAGAATGCCACTACCTTTGTCTCTAGCCTCACTTCCCACCACGCTCCCCTGAGGGTTTGTCATCTTGGCCTCCACTGCATTAATCCTCAACATTCCCTTCTTCCTCAGAGCCTTTGCACATACTCTTTCCTCTTCCTAGAATACTTTCCCTACCCCCGGTCCCAGCAAAGTCTTGCTCACCTTCAATTACTAACTTAGATGTAATTTATGGCCTGCTAAATCTCTATCAGATCATGGCTCACAAATGACACTTACTACATATTTGAAAGAATGGATGAAAAAAGACTATTCTTTGTCTAGCCAGAAGAAAATAGAGGTTCAGGGGAGGGGGGCCTTTAAGATGAGTATGATTTAAAGCCCACAGCAATTAAATTGTTGGCCTGACCAAGGTCAAACAGCTAGTTGGTGGCAAAGCCAGGGCTACAATCCACAACTTTTGATTCCTGGCCTCCCCATGTCCCACACTAATCCCTTATTATGTGTCTTAGATGAAGTTTGCTGTAGTGAAGCCCTCATCTCATTTGCTTTCCCCAAAGCATTATAACCGGTTGACCACCAGACACACCAAGAATACTTATTAACACAGTTTCAGGAGCATGAAACCCTGGAAACTCCATAATAGATGCAAACTGTCTTCCTGTTTAAGACCCTAGCAGAGTTGTTCAGTGGTGCTGCTCTAAACTCCAATCCTAGAAGGCCACCTGGCTCCCTCACAGTCAAGCCACAGCTGATTGATGTGTTTGGAGTAATATATTTCACACTTGTGTCTCGTGGGCCACACGTGCCATTCAAAATAAACTTAGAGATTTTTCTTTGGCTGGTTTTTTTTGTTTTTTTTTTTTTGCCATTGTACAGATTCAAACACTTAAAGCTTATTACATAGAAACTGACCTGGAAGTGACCGTGCCTTTGGAGAGAACGGCAGGAAATTGGTTACTTACAATAGATATGGACCCACCTGGGGAAACAGAACTAGTAGAGGTGAACATTAACCCATCCCAGGTCCAATGTTGTTAGTCCAAAAAGATTACAGTAAGTTGAAGAAAACATCAAACAAACAGAATAAAAAATTCAGCGAGGAAATTCAGAGTGGCACACTTGGGGAGAAAAAGCAGATTTTGCCAGTGTAAGACCAGGAGAGAAACTG
Organism: Callithrix jacchus; assembly: GCF_049354715.1. Classification (NCBI taxonomy): domain Eukaryota; kingdom Metazoa; phylum Chordata; class Mammalia; order Primates; family Cebidae; genus Callithrix; species Callithrix jacchus. The sequence continues at coordinate 99,544,620 of NC_133512.1, read as the reverse complement.
GTTGTGTTTCAGAATAGCAGTGTCTCGAGAGAATCACGAAACAAGTTTAAGCAGAGCTGTGCCGTGCAGATTGCCCTGGAAGGAACCAGGCCTGCCTGATGAGGAATCATGATGCATGCAGAGGATGATGTCCAAGGTCCCTGGGAGCAGCACTCCATAAAATTCACTTAACTCTTTTACTAGGTGACTAATTAAAAAGCAGTTAATGAGAGCGATCATTCTGGGCAATGGAATTCAGCCATGAAAGCGGTTAATGACCTGAGGCTGCCGCTCAGGTCTGTGCCTCCCGTAACATGGTTCTGGCTCCCCGGAGTGCCTCCTAGACTTTAGCAGAAGCTGCACAGAACTTCAAGAATCTGGGATATCTGGGAAGAGGTAGAAGAGAGCTTTGGGGGACAGGAAGGAGCAAGCAAATGATAAAGAGTTTGTTTACAGCAGAAGGTAAAAAAAGGAAGCTCGCCACAATGGGAACTCAGTAAATGTGATTTGCTTGAGCAACTGCCTTGCTGACTGCGGGCGTGGATAGAGCAGGTGCTGCAGGCAGCTTGCATAGTCTGGGAGACCTCACTTCTCAGCTCCTTACTCAGTGATGTCATGTTGGTAGCTTGAAGTCGGACAAGGTGGCAGTATTTACATCCCGGGAAATAGGGAAAAACTATAAACCAGGACTTTCCCCCGCCCCAAGCCAATTGTTTAACATCTATCAACTTACCACTGGATCACTTAGTTGAAATCCCTGTGGGAGCAGAGTTCCCTGGGGTTTTTACCTGAAGAATAAACCCGAACGTGTTTCATGTTTGCTTTTCTATTTTAATTACTAATACACAGTGGCACCCTTCAATTATCTTTTATTACACAACCAGAGTGGCTCAGCATGTGTGAAGTCTCCTGGCAAACTCACCATCATTTAAAACATTGTTTCTCTAGGGAATGGTTCCAAGTTGCAAGTCACTGAGCTTAAAATAAATTGTTGGAAAAGAGCCCATCTGCAAGTTGGGAGCTTTCAATTCTAAGTCCTGATAGGAAAGTTAGAAAACAAAGAGAATCATGCCAATTTTAAAAATATACGTTGCAAAATATAGGTTGCAAACTCCTAAGGGAAAAGGCAAAAGGAATAGAATTATTTAACTTGGAGAAGAGAAAGATGACGAGCGATTGAATAATGGGGGGGGGCGGGGGGCAGGGGGCCGGGGGGGTATTGCCAGCTGTTCGCTTTTGGTTTTCGGTTTTTGTAGGTTTTTTTCCTTCTCTCACTGTAAGCCTCGGGGATTTGGTTAAACAAGGAGGTATCTTTATGGTATAATTCTGGAATGAATAATTGGTGGGTTTTATTTCAAACGTCTGGAAACTTCTTTTCCTCAGTCAGGGATAAATTACATGTAACCTATGGTGAGGACCAAGAAATAGTTAAGACAAGGTGACTTATCCACCTGAAGGCTGTCACCTTTATCGTCCTGAGTCTACAAATGGCATTATGTATTTCAAAACTTTGAGAAACATGATAGAAGTAAGCAAATCTTTTCTTATATCATAGAATACCTAATATAGAATTTATTGTAAACTTAGACTATTAATAGTATCTATATTAGTATTATATTACCAATATCTATTAGTATTATCTATGACTAGTATCTATATTACTAATAGGAAACCTTAAATCAAGCATTCTAAATCAATACTTTTGATAATTTTATGAGGGAAACGATGCTATTTTGGGCCTGTTAAACTAGAGTTATTTTCGGTTATTCATTCAGAGGACATAAGAGAATTGGTTTCTAAAAGGTATTTCAGTACCCTGATTTGGCATTTTCTTAAAGACATGTGAAACAAGGAAATGACAGCTGTAAATCTGCCACGTGGAGCCTCAGGGGACTCACATCACTCCCAGGCCTTGGCTTCACTGTTGCTTTATGATGTGGTTTCAGAATAACACTTTTAGACGTGGTATATCCCTTCCTCCAAAGCTGACATAAATCCATAAAGCTTTTTAATGATATCTCTAAAATATAGCCCAAGTAGTCTCTGAAGCATATTTTTAGATTGTTTATCTAAAATATCTGGATTTCTGAATCTCCCTTCAACATCTGCCTTGGAATGGCTGTCTCCAGGGCAGCTGATAAGCGCATCACACCTCACCCAGGTGGGGACCACTCAGCTTCCTTCCCATCAGGTGCATTATTCTGCCTCAGCTTCCACTCCAAGCATCTCACACCCTCATGCACATAAGTATCACCTGGGAACCTGTGAGAAGTGCTGCCTCTCCAGAACCTCTGAGCTAAATCTGGGACTAGGCCTGGGGACCTGCATTATAACAGGCTTCCAGCAAAGTGGTCCCTGAAATGATGTCAGAGTCTCAGCTCTCCAGTTCTGGCTCCGGGATGAAGTAATGGGAGAGACACTAACATTTGAAAGCTGCGGTTCTTGCGGGTAATGCCCTGCACCTGTCACTCAGGTGCTGGGGTCTCTGCTGACCAGACCCTTCCCTCCCTAGGCTGGGTTCTGTGCTCCTCAGTGTTGAATGTCCAATGACCTGTCTTCTGCACATCAGCCTTCCTGCCCCACTCTGATTAGTTTGAATCCCCCAGCCTCCATCTCTAGCCTGCCTCCCACCCAACCTCCAAGCCCCACTTCTACCTCTTCCCTCCTGCGCTGCAGGAGCCTGTTCTCGGGCAATAACCCTCGCATTCTCTGGCAACCTGTCTGTGGCAAGTTGAACTGCGCAGTGTGTTTGCTGCCCCACCTGCCCCTCCTGACTCCTCTTCCCTCCCCTGTCCTCTGTTAGACACGTTTACGGAAGCCTGTCCTAGGAGCGTCCATCTGTCCCACCAGACTCTGAACTACTGAGGGCAGGGATCACCTGTGCCTTGCTCATGGGATCCCCAACACCCAGCTGAAATGTGGTGGGAGCCTCAGGGATCTCAAATGAATGACTGATTCTATAGAAGCACATGAGGCTAGACACAGTGGCTCATGCCTGTAATTCCAGCACTTTGGGGGGCCAAGGTGGGTAGATTACCTGAGGTCAGGAGTTCGAGACCAGTCTGGCCAATATGGCAGAACAAAATACAAAAAATTAGCCGGACGTGGTGGCGCATGCCTGTAATCCCAGCTATTCAGGAGGCTGAGGCAGCAGAATTGCTTGAACCTGGGAGGTGGAGGTTGCAGTGAGCTGAGATCACGCCATTGCACTCCAGCTCGGGCAACAAAAACAAAACTCCATCTCAAAAAAAAACAAATTTTTTAAAGCACATGAATTTTGTCCAGGCAACATGATGCCTCAGACTTCAGACCCTCTCACTGCCAACACACTGTGCCCTCAGCTAGAAAGCTGGTCCTCATCCCTGCCACCTGTACATGGCTACCCACCTCTGGCTCTTTGGGTCCCAGCTTAGATGTCTTTTCCCACAGCAAGTTTTCCAGTGCCCCTGTGTTTTAGGAGCCCCTGTGTCTGCCTGAGCCTGCACTTACCCCTCTGCATTCTAATAATCTGTTTATCTGAATCCTCTTCCAGATCCAGAGCTCCTTAAGAGCAAGAATGGTAACCTCAGCACCAGCGTCATGCCCAGCATGCAGTCAGTGCTCAATAGATGTTTGCTGAAAGCTAACTCAGGACCTTTAGGCAGTGAGATGGGGTTCTCATCACATAGTTGCTAAATAAACCGCCGTAACATTCGCTGTATTGCACTCAAACTCTGGATGCTTCTCCTCCCACACCCACTGCTAGATGGAAATCTTCTCACAGGAAGTGACTGTATTTTGTTCATCTTCACACTCCAGTAAGTCAGGCAGCAATGAGCATGGATTAAGTAGCTGTTCAATCCTGTGTTTTCCAAGAAGGATACTTTTGGCATGTGGAGGAGGAAAAAAAATTTTTTTTTTTTTGACGGAGTCTCGCTCTGTCGCCCGGGTTAGAGTACGGTGGTGCTGTCTCAGCTCACTGCAACCTCTGCCTCCCAGGTTCAAGCAATTCTCCTGCTTCAGCCTTCCAAGTAGCTGGGATTACAGGTGTGTACCATTGTGCCTCACTAATTTTTTTGTATTTTTAGTAGAAACAGGGTTTCACCATGTCGGCCAGGCTGGTCTTGAACTCCTGACCTCATCATCTGCCCACCTTGGCCTCCCAAAGTGCTGGGATTATAGGCATGAGCCACCTCGCTCAGCCAGCCAGGAGAATTCTTAATTGCATAAGACAGCCCCACACATTGCAGGACACACAGCTGTCCTTGCCCATGCCCACTAAATTTCATTGGTAACCCCACAGTCATTTTGACAACTACCCCGCCTACACACACAGTTGCAAAAGTTTTGAGGGTAAGAGGGCCAGGAGGAAAATTGCACTCCCCATAGTTGAAAACCTATGGTTAAGTCTTTTCCCTGCAACTTGGTGAGAAGCAATGGACTCTATAACCGTGCTGTGGTGGATTGTATGTGTCAACCTACATAACAGAGAGAGGCTCCCTAAAATAAAAGTTATTTCTTTGGAAATAAAGCATTACAATGGAAATGTGCATGCCATAGTAAACTGTGCATATTCAGTGAGGTGAAGGCAAAGGTTTGTAAAGGGAAAAGGAGAAGGAGTATCTAATTGTTTTGAAATAATTATCCTTGGCTAAAAGATCAGTAAGAAAGGTGACACCCGTCCAAGGTTGGACAGGCAAATTCTGGGCAGATGTTCTTGAAGTATTTTTTGTGTAAGGTTTCAAAGGTTTTTGTGCACTGTTGTGCTTTTTGCAGAGTCTTTGTGGTAGTTCTTGTGATCAAGCATTTATTCATGAAACACTCCCCTCATGCCCTTCCCCAGCTCCATTTCTCAGGTTTTTGGTTTTTTTTTTTTAACATTAGTAACTTCATTTTGATTGTGACAACTTTCACACATGTGTGTGGTGCTGTGCGGTGGGGGACGGGGCTGTCGCCCTCAATATACAGTGATCGCCTGTCTTTGTGGTAACAAACAGTTCACTAATCTTTTCTGAGCACTTACATATTCCAGGCACTAAGCTATGCATTATACAGTTTATCTAATCCTCAAGACCACCTGTGAGGCCCCATTTTTTAGAGACAAAACTGAGGCTGAGAGAGTTTCAAGACATTAACCCAAGTTAACACGGCTGCTACAGACAAGGGCAAGGTATACCCCCATGCATCGGACTTCACTGCTCTGTGCCGACCTCTTTGGCAAGAACAAACATCAAAATTCCCAGATGGAAGACTCTCCCATTAATTATAACGTAGAGAAGTTTAGCAAAGTATATTCTGCATGGTGTTAACTTAGTGGGATGTCAAGTGTTGCGAGATTAATGGTTGCATGGGGGATGGAGTGTGAGAAATGCTTTCAGCAAAGCCCTTGTAGACGGCCATGAAACAGAAACTATGAAGACCACAGGAGCCCTAGGGTGGCTCAGCCCTTCACAGTGAGTCCAGGGTGATTTAGAACATTGCTGAGCAAACAGCAGGGCGACTTTGGCAACAGGACCTTGCTGGCCACAAAGTGCCTAATAGCCAGTAGGCACTGCTCAGGCTCTAGGAAGAGGCTGATGCAGGAAGGGTTTCTTTCTTCTAAATTATCAATAATAATAACAATGGATACTGTTTATTGAGTATTAATTACTCTCTACTTCACAGATGAAATACCAAGGCCTAGAAAAATTCATTAAGTAACTTTTCCTGAGGCCACACAGCTATTTAGTGGTAGAGTCAAATTTGAACCCAGTTCTCTCTAACTTGGAGACATGTGATTGTAAACCCTCTGCACCAAGCCTCTAAGGACCCAGGGTTTATCCAAGACTTTCCTATGTGAGTATCCAAGCAAACTCAGGCTCAAGGAGGATGCCCCTATGAGTTCTTTGTACCAGGGATTTATTTTCGGCATGTCTCTTCAACCCAAAAATTAGTTCCTTGGTCTGAGTACGTGAAATTTTGTTCAGGGTATGTGAACTTTTTTTTATTAATACATGAAATTTTTTTCCGGTATAATGTAAGTTTCTTAAATTTTGCTATTATTTTTTAAATTGTATAGATTTCCATATGATATGGTTTGGCTCTGTCCCCACCCAGATCTCACATTGTAGCTTCCCTAATCCCCACATGTTGTAGGGGGTACGTGGCGGGAGGTAATTTAATCATGGGTGTGGGTCTTTCCTGTGCTGTTCTTATGATAGTAAGTCTCACAAGATCTGATGGTTTTATAAATGGGAGTTCCCCTACACATATGCTCTCTCTCTCTCTCTCTCTCTTGCCTGCCGCCATGTAAGACATGACTTTGCTCCTTCTTTGCCTTCCACCATTATTGTGAGACCTCCTTGGTGACATGGAGCTGTGAGTCCATTAAACCTCTTTTTTTTTTTATAAATTACCCAGTCTCCAGTATGTCTTTATTAGCAGCGTGGGAACAGACTTCTACATCATGCTTTGTTACATGCTTTTTTTTATTTTGATACAGTATGTCTTTATTAGCAGCGTGGGAACAGACTTCTACATCATGCTTTGTTACATGCTTTTTTTTATTTTGATACAAGTATTTGTGTTGATGACATAACATCTTTCTGCATAGAACTTAGTCAGATGCCCTTCCTGGAACCAGCGTTTACCCTCCATGAACTGCTGGAGAGGATATTGTATGATATCAGCATCAGACCTCTCCTCATTTTTCAACTCCCTCTTTCCTTTATAATAGATGTTGGTGCATTTTTTGAAGAAGGCATGTGGCTACGATATAACTTCCAGGCACCAGTAATCAATGCCAGAGACTCCAGCAGCAGAGTAGAGAACTCTCCCGACCAGCAGAACTCCCACCCAGACCTGGCCCAGGAGGAGATCCGCTTCAGCTTCAGCACCACCAAGGCGCCCTGCATTCTCCTCTACATCAGCTCCTTCACCACAGACTTCTTGGCAGTCCTCGTCAAACCCACCGGTAAGGACAAGGATACCAGCCTCTGCCATTTAACGTTGGGCAGATGGAATGTTCTAGCAAGAATCTATAGATTGTTCTTGGTTTGTTCTTTATTTCCCATGGGCCTTGTTGAACAAGTCACATAACTTCTTTGAACCCCATTTCTCTCTATGAAAATCAGGAAAACAACTCGCCAGCTGGGTGTGTTAGAGCAAGGTGTTAGAATAATAATGTTGGTGAGGCATGTTGTGTTCTTTACAAGAATACTATTGCATGAATAAGGGGTGGGTTTGTGTGTGTAATGATTATTTTTCCTTCTATTAAATAAACACATTTGGCTGGACACTGTGGCTCACGCCTGAAATCCCAGCCCAGCCTGGCCAATATAGTGAAACCTCATCTCTACAAAAACTACAAAAACTAGCTGGGTGTGATGATGCATGCCTGCAGTCCCAGCTACTCAGGACGCTGAGGTGGGAGGATCACTTCAGCCCAGGATATCAAAGCCGTAGAGAGCCACGATCATGCCACTATACTCCAGGCTGGGCAACAGAGTGAGGCCCTGTTTCAAAAAAAAAAGACTAATAAAAAATACAGAGATTCACTCCTGTGCTAAACAGAGATGGGATTTGGATGAGTAAAATTAATTTTACTTAAATCAATTTTATCCTAATTTGTGATCGTATACCGGTAGGTTGCTACAGAGCATTTGAACTTTCAATAGAAATAGAAAATCAGAAATGTTTTCATTCCCAATCCCCTCAGAACTTTACATTCACAAAATATATCACCATCATAAAAGTTGCTTAAAGCAGGAGTTTATTTTTTTTTATTAATTTTTTTTGTGAGACAGGGTCTTGCTTTGTTGCTCAGGCTCGAGTGCAGTAGTGTGATCACAGCTCACTGCAGCCCTGACCTCTCAGGCTCAAGTGATCCTCCCACCTCAGCCTCCCAGGTAGCTGGGACCACAGGCACACATCACCACTCCCAGCTAATTTTTTAAATGTTTTATAGAGATGGGGATCTCACTATGTTACTGGGCCTGGTCTTGAACTCCTGGACTCAAGCTATTCTCCTGCCTTGGCCAAAGTGCTGGGATGACAGGCAAGAGCCACCATGCCTGACCCGGGGGTATATTTTTACTTGTAATATCTTGGGCCGTCTTGGTCATCAAATATACATTGAGCCAGAGAGGATCTGGGTACATCTAAAACCGGCATCCTGATGAGAATGTACAAATGCACTTGTGACCCTCAACAGTGACCTCTGAGAGACGTCCAAGAAGCCCTGAAGTGTACAAACTTGCTGAACATGGAGAAGTCCATTTCCTCTCTGAAAATGAACTCATACATGCTTAAGGTTCTAAGATCACTTTTTTTAATTAATAAAAATATTTTAAGAGCATACAGGAACAAATCTCCCTGACTCACTTTCCATTGGAGCTGTAAAAGTGGGGGCTCTCTCTCCCACTGCCCACTGTTTCCTGGCCTTCAGTGATTATTCCAGTGTTATGGCATCTTAAAGAGCAAGATTTTTGGCTGAGCACTGTGGCTATAATCCCAGCTCTACGGAAGGCTGAGGCAGGAGGATTGCTTGAGGCTGGTAGTTCAAGATTAGCCTAGGCAACATAGCAAGACACCATCTCTACCAAAAATAATTTTAAAATTAACGGGGTGTGGTGATGCATGCCTGTGGTCCTAGCTGCTCAGGAGGCTGAGGAAGGAGGATCGCTGGAGCCCAGAAGTGCAAGGCTGCAGTAAGCTATGATCACGCCACTGGACTCCAGCCTGGATGACAGAGTAAGGCCCTGTCTCTAAAATAAAATAATTTAAAAATAAGAAAAAAGGAATATCAAGATTTTTTCCATGGGAGCCAGAATTGTTATTACTAACTTAATTCAGCTTGAATTTTAAAGAACAGTAAATTCTTAAACTCCCTCTCTGGGCAATGCACTGTTGCTTTAAAAAGATGGAGGAAAAAGTATGTTCCCTGGGATTTTCCCCTTCTGAAATTATTCCTAAGGAAATAAGCCAAAAGCCAGAGAAAGATTCAGTATGCAGATGTTCATCATCATGTTAATTATAAAAATAAAAATTGAAAAGAACCTGGAAGTTCAACTTTAGTAAAATAGTAAAAGAGGGAGTCAACATCTTATGAAATATCATGTATCTATTAAAATATTTATGAACAGTGATTAACGATATGGGGAAATTTTATGTACTATTATGTTAAACCAGAAAACAAAAACAAGATCCAGGCTTGGCTATGAAATATTAACTCTGTAAAAAAATATATGGATAGAAGGCCGGGCACAGCAGCTCACGCCTGTAATCCCAGCACTTTGGGAGGCTGAGGCAGGTTGATCATGAGGTCAGGAGTTGGAGACCAGCCTGGCCAAGATGGTGAAACCCCGTCTCTACTAAAAAATACCAAAAAAACAAAAATTAGCCAGGTGCGGTGGCAGGTCCCTGTAATCCCAGCTTCAGGGAAGGCTGAGGCAGGAGAATTGCTTGAACCCAGGAGGCGGAGGTTGCAGTGAGCAGAGATGGTGCCACCACACTCTAGGCCTGGGTGACAGAGCAAGACTCCATCTCCAAATATATACATATATACCAGCAAACTGCTGGTAAAAGTCAAATTTCTCACACTTCAAATACAACATGTTTTTATTAATTGAAATTTAAAGTTAGAAAAAAAAGGAAAGCATTAGGGAAAAGCATCAATAAGGTCTATGCCAAAATATCGGGAAAAAGCTACTAGAAAGTCTCCACTAAATGCCCTGGCATCACTCGCACTTCACCTGTCAAAAGCTCTGCTCACTGTTCTCCAGAGCCAGCTGCCCCAGCGCCACCCCTTCCCCTTAGACACTTGCATTCCCAAGCTCAGTGTCACTCACCAGTGCTCGGTTCTTCCCTGCTCTTGTGAGTCACCCAGGCAAACATGTCCCGTGATTGAACTCACGGTGTCCTTTTCCTCCCACCACTACTCTCTCAGGCTTCCCAGTACTATTCACATCATGATGTTCGTAGAAAATTCTTAAGTTTGAATGGTACCTGGGTCAATGAATGAGGTCATGTTTTGGAGGCCACCTGCCCAGTGACTCCAGCCGCTGTCCCCTTCTGCTGGTCTGCCGAGGTCTGAGGGGAGCCTTGCTCCTGGTACCCCGTCGCCCATCTTGAACAGCAGTAGTCTTCAGCCCATTGGCTGGGAAATTCTCTCCCAATCCATCTCTCTGCTTCCAGGCTCTCCCACCTCACCCCTTTCCACCACAGCCAGCATTGCCTTCCTTTATAGAGTGTCTTATTTTCTGTGGCTTATAACAGAATACCTGAAACTGAGTAATTTATAAAGTAAAGGAATTTATTTCTTATAGTTATAGAGGCTAAGAAGTCCAAGGTCAAATGGCCACATCTGGTGAGTTCCCTGGTGGGAACTCTCTGCAGTTCTGAGACAGTGCAGGGCAGGGCAACGCTAAGCATGCCAGCTCAGGCCTCTCATCCTCTTCCTATAAGACACCAGTCCCACTCCCATGAGAACCTGTTAATCCATTAACTCATTAATCCATAAATCTGTGAATGGATCAATCCATTCATGAGGACAGAGCCCTCACAATCCAATCACCTGTTAAAACGGTTCACCTCTCAACATACCCACATTGGGGATTAAGGTTCAACTGGAGTTTTGGAGGGGATATTTAAACCATAGCAGAGGGATATTGTTTAAAAGCGATCTAGTATAATATCCGTATTAAACACTCAGTGGTGCCTCAGTTCATCAAAACCAGGAGAGATTCCCCAGTCCCACAAACACTCAATCAAGACCCACCAACCTCATGAGTAAGAGCTTGGTCTGTAGAGCTAGACCATCTGGGTTTGAGGTCGGCTTTGCCTTTTGTCAGGTGTCGTGGGCAATCAATTGGCAGCTCTCTGCTTCCATTTGTTCATCCATAAAATAGTGTCTCCCTCACAGGAGTACTGTGACACTCAAATGACGATAAGCACATGTCAACAGTCATTATTTCCCAGGTCCACATTTTGATACATATTCAACACCCCCTATTCTTTGTTTTCAAGAAACTCAGTACCCCTCAAACACTCTGTGGTCATCTGTGCCCCTGACTTTGTGCCCGAAATGCTCCCTTACCTAGAAATGCCCCATCTTCCTCTCTAGCCAGACACCTGCCTTTCATTCTAGGCTGAGATCAAGTCCCACCTCCTTGCAATGACTTCTCCTTGCTTTAAACTCCTCTTCCACTTATTTTCAATGTCATTTGTTTGGCATTTAATGTACCGTATTGTTATCTGTCTCTGTTATAAATATTCCCTGTCTTCCCAGAGAGATGAAAAGCTCCCAGTACTACATCTCCTGCCTACAATAGGTATCCTGTAAGTGTGTGCTGATGATAATGATGATGACCGGGAGAGAATAAATCTGTTAAGCATGTTATTTGCTGCAGCCAAAAAAGAGCAGTCCCTTCTAACTGCTTTAATTCACTTGGGAGATGAACGTCAGACACAGAAGCAAAGCACCTCAGCATTTGAATAATATTTTATTTTAATGGACAAATACCAGCAATCTTCCCACCATCATTTAGTGGTCCTCTTCTGCTATTATCTGAAAGGAATGAATACATCATTTAAATTTAATTATTCAAAATATCACCATGACTGTTTATAGATAGTCACTATGTATAAATGTAAAGTACCAACTCATCTTTTTCTGCTAAAAGAAAATAATTTCTGTTGTCATTAGGTGAAGCAGTAATAGGAATTTAAAGTCATATTTACAAAGTCCAAGAAAGGGCAGAAAAGAAAAATAAAAGAAAACAATGCTGATTTTAATAGAGCTGAGGAACATAAAGGGGACAATTACAGAGTGACAACCGAAAGGGAAATGTCCAGCATTTTGCATAATTGCCAGTTCCTCCAACCTCTAGGCCTCTGTGTGTTTGTAACGTCAGAGCCACACACACTGTCTGACCCTTACTGGGGGATGGGCATGGCTGTGTGTATTATAAGTGGACCCCACACTCGTAACCAGGCAGAAAGCCTGTTTTCAGACCTTGAAAAAAGCTGTGCTTTGCACAGGAACTAAATACACGTGTTCTGAAGAAATGAATAAATGATAAATAAAGGCAGCTGTGTATTTAAGAAAACTGATTGGGATGATATGACGTCAGAATACCAGAAATAAGGCAGAGAGTAAAGACCTAAGACAATCAACTTGTTTTTTTCTGCATGTTGCCAAACAACTGCCTGATCATCTCCTTCACTCCCAAACAATGAATTATTTTAATGCTATCAGGTAAAGGAAAAACCAAGTAAACATGGAAGGGTGGAGAGGAAAGCAGCTCAAGAAGTGGGAGCAGCATATTCAAGGTAGGGAGGAGATCGTATTTTCTAGGGAATAAGAGAAGTTCATGGTAGCTTGAATGTAAAAAGTGAGACAGTGAGTGGCAGGATTTGAAGATAAAGTAACAGAGGAACACACATCAGACAGGGCATTGCAAACTCTATTTGGAAAGTACATCTTTATTCTGTAAAGAACTGGAAGGCTCTGAAGGATTTTAAATGACCCAATAAAATAATCAATTATGCAATTTGCAAACATTACGAAGAAGAAAGTGCAGAATCAGGGAGACTGTTTTAGTTTGTTCTCACACTGCTATGAAGAAATACCTGAGACTGGGTCATTCATACAGGAAAGAGGTTTCATTGACTCACAGTTCCGCATAGCGGGGGAGGCCTCAGGAATGGTGGAAGGGGAAGCAAACATCCTTCTTCACATGGAGGCAGGAGAGAGAAGTGCATAGCAAAGGAGGGAAAAGCCCCGTGTGTGTGTGTGTGTGTGTGTGTGTGTGTGTGTGTGTGTGTGTGTGTCAGAGTTTCACTCTTGTTACCCAGGCTGGAGTGCAATGGCTGGATCTCAGCTCACCGCAACCTCCACTTCCTGGGTTCAGGCAATTCTCCTGCCTCAGCCTCCTGAGTAGCTGGGATTACAGGCACACGCCACCATGCCCAGCTAATTTTTTGTATTTTTAGTAGAGATGGGGTTTCACCATGTATTGACCAGGATGGTCTCGATCTCTTGACCTCGTGATCCACCCGCCTCGGCCTCCCAAAGTGCTGGGATTACAGGCGTGAGCCACCGCGCCCGGCCCCTTTCTAAAACTTTTTAATAAACTGTCACTCCTGCTCTAAAACTTGCCTCAATCCTCCCTCTGCCTTAAACCTACTTCTGCCCCTCGGCCGCTTTCTTTCCTCGAAGGAGGAGGCAAGGATCAAGTTTGCTGCAGACCCTTAGGGATTTGCCTTCAGTAACAGGATCCCCGTGGAAACAGCTATGAATACAAACAGAATATGCTTCAGGGCTGGTCTCTGGGGACTGCAAGAGTAAGGGGCCCCAAAATAAGGGGAAAAACAGGTGGAGAAAGAAAACTTAAGAGCGCGCGCTGGAGGCCAGGTGTTTCCAGGAGGTGAACTCGGTGCCGAATGAAGACGAGGCCTGAGACAGACCATTGCCTCTACTTCCCCAGGGGTCATGGGGCCCAGCAAGAGCAGGACCGTGAAGCAGGGAAGACAGAAGTGAGACAAAGGGCTCATGCTAAAATAGGGACGGGTTTGGAGGCAGTGAGTGTGCCCATCTCTTTTCATGGGATCCCGAGCGAAGAAAAGCAAAGGAAGAGAGGACTCACTTGAGAGTGAAATGAGGTCAAGAGGAGTAATTGTTAAAGAGGAGGCTGATTAAGACCCACCGTCTCCTGCAATCCAGGCAGAGAAGCCGGTGCAGGTGAAGCACAGGTGAGGATGAACCAGGAGCTTTGTGTGGGTGGCGCTGCCTTAGCCAGGGAGCAGGCTCCCTGTGGAATTCACGGAGGACACCGCAGGGGCCAACGGAGAGCCTGTGGTTACCGAAGTAGACACGAGTGGGGGAATTTAGATAGATTTAGGAGACAAAACTGCACGGTGCTTAGTTTAAATGCCAGAGGCAAAGGAATCTAGGATGACATGATAAGGTAAAACTCAGAAACAGTGAAGGTTTGTTGAATTTCATTTGAAAAAAAAAATAGGAAACGTAATTAACTCTTGATTTTCTAACAAATGCTTCTTTGAAATCCAGGAACATGGATTTCATGTATAATGTCAGAATGCCTAAATAAAAAAGAGCACTGTGTGTGTGTGTGCACGCATGAGAAAACTCTGGAAGGAGATACTGCCAAATATTTAGAATAATTATATTTGGTTGGTGGGATTTCAGGTGACTTTCTTTTATATTTATATTGTTTACTCTCTCTGTTTTAATTAGCATGTTTTATTTTGTAACTGAAAAATCAGACTATCAGTCTTGTTCCCCTTAAAAGAAAATGAAAGGTAACAAATAATCCATTAGGTGATTTACAGTTGGTCAAATTCTTGCTAGATTGCTGGTTCCATTTTTAAGCTGTGAGATGTCAACATGAAAATTCCAATTTGAGTAATAAATGAGATAAAATATTGATGTCTTTAAAAATCATAACTAAGATATAACAGTTATGCTGGCAGATTAACTAAAAACAGTTATGCTGGAAGGATCTACATTGTCATATTGGTTATTTTGAATATTATTTTATATTGTTGGGAAGAAGCAAGGAGAAAAAAAGAATATGCCATTGAGCAAAGTGAATATCACTGAGGCCAAAAGGGGACTCGGGGGCCTGGGAAAGCCATCTTTCCCTTTGATTTCCATTTGGTTAGTCTGTAAGCTAAAATAAAATTTATTACTTAGTCTCGGTGAGGCCACCCAAAATCCCATCTTTAAAAACTGTTGTCTATTTTTAAAATTTTATGCTCATGATTCTTTTATAAGCCCAATGTCACACTCTGCTGATGGAGTGAGAACATCCCTGCATTCTGCATTTGTTGTGTTTTTTCTTTTCATTTCACATAGTATTTCGTGGGGCCTGCAGATGTCTCCTCCCGCAGTCCTATACTGTATATGCTCTCACTCTTCCTGTCCAGGCACAATCCCAGCTTGGATCATTTAAACCATTTGCAGCTTCAACTCTGAGCCAGAGGTCACTGAAGTTCGCTGTGGGCAGATTGTAAATATATGCAAGCCTAGTGCTGTCAGCCAGCCTGGGTCAGCAGGCCTCTCAGCTCGTGAATCCAAATTCAAATCTCGAATGTTGTCTGTGGACATCCAGGAAGGGGGTAGAGTTGATTTGAAATCTAAGAGCAGGGGTTGTGGGGGATGTGGCATTAAAATGAAACTAAGACCAAACAAATTAGTGAGCTTCTTTCCTTTTTCTTCCACAGGAAGCTTACAGATTCGATACAACCTGGGTGGTACCCGAGAACCATACAATATTGACGTAGACCACAGGAACATGGCCAACGGCCAGCCTCACAGTGTTAACGTCACCCGCCATGAGAGGACCATCATTCTCAAGGTATATGTACGTGTACGTGTAAATTACGTATAACAGAGCGTTATCGTCCCTGTCCCTTGGTTTTGTTTTGAGAGGATAGAAGTGGAAGAGATGCTTATTACACTTTCTCCTACAAGTGCTTAACTAGTGAAGTAGAAATATACATAATTCTGACAAGGAAAGACAGTGATGAAGTTGATGACATTTTTTAGGGGGAAACAGAATAAATGTTTATTTTGTATAGTCTTTCTGGTTTTCCCAGTTCCAGACCCACATATCTATCAGTTTACTGTTTTTATCCGTTGCACCATCTTTCTTCACCAAGCTCTCAGACGTCTGAAACTTATCCTGTTTCCCAGCAAAGGTTATTTTGGTTTCTCTGACCCACTTCTTTCATTACTCCAACACAATACAAAAAGCTGTAATTTTTTTTTTTTCACTCTGCAGAGTCTTTGCCTTAAAAATCCTCAAAACAGTCTTTCCCCAGAATCTCAGACTCTGGTTGTAGGCTTTCGGCACACAAAGGGATGGTTTTATTATGCCACTCAAATTTTATTTCAGATTCATTGATGACCCCTGCCCCCACCACCAATTTTTACAGTAAAGAAACCAGCCTGGGAAACACCATGAATAAAACATAATGTGAGAAGGTCTCCCTGGGAGCTAGGCCAGGAGATCAAGGATGGGAACTGTCACTGCATTCTCTAGAAGGAGTTCAAAATAGATACCTGTCAGGAGAAAGAACAGCAGGAGGACGCTGTTTTGTCAGTAAAGTGGAGTGTCATTTGGCAGGGGTTCAGCAGCCTCTCAGACCTCATTCCGATTCGGCTGGTTGCTGTGGGAAGTTCACGTTGCAAAGAAAAGGCACAAGCCCTGTCTCTTCCGAGCACGGGTGGATGTCAAATTCATAACTTGATATGGAGTTTGCACGTGGCCTTTAGCAGTAAATGCTAGAGGGCATTTTAAGGAGGGGTCTTTCCTAGGAAACTGACACACGCTGTTTCAGCCTGCTGCACCATCAATCAAAGGTGGCGTAATAACGTTCTCTCATCATGATCAACGGAGTCCCAGAGCCAGCACGGTGCCTGGCACACATGAGGGGCGGCAGATTCCTTATGGAGTAAACCAAGCCCATCTTTAACCAAGTTTTAGTCAGAGAAGCCAGCAAGTCCACGAGACCGATGGTTTTATACCGTTTCATCAACATTGTCTTCCTCGGCTTTTGATTAGAGACTTCAATTTTAAACCACCCAATATGTCACCTGTTTTTAAAAAGGTGACGTATGTTGCCATTTCACCATTACAAAATGATATTAAAACTTAAATAAACCTGAACCATCAGCTTTTCAGACAGTATAACAGTGGAGACACACCACAGCCATAGAATCATATGGAGTTAACTCTCACTCTGCCACAGTGAATTAGAGAAGGACTTGACAAAGGGGAGAAGAATGGATGATTTTTAAAAGGTGGGGCTTTGGAGGCACAAAAAGCCAAAGATCTAGATAGTGGAGAAGCCAGAGACCTCCAGAGAATCCAGGGGAGGAATGGGTTTGGGGGAGGGTCTGGTTCTATTGCTCAAGATTCCTTTGGATGCAAATGATCGAAAAGCAATTCAGAAGTAATTTGTTGGGGAAAATTTCTAAGATAGGTCATAGAATTATAGAATTTGAAAAAGATAAAAACAAACTTTGGGAAGAGAATCTAGGGAGCCTGGAGAATTAAAACTATGGACCAGAATACCACTGGGTTTCTCTCTCCCTTCCTTCCGTCCGTCCGTCCGTCCCCGCCTTTCTTTTCCATTCTCATCTCTGCCTCTCTCTGAAGCCTAGATTGATTAGCTCTTACTGCAAGCTCCATCTTTCACATATCCTGGGGCACAGTCACAAGGCTCCTGGGCTCATGTCTTCCCAAATTTGCTACCAGAAGAAAGGGTCCCAGTTTCTTGACACTCGTTTTAAAATCCCAGGGAATCTCTCATAGGCGTGGCTGGAGTCATGTGCTCCCGTTGTTGTGTGCAAGGGGGAACAAGGACCCATAGTCCTTAATCACGCCTCTTGATTAGAGTGGGGAACTTGGGAAACTCCCTCAAGAGAACAGAACTCAGTTCCAGAAAAAGGAAGGAGACAGGGTGACAGGAGTGAAAACATTGGATGCATGATTCTGAGGTAGGAGAGGAGATAAACCTGGGAAGTACTTCCTCGATTCTGCCCTAGGTTCTGCACCTAGAGGTTCTGGGAAATCCGGCTCTCCCTCCTTCTCTATTATGTAACATTACTGACTGCACTGTGATTTCTGAATTCCCCAACCCGCGTGAGGGCAGCTAGGAAAGACATCACGGCCTGGGGAGCTCCAAATCTCTCAGCCCCAGCCTGTCCCTTCTACCCTGGGCCCTGCCCACTCCTGGGGGCAAAAGGAAAATAAAGATAGGGTGGTAGAGGGAGACAAGATGTGGCTGTCCTTATGGAAAAGCAGATACCAGGACTCCTCACTCCCATGCCCTGCTTTCTTTCAGGCAGGGAGGCCTGGCAGAGCATGGAAGTAATTCTGAAAGTGCTTTGGAACACCAAAAAACACCAATTTTTTTCTTAAAACAATCTGCAAATCCATCTTGAGAACTTGTGCAGCCTCAACTATGTGTGGAAAGAGATATAATAAAATGTTAACAGTGATCATTTATGTGTGAAGGGATTATAAATGGTTTATTTCCTCTAGACTTTCCTATTTCCTCATTTTCTATTATAAGCATGTATTTCATTTTCATAATCAAACAGAAACATGAAACAGCCATCTATTCTCAACCTATTCTGGTAGCCCCCCCACACCCCCAGTTACAATAACATATGCTATCAAAGGTATTTCAATAATTTCAAATTAACATTTACTTATAATCAAAGAACAAAAATAAGGCCCATGCAAAGATGAGTTTCGCAGTGTTATGGATGATGCCTTTGGAATTAAGTCAATGTTTATGCATTTATACATGCCCAGACATCATATAACTTAGATGTTCTTCATCAGCGTTAATGGTGTCTTTAAAAGCAGGTTTACTTTCATAGCTGGGTTTGGCTAAAGCTAACATTCAATTAATCTGCATTCCCTCAGCACACACCCTCGGAAACAGTGCTGAGCACTTGAGGGAAACTGACCTTGGATGAAACATTTGCTGCCCAAAAAACAAAGTGCCCAATCTCCACACAGATAACAAGAAGCTGACTGCAGTCGTTATCGACACCAGCGTGAACCAGAAGCCATGACCTACCTCCAGTGGCATCATTCGTGAAAACTCACAGTTGCATCAGGGATGATAGCTTATGGCTTAATGCCAGTCAAAATATAAATAAACGCAATGCAGCTAGAGAGCACCTGAAGAAGTCTGGCATGCAGTGAAACATTGTGTCGATTCGCTTGAATCCGAAAGCTAAACATTATAATCAGCAATTCCAAAGTCTTATGCAACTAGCCCTTTCATCTTTCTTTCCTTCCTTCTTGCTATCCATGTTTCTTTTTCTTCCCATTTTTTCCTTCCTTCCCAACCACATTGCACAAGGGATATAAGGGGGTTTACAGGGAGAATATTAAATGAAAGAGAGAGTTAATGGAAGTCACAAAAAGTAAGTCCCCAAGATCGGAGGAAATAGAACATGATTATTCAGGTCACAAGGGCTTGCCACTTGGATAAATTTGACTGTGAACTTCTCAGCAGCCAGAAGTATGCAACCCATAAGGATAAACTAAGCCAGTTCCTCTCTAGAATTGAAACTTTCCTTACTATATCATTTTTATTTTATTTTATTCCATCGATTATATTTACTGCCATAGAAAATGCCCATAGCATATGCCACTTTTGCAATATCACATACACGGTAACAGCTCACAGGTATTGATGCTTACTATCTCCGAGGCAATATGCTAAGCACTTTATACACGTTTTCTCATTTGTCACAAAAACTTTATGAAGTATGTGTGGTCACATTGCCATCTGATGTGTTTTGGAGTGTGCCCTTGTCTAAATCTTATGATAAATTGTAATCCCCAGTGTTGAAGGAGGAGCCTGGTGGGAGGTGATTGTGTCATGGGGGTGGATTTCCTCCCTGATGTTCTTGTGATAGTGAGTGAGTTATCATGAGAGCTGGTTGTTTAAAAGTGTGTGGCATCTCCTGCTTTGACCTCTTCCTCCTTCTCAGGCCATATAAGACGTGCCTGCTTCCCCTTTGTCTTCCGCCATGATTGTAAGTTTCCTGAGGCCTCCCCAGCCATGCTTCCTGTGGCTGTGGAACTGTGAGTCAATTAAACCTCTTCCTTATAAATTACCCAGTCTCAGGTAATTCTTTATAGCAGTGCAAAAAACTAACATACCATCTTAGAGATGTGAAAACTAAAGTTCAGAAAGTAAGATGCAACCTACCCAAAGTTAGAAAGCAGTAAATGGCCACAGCATAGTCAAACCCAGGTCTGTCATACTTCAAAGTATACACAGGCTCTTTACCCTTACTTAATAGATAGATGTCTGGAAGGATGTTCACAAAATTTTAGAAGTGGATACCTCTGGCTGGTAAGAAATTAAGTGATATTATGGTTATTATCATAAGATTGTTCAAAATATGCAAAAACACAGAGAATAATATACCATATGCAATGTGCCCACCATTGAAACATTACAGATTTTGACATTTTGCCCTATTTATTCAGATTGCTTTTAAATGCAGCGATAATTGAGAGCCCTCTGTCCTCCTTATTACATACTGGGCTCTGAGAAGAGTCAGAGGCAATGCCTTCAACAGTATTTCTGCAGACGTATTTGTTACAAGGCTGTTAGATGCTGAAGCTCCTTGGGAAAATCAAGCAAAGCTTCAAAATGGAATTCAGCCCAAATAAGTCTGTAGAGAGTGAGGTAGAACAGGATGATGGGCAGATGAAGAGGCCAAAGGCTGAGATGATGCAGCTTTCTGATATTTTGACCTGATCCAAGGATAAAACTAGCTGGAAAATAATAATGAACAAACACATGTTCTTTTAATAATTATCTATGGCAATCACACATTTTTGGGTTTAGATGTACGTTAGACAATAGAGAGTTCAGGGATATATTCTCTGGCACAGATATTCAGAATCCATATTCTCTGAAAATCAAGTGAACAGATGGTAAGGATGTATCATTTTGGCTTTCATCTAACTCGAGGGCCATCCTGTCTTTGCCAAGAAGAAGCTAACAGATTTCCTGGAAGCAAAATAAGGCCTTTTCTTAGAAAATAATTCTGGGTCCTCAGGAACAAATGATGATTGGATCCCCAAGTTCTTATACCAAAAAGAGCATGACTCTGATTATTTTCATTGGGAATTTTCAAAACAAATGTTCAAAGACATCACTGAATTCTGTTCCTTAAAATAACGTAAGCATGGTAATTTCTTACCTGCTACTAATCAGAGGTTCAACAAAATTGTATAAAAACAATTGCATCAATTGTTAATTGAACTAGGTATTGTAAATAAATCTTAAGAATTGTCAGAGTAGTGTTAAAAACATTAGCAACATGTAGTGTGCTGGGCGCTAAAGAAGTAGAAGGGTACAAATATTAGGATAATACCAGTTGCTCTACAAATTAGACCCCAAATCTCCATGTCTTAACCCAATAAAAGTCTATCTTATATCAGATATATTTTCAGGAAAAGAAAGTTCTGTGGTTTCTGGCAATGATTAAATTGTGCTTGGCAGTCACTCTGAGGACCTGCCACTGCCACCAACTTCCCTGCTTCCCCAGCCCTCGATGAGGTCAAATTATTGTCCGTTATTCTCAAAACCCTCCAGGGCTCCATCCTCTGGGAGGCTCTCCCTTGTACTTCATCAGCCATGGTGTCCTCTGAATTAAGTGCCACGGAGAATGTGTTTCTTACATGTATGCAGCCTTAAGGCCCATTTCCTGCAGGTGCAAATTACACAAAGGGTTTTTTACACTCATAAGCCTTTTATGGACTAGATCTGTGCTTTCTTTTCCAATACAATTCCCTCAAAACCCCAGGTGGCTTCTGATCTATTTGCTTCTGGTCAGTTTCATGTGCTGGTAAATGCACCCTAAGCTCTTCCCTAGACATCAATCTTAGACCTACTCAATCATTTGCCTCCAGGTTTCATGCCCCCCATCTAGGTAATGGGAGCTACTTTGGGGCCAGTGGACACAAAAGGCTTGGGTAGGAAGTGAAGACCCTTAATTTAAATGTTACCCATGAGGCTAAGTCGGTTTGCTAAACAGAAATCTTACTGCCCCATTGTTGGTCAAAGCTTGACCAACAATGCAGTGTCATTTCTTACTTTCTAGTGTAAGGCTCTAAATATCTAGACTTTTCTCTATTCCTTTCATTGATGATTGGAAACTGGTGAATTCTTTCCCAAACTCATCTGTTCCTTGACATGAGCGACAAAAAGCAACTGACGCACCTGACCATTCTGCATCTTCTGAAGTGCTTTCCCTAAAGCTGCTGAGGCACTTAGTCTGCCTTCCAGGTTATGTGAGGTGATAGTATTACAAAATATTTTGTTGCATACTGTATTAGTCTGTCTTGCACTGCTATAAAGAAATACGTGAGACTGGGTAATTTATAAAGAAAAAAATGTTTAATTGGCTCACAGTTCTACAGGCTGTACAAGAAGCATAGCAGCTTCTGCCTCTGGGGAGGCCTCAAGGAGCTTAGATGGTGGATGGCAAAGGGAAAGTAGGCTTGTCTTACAGGGCAGAAGCAGGACTGAGAGAGAGAGGGAAAGTGCCACATACTTTCAAACAACCAGAGAACTCACTCTCCTTACACCTCGCTTGTTATCACAAGAACAGCACCGCAAAGATGGTGCTAAACCATTCGTGAGAACTCTGCTCCCGTGATCCAGTCTCCTCCCACCAGGCCCCACTGTGGACACTGGGAATTACAATTCAACATGAGATCTGAGCAGGGACATGTGTCCAGACCATATCACATACCATTCATCTAGCCTCTGATACCCATTCCTGCACCACCTGCCACCTTACCACAAAGCCAATGCTACATATTTTAGGTTTCTGTTATAGCAGTGCCCTGCCTCAAGATACCAATTTATGTATGAGTTAGGGTTATATTTGCTGCTATAACAAAAAAATCAGAGGCTTAATACAAATAACTTCTTTCCCACATAACAGTAAAATGATTTCTTGTTGGAAACCGTGAGCAATATATAAATGGGCTGATTAAAAAAAGGTGTTTGTACTAATATCCAAAAATAATAGAGTAAAATATATTGTGGTTCTGTGCTATAATTATAAGGCCTTGAAGGAAGGATAAGGTATTAACAGGTGAATGGGGGACAAGAGAGGACATGGAAGAATATCTGTTAAGGAAGAGGAGAAGGAGTGGGAGGATGTGTATTCCGAAAGAGAACATAATGTTAAACAAAGATACTAGCAGAGTAACTATTTCATAGGTTTCCTCCTCTTTCTATCTCGTGAATAGAAAAGACCCCTGGAGAAGCCTCCATATAAAATCTTACCTGGAGAAATAGTCTCACTCTGAAATATGTAACATCAAATGCTCCCAAGTCATTATGAATGAATATTGAACGCCGTGAAGTCAGTAGTCTGAGGCACATGCAGAGTCGTGTCAAAAATTCTTGGAAGAATTTATCAGCAGCAAAATGAGGGTAATTCAATTACAGACTCCTAGGGCAGCACCCAGTGTTAATGGACATGAAACATGGGTGAGCAGGGGAGCCCCAGTTCACTACTTTCCGTATGCAGAAAAGTGTACAGTTGTAAGGATTTTCACATAACCTCCTGAAGCCCAGAGAAAATCTCTCTAGGCTTGGGACAGCCTTCATGATCATGCTGGGTAGTGCTCAAAGCCCTTTCATACATATCAAAACACTTGCACACATTGCCACTCTCAGCCTTATGATCTAGAAATAGATGGTGCTGTTAGTCCCACTATTCACATGAGAAAACAGAGACTAAGAAGCCCCAGTGACGAATAAGGTCCCAGTGCTCACAGAGACACGCTCTTACCTAGAACTCAGCTAACCAGACACCGTTTCCCCACTTCATTGGCTCTTTATTGTCTTTGCAAGCAGGCAAGAGAAGCAAGCTCGCCCCTGTTCATTTGCCTTATAACTTTTGAAACTTTTTAAAATGTTTACAGAAAAGTAAGTCTTTGGAGGATTCATGTTTTCTTTGGAGTCATTAAAAGAAACGACTTTATGGCATTTCCTACGGGGTCATAAAATCCTAATTTTTATAATCAAAGAGAACTAAGAGGTCCAACTTTAAGGCTAGTGTTTTTACGGCACACAGTATCATACACCCATAAAAATTCCATCTCATTCTTTGAGTAAACATGAACATAACCTTCTCTCTATTTAAGCATCCTTCTCTTCCGTAGAAACATGGGACCCAAAATGAAATTAGATACTAAAGCTCAAATAAATTATTTTAAAATGCGTGCCTTTATTACCCTTGAACTTTCTGCCAACAAAGGACAATACTAAAGAGCATGTGGATGTAAGCACTCCTAAACATTTTCATATCAGAGGCTGTTCAAGCCTTTCTTAAAGAAAATAACCCCGTTTGGAAGCATTACATTTTGTAGGGATGTCAGAACAAAGAAAGAAAGTTGACCTAGCTAGCCTAGGGCAGTGCTCTTGAAATTACGTTTACTGTAACTTCTTCCCATTGACTAATTTCGTTTTTATCTACCCTGGATGATAAACTCGCAGCCTGGGTTGTACAATACAAGCATGCTTGACAGAAGGCAGGCAATCGCAAGAATAATGATGAGCCATTTGCTCTCTCTGGCTCCTTCCCTCCCAGAAGCACTTTTACCCATTCATTGGCTCTTTATTGGGATTCTCAGCAAGTGTATTAGTACTTAACTTTCCACTTTAATGGAAGACTGACATGTATAATTCTATGGAGAGCATAGGCCAATATTTTATTAGTTTCTCATGGTATGTCAATGGTTTGAGCCTATTGAAATGATACAGAAGATCTATGGGAAGAGAAGAGAGAGGGCTACATATGTGGGGAACTTGCGCATTAATCTGGTCTGTATATGAGTCAGAGTTGGTTATTTCTTCCATATTTCTATGTGTCCAGAGAAGCCTGTTCACAATTGAGACGCACATCAAAAACCTCATGATCTCATTAGCTTTCGTTATGTCTCATCCGGTTTTGGGTTGAGCTGTGTGTACTTGGCCCCCGAGAACGTAATTGAGTGGGTTTTCATTATTTGGTTCAGAAAGTAGCAGTATTTGACAAAGTGTTTCAGAAAGGGGGAAACCAAATGCCCAGCTATCAGATCCTCAGATTCCTCTCCCTCCCAAGCACCTTCCAACCAGCTTGAAGTTTGAAACTCAGGCCACATCCACACTGAGAGGTCCGGGCAGCCTGTATGCAAGGATGTGGTCCCTGGGAGTGCGGTGGAGGTGTGTGGTGAAGTCCCTCCTGAAGCAGACAAAAGGTGCTCAAGATGTCCAGGACTCTTCTGTTATCAATGTACTCTTCTTCTACCTAAAGCCACATGGGAGCCCTAAGAATTTAAGATGATGATGTCTGATTGGCATTCTCTTACTCCTGCCTACCACTAATCCCTCCACATGGTGAGAACGTTCCAAAGAGCAATCGTTTCTTAAGCTTGATTTGGATAAAGCCAGATGGTCACCAGAACCATTCCATTAGGCCATTTACTGATGTGGATTGCAATTAAAATTAATTCAACTTTAATCAAAATAACTTTGAGGAGAACAAATATATGCCGAGTAGCTACGATATAAAAGAAATCTGGATAGATGATGATGAGTTGGTGGGGCAGTGGGTGACTCATTAAGGGATGAATAAATCAAGGATAAAAGTACTTTGTACTTTTTACAAATCAAGGCATTTGTATTCTGGGAGGGGAGAAAAGATGTGTCCATTCAATATGCATTTTGTCAGATAATAGAAACCTGTTCCACCTAATTCTCCTCTAGAAGACAGTTTGACAAGTCTCCTTATCAACATGTAAATAATAAAAAGGTTATCCAGCTGAAGAGAATATTAGCAGTTAGGGGTGATGATAAGGCCATGGCACCTAACGAGATTTCCCTTTGAGGACAATTTCAGTGAAAGCAGAGACCCCATGGATTACCAACTGTTGAATTCAGAGGTTGTTAGTAAGACATAAATTAAAAAAGAGTCTTTAATGAGAGACTACCTTATTACTCTAGAGTTCTCTAGCGGGACAGAGCTAGTAGGATAGATGTATATCTAGAGGGAAGTTTATTAAGGAATATTGACTTACACCATCACAAGGTGAGATCCCACAACAGGCCATCTGCAAGCTGAGGAGCTAGGAAACCAGTTCGAGTCCCAAAACTTCAAAAGTCGGGAAACCAACCGTGCAGCCTTCAGTCTGTGGCCCAAAGTCCAAGAGTCCCAAAGCTGAAGCACTCGGGAGTCTGATGTTTGAGGGCAGGAAGCATCCAGCACTGGAGAAAGTTGAAGGGCAGAAGATGCAGCCAGCCCAGTCCTTCCACGTTCCTCTGCCTGCTTTTATCCTGGCTGCACTGTCAGCTGATTAGATGGTGCCCATCCAGATTGAGGTGGGTCTGCCTCTTCCAATCCACTGACTCAAACATTAATTTCCTCTGGCATCACCCTCATAGACAAACCTGGAAACAATACTTTGTATCCTTCAAGTCAACCAAGCTGACACTCAGTATTAACCATCACACTTACTTAAATAGCTCTGTGTTCTCTAGCAAGTTAATGAAATCTCTGGTGTCTTAATTTCTAAAATAGGAGTAAGCCCACCTTTTCTAACGCAGTTTGTGTATATTCAATAAAATACAAAAATATCTATATCTAGCATAGTATATGACCCAATAAAATGTCAGTTTTCTTCCTTCATTCCCAATTCCCTTCTCTTTCTTAAAAGTGAAAAATAAGAGGTTAAGAGATCGAGACCATCCTGGTCAACATGGTGAAACCCCATCTCTACTACAAATACAAAAAATTAGCTGGGCATGGTGGTGCGTGCCTGTAATCCCAGCTACTCGGGAGGCTGAGGCAGGAGAATTGCCTGAACCCAGGAGGCGGAGGTTGCGGTGAGCCGAGATCGCGCCATTGCACTCCAGCCTGGGTGGCAAGAGTGAAACTCCGTCTCAAAAAAAAAAAGTGAAAAATAAGATAGCAGACGTCAGGGTCAGTTCCAACAGGGCCTTTGGGACTAAGGTTTTTTCCGTTGATTCGTAGTTCAACCCATTAAGCATGTCCTCAGCACCTAGTATATTCCCAGCACGCAGCATGGCTGTTGCCTTCATGAGCCCGGTTCAGTAGAAGAAAGGCCATCAATCATACAGCTATGAACCAAGTGCCCATTGAAGTATAAACTTGTGCGGTGGGAAGACAGGAAAGGCTGGAGGAATGAATAATCTTGAGGAGGAAGGAGTGAATCAGAGCAGCCTCACCAAGGCATTTGAGCTGTTCCTTCAAGGTTTCCATGGTGGAGGAACGAGGATCACATTAGCTTATTTATTTTTACTACAGAGATTCAACATTTGCCCTTCATAAAAATTATACAGAAAATATTTTTTTAAAAATCGGTTCTAAGCCATCAAGCCCATCTGATCTGAAACAGAAAAAGACTCATAATGAATATGTCAACACTTCCACATTTTTCATTTCTTTTCTAAAGCAATTTCATCTGCAAATGAATTATACACTCCAGGGCTAGACAGGACCTCCATTCCTGCACTCCAGAAAAATGTGTTTACTTCGCTTTACATTTCTTACAGCTCAGTGGGAAGGTAGTTCAGTGTAATTTCTGATTCCGTTTAGGGTTTGAGATGTCAGTCCTCTCTTTCTTTCTCCAGAATACAGCTAAAGCATATAAGCCCAAGGTTGGGAGTTCATTTTTTTTCTCCCCAAGCACATTAAGTACATAAATCATCTCTCAAGAAAGAAGGTAAGGTTCCTGGATTTCTATTTTGTCTGGCATGAAAACCAAAGTCCAATCTGCAAAGCATCATATTGTTATATCCATCTGCCGTGCACTAAAATCACTCAAAGATCGTAACTCTTGGAGGGAATTTTTAGTACAAAAGGCTGAGAGGTTTCTTGCACAGGTAACTGAAGCAGGTGCCTATCTCACCTAAATCCATCTTCTCTCTGAAAAGTAAATGTATCTAAACATATGATCGAGGTTCCCAAGGGTTCCACGCTGCCCTTCCGCTCAGGAGAGAAGTCAGTCCTGGGATTGAGAATGAGGGTTTTGATGGACAGGGTCCTGCAGCGAGTTCAAAGCTAGTGTTGAAATGCCCTCTAGTGGTCAGTAGCTGTAACCAGTAAGAGTAGGGAAGGGAAAATCTTTGGTGGTTTGGTGGTGGTTTAGTTTGGTTTGGTTTGGTTTTGTGACGGAGTCTCACCCTGTCGCCCAGGCTGGAGTGGAATGGCGTGATCCCAGCTTACTGCAACCTCCACCTCCCCAGTGCAAGCAATTCTCCTGCCTCAGCCTCCGGAGTAGCCAGGATTACAGGCACGCACCACCACTCCCAGCCCCGGCTAATTTTTTGTATTTTTAGTAGAGTCGGAGTTTCACCATGTTGGCCAGGCTAGTCTCGATCTCCTGACCTTGTAATCTGCCCACCTCGGCCTCCCAAAGTGCTGGTATTACAGGTGTGAGCCACCATGCACAGCCTTGGATGTGGTTTTCTGCAAACACTGACCAAAATCAGACTCCTAGGTGATAAGGTGGGTTCCCTGCATCTATTGTGGACCACGATGGCAGTAGGACTTGGGGTTCCTTATGTGAATGGAAGCTTGCCATTGCAGTCAAAGGGTACAACACAGGGATTTTTCTTACGTTTGTGCACCTCGCTGCTCTGTCCCGGAGCTCAAGCACACAGAAGTTCAAGAAGTGTTTACTGAGTGACTGAATACGTGAATGAATCCAGCTTATGAATCATGGATTCTGTGCACACTCAATGAGCTTGGCCCATTTAATACTTTCCGAAGTATTAAATATATTTGCATCCTTTCCCCAGTGGTCACTTGGTGAACTAAAAGACTTGCCTTTACTCTCATACTTTCAAGCTGTGGAAAAATAATCAAAATGTTAGAGAGCAAGCTAAGAAATCCCCCTTTATGAGTAGAAGAGAAGGTCTGGGCTGGCAGTTCAAAAGAGAAGATGAAGAAAGGACATTCAAAAGGAAGTGGAAGTCAGAGAATGAATAAAACACATGAGCAAATGGCTGCCACCCTATCCAGGCATCTGTCCTGATATTGTCACCCAGGGCCATGAGCAGAGGTTACGTGGTGAGAACAGACAGTAGAAATTAGCCCACGCCACCAGTCTAGCTCCTGGTCTCCTGGAGAAATGGCATTAGGATCTAGATGACCAGTGTCATAGCTTTGCCAGGGCTTGTGTGCTTAAACCCAACAGTGGAGCACCACAAATGCACAGTGGCAGTAGCCTCCAACATCCCGACTGTCTCTGAAAACTTGTTGTGGTACCAGAAGGGACAGAGACTGTACAAATCAGAAAATGGATGTATTAGTACGTTTTCATGCTGCTGATAGAGACATACCTCAGACTGGGCAATGGACAAAAGAAAGAGGTTTAATGGAGAAGTCACAATTCCACATGGCTAACGAAGACTCGCAATCATGGAGGAAGGCAAGGAGGAGCAAGTCACATCTTACAAGGATGGAGAGAGGCAAGAGAGAGAGCTTGTGCAGGGGAATGCCTCTTTTTCAAACCATCAGATCTCGTGAGACCTATTCACTATCAGGAGAACAGCATGGGAAAGACCTGCCCCTATGATTCAGTTACCCCCCACCAGGTCCCTCCCACAACACTCAGGAATTCAAGATGAGATTTGGGTAGGGTCACAGCCAAGCCATATCCATGGATAAAAGGAAATGTAATGTCAACTAGAGACAAGAAAGAAAACAAAACTTTTAAAGAATTAAAGTTGGTTTTATTTAGAAGTCTTATTGGGAACTGTAGACTAAGGCTTATAACCCATGAGCAGTCCTTTACAAAGGTTTTATGAGGCTGCACTAGCACAGTATTTTAGCCCACTGTGTATATGTAGGTGGTAGGAGTTTAATATGTTCAAAGTTATATGAAACTTGTTTAGACATTATATTAAAGTAGAGCTATATTAAGGTTTGGGTATAAGAGTATATCTGGTTATAGATTGTGGAAGTGTAATCACTAATCTCCCCAGATGTTATAGAGGTTATTTTATGTGTAGGAGAAGGTAAGGATGAGGGTCATTTGTCTTTTAAGGAATACAGTGACATAGGTAGGAGAGATGGGAAGCTAGGGGTTCTGTTTTGTTTTGTGTTTTTAGAGAGCAGTATGTCATCACAGAGTCAGGACTTTGTGAAATTATGTTGGCACACAGAGACAAGTGAACATGGCTTCTTATGTATGTGATTTTGTCTCACAAGTTCTCTCTTTAGGTCACAAATTAACTTTGGTCGTATTTATAAAAGCATCATTGATTGTGTTATGTAGCTAGGAAGGCTCTTTTATAGGAAGGTCAGTAACGTTTAGTTGCAGTTGTAAGGAATGAATATTGAGCCCAGTATTCGTATTTATTTATTTATTGAAAAATGTGTTTTGGATTTTATTTAAGTTTTAATTACTACGATTTGGTAGAGTTTTTCAATGTTGCTTTTGGAGTGTGTGTGTGTGTGTCTGTGTGTGTGTGTGTGTGTGTGTGTTGGTTTTGGTTTTGGTTGGTTTTTGTTTTTTGTTTTTGTTTTTGTTTTTTTTTGATACACGGTCTCACTCTGTCACCTAGGCTGGAGTGCAGTGGCATGATCTCAGCTCACTGCAACCTCCGCCTCCTGGGCTCAAGAGATCCTCCTGCCTCAGCCTCCTGAGTAACTGGGACCACAGGCACAAGCCACCATGCCTGGTTAACTTTTGTATTTTTTGTAGAGATGGGGTTTCACCATGTTGCCCAGGCTCATCTCAAACTCCTGAGCTCAGGTACTCTGCCCACCTCAGCTTCCCAAAGTGCTGGGGTTACAGGTGTAAGCCACTGTGCCAGGCTGTTACCTTTATTTTAATCCAATATCACATCTTAATAGGACATTATATGGACAGTATAGATTACATATAGTAGTCTATGTTTAATAGTATTAATATGGTTTATAGATTTAAAAAATAATAAAATCAGAATTTGCATATATTTTTTACTATTTGTATTTTTATTTACTAGTTCTTTTTATGAAAAGCAATTCTGGACTTGAGTTGATTGAGAATACTTTTAGAGGAGAATTTGGAATAACAACTTGTCAACTTTCTTTATTTGTTCTGACATCCCTACAAAATTTAATGCTTCCAAACTGTTATTTTCTTCAATAAAGGCTTGAACAACCTCGGATATTAAAAATTTTAGGAGTGTTTATATCCATATGCTTTTTAGTGATGTTTGCTCTGGACATCATGCCAGCCTTGCTCCTCTATGGCAAAGGACACAGGCTGGCACATGGAGGAGCTTGGCCTCTGCAAGCCCACAGACCCCTAGGCTAGCTACTCAGCAACCGTGTGTCCTCTAGACATTGTCACTTCATCTCTTTGCTGCAGTTTCCTCAACTGTGACATGGAGCAAGTAAGAGTATGTGTCCACAGAGTTGTGTGCAATTAATCAGAATAATATGTGTTAAGTACCTACGGTGGGATCTGACCTGCAGCTGGCCTTGAAGAAATGGTAGATGCTGATGATGTAGAGGAGGAAGAAGGGTAGGACCAGATGGTTTTCCTGATGCTGGCATATTCCCTGCACTGCTCTTCCTCCTCCCAAATCCTTTTGGTAGCATTTTCTTTCTTTCTGAGATTGCCAAGGGAACCCAGGCAGATGTCAGGAACTAAACCTCTGTAGAAGATTTAGTGAAGAAGAGCTGGGATTTGAGCAAGATAGAGTGGCCCAGGGTCACCATGAGGTTCAAGGTCTGCAGAGTCCCCCAAACCTTCTCTGCAGTATATTTGAACACACAATCCACATCCAAATCCAAATCTAATAGGCTTCTCCACTGAGAATTCATCTCAGCCAATTGTTTTACAACTTTAATGCACATGCATACACACACACACACACACACACACACACACACACTCAGTGCATGCAGTGAGCACTCAGACAGGGCTGGGTCACAAAAGAAGCAAATGTCCCTCCTCTCCCTTCACTTCTCCTGGTCTTTTCTAGGCTCCGTTCCTCGCCATCTCTACTGAGCTCTCCCATCCCTCTCCACCTTCCACTTCTGGAACGAGCTCCAAACATAGCATGAAAAAGCGTTAGCATTTCCAGGGAACAGAGCTTTGCTGCTTTCCATAAACTGCTAGAACTGGCCAGCAAATGGAACCTTAAGCTATTCCCCCATAGCCTGAAGTCACTCTCCATATAATGATCTTCCTGATACATCTTTCTGCTCTTTCACCTGGAAAAGAATTTGAAGGATGTGATCAGTCCTCTGATGATGTGCATTTTTAGACTCCATCCTGAATATTGTTATTGCCGCCAGAACCTACTGGTAAACTAATATCAATAGAGCCACTGTATGAAGAGGGGTGTGTCTGCTGAGTTGTTTTCTTTAATATCAAGGACTTGAACTATGTTACAGTTAAAATCAATAGAAATGTAACCTTTTCAACCACATAAAAATGAGTCCATTTTTATTATTATCCTTTTCCTGCCATTACAGTGCTGTGATTGCAAAAGCAACCGGGTCAACTTAAGCTTTATTCAAAGACCATTAAAGAAACAAACTCAAACTCATTTAAATACTGAAGCTGGCGCATTCACAAGATAGATAAAGTAAAAGCAACTGGCTGGGGTTGCTCTACTTAAACACCCCACATATGAGAATCATTCCACAATCGCAATTTCAGCAAACGTATAAAACTAGAAGAGCAGCCGATAAAGAAAACGCTGTTGCCTTAAATAGGTTTAGAACCGTAAAGCCCTTAATTTTTGTCTGATTAGACATACTGCATTTAAATTTTCTCTCAGCATTTTAAAACATTATTGGCAAAGATTTATTGATCAATGAATGCCATTTACTTAGGAAAACCATTAATTAGCTCCCCCAGTTAGGGGAATGACTTTGTGATAGAAAGCACAGTTTCATTCCTTTAAAAACAACAAACACAAGATGAGGCTACAGTGAAGGAAAGTTCTAGACTCACAGGAAGTCAGGATA
The DNA here is from genome assembly GCF_049354715.1 of Callithrix jacchus. Taxonomy (NCBI): domain Eukaryota; kingdom Metazoa; phylum Chordata; class Mammalia; order Primates; family Cebidae; genus Callithrix; species Callithrix jacchus. The sequence goes on along the minus strand of NC_133512.1, from coordinate 99,512,114 downwards.
TTTTCTTTCTAACCTCACTGAGCATGCTATCTTGAACACAGTAATTCGTGTTAAGTTGAATGTTTTACTACCAATTCTGTGGCCATGGATTAGACACAAACCTCTTTGTGTGTGCCTCAGTTTCCCCATAGGTAGAACGTGTTAATATCCTTTTCTACCTCGGATAACAGAAATGATTGTCACAAACCTCTTCAAGTTCTTCCTTAAAAACTACAGTACAAATGGCCATGGGTCCAACCCTTGATCAGTCCCTGCTTATATTACTGGATATGGAAAACATGCTATCTTTCTTTTTAAAATACCATCTACTGTGTCTTTCTAATTATAAATTTAAATATGTTTATTATAGAAAGCACAGAAAAGAGCACAGAGGAAAATCAGGTTTGCTTGAGAGTCCCATTTAAAGCCAGCGCCCGGCCCTTCACCACCAAACCCATCTTGTTCACTCCAGGGCATGGCTGAGCATTTCTGTCTTCATTCTCCACCGACTCATTCCCATCAGCCAGTAAGCATGCGGATATTTCTCTAACCTTGAAACAAAAATTTCTCCTGAGACCACTTTCCCCACAGCTTTCTTTTTCTCTGCAACAAACCCCCTGGCAATAGTTATCTATGCTTGCTGTTTGGGGTCAGCTTCTCCCATTCTCTCTCTGTGTTTTTGTTTTTGTTTTTCTGTTGGGTTGATTGGTTTTGTCGGTTTGTTTGTTTGCTTTGAGATAGAGTCTCACTCTGTCACCCAGGCTGGAGTGCAGTTGTGCTACCTCAGCTCACTGCTGCCTCCACCTTCCGGGTTCCAGCGATTCTCCTGCCTCAGCCTCCCTAGTAGCTGGAATTACAGGTGTGTCCCACCATGCCTGGCAAATTTTTGTATTTTTAGTAGAGACAAGGTTTCATCATGTTGGCCAGGCTCATCTCAAACTCCTGAACTCTAGCAATCCACCCACTTTGGCCTCCCAAAGTGCTGAGATTACAGGTTTGAACCACCACACCTGCCTCTTTCTTCAATCAACTTTACTGAAGTGTAAATTGAATGCAATGAAATGTACACTCTTTAAATGTACAGACTGATGAGTTTTGAAAGAAATGCACACCCATGTAACTACCACCACACTCAAAATGTAGAATATTTCTAATAATCCAGAAGGTTCCTGGCCCCTTTCCCACCTACCATTGGCCCCAGGCATTCACTGATCAAATTTCTATTTCTATAAAGTCACAGATTCGTTTTATCTGTTCTATAATTTTTTTTTGAGATGGAATCCCACTCCTTTGCCCAGGTTGGAGTGCAGTGGCATAGCCTCAGCTCACTGCAACCTCCACCTCCCAGGTTGAAATGATTCTCCTGCCTCAGCCTCCCAAGCAGCTGGGACTACAGGCATGTGCCACCACACCCTGCTAATTTTTGTATTTTTAGTAGAGACTGGGTTTCACTACATTGGCCGTGCTGGTCTCAAACTCCTGATCTTGTGATCCGCCTGCCTTAGCCTCCCAAAGTTCTGGGATTACAGGCATGAGCCACCATGCCCAGCCTACCTGTTCTATAATTTTAAACAAATGTCCAGCTCCTTTCATTCTGCATGATGATTCTGAGGTTTATTCTTGTTGTCGTGTGTATCTGTAGTTGTTTTTTAGTTGCTGGGTAGTACATTTATGAATATACCCCCTTGCGTTTATTCACTCACCTTTTGATGGATATGTGGATCATTTCCAGTGTGGGGATATTATGGCTATGCCTGTTATGAACATTTGCATACACATATATAGAGCAGACATTTTTTTTTATTTCTTTCAAGTAAATCTCTAGGAACAAAATTGATGAGTTGTATGGTAAATGTATGTATCTTTAAGTGTTTTTTGATGTTGTGTTCCGTCTAGGAAGGCAGGAGCATTCCAGTGGCTCTACATAGTCACCAGCACTTCATGTTGTCAGTCTTTTAATCATAACCATTCACCTGGGTGTATGGTAGTATCTCATATTGGGTTTAATTTTCATTTCCCCTATGACTGATGATGTTTAGCAACTTTTCATGTGCTTATTGACCACTAGTAAATTTCTTCAGTGAAGTGTCTCTCAAGCCTTTGGCCCTTTTTAAGATTGGATTGTTTGCCTGATTATTACATTATAAGGGTTCTTTATGTACTCTGGATACAATTCCTTTGCCAGATGCATGTACTATAAATACTCTCTCCTCATTTTTTCTTATCCCCTGTCCCAACTGGGCTCGTGTCCACCCCTCCCTAAAGCTACTCTCACTGAGACTATCAATGACCTTCTCACCACCAAACCCACTGGCTACTTTGCAGTTCTCTTGCTGCTCCACTTAAAGGCAGCATCTCAAACTAAGGAGCCCTTGGCTTTCAGGGCACCCCACTTCCTGTCCTCCTCCTCCCTCATGGACCCCTTTAGCTCAGTCTCCTTCCCTGTTTCTCTGCTTCCCGACCTCCTTCAGTGGGCGTGCTCCCAGTACTTTTCCATGTTTAGTCACTCCTGTGATGATCTCATCCAATGTCATGCTCTTAAATTTTACCTCTGTGCCTCAAACTCCAAATTGTTATCCCGACCTAAACCCCACCATGAACTGCAGACTCACACACCAAACTGAGTCCCAGACATCTGATTCTTGATGTCTGATGAACACTGAGCACAAATCTCCAAATCTGACCTCCTGATCTGCGCCTCCCCACAACCTACCCTGCTTATAGTCTTTCCAGTTTCAGCTGAGGGCAACTGCATCCCTCCAGCTGGTCAGGATTAAAAACCCGAGAATATCACTAGAACATCCTCACTTGTGCTCACACCTCACATCCGTTTTTCAGAACATCATGTTGGTTCTACCCTGAAAACATCCAAGTTCTGACCAGCCTCCCACCTTGCACACCTGCCGCCCAGGCTCCAGACTCCATCCTTTCTGCAGAGGCCTTGTGACAGGGCTCCGAGCGTCCTCTCTTGCCCCTGCAGGCACGTCTCTGCACATCACTACCCCATCTGTTTAAAATAGGAGTTCCCTGCTCAACACCCACTAACAGTCCTCGTTTCTCTGTGGACAAGCCAAAGTCTTTGCAATGACCTACAGAACCCCACAGGAACTCATTCCCTGACCCTCCCTTTTCACACTACTTGAGCCTCGCTGGCTTCGTGCCAGGAATTCTCCCACCTTGGCTGCTCTCTCTCCCTAAGTGTTCTTTCCCTGCGTAACTGCAGGGCTAACCCCAGGTATCCCTCAAGTCTTCCTTGAATCTCCTTTTCTCCATGAGGCTACCTTGACCACCTTACTTAAGGTTGCAGTCTGACCCTCACACCAGATTTCTCTTATTGGGCTCTAATTTCAGGGAAAAGATTTCACATTTATCCCCAGCTACCATATTACATCATTTACTTTTCTCTGTGTCTCTCCATACTAAAAAGGAAGTGACAGGAGGGTTAGGACTTAGGGCTTTTCGTTCACTGATGTATCCTAAATACCTAGAACAGCCAGTTCAAGGCACCTCATGGACACTTTTTAAAGGGTTTGTTGAATGAATAAATGAACCTGTGATGTGACTACAGATTCCTTCCCACACGACGCACTCAGAGGCCCCTTTCCTCCCACCCAGCGAATGCGAGGCATTCTGCAGCAGCACTGCTCTGCCATCCTTTTCTCTGCCTTTGCAGGTGGACATCTTCAGCTCCCTGGCCACCAGCTTCTGGTTGGGTTCAGCCAGCAAGGCACTGCAGGAAAACACAGTGGGAGGTACAAGAGATTGGGGTCTGCTCCATCCTCATCTCTATCCTGCTTCTTCCCAATGGGATTACAAGAGTGAGCCACCACGCCTGGCCTCATTTTATATATTTTAGGCATAGCTTCAAATCTATTCATATTTGGGGTTTTTTTTCTGTTCTGTTTACAGTCACAGTGTCACTCTGTCATGCAGATGGGAGTGCAGTGATGTAATCACAGCTCACTGCAATCTTGAACTCCCAAGCTCAAGCAGTCCTCCAGCCTCAGCCTCCTGAAGTGCTGAGATGACAGGTGTGTGCCACCATGCCCACCCATATTTATTTTTTAACCCTTGTTCTATTATTAGCTCACTTTAGTTCTATTATTAGCTCACTTCCTGCAAAGACTTCTACAACCAACTACTTGGAGTTAGGCTAAACTTTACAGCTCAAGGTCACAGTCCTCCACAAGGCAGGTCTCACTTCAGACTCCAGCTGCAACCCCAGGGGTCTCCAGGCGACCCTCAGTCAGTGCCAGGATTTTGATTTCTCCTGATTCATGCTCCCTGGCTCCCCACCTGCTTCTTCACCCATCTCCAGGCCTCCCCCACTATTATGTACAATAACAAGCTGACTCTTCCTAAAACAGGGTCCAAGCTTGCTGGCCCAGAGCAGTCAGGTGCTCAGCAGATGCAAAAACTTGGATTTGACCTCCTTATAAAGACTTTGTGGTTACAAATAACAATAAGAATTTGGGGGTGATCCTATGCCAGAATAACAGAAAGAGAGAAAGAGAGAGAGAGAGAGAGAGAGAGAGATTGATGGATAAAAAAACTGTAACCCAGTTTTGTATGAATCAATCTAGACTTTGCACCCTGGCCTTCAAAGCCCTCCCCAATCTACCTTCCATTTACCTTCTATTGTGTTCTATCATTGTTTTCCAAAACACATCCCAAGGACCAATGAGGTTAGTCACCTCAACACCCTTAGAGAAAATTGGTTTATTATTCCTCCTTCAAAATGCCTCCACTCTGCCAACCTACTGAACCATGATGACAGTTATTCTCCATATTACATATTTTAGAATTGGGGGTAACATTTTACATTTAATTTTAGTTGATTTTCTTAGAATATTATTCCCTCATTGTTTCATGTCATGTTTTCCAAACAAGAATCTAAAGAGCCTTGAGCCCAGCTGGGAACATCCACACATCATTGGCTCAGCTCCAGTCCCAGTGCTCAAGGTGGCTGGACCGCAAAACCACCCAGAAGCCCTTGCATAATGTTAGGAGGTATCGGAGAGATGATTTGAGTCTCACGCCAAGGTCTCCCTCTTCCCGCAGGGGGTCTACACCCCCTCAGCAGCCAGGTTACCCTGTGACAGTCATTCACTTGTGCCCCGGGTGGCCTGTGGGATGAGTGTACTTCAGGTGTAACTTCAGGAGCGCACACAGCAGACACCGCAGCTGACGAGACAACCTATCACTTCTCAAGATTTGACTGATCATATATAGTCATCCCACAATATCCTCGGGGCATTGGTTCTGGGACCCCCAAGTACACCACATACCATGCATACTCAAACCTGGTGCTCAGTCCTGAGGAACCTGCATCTAGTAAGGGCCGACTTTGCATATGCGCGGGTCCTGCATCCCAAGAATACTGTGTTTTTGATCCACATTTGGTTGAAAACAATTCCACACATAAGTGGCGCAGTTCAAACCTGTGATGCTCAAGGGTGAGCCGTATTTCTGCGAGGGGCTCATCTTCAAAGACAGTCCTTGTTTCTGTACCAGTCATAGCAATGGCCCTGCTTTGAGAATTTGAGATCAGAATAGCCACCCACTTCAATACTGACCAGTCCCGCCCTCGGCAGGTAAATGATGTGTCATCAATGCACTTGCCCTGGTTGTAGTTTCATTTCACTGAAGGCCTTAGTAAAGCACCACCACACAGCTCACCCAGGAATTCACCAGGAACCGAATTTAAGCAAATGAAACCCCGAAAACATGCTCAAAAATCAAGATTACAGAAGGGAATAAAGACTAAACTAAGGAAGACCTCAGTCCTATTTGTCACGCCTCCATAGTTTCTCACAATTATTCAAAGTTCTTTAGTCCTTTGATTTATTTAACTAAAAGCTTAGCCGGCCGGGTGCAGTGGCTCACGCCTGTAATCCCAGCACTTTGGGAGGCTGAGGTGGGCGGATCACAAGGTCAAGAGATCAACACCATTCTGGTCAACATGGTGAAACCCCGTCTCTACTAAAAATACAAAAAAAAAAAAAAAATTAACTGGGCATGGTGGTGCGTGCCTGTAATCCCAGCTACTCAGGAGGCTGAGGCAGGAGAATTGCCTGAACCCAGGAGGCGGAGGTTGCGGTGAGCCGAGATCGCGCCATTGCACTCCGGCCTGGGTAACAAGAGCGAAACTCCGTCTCAAACAAAAAAAAGCTTAGCCTAACATGATACAATTTAAGCAGCATCATGTTTGTTAATATCCATTTTCAAAAGTGACTCTTCCTAATTTTATTCTTTTCTTCCTCCCTTTTCCACACATTGGTTTGTTTTCCTTCCTCCTGGAAAGTCATGTTATAAGTTACCAAAATGTGTTTTGCCTTGAGCTCTTCAGGGAAAACATAACCACATAAAATTAATTAACTCATGATTATTTTATGTAAATTATTATCTAACATACTCACTATGTGTAATGGTTAAAGTTGATTATCAAAGTGATTTTAAATATGAAAGTGCATAAAAACCATGAACTATTCTCATATTACGTCTCTAAGAAGGAAATTTGAAAATTCCAGTTAATTTCCTCTAGTAAACTTCAAACTTACTAGAAAACTAGTTCCGATATTGTTTTTAATGCTTTACAGTCATCTTCCAAATTTTCATTTGCAGTCAAAAGTCGCAAAAGTGCTAAATGTTTTCTGACCAGATTCTCTGAAATAATTATATAGTGCTTGAGCCATTTGCATTATAAATATCTTTGAAATCAGTGATATTAAAGAAATGCTGTATCAGCTGTAAAATGAGAATTTCTCCTCCTATCCATTGATGTTTATAAAAATTATACAAATTTATTGCTAGAAAATCCGTTTGCTCATTTTCCTTTTAAACATCTTATGCTTTGAATAATATTCAGTGTTTTTCCAGTAGGTGGAGTATTAGTCTAGAGAAAGTAGATCAAAGCGTGAAAGCTAATTTTTTCTTCCTACTATTTTGAGAAATTTTTGATATAAAACATAAATCACCTAATAGGTTCACTAATTCTTTTAATTGCATCAATATGGTAGGATTTCAATTGCACTAGACCTTAAGAGGCAGCTATCGTTTACTGATTACATTACCATAATAACAATGGCATAATGACAATAGTAATAAGTACTTATTATACCTCTCATTTTAAAATTGCTTATCAAGCCATAAGTAAAACCTCCTGACATCTCCGAAAGAGAAATTATACAACAAAGAACAATCTGTCTCTTAAATCCTTTCTCAAGCCTGAAGCGTTTCTGGGAAAGAGCATTCCTTGTGAGTTGAATTTGTTTCAAGGCTGATGCTAGCACTTCCAGTCCAGGAATATGAGCCGATCAGTGCCTCTCCCCGGGATTCTGCTTCCCTGCTACGTTTGTGAGAAGACGGTGATACACTACGTCTCTGAGGCCCCTCCCTGCCTTAAAATCCCTGACTGAACCTGAAATTGACAGTCTTACGGCTGAATGCCGGGAGCCAAGTCGGCCGAGATATTTCTGTACATATGTCAAAGATGGCACTTGTTCTATGGTCTGGATCTCAAAATGGAAAGTGAGAGAATGATGCCTTTCCAGGGCAGATGGACACTTCCTCCCGCCCCCCTCTCCATCTATCACCAAAATGGCCGAAGTTGAATAAAGCTCTGAAAAGACACCTTTCCAGTGGTACCCTAGAGTTGGATCTTAAGATGATTCTGCTCAAAGCCCCAGAGACCTGGGAAAATACTATTCCTTAGGGTCATAGTAGCAGGTCATCTTCAAAGAAACCCAACGGACCTAGTTCAACCTCCTCATTTGACAAATGAGGACGTCCAAGAAGGCTTCATAAACCCCCAAGTTAAACACCCTTTTAACACGTGGCAGAGCTAAGGCCCATCTCCTGGCTGCATTCTCATTCCCCCAGGCCACCCCTCCTGTCTCACACTGGAAGTCTAGAAGCTGTTTGCAAGGGGTCCCTTAATGACCTTCCCTAGAGGACAGTGCATTACCGAGCAGAAGCAGCGCTTACTGAAACCAGCCACTTTCCTCTTTTTTCCTTCTCGCAACCAGGTGACTCGGATTTGGAGAGCGCCCCAGTTCCCAGGTGCAAGGTGTTTTCTGTCCTAGAAAGGATTAGGCCCAGTGGATTCACCTGGATCATTTCTAGCTTTGCAGCCAGAGCTGTCTTCCTTGCTCTTGGACCAGAGAGCCCACAGACCCAGGTGTAGGCTGAGGAAAAGCGCGGTCAGGAGACAGATCTGTCTGCTGTGGCCCTAACCTAGGCCACCTCTGGCCTTCCAACATTTAATATTAATTAAGTCAAAGTCCTCCAACATGGTTCAGCCCAGCTTGGGACTGGTAATAAAGTGAGTGGTTTAGAGAATAATTCCCGGAAGAAGCAATAATTAATTATTGCATTTGGTGGAAGGATAGTAGAACATTCTAGGCAAAAGATATAGCTGGTCTAAAGCCCTGAGCACACCTGGGGGCATAGAGTGCATCCCCAGGTGTGAGAGGTCAGAGCAGAGAGGCAAGGTCTAGGCGAGGGCGCTGTGGTCTTGCCTCTGCACTCTAGGAAAATGCTTGCTTCCCCTCGGATCTCCCCAGGGCCATTTAATCTCTCCCAAAGAGGCAAAGGCTCCCTGACTCGTCCATCTGCAGTTACCTGCAGGATTCAGTTAACTTTCCCTTTGGAAAGACATCCACCACAAAACACACCAGGCACCTCCAGGAGCAGCATGCCTTGCTGACCCAGTGACAAAAGCATGGCTGTTGCCCGTTTATTCCAGAGTTCTGTTATGGGAGAGTGTTTCCTGGTCTCTTTCTTCCTTCTTGAGTATCTCTATAAGTCAGCTGGATTTATGAGCTGCTCAACCAAAATCAGCTGAAGGTAGACAACATGACCTCTGAATGGGTCAGCCTCCCAAATGCTGTCCTCCCATCTACATCCATGGCTGTTCTGGGGATTGGAGGGATGGCGGCAGGGCTTGGCAATGTAGGCTGGAAGGAGGCTGGCCTGCTGACCCTCGCCCTGCTGGAATTGTGGCTCTCAGCAATGTGGCCCCAAAAATAAGTTGCATTGAACTCAAGACTCTCAGAGCAGGGGCAAATGTCTCATGCATAAAAATTCAGAGTCCCAGATTAACAGTCAGTCTCCCCATCGATGCAGTCTGCAAGGATGGAGCCAAGCTCACTCACTCCAACCTCATGGCCATAAAATGCCATGAGGGCTTCAGTCCACTGAGTCATTCACAGAGATTCCTCCCTCTACAAACAGAAGTTCTAAAGGAAGTAAAAGCTAGGAAGGAATCTATAGCTTAAACACACACACACATTCACATACAGATACACCAACATGGCTCAGCCAGTGCTGACGTATTTAACACATGTTAAGTGAGCACTTTGCATGTCACAGGCCCTTTTCATGTGGATCATAAATTAACTGGAAGGTTTATTAGTTAACACTACAGAAAAAGAGCCGAAAGTCCGGAGGTGAGGTGTTAGCCACGGGGCTCTGACAACCAGGCTCTACCTGCTGGGCCCCCCAATCAATGTTTCACAAGCGTGTGTTGTGCCAGGCTCCTGGGGCAGGAGTGGTAACTGAGGCAGCGTCCTTGAACCCACAGGGTTACAGTCTCACCAAGGGAGGATAGGGAACACAGCTGCAACCCTGGACTAGCGGGAGAGCCACACTTAACCCTACTTCTTTATCTCCCGTGCATCTGCATTTGCTCCTTGCCCTCTCCATTACCAGGAACAAAGTGATTCTAGGGTTAGAAATAGGCAGAAAACATTTAGATGAACGTGTCCTTGATACTGGGATCAAGGCTGCTCTTCCATATTTTCAATTGCAAATGGCCCTAGGCTTATGCTTACCCCTCATCTGCTGACCCCCAGATAGAATGGAGATTCAGATGGGGGAGAAAGGTATGGTCTCCACTGTTCAAACCCTCTCTTGTTTGAAGTATGTGAGAATGTCTGGTTCAGAAGGATGGGTAGACACGGAGAAGGGCTGCGAGGTGAGCTGATAATTGTTTCTCCTACCTAACTTGTATCTGCATCAGCCTCTTCTTATGTTCAGCCTTAGGCTTCAACTTGGAGTCAATAAAACATTCATCAGATGATATGTTCCAGGCTGGGCGTGGTGGCTATAATCCCAGCATGTTGGTAGGATGAGGTGGGAGGATCACTTGAGCCCAGGAATTTGACACAAACCTGAACAACATAGTGAGACCCCATCTCTACTAAAAATAATTTTAAAAATTAGCCAGGCATGGTGGCATCGGGAGGCTAAAGTGGAAGGATCACTTGAGCCCAAGGGGTGGAGTGTACAGTGAGCTGTGATTGTGCCACTATACTCTAGCCTGGGTGACAGAACAAGACCCTGTCTCAAAAAAAAAAAAAAAAAGAAAGAAAAATGAAACTCCTTAGTCATGCACCTAGAGCCAGTCTTGCCATAATCACTTTATTGGTAATAAAATAATGACATTTTGAAGAAAAAGGATAATATATTCTAAATTCAATGTTGCTGAGCTAATTCCAAGTATTGCCCAAAATTAAGGATTAGAAAAACAACAAGAAATCCTTTGTCTAGGCCATGGAAGAAATGGGGTCTGCCTTGAAATCGTGTCCTTCACCTCGGGACATGGGGCCCAGCCCCTCCACTGCTCCAGGAGCACTCCCGCCATATCGGTGTCTCATCTTTAGCTTTTCCACTGCATCCCCAAAGCATCACTGGCTGATGAAATCCCTTCCAACTTTACCAACGCAAACTGTGGCTTAAAAATGGAAATGAATGGAAATTGCAAAATAATACCTGAGTAGACATGAAAGCTTTAAGCTCCATGCGTAAGACACGGGCCCTGGCTGAATCAGTATGCTTCTAATGGCTTAATGGTAAATGTTGAACAAATTAGTGTTCCCTCAAGGTTGTCCTGGGGCACACGGAGTCACAGTCTTTAATTTTAATGAGCCTCTATTACACAATCTCTTATCGCCTCTTAACTGCCAGGGAAATGACCACCAGCTAAATGTACAGCAAAATACATTTCCACAAAATAGCTCACTTGGACCCCAAAGAAATTACCTTGAAATTATTACACTTAACCGTGGCAAATGCACCAGGGTTCATTTGAAAAGAGGTGGCCACCTGGCAATACAAGTGAAATTACATCATTTGTCATCTCCTGAGGCTTTTCAGGTGGAGCTTTTCTCACCACATCTGATTTAATGCATTTTCTCTTTCACATGTAAATATTTAAAAGGTAGCTGATCCTCTCCCTCTCCTAATTGACTTGGCTGGGCTAATTCAGGAGACTGACCTGCAGCTCACCATTCTGTCCCTGCAGTCGGAGTGCCAGCCTTGGGACTTACTCTGTTTGTGACTTTGGACACTTTATGATATCAGAGATGCGAGAGCATACCCCTCTAATATCTATTTGATGAGATAATACATATTAAAAGCCCAGCACAAAGCCTTGTACACAGCAGTTGCTCAATACATGCTTCCTCCTTTTTCCTGTTAATGAATCCCACCAGCCAAGACCAGAACTCTATCTGCAGTCGAAGAAATTTGGGTTATCCCTAGCTGCAGCAGGACAGAGCTGTCTGGAGTCACACAGAAGGTGGAAACCAGTCGGTTAAATATGGGTGATAAAAAGAAGCATTAACGATGGTAAAGAGCAACTCTGAGATGCAAAGAAAACCCTAAGATGCAAGGAAATTCCTGTAGTGTTTCCCAGAGGCCCCCCCAGGGCTGAGGGAGCCCCTCCAGGAAGGGCTGACCTCAACGGGTGTCTGACCGTAGGGGAGGCAAAGTTGCACCTGTCTCCTCTGACGCTCTCCAGCTGGGCCTGAGAGTTAAGTTGACACAGGAGAAATGAACAGAGGAAACGCAAGCAGATGTTTACAGGCACGTGAGTGCCTTCGAAAACCCGAAGAGCCAAAAGCAGCCAGGCCTAAGTGCTTCTGCAAAGGGTTGAACAAAAAACAATTGTGAAAAAGTAACTAAATCTGTGGAGAGACAAAAGACAAGCGTTATTTTAATGAGAGCTTTTTAACTGTCAAACACATTTTGTTTGTACCCATTTCTCTCAGCCTCAACTCCCCATCTCTGGAGAGGAGAATGTTCTTTTCTTCTGGTAGAGGGAAGGCATCTTCCATATGAAAGTTCCATCTCCTGCTCTCAGGAAGAAAAGGAGAAGTCAGGGTCCCCTTTGTACATCTGTTGTTTTTTCTTTCTTTCTTTCTTTCTTTTGAGACAGAGTTTCACTCTGTTGCCCAGGCTGGAGTGCAATGGCACCATCTCAGTTCACTGCACCCTTTGCCTCCCAGGTTCAAACAATTCTCCTGCCTCAGCCTCTCAAGCAGCTGGGACCATGGGCATGCACTACCATGCCCAGCTAATTTTCGTATTATTAGTAGAGACTGGGTTTCACCATGTTGGCCAGGCTGGTCTTGAACTCCTGACCTTAGGTGATCTGTCCACCTCGGCCTCCCAAAGTGCTAGGATGACAGGTGTGAGCCACTGCACCCGGCCGCATCTGTTGTTTTTCAAGTGTCTTTAACTCAAAATTGTCCCTATGCCAAGCTGGCATATCTGGAGATGGCATGTTCTGAAGCCCTTCAAGACCTTGCTGGAGAAGGTGTCTGCCTGGTGGAGAGCAGAGAATTCTGCTTGGCCAAGTTGGAGCTGATCTGGAGTTGCTGGAGGAGCGACAGGCTGGCTACCCAGTGGAGTGCAGGTGGGGGAGCAAGCAATGGCAACAGCGGTGGAGGTGTGAGTGAGGGGCTCCCAGGGTAGCTCAGACACGCCGTTTCCACATCCAGAGGTCCGTGGACAGGTTGCCATGGCTGAGACTCTAGGGTCACAGAGGGATCTCTTGCAGGCCTATGACTCGGACAGGCTTCACTTCATGTCCTTGCACTGTGGTAGAGCCTCTGCTATCCCCCTCCTCAAGTCTGTGCTAGAAATTGCAGGAAGCCCCATCCTCCTGCCACGTCCCTCCAGCGCACAATACTGAGAAAGCCTGACATTGTGTTCGCTGTAAAAGCAAAATGCTTAAAGGAATCCATTGTCTGTCATAGAAGGGTGCTTTGGGAGCCAGGTGGCAATATGTCGATAACTGATGCAAAGGGACCTATATACCTTAGAGAATGGCAAGGTGGCTCAAAGAGTCAGGAAGGGCTTATTTTAGGAATCAGGCTCATGGTGGGGAGGGTTCAAGGAAGCAGGTGTCTCTTGTGGACTGGGCACTCTCAGAAAAGCAGGGGTAATTCGGTTATTGGGCCTCTTAATTCATTTCATCTGGGAGGCAGAAAGAATGGAGAACACTAACGTCCTTACTGAAGAAATCGTCGGGAGAAAGATGTTTGGGGTTGTATGAGGTTTGTTTTGTTTAATTTCTTGTATTAGTTTCCCAGTGTTGCTGTAATAAATTGCCACAAACTTAAGGACTTAAAACAACACACATTTACTATCTTACAGTACTGGAGAAGTCCAAAGTCAGTGCAAACAGCTGAAGCCAAGCAGGTTCTGAGAGAACCTTTCTCCTTGCCTTCCTCAGCTTCTAGGAGTCGCCTGCGTTCTTTGGCCCCTTCCTCACGCCACTCAACTTCTCGCTTCCGTTGTCACATCTTCTCTCCACTGTGACCCTCTTGCCTCCTTCCTATAAAGACCCTTGTGAGGACCTGAGGCCCACCCAGGGAATCCAGGAGAATTCCCTTATTACCTTAATCGCATCTGCAAATCCCCTCTTGCCACAGAAAGTGACGCGCTCTCAGGTCCTGAGGATTAGGATGTTATCTTTGGGAGGCATTATTCCGTCCACCATATCTCTATATTTAGACAAAATTGCAGGGTGGTCCTGTGCCACGTGGTCGGGTCCAGGAGAGCCCCGGTATGATCAATGCTGCTGCGCTGAACACTTTATGTTCGGCTGGGGGGACAGCACCACCTGGTGGTAACACTCGATAAAGCACCCATCAGCTGCAGGGCCGCTTTTCCTTTGGGGTCCTCTTCACTTTTCCCACCTTCCCCACAATCCCACCCATCCCTTCCGGCTACAGCCCGCCTTCTTAGACACAAAGCAGGCAGGAGTTTGCGAAAGTCGTGAGGATGCCTCGTGCTAAGATCAGAGCCTGTTCTCCGCTTTCCTCCTTCCCTCTTTCATTGGAGAATTTCCTGAGACACTGCAGCTGCATCCTTGTGAATGCTGAAGGTTTTCTGGAAATCCTCATCACTTCTCGTATTTCCCTAAGTGAGCGGGTAACTTGGATAAGAACTGTATACATGGCCCTTTAGATTCCTGTTCCTGTTTTGAAGTTAATGACTTCATCAGTGAGTTGAGGCTAGGAGTGTTCATTGCGTTTTCTAGAAAAGTCGAAACCAAGCGGAATCACAGATACCCAAGATGACAGAATCAGGACTCAGAAACCTCTGAGTAGGCTGTTACTGTGTTTCAAAACAAAAGAAATAAATATTCCTATAAATAATGTAAAATTTAGCATTTTAGTTCAAGCCACCAACCACGTAGACATGGGAAGAAAATACGCTTACAGAGATTAAGTAGGAATTTTATTTCACTGTAGCTCAGCAAAGATAATATAAAATTGCTGCCAAAAAGCCAGGTCCTTCTGATCTGGACCCGCAAAAACAATTCAGTAAAAGGAAGGCACCTCTACTATGTGTGTCCCACCACACCTGAGGATGGAGTTCCCTTCCATGTTAATGACTTCAAGAGTTGCATTAACAAATGTCAGTTATCCAGCGCCTACCATGTACCCAGCACTGTACTGGGTCTGAGGACACAGAAATATAAAAACCTAAACCTAGAAGGTTAATATATCCTTAAAACTGTGTACTGTGTATCCATAAAATTAAATACTAGCCATCTGACAAATGATTTTTGTTGTGTATTTACTGAGACAGAATAATACATCGTCAAGTTAAAAAATATACAAAATCTAATATGTTCATTGGGTTCCATCTTTTTTTTACTGAGAAGGTTGAAAGCATATACATTAAAAGTTAACATTGATTGTCAGCAGGCAGGGTTTTTCTGTAAATTTACTTTCTTTTTTCTATAATGAACATATATTACTTGTATCTCTTTTTATTGAGACAGAGTCTTGCTCTGTTGCCAGGGGGAGTGCCCTGGTGCGATCTCAGCTCATTACAACCTCCACCTCCCAGGTTCAAGCGGTGCCACCACACTCGGCTAATTATTTGTATTTTTAGTAGAGATGGGGTTTCACTGTGTTAGCCAGGATGGTCTTGATTTGACCTTGTGATCTGCCTGCCATGGCCTCCCAAAGGGCTGTGATTACAGCCTTGAGCTACTGCACCCAGCCTGTATCCCTTTTTAAAGTTATTTAAGAAGATATAATTTTGTTGTATATTTATTAACACCGACATTTATAATATATCAAGTTAAAAAATATACAAAACAATGTGTTAGTAGGGTTCTGGCCCCTTTTATTTAAAAAGTTGAAGGAAAATACATTATAAATTAACATTTATTATCAGCAGGGAGTTTTATTCTGAAAACCTATATTTTTTCTATAATGAACATATATTATTTGTATCCATTTTTAAAGTTCTTTAAGAAAATAGAACTTAGTTACAAATTTAGTTTTTAAATTATAAGAAGTATTGGGGGCGATCATCACCTGCTGAGGCATTGCCAGGTAGGCTGTTAGTTAACAATGGTATTTTGCATTTAACCATTTAACAAAAGAAAGTAAATAAATGAATAGAAGTGCAGCGGCAGCTGGGTGCAGTGGCTCATGCCTGTAATCTCAGCACTTTGGGAGGCCAAGGTAGGTGGATCACCTGAGGTCAGGAGTTCAAGACCAGCCTGGCCAACATGGTAAAACCATGTCTCTACTAAACATACAAAAATTAGCCAGACATGGTGTCGCACACCTGTAGCCTCAGCTACTTGGGAGGCTGAGGCAGGAGAATCGCGTAAACCCAGGACGCGGAGGGTGCAGTGAGCTGAGATTGCAACATTGCACTCCAGCCTGGGTGACAAGAATGAAACTCCGTCTCAAAAAAAAAAGTGTGGTGGCAGTTACGCAGGTGTTCCATCAGATGGCACCAAAGCAGCTAATATTTAAGAGCAGAAACTGAAGAGCTTTTGCGCCAAAGAAACAACTACATGAGATGTTAAGTATTTAAGATTATCTGGACGGAATAAATGTTTTTGTTTGCTTGCTTGCTTGCTTTCACCCAGGCTGGAGCACAGTGACGTGACCACAGCTTACTGCCGCCTTGACCTCCTGGCCTCAAGCTATCCTCCCACCTCAGCTTCCCAAGTAGCTGGGACTACAGGTGCAAACCACACCACACCCAGCTACTTTTTAAAATTTTTTGTAGAGATGAGGGTCTCACTATATTGTCCAGGCTGGTCTTGAATTCCCAGACTCGAGAGATTCACCTGCTTCAGCCTCCCAAAGTGCTGGGATTACAGGCATGAGCCACCACACCTTGTTTGGTTTGTTAATGATGCATTTGATGTTATGCAAAACTTTTCAAAACGATAGCCAAGCATGCAAATGTTTGCTTTAATGGTTTTTCCGGGTGGGGTGCTTTTGGATTTTTGTAGCAATAACGACTCATACACAAAAACCTACTGTACCAGTTCTGTGGCTCAAAAATCTAAAATGTTCTTGAGATGTGGTAACTCTTTGACTCTTAACCCTGACTCTACAATGATCTCTAAGTTTCTAGGAGGCAGCTTCAAGATTCCAATGCAGACAGTCATTAATAACGAATGATTATTCATCGCAGTACCTGGTTCTCACTGGGGTGATGAGATTTAGTCACTTCTTTGCCCTCTTTCTTCCCTGCTGCTCTCTCCTTCCTCCCAAGAGCACAACTAGCTCCCAGCATCTTTGCTCGTCTGAAGGACAGTGTCTAGCCTGATCAGGCTGAGTTTGAGCAAGGACTCGGAAGCATATCTACTTCTGAGTCTGTGCTGCTGCCTTCAACAAGTTGCGGCTTGTTCTGTCTCCCCACTGTACACAATTGACATGGTTCCCATGGGAATGCCCACCTTGGAGAGCGATGCTGTGTTTTCTTATAACCCCCATCTTTTGTCATGCTGACCATAGCAGGCATTAAACTCGCTTCAGAAAAATGAATGGTTACAAAAGAAAGTTTTCCACAGGCGGGCACAAAAACGGCCCAGGAAGCTCTAAGAGCTCACAGCTGGGGAAACACACCTAGACTCTATGGGTGGTAAAAAGACTGCTAAGACTACGAGACAGGAGAAGCCACGTAGGGACACAAGGGACCAGGCTAATGATTCTGACACCAGCATTGGTACTTTGTCCACAAGCAGCAGGATCAGAAATGTGCATCACTCCAGTGGTCACTGTGAACTCTTCCCAACAGCTTCATTTCCCTCCCTCTGCTGTCACCTCACTCAACTACCCCTGCCTGTGCAAAGAGAAATCATTCTCACTGGGATAAGTGAGAAAACTATGACTGTTTACCCTACTCGACTCTCAGCATTTGAGTGTGTGTATGCGTGTGCACGTGCATAAGATCGTATCATGAAATTTAAAAATGCTGGCCAGGCACGGTGGCTCACTCCTGTAATCCCAGCACTTTGGGAGGTCGAGGCAGGCAGATCACGAGGTCAGGAGTTCAAGACCAGCCTGACCAACATGGTGAAACCTCGTCTCTACTAAAAATACAAAAATTAGCCAGACGTGGTGGTGGGCGCCTGTAACCTCAGCTACTTGGGAGGCTGAGGCAGGAGAAACTCTTGAACCCTGAAGGCGGAGGTTGCAGTGAGCCGAGAGCATACCACCGCACTCCAGCCTGGTGACACAGCAGGACTTCATCTCAAAAAATAATAATAATTCAGTGAGACGATTCTTAAAATTCATTGCTGTAGATGTGGCATATTCTATATCAGAGGTTGACACTGGATCAAGCAGATTTTACTCCATGAAAATGAGCATGGAACTTAATCCTGTAGGTAAATTACCCACAGAAAAGGTACATCACCTGGAGAGCCATTCATAAAGGGTCTTCATGGCTGAGCATGGTGGCTCATGCCTGTAATCCTAGCACTTTGGGAGGCTGAGGCAGGCGGATCATGAGGTCAAGAGATCAAGACCATCCTGGCCAACATGCTGAAACCCTGTCTCTACTAAAAATACAAAAAAAAATTAGCTGGGCATGGTGGGGTGCGCCTGTGTTCCCAGCTACCTGGGAAGCTGAGGCAGGAGAATTACTTGAACCCAGGAGGTGGAGGTTGTAGTGAGATGAGATTGCGCCACTGTACTCTAGCCTGGCACCTGGCAATAGAGCGAGACTCTGTCTCAAAAAAAAAAAGGGTCTTCACTTACCATACTCAAATTGTTTTCAAAGAACCCCAGCAAAGGAAGAGCTGGGTTTCTATTTTCTCAGGCTGGTGTTTTTGAGTCAGTGCTGATGAAATAAGATATCAGAAAAACAGGGTTTGAAAAGTGATGGCATCCCCCCAGGGGAGTTTGATTCCACACAGGGTAGTGATGTGCTTCTCAAAGTGTCACTTGTTTTCTTCCTGCAGCTCGATCATTATCCTTCTGTGAGTTACCATCTGCCAAGTTCATCCGACACACTCTTCAACTCTCCCAAGTCGCTCTTTCTGGGAAAAGTTATAGGTAAGAATGTGGTTCATTAGGTATAAATGTGTGTTAAGAATACATTTGGGTAATGTGATTTGGGATTTTAAAACTATCAGGTAAATTTCTCTCACTGGGGCCAGTCACGAATATCTTCTCTGTACAGAAAATTTACGCGGTTGTTCTTGGTGTTTGTACAAGAGAAGCATCAGCAAGTCATCTTTGGGGTAAACTGCTCATGTAACTCATTCTGAAGCTACTCATCTGCCTTTCAAATACATTGGGATTAGGCTGGTCATGATGGGTGACTTCTGTAATCCCAGCACTTTGGGAAACTAAGGCAGATGGATCACTTGAGGTCACAAGTTCAAGACCAGCCTGGCCAACATGGTGAAACCCCATCTCTACTAAAAATACAAACATTAGCTGGGCATGGTGGCACACGCCTGTAGTCCTAGCTACTCAGGAGGCTGAGGCAGGGAGAATCGCTTGAACCTGGGAGGTGGTTGCAGTGAACCAAGATCACACCAGTGCACTCCATCCTGGGTGACAGAGCAAGACTCTGTCTCAAAAAAATAAAAACCAAAAGGAACTACATTGTGATTGGTGCTGGGGGCTTCTAAGTCCATGCTGATAATGGAACTGGTGTTTGCTGTGTGGCGTAAACTGCAACTCAGGTGAAGGCCAGTCTGCTCCGGGCTTCTCTATGTAGAACTTGGTTTATTACAGGCCTCCACCTACTAGCAATGGGATGTAATTTAACATTTCCTTTGTCAAAGCATATTGACATGACTCTGTCTTCCTCTCACTCACAAGAAAGTGCCTTGATATTATTTGCAGATTAGAAGCACAATAAGGACTTTGACAATGTGACAGAACACCCTTCCCCACATGTGACTGTGAATTCCGGAGTCTCCTTGTCCTTCTCTTCACCAGAGGAGATTAGCACTGTGCAAAGATAAAAATGTACCGTGAGCCTCAGATATGTGAAGGTTACACCCTAAATTTTTAAAATATGATTGATGAAGTATTTTTAAGTATTTAATGTGAAGCCAATAAATTTTTTTTTTTACTGTGAGGCTGTGTACTGTGAACCCCAAATGACAATAGTAAGATGCTGGTGACATTCAGGTGGGTAGGAAGGTCCCTCGGTAGCCAATGGATAGAAATGATCAGAATAGCATTAATGGTAAAAATGCTCACTTAAAATCATGGGGCAGAGGTCACAGAAAATGAGGAGTGAGCAGGAGACTGAACCTATAATAAAAATAATATTGTGCACTGATGTCAGATTTACTGTAGGCCAGGCTCCAATTTAAGCTCTTCGTAGATGTTAACCCAGTATTTAATTTTCATAACAATTGTATGAGGTAGCTGAGATTATGATCTCCACTTTTTAGATGAGAAAACTGGAGCCCAAAGAGATTACATAACCTGGCCACCTGGCTAATAAGCGGCAGGATCAAAATCTGAACTCAGGCAATCAGACATCAAGGGGGCCCTTTGCTGTAATCCCTGTGGCGGTTAATCTAGAAATGCAAAGAGAAAGACACAGAGGATGGTTGGGGCAGGAGATAAGTGCTGAGGTCGACCAGTTAAGGGGTAAAGCCTACGTCTTGTGCCAGAAAGTGGTCAAGAACAAAAGGGATTTCTGGGTTTAGAACCAGGCACACATCAGTCTGGCTGGTGAAGGAGGCATCCAGGAGACAGTGGGAGAGCAGGTGTGTGCATGAAGCCCAAGACCACACACTCAGTGAACAAGACAGTAGGGAGTGGCAGGTGAAAAGTCAAAGGCTGGAGCTGGAAAGCAAAGGAGGACTCAAATGTGTTGATCGTTGGTCCTTAGCTATTGTACAAAATGAAAGGAGAATTAAATCTCTTCCGCTTAATCCTTTGCATCCTAAGATCAGCACTGAGGCACATTCTCAAATCTAGCTTTGAGTTACCTTACCCTGATGTGCTTATCTGAATTTTCTCCAACGTTTTCTATAGTTGCTGTATTTTTACAGATCTTATCACCACTTTTATTGTCTGTGAACAAGAAGAGACTTGATGATATTACCTGTTACATGTGTAAATATAGGAAACGAACGTCACAACAATCCAATGAAATGAGATCCCTGGTTATGAACCTCATTTTGCAGATGAGAAAACAGAAGCAGAGGAAGGTCAATTTGACAAAAATTACTCAACTTATCTTGGGAAAGCAGAGTTTGGAAGCGAGGTCTCTGATGAGAGTCCAGACTCTTAAGTAGATCAAACAGACTTGTCATTCATGGTCAAGCTCCAGAAGAGGGATGTGTTTGAAAGTTGAGCGATGCCGTCAGTTAGCAACAAAAGGTGGCTGCTTAGTGGAGTAGGGCCTTGGCATTCATAAGGCGTGGATCTGAGACTTCGGTGAATACCCAGTTTCCACCAGAGGCACTCCCACAGTTCAGTCGAGAATACTTTAAACTGTTAAGTGCTCCTTCAAACCATGTGATTCCATCAAACAAACTCTGCACATCGAAGGAGTCACATGCTACTGTGATGTGCCTAGAGACACAGCGCTATGACATTCCTAAAGTAACATCAACTATAAACATATCTAAAAAAATAGACTTTTTACGACTTTGTGAAACCTACAACGTCCAATTTTGATGGGAATGTTGGATGATTTCTAGGTTCTGTCACTATGAGGAAGATTCTCTGGTTCCTCTGTTTTCCAGGTCATATAACTAAATTCACATTTCAGCACAATTGTAATAAACTGTATGGCCTAGACCTTCAAGGTCATGAACAGATAACATCATGAAGGCCACATCTTCTGCAACCAAGAATGTACGTGCCATCAATCTATGCACAGCTCAAAGTGTGCCATGAGCCTCAGATACATGAAGGTTACTCCCTGACTTTTCTGTACACCCAAGGAAAAGGTTGCTACATATACAAACTTGGTAACTGTGCATGTGACAGTGAGTTACAGAAAGTACACATCAACACCTGTAAGGAAGTCCACGGTTCCAAGATGGAAACGGTGTCATGCATGTGAGAGTAGTCAGGGCTCCAGCAATAGAGCCTTGGTGCACTGACTTCTAGCAGAGATCCTCTCTCATGCCTACAAGCCCATGACCTCCCTGCAGACCAAGGCAGCATTCATAGTTCCACCATATACTAACAAGGAGCAAGTGAGCAATAAATCTTTGTTGAGTTAACAAAGAGTAAAAGGGGAACCAAACAGAAAGAATATCATTGTAGACATATACTGAGGGTGAAAGGGTGTGATGGTCCTAACAGAAGCAGTAAGATGAGCACAGCGGTGGGATCTTCAATCCTCACATAGCTCACAGCCTAAAAGTGGGCGTCTGACAATCATGGAGGAGAAAGAATACGGACTTTAGAATCGGGCAGAGCTGGTTAGACTTGAATCCAGTTCTACTCTGTTAGCACTGAAATCTTGGCCATGTTCCTTTCTTAGTGAAACCCCTCAGAGCCTGGGTTTTCTCAGTTGCAAAATGGGGAACACAAACACCAACTTGCAGGTTGTTAGCTCCCTGAGGGCAGAGATTGCTGAGCAGAGACACTTACTTTAAACTAATCTATCTGCAGCAGCCTTATAGTGCCTAGCATATAAAAAGGGCTCAAATAATATTTGTGGAGTACATGAACTACTCTTTTAATATTAAGCTTGTCTTGAGACATATCCAACACAATGCCTAATACATAAGTAGTCACCATTTTTGATGCTGGACACCTGCCAGTTATGATGCTATATGCAGTAAGTACAATACTGTCTGCATTCCTCATTGCACCACAGACCATCGTTACCCTCGTTGTATAGAAGAAGGAACTAAGGCGCAAATCGATTAAGTTATTTTCTTAAAGTAAGGTTTCCCAACAGTAGAACTATTGACTTTTGGGGCCAGAAAATTATTTGTTAAAGGGGCTGTCTTGGGCATTGCAGAATGTTTAGCGACCTCCCTGGTCTTTACTCACTGGATATAATTACTACCCCAAGTTGTGACAACCAAAAATGTCTCCTGACATTGCTAAATGTCCCCCAGGAGGGAAAATTCAGCACCAGTTGAAAACCACTGACTTCAAGCCTCCCAGCTAGTCAGTGGTGATGCTGAGATTTGAAAAGCGTGATTTGTGACCCAAGACCTGTGCTTTGCTTTCTGATGACACCTGCATCTTCCAGAATGATGAGGAAGCAAGGACGAGATCAGATATTCTGAAGCTGAAATTCTGTTAATAAAATTGAAGGAGTCACAGTGAAGACCCCAAAAGACATGTCAGTACCCATATTTGATGTATTTCACAGGGGCAGGACTAAGGAGGAATATGCTTAAATGTCTCTTTGAAAACAACATCTACTTCAGTGAGAGACAACCCATTTGCATTTCCTAGCTGTGTAAAAATCCATCTGTACAGACATGCGTATTGAACTTGCAACAAGTACGTACTCTGGCCAGGTTCTGAAACCCCTGGAGATTCACGACCCAAAGTCGTTGCTTTGCTAGATCAGCTGCTAATCAGAAACTGGTCCTATAAAAGAGAGAGAAGAAGATGGCTCTAAATACCTAAGATGACTTCACACTGAGCTCTTTGATGAGCACTGCTCAAAAAGGGAATATTAAAAGGCTGGAAGAAAGGCTACCTAATCAAAGACAAGTGTGATCTTTACATGGGGGATGGAGGATACATTTTCAAGACATAACAGTGTGATCACTGCCAACCAACAGCAAACTTTTAGAATGGATTCTCACATAATTCTGAATGCTTCTAGAAGGAATTCAGGATCACTAGCAATCAGCGAAGTTCCGCAAAAGAGAAATCTCACCAGACTTAGTTGTGTCCATGTTTTCTCCCTTATTTTCATCTTTTACCAGCTGAGTGATGTCATAGACTATCTTTCAGCAGCAAATTTAATGGTCTCTCAAGAAATCTCCAAGGAAGAGAAATATAACTTGAAGCTGAAAGTGGGGTCTTCTGTTCATTCACGTCCTTTTCAACATTTCTATTAACGCCTTGGAGAAAGACACAAAAGCGTGTTTATTAAGTTTGCAAATGTCACAAAGCTGAGAGGGATGGTTTAATATGATGGATTATGGAAAACATTTCAAAACCATCTTGACAGGCTAGGAAGATGGAATAAGAATAATAAGATAGGGCCGGGCGCGGTGGCTCACGCCTGTAATCCCAGCACTTTGGGAGACCGAGGTGGGTGGATCACGAGGTCAAGAGATCGAGACCATCCTGGTCAACATGGTGAAACCCCGTCCCTACAAAAATCACAAAAAAATTAGCTGGGCATGGTGGCGCGTGCCTGTAATCCCAGCTTCTCAGGAGGCTGAGGCAGGAGAATTGCCTGAACCCAGGAGGCGGAGGTTGCGGTGAGCCGAGATCACGCCATTGCACTCCAGCCTGGGTAACAAGAGCGAAACTCCGTCTCAAAAAAAAAAGAATATAAACATAGTAGAAATAAACTTAATTGCTGCCAGCGCTATGACTCCTATAAAGCCTGCAGGACTGTGAGCCAATTAAACCTCTTTCCTCATTAACACCCAGTCTCAGGTACTCCTTTATAGCAGTGCAAGAACCGCCTAATACAATCTCTCACTCCACCGTTTGCCAGTTGTATGACTTTGTCAGGTTACTTAACACTGTGTGTATCTGTTTTCTCATGTGTAAAATAGGAATAGTAATGATCTCTTTGTCACAGGATTCAGCAAAATAATACGTGTTTAGCAGGTAGCACAATCTGCCACATAGTATATGTGTAATAAATATTAGTTTTTTTACTTTGCCATAATCAGCAAATGTATACTCATTATATGTCAGGTGCCAGGCACTGTGTAAGTCCCTGCAACATCACTAGGGCCGAAGACATGCACAGTTTCTGCCTTTGGAAACTATATATTCAAACCCAGTTCTCAGAGGTTTCTCTTGGGAGAACCCAAAGCAAGACAGGTCATCATACAATCTGTCAGTATGCACTGGGTCACGTTTTTAGAACTTCAGTTTCTGGAAAAGAAGATAATGGAAAGGCAATTAGAAGTTAAGACAAGAGGGTGGGATAAATGGAAAAAAGTATAGAATTATTTGGGAGCAAGTAGGGAGGGCACTTTAGCCAGTCCAGGAGTAAAGGAAGGCATCCTAGAGGGAGTAACACAGAAGCCGGGACCCTAATGGTGCGTTAGAATCATCTGGGTAAAGCAATGGGCTAAAGTTGAGAGCATAAGGATGAGGGAGGTCAGCTCTCCATTCTACACAGCAGTCCCCCCAAAACTGTGGGGCTCAAAGACATAGTTTATTATTTCTCGCAGTTCTGTGGATTGACAGGGTGGTTGTTCTGCTCTGTGACTTCAGGCGGGGTGTAAGAATGACTGGATAGCCCAAAACAGCCTCATTCGTGTGGCTGGCCACAAGTGCTGGCTACCCAGGAGCTCTCTGGGGCCACGAGCCAGAGGCTCAGTTCTCCTTCAAGGCTTCCAGATCATGGCTGCTTGGGCTGCCTCCCAGCATGGTGGCTGGGCTCCGAGAAGGAGCAGTCCAAAAAGCAAACGTAGAAGCTGGAGGTCTTTAACAGCCACCATTCTTGCCACATGCTGTTGACCAAAATCCGGGTTCCAGCCCATGTTCCAAGAGAGAGAAAGCAGACTCTACATCTTGGTGGCATCGTGGCCAGGTCACACTGCAAAGAAACATGCCATGGGAGTTACGGTTGTGACATCTTTGGAAACACAATGTGCTATGAGGGAAATTCTCAGTTTCATTGAGAACAGCAGAAAGTAGGATGTGAGGCTGCAGGTGGCGTGATAAACACGCCACAGCGTGACAGGGTTCAGATCCCAGCGGGCTTTGCCAGCAGGGCCACATGTCCTCCTTGGCCCGCGGCAGACCCAGGCTACTCCTGCCAGGACGAGAGTAAATTAACAGCAGTGCCCACTTTTACTCTAATAATAGGACTGTGCAGACTGATACATTGCACCATCACCTGTCTTGTTTGGGTTCTCCCAAGAGAAACCCTGGAGAATTATTTGAATGTAAGAAGTTTACCTGGAAGACAATCCCATAAAGCAAGCAGGCGAGTGGAGACATGAAACAGGGAGAGGGGTGGAGCACTGTCAAGCCGCCCGCCATTGTGGGAAACTAGAACATAACCCTACTGAGGCACCCTGGAAGATGGTGCGAGACGGGCCTCCGAGTGTCCCAACTGAGGCAGAGGAAGCCAGGGTGTCTCTCCACCTCCTCCCATCCTGCATGGATGAGGGCTGCTTCCTGCGGCACCAACTCCCCAGCATTTCTGGCTTGTCCCTTGTTTACATCCAACACGTTCCTGAGGCCAGATGAAAGCGCAGATGACAGGGAGTCACAGTCAGCAGCTCCTGGAGCAGGACCGAGGTGAATGCTGGGCACTGACAGGCGTCTGCCATGTTACGGATTTATTTATAAGCCATGTTAAGGTTTTAATGTTATCTTAGGGGTGTCAAGCAAGTCAAGGAAGGATTTTTTTAAATCCAGAGAATAACATGATCAGATTGACACTTCAGCCAGATAATACCATCTGCAGGGTGCAAAATGCATAACAGGAAGTGAGAAACTGCAGGGAGACCAAATTGGAGGTTGCCATGGTTATCACAAAACTGCACATTGTCATGCACGTTAACAGCTCAGATATGCAGAGAAAATGCAATGTCTTTATCTGTGCCTGATGATCTCCTATTCCTTCTGGATAGCAAAGGTGAATCAGCTAAACATCCAGGCTGGTTTAAAGTCGATTCAGACTTAATCATTTCGACATTCCTTCCTGGTTGTGCTCTGTCCCTCGTGAATAAAAATGTTCAGTCTCTAAAGAGCCTTCCGCATCCCCTGCTTCTTTCTATAAGGTGGTGACGAGGTGTATAGAATGCAGCAGGGGACAGGCAGCAACATGTGTAGCTTTCCCATTCTTATGATGCCATGGGCTGGAAGGGACCTGGATGCATGCTGGTCCTGGAGTTTGCAGGGCTGGGTATCTACTGGCCTCCAGCCCAGTGTCCTGTGTCCCTGAGTGCCCTTCTGGCCTTGGAGCTTAAACTGTGGCTGATGAACTTGGGGTCCCTTTCTTTGACTCAGGCAGTGCTCCCAGGGCCCACATGCCACACTCCCTTTGCTTACTTGCTGTGCCCTCGGTTCACGCTTGAGAGACCCGTAAGCCCTAAGTCTCTGTCGCATCCTCCATCTCCCCATGGCAGGTTGTCGTCAGCTGTCAGGCAGTCAGGGCTCTATCTCAGGCTGCATGCTACATGAGAATGAGATGATGCATGTGAGGACCGGAGACCCTGTCTGCTTACTCTTCCCTCTCTACATGAGGCTGGGCTGTCCCAAGTCAGTGTAGGACCCACCTACACAGCAGCCTCTCCTCAGAGCCCCAGACTGGGAAGCAAGGCAATAGCCCTGAGGGTTCTCAGTCCCCTCCCTCATCCTTTAGAAACTCACTTCTCTCTCCACCAAGGCATAGCACTCCACTCTCCTGCTGTGTCTTCTCCTCTTCTCGTAGTCCTCTAGGACATTAAGAAAAAAAAACTTTGCTTTTACTTCCTACATCAGCCAGCTATTGACCCACAAAAAAAAAAAAAAAGGTGCCATCTAACTCTAAAATTCAATGGCTTAAAACAATAAAAATATATATATATATATATATATATATATATTTTTTTTTTTTTTTTTTGAGACAGAGGCTCACTCTATTGCTAGGCTGGAGTGCAGTAGTGCGATCTTGGCTCACTGCAACCTCCAACTCCCTGATTGAAGCGATTCTCCTGCATCACCCTCCAGAGGAGCTGGGACTACAGGCATGTGCCACCACACCCATCTTGTTTTTGTACTTTTAGTAGAGATGGGGTTTCACCATGATGGCAGGGCTGGTCTTGACCTCTTGACCTTGTGATCCGCCCACCTCAGCCTCCCAGAGTGCTGGGATTACAAGCAGGAGCCACCACACCTGGCCCAACAATTATATTTTTATCACTAATCTGTGGGTCAGCTAAGGGTCGATGGTTCTGTCGTACACCTCTCATCTTTCTCCTGGGACGGGGGAGTTAGCCTGGGCATGTTTTTCTCTGGCAAACACACGAGAGAACAAGCCACTCCCACAAGCACTTTCCAGGCCTTTGGTCTTGCCATATCCGCTAACATCTGACCTTCTAAAGGAAGTCATGGGGCCAAATCCAGAGTCAAAAGAGACTCACTCTCCCTTCAGTGAAAAAAACAGCCAAGTCACATGGCAAAGGCCACAGATACAGGGAAGGGTAAAGAATTAGGGGCCACCAATGCCATCTTCCACGCTTAGGAGGGTTGATGCTGTTTCTATGTAGCAGGAGAACTCTGCAACCTCCATGTACTAAAAAGCCTGAGTAAAGGAATTTGGGGAAATCATTTATTCACTCAAAAGTATGTGCAGTGCTCAAAGATAGCAGGTGCTGGGCACAGAACAATGGATAAAACAAAAATCTCTTGTCTTTATGAAGCATGTAATCTCATGGACATAGACAAAGAACGAGGAAAAAGTTGTTGTGTCATAAATGTTAGCAATAAGTGCTATGAAGAAAAGTAAAAGAGGCTTAGTGGGTAAAGAGTGTTACAGTGGCCAGGAAAGTCCCCTTGGAGGAGGCAACTTGTATGCAGTGGCCTTAACAAAGTGAGAAAGGCAGCCATGCAGACATCTGTTAGAAAAGCCTTCCAGGAAGAGAGAATGGCAATCCAGAGGCTGTGAGGTAGAGACATGCCTGGCTTGTTCAAGGATGGCAAGAAAACCAACATGGCTGGAATACAGCAATCAAGGGACAGAGTGGCAGGAGACAGATAAAGTCAGAGGGTTATCTGGCAGCTGGGTGGCACAGATGGAGACCATCATGGAGAGTCTGCATCTTTTTCTAAGTGAGATGAGAAACAGCAGAAGGCTTTGAGGACATAATTGATGCAATCAATTTATGTGTTAGAAAGATCATTCCAGCTGCAGGGTGCTGTATTAACTACAGAAGGGGTGGGCTGATATAGGGGCAGGATGGACACTAGAGACCAGTTCAAATACAGTTGTGGGTTCCATGTGAGAGATAGAGGCACATGCACCAAAGCAACAGCAGTGATGGTGATGGAGAAATCTTTGGACTAAGAATATACTGAAGTCAGAGCCCATAATGTTTGGTGATCAAGTGGATGTGGTGGGTGAGGGAAAGAGAGATGTCAAGAGCATTTCCCAAGGTATTGGCCTGAATAGCTAACCCGATGGTGGGGCTGTCTACTACAATGAGGAACCCCAGGAGAGTAGTACTTTAGAAACTGTGGATTAAAAACCAAGACTTCCATTCTAGACACATTCAAGACTATTTCATGGATGCATAGCACCGAGGTGCATATCAGAAACCAACCACCACCTGTAACAACCCAGCCTTCTCCTGTCTTTACCTCCCATCTCCTCCTCAGGCAGATAGATGTCTTGGGTTGACAAGGACATTGATCATTACTGGGAAAGGAAAAAGGAAAAAGCCTACTGATAAACATCAGAATATATCTCCATTATGAAGTCATTCAGGTGTTCCATATAAACTCAACAGTAAAGAAGAACAAATTATTTTTTTTTTATTTTTTATTTTTTAGAAAATTCTGGCTCTCTGTGGTGCTGTTTCTGCACCCCTGTGAGCCATACAGACATTTTCATCTTCTAGCTGTCCTTACATGAAAAACCTGGGAAGCTTTGCAGGAAAAAGAACAAGAGAGCCCCTTCTTCATACCATTTTCTTGACAGCTGTGAGTGACTTTGAGTAACTATCCTCTGACACCCTATTGAATGTGCTGTAGGGACATCGTTGGGGACACAGTCCACTAACATCCCACAGGCCTCTGGGTCCACACCTATTCAGATTCATCATTTAAAAAAAATACTACATGTGATTCATGTTTGTTTTTAAATGTGAACATTACAGAAGGTGATGGTATCCCTTTGTTAAGTGTGTTGAGTTGGGTGTATATCTTTCCAATCCTTTTCTCCAGGCATGAGTAAACACTAACTTTTATTTATTCTCTGTCAGTCAGCCTATCCAGCTATCTAGCTGTCATCATTCAGTCAACTGCTTAACCATTTGAAATGTATACCCACCTGCCAGGAATGAAGGAGGCATATACACCAGGCAGCCATTTGATTGAACACTCAACTGTACAATATAGGATTCTTCCTAGTACAAGTAACATAAAACATGACTCAAACCATCTTAAGCAAAAAATGAACAAAGAAAACTATAGGCTTTCCTTGCACAAAAGTTTAGGGGCAGGTCTAATTTCAAGTACAGCATGCAAGGGTCCAATGACATCATCTAAATCCTGTGTGTCTGTCTCCCCCTCCTCCCTTCTTTCCCCACATTGGCTTCATTCTCCAGCTCCAATGCCAGTGGTTGCAGGGCCCATGCCCTTTCAAGTTCAAGTCCAGGGGAAATGTGAAGAGCCCCAGCACAAGTCTCACTGCATCTCACTGTCTCAGGCCACCCTTTCTAAAGGAGCCAATCGCCTGTCCTTTATTACTCCTATTTCCTATTACTCTGTTTTATTTTCTTCAAAACTCTTATTACCTATTGAAATTATGCTATGTATTTGTTTCTTGTTTACTGTTTGTCTGTTTCCCACTGAAAAATAAGCTTCACCAGAGCAGCATCCTCAGCTGGCTTGATCTTTGCTGTATATCCCAGCTCTTCTCAATACATATTTGTGGGGTTTTTTTGTTGTTTTGTTTTGTTTTGTTTTGTTTTGTTTTGTTTAGTGGGACGGGAGAATCACAAGGAATCAGGTGTTCAGAGGAATGTATTGAGTAGAGGTGAGGAACTAGGATTGAAAAGTAAAAAAAGGAGAGAAGGAGAGGAAGAAAAAGAGGGAGAGAGAACAGGAATATTGCTTCATTCTAAAAATGGGTATTAATAATGGTCGATCAATATTTTGTGTATTTAAAATGGAGAACTCTATAAATATTTATTGAGTTTACTTGTTCCAGATCTGAGTTGAAGTCCTGGATATCCTTATTAATTTTCTGTCTCGTTGAGTCTAAATCTCGTTATGGGTCTTATGTATCCGGGTATTAAGATCTCTTATTGTTACATTGATCCTTTTACCACTGTATCTTTGTTGCTTTGAAATCTATTTTATCAAATGTGAGAATTGCAACTCCTGCTTTTTGTTTATTTATTTATTTTTGCTCTCCATTTGGTTGGTAAACTTTTCTCCAAACCTTTGTTTTGAGTCTTTGTGTATCCTTGCATGTGAAATGGGTCTGGCTTCAGCATACCGTTAGGTTTTGGCTGTATCTTTTGATTGGGGGATTTAGTCGATTTAAATTTAGGATTACTGCCATTTGATGTTAACTGGCTATTTGATCCATTCGTTGATGTAAATTCTTCTTTATGTTGATGCTCTTTACTTTTTGGTATATTTTTAGAAAGGCTCATACTTGTCGTTCCTTTCTATGTATAATGCTTCTTTCAGAAGTTCTTGTAAAGCAGGCCTGGTGGTAATAAAATCTCTGAGTACTTGCTTGTTCATAAAAGATTTTATTTTTCCTTCAATTGTGAAGCTTAGTTTGGCAGGATATAAAATTCTGGGCTGAAAGTTCTGTTCTTTAAGGATGTTGAATATCAGCCCCCACTCTCTTCTGGCTTGTAGGGTTTCTGCTGAGAGATCTGCTGTAAGTCTAATAGGCTTCCCTTTATGGGTAACCTGGCTTTTCCCTCTGGCTGCCCTTAGTATTTTCTCCTTCATTTCGATCCTGGTGAATCTAACCATTATGTGCCTTGGGGTTGCTCTTCTTGAGGAATATCTTTGTGGTGTTCTCTGTATTACCTGGGGTTGAATAGTGTCCTGCTTTGCTAGATTGGGAAAATTTTCCTGGATAATATCCTGAAAAGTATTTTCCAGCTTGGATTCATTCTCTCCATCACATTCAGGTACACCAATCAAACGTAGATTGGGTCTTTTCACATAGTCCCATATTTCTTGGAGACTTTGCTCATTCCTTTTCATCCTTTTTTCTCTATTCTTGTCTTGTTGTTTTATTTCATTAAGTTGGTCTTTGACCTCTGATATCCTTTCTTCTGCTTGATCCATTCTGCTATTTAAACTTGTGCATATTTCACTAAGTTCTCGTGTTGTATTTTTCAGCTCCATCAGTTCATTTATATTCCTCTCTATATTGTCTATTCTTTTCAGCATTTCGTCAAACCTTTTTTCAAAGTTCTTAGTTTCTTTACATTGGGTTAGAACAAGTTCTTTTAATTCCCAGAAGTTTCTTATCATCCACCTTCTGAAGCCTACTTCAGATAATGGAACACAGTCCTTTTCCATCAGGGCTTGTTCCATTGCTGATTAGGAACTGCAATCCCCTGTAGAGGGAGAGGGGTTCTGATTTTGGGTATGCTCGGCCTTCTTAGGCTGGTTTTTCCCCCTTATTATACATTTATCCATCTGTCATCTTTACAATTACCGCCTTTCTAATTAGATTTCTGAGTCGACGTCCAATTTATTGATTCCCAGTGCTGGGATTCAAGCAACCCACTGCGCCAGCCAAAATAGCAGCGATAAGACTGATGGTGCTCTTCTGCCCGGGAATCTCTGGTCTGGCTTCCTTCTTGAGTCCACAACAAGTGGCTCTGCCTTCCCAGAGCTCCAAACACCGGTCAGTAAGGCAACCAGTCCCGTTTACTCTGCATGAAGAGCTGCCGCACCAAGGCGCCGGCCACAAGAGTTGCGCTGGCGACCCGTGGGGCTCCTCCACTAGAAATCTGCTGGTCCGTGAGCAACGAAAATTCGTCTGAAAGTGTGGCGTCCTCTCATTCTCTGAGCTTTCACTGGGAGCTACAATCCTGAGCTGTTAGTGATCAGCCATCTTGGATCTCTCTCTCAAGAAGAACAAATTATTAATACACAAAACAGTTTGGATGAATCTCTAGAGAATTTTGCCAATGGGGAAAAAAAAGCCAATCCCAAAAAGTTACATGCCTAAATGATCCCATTTATGCAACATTTTTGAAATGACAACATTTTAGAATTGAGGACAGATTAGTGGGTATCCAGGATTAGTGACTAGGACAGGAAGGAAGTGGAAAGAAGAGAGGTGTGATTGGAAAAGGAAAACAAGGGGGTCGGGCACGGTGGCTCACACCTGTAATCCCAGCACTTTGGGAGGCCAAGGCGAGCAGATCACTTGTTAGTAGTTTGAGACCAGTCTGGCCAACATGGTGAAAACTCATATCTACTAAAAATACAATAATTAGCCGGGTATGGTGACACAAGCCTGTAGTCCTGGCGACTCGGGAGGCTGAGGCAGGAGAATTGCTTGAGCCCAGGAGGCAGAGAGGTTGCAGTGAGCTGAGATCGTGCCACTGCACTGCAGCCTGGCAACAGAGCTAGACTTCCTCTCAAAAATTAAAAAAAAAATTTTTAAAGGGAAATGAGTGATTCTTCTGCTGAGGGAATGATTCATTATCCTGATTGTGGTGGTGGATGCACAGGCCTACACAGGTGATAAAATAGTGCAGAATCACATTTGCACACATACAAGAGTACAAAATCTGAATAAGATCAGTGGATTGTATCAGTGTTAATATCCTGGTAGTGTACTGTACTCCAGATTTGCAGAATGTCTCCACTGAGGAAACTGGGCAAAATACACAGGGGATTTCTCTGTCCAGTTTCTTACAGCTACATGTGATTCTGCAATGGACTCAGTTAAAATTTCAATTAGAAAAAGCAATAAAAGGTTGGGCACAGTGACTCATTCTTGTGATCCCAGCACTTTGGGAGGCTGAGGTAGATGAATCACCTGAGGTCAGGAGTTCAAGACCAGCCCAGTCAACATGGTAAAACCCCGCCTCTACTAAAAATACAAAAATTAGCTTGGCACGGTGGCGGGAGCCTGTAACCTCAGCTACTTGGGAGGCTGAGGCAGGAGAATCACTTGAACCTAGGAGACGTAGGTTGCAGTGAGCAGAGATCATACCACTAGACTCCAGCCTGGGGAACAGAGTGAGACTCCATCTCGAAAGAAAAAAAGAGAGAAAGAGAAAGAGAGAAAGGGAAAGGGAAAGGGAAGGAAAGGAAAGGAAATAGGGAGGGAGGGAGGGAGGGAAGGAAATAGGGAGGGAGGGAAGGAAATAGGGACGGAAGGGAGGGAGGGATGGAGGGAGGGAGGGAAGGAAATAGGGAGGGAAGGGAGGGAGGGAGGGAGGGAGGGGGGAGGGAGGGAAGGAAATAGGGAGGGAGGGAGAGAAGAAGGAAGGAAAGAAAAGAAAAAGTTATAAAAGTAAAAGAACAGCAAGTCCACATTCTTCTTTGGAGTCATTTATTCACGGGATGATATTTAGTCAGTGTCTCCCAGGGGCTAGTACCCTCCACCCTGTGGGAGCATGATGGACAGGAGGGGGACCTACAGGGATTAAGTCACCAGCTCTGCCTAGTCCGTCTTCACTTTCCTGCACTAGCCAGTAGAGATTAGGAAATATGTGGGAATTATTATTTTTTACTGCTTAGAATTTTGTAGTTCTTCTAGAATCATTATTGAAGAGAATGATTAATACAATATGTTTCTTTAAAAAGGAGCTAGAGAAAATGGGGTAGATTAAACTGCCTGCAACTTCTCTCAAGGAGAGTCCCCAATGGCAGCTTATCGCCTTGTGATTTATCTCTACCTCCTAAGAGTAGAATGCAGCAAAATTGATAAATGAACAAATGGCAAATAGTTAATTGAAATTTCTGGTCAGTTGCCTTTGCGTTTTACTATAAAGACAAAAGCAGCAGGAAACCGCTGATGAGAAAGCTTATTTAAGTGATGGGTGAGAAGTAACGTTTAAACCGAAGACAAGAAATGATGTTCTGTTTTTGATATTTTAAAGAACATACAGCATAGCCTTAATGTCCCAAATCTTCTCAAGGCTGAAGGAAATCTATTTTAAAAGAATTCACTCGCTGGTTTCTTATTCTTGTTTAATTGTATTAACTTTCATTCTTAGAAATGTATTGGGCTTTATTATTATTGTTGCCTTACAGAATCATAGGGGGCCCTAAGGAATAATTTACTGAAACTTTGTTACATTGCAGCTGAGGAAAATGAGGCCCAGAAAGGTTAAATGAAGCCAAAGCCACATAGCTGGCACTTCAACGACGTTTATTGTTGTTGTTATTTGTTTTGTTTTTGTTTGTTTGTTTTGAGACAAAGTCTCACTCTGTCACCAGGCTGGAGTGCAATGGCACAATCTCAGCTCACTGCAGTCTTTGCTTCCTGGGTTCAAGTGATTCTCTTGCTTTGGCCTCCTAAGTAGCTGACTACAGGTGCGTGCCACCACACCCAGCTAATTTTTGTATTTTTAGTAAAGATGGGGTTTCACCAGGATAGTCTCAATCTCATGACCTTGTGATCCACCTGCCTCAGCCTCCCAAAGTGCTGGGATTATAGGCATGAGCCACTGCGCAGAGCCTTCAACAACATTTTCATTATAATATACTGTCAATATCAGAATAATCATTACTTGTCACCCAAATGTGTCTTTAACAAGGACAATTAATAATTCATACATCATAACCTGCAAACACACTCTCAATATCTAGATGAAACAGCTGCAAAGGCAAATCTTCTCCTAAGTGTAGGCTGGAAGAGGATATTTTGGACATCGAGGGTTAGGCTCAGTGCTGGCTCTGTATCAGAACACCTGCAATTCCAGCTGCCCCACCTGCTCAAGGAGCTTGAACAGGTTTCTTCCAAACCTCAGCTTCAGTTTTCTTAACCATGAAATGAGAATAATAGTAGTGCCAATATCACAAGCTTTATTATGAAGATGAGAGATGCAGTCATGAATGTAAAGAGCTTATCATGTAGCCTGGACACAGCGAGTGTCCAGTACATCTTAGGCAGTATCATTACATCTAATCATTGACTTTTAGCTTATACAAATAAGGAATTGCTGACTTCAATCCTGGGTCACTCATAAAAAGAACACTCAAACAATGAAAAACTGTAAAAACATTTGATTGAAAACCAATGGTACTATCATCTTTCCATCTTGTTTTCCAAATTATATTATTTTTAATTATCAAAAGCAACCCCTCCAAAAAATCATTCATTGTTAAAATGTGGTGAGAGATCAGAAGTTCTTTTTTATAAAATTTTTAGTATTTGGTTAAAGAAGATTGTCAAAAGCACCTATTTCTGTCCCAAATCTTCAGCTCACCTATCTTTGACACACAGCATACTTTTGCATTTCCAATTGTTTTGAAATAAACAAAGTTGAAAGTCAAAATTCTAGGCCAAGCTCAGTGGCTCACACCTGTAATCCCAGTACTTTGGGAGGCCGAAGCAGGTGGATTACCTGAGATCAGGAGTTCACAACCAGCCTGACAAACATGGTGAAACCCCATCTCTACTAAAAAACATACAAAAAAATTAGCCAAGTCTGGTGGTAGGCACCTGTAAGCTCAGCTACTCAGGAGGCTGAGGCAGGAGAATCACTTGAACCTAGGAAGTGGAGGTTGTAGTGAGCCACCGAAGTCATGCCATTGCACTCCAGCCTGGACAACAAGAGCAAAACTTCATCTCAAAAAAAAAAAAGTCAAAGTTCTTCTTCTTATGACACTCCAAAATATTCCAGGAGTCATGGAAATTTTTTGAATTTATGTACATAGAGTTGATCATGATTATTATAATACATTTCATATTTGTAAATTTACCTACTTACTAAAATTTATCTAGAACCTCAAAAGTGGTACTCATGGTGCTTTTGTGGTTATGTGCAGATGTGCAGTGCAGCAAAAATCTTGTCATCAATGTGCACATTTTCATTTGAAGTCAAACATGGTGATGCCCTGCCTTCTAGTTTCAGATCTTGAACAAGTGTCATTTTTGCAGTCAATTCAGTGCCATTTTTTTTCATTCTTGTGTTTGTGTTTTTATTGGTGATTTCACTGTGTGAAATGGCCCCTAAGTGGAGTGCTGAAATGCTGTCTACTGCTCCCAAGCACAAGATGCTGTGCTGTGTCCTGTGGAGAAAATTCATATGTTAGATGATCTTTGCTTAGGCATGAGTTACTGTGCTGGCAGCCATGAGTTCAATGTTAATAAATCAACAGTATATATTTCAAAATTAAACATTAAGTAAGATATCTTTATACCTAAACACACATAAAACAAGGTCATGTATTGGCTGGTTAATGAAATGATCAGAGGCTTGCAGGAACCTAACCCTATATTTCCTTTAGGAACAATGGTTTAGTATCCACTAATTGAGTGTTAGCAGCAACTGTATGAATCATAACTACTGTAAATAGTGACAGTTGACTATATAATTTTTAACATGCATCACATGAATATAATGATACATTATGTTTGTATATTATTTTTCAGTTTAAACAGCTCTTCCACAGCTATTATCACACATGATATTCATGGAGTGTTATACTTTGGCTGTGTCCCTGCCCAGATCTCATCTTGAATTGTAGCTCCCATAATTCCCACTTGTTAAGGGAGAGACCCAATGGGATATAATTGAATCATGGGGTTGGTTTCCCCCCATACTGTTATGATGGTAGCGAATAAGTCTCATGAGATATGATGGTTTTATAAGGGGTTTCCTTTTCATTTGGCTGTCATTCTCTTTTGCCTGCTGCCATGTAAGATGTGCCTTTCACCTTCTGCCATGATTATGAGGCCTCCCCAGTCATGTAGAACTGTGAGTCTGTTAAACCTCTTTTTCTCTATAAATTACCCAGTCTTGGGTATGTTTGTTTTTTTTTTTTTTTTTGAGACGGAGTTTCGCTCTTGTTACCCAGGCTGGAGTGCAATGGTGCAATCTCGGCTCACTGCAACCTCCACCTTCTGGGTTCAGGCAATTCTCCTGCCTCAGCCTCCTGAGTAGCTGGGAATACAGGCACACGCCACCATGCCCAGCTAATTTTTCATATTTTTAGTAGAGATGGGGTTTCACCATGTTGACCAGGATGGTCTTGATCTCTTGACCTCATGATCCACCTGCCTTGGCCTCCCAAAGTGTTGGGATTACAGGCATGAGCCACTGTGACCGGCCCTCGGGTATGTCTTTATCAGCAAAGTGAAAACAGACTAATACATGGAGGTAAGAGGAGAGTGGTTACTGCTCAGCACACTGGAGTAATAAGTCCAACTAAGGCTACTCGGGTAGAGCCTGATCTTCTCCTTCAGGTTTGTGAAATCTCATGGCGCTTCCTATAGCTATAGTATAAAGACTGGCTGCCACTCAACACCACTGCACCTTAGAGTCCAAGGAAGAGGAACATAACACGTTTTGAAGAAAAAAGTCTGGGCTACAAAGACCCTTTACGTAATCTTGCTAATGGCCTGGAAATTAAACTTTGGAGAGCTTGAAGGTTAATAAATTGGAGTGAAAAGAAATCAAGTCACTCCTTGTTTGAATACTCTGAAGAACAAAACAGAAAAACACAATGAAAGCGTAAACAGAAGAAGCAGATTTGGCCCAATAAGTTTGTGTTTTGAATGTTCCTGTGACACTAATATGACCACATTTGGAAAGACTGGCCTCTCTACAGACCTTTCTATAGCACTTTGAAGGAAGAATAGAGCAGCCATAGAAAAATAAATGTTTGCCTGAAAGAATTATTCATCTCTTAAAAATCTATAGAGTGTGAATAATCCTGCTATAAAAAAGCATTAAATGTTTACGACAGATATTTCATGGGACTGTTATGTTTTTTGGGAGCAAGCATGGCTAGATTTTGAATGTGACAGCTCTGCGCTCCAGTGATAAGATGGACTCTGTGGTCTAAGTGAGAATTATTTTCCTGCTTGTAAATGTAGCTGTTAAAAACAATAAAGTGTATTTATCTAAAGAAGATAATCTTTTAAAAGAAATGTTTGATAATTTTTAATTCACAATTTATACTGCTTATCCAAGGTAAATTCAGTTTTCACATGTTATTCTGTCTTTATTTACAGGGAGGAATTAGCATTCAAAATACAAACGCAGATGTTAAAGCAAAGCCATATACAGAAGTGAGCCTTACTCCATTGTCCTTTGTCACAGGTGCCGGATTTCTTTAACAGACTGTCTCTCAGTCTCACCTGCAGTAACTAGACAGGTACTATGGAGGACAATGTGTGTGGAATCCCTTCTAAGTGTGAAACACCTGCCTGGCACTACGTTATCACTAATCCTAACCTTGCAAGCAAGTGCCTCCTTAAATCTCCACTTGACATATAAGGAAAGAGGCTCTGAAGGTTTTTTTTTTTGTTGTTTTGTTATTTTGTTGTTGTTGTTGTTGTTATTTTGAGACAGAGTTTCACTGTTGTTACCCAGACTGGAGTGCAATGGCACGATCTCGGCTCACCGCAACCTCTGCCTCCTGGGTTCAAGCAATTCTTCTGCCTCAGCCTCTCAAGTAGCTGGGACTACAGGCACGCACCACCATGCCCAGCTAATTTTTGTATTTTTAGTAGAGACGGGGTTTCACCTTGTTGACCAGGATGTTCTCAATCTCTTGACCTCGTGATCCACCCACCTCGGCCTCCCAAAGTGCTGGGATTATAGGCGTGAGCCACCATACCCAGCCTGAGGCTCTGAAGTTTTAAAGTGGCATATGCCAAGTCACATAGCTAGTATGTGGTAGAACTAGGATTCCAGGGTGGGTCTTTCTGTGCTTGTTGATTTATTTATTGTCTGCATTTGTTTTATGAAAGAGAAAAGAATAGACACAGTACAGGTGACCCTTGAAAAATATGAGAGTTAGGGGTGCTGACCTCCTATGCAGCCAAAATTTAGCATGTAAATTACGCTTTTTGGAAACTTACTGCCAATAGCCTACTGTTAACTGGAAGCCTTACTGATAACATGAACGGTTGATAAACACTTATTTTATATATGTATTATATACTATATTCTTCTAATAAAGTAAGCTAGAGAAAAGAAAATATTATTAGGAAAATCATAGTAAAGATAAAACATATTTATTATTCCTTAAATGGAAGTAAAACCTCATAAAGGTCTCAATCCTCATCGTCTTCACATTGAATAGGCTGAGGAGGAGGTGGGGGAGGAAGAAGAGAGGTTGGTCTTACTGTCCCAGGGTTGGCAGAGGCAGAAGAAAATCCACATATGATTAGACTCGTGCAGTTTAAAACCACATTGTTCAAGGGCCAACTGTATATTTGTTTGACACTTCAGAAAGTGAACCATGTCAATTCCTGATAAGGTTCTCTCCTCTTTTCTTTCCCTCCATCTCTCTATATTGATCTAGTGTTCTCATCAGCTTTTAACCAGTAGAGGTCTTCAAGCTGTCGAGAACCCTAGCGTGGTGGCAGCCTGGGCTCCCTACACACAGAAAGACCTGGTTTCAAAATCCTAGTTAATACGGGAAGTGCATTAGGAAACAGAAAGGAAAGAAAAGTTGAACAATAAGGATAGGATCAATACAAATCATAAATTAATTTGGTGGGGCTAATTACTATTTTTTAAAGCACAGTAATTTTAGTAGATTTTTCTTACTATTAGTTATATAAATCAAACCCTAAAACATGTAAAAAAAACTTTTCATTATTTCTTAAAGATTAAGGTTATTTAATCAAAATTAATTAATATCAAATTTAATGGTAATACAAATGAAGTCACATTATTAATTTAAAACAAAGAGACTTAGCCTTGCAAATAATACCCTGTCACGTGAATTAACGTTTTAAAGGTTTAACTTTACATGCAGCCTTTTAAGGCATCTTAATTGACTTTCTATTTTAGAGCATTTCTAGGCTTACAGAAAAATGGAGCAAGAAGTACAGAGTTTCCATATACTCCCTCCCCACTCCTCACATACATACATAGTTTCTCTTCTTAACATCTTTCTACATCATATTTTTAGTGTTACATACTAGCCACATATTACATTTGTTATTCTCTTGCTCTGCACATTCTCTGGGTTTGGACAAATGTGTAATGACATGAATTCACCATTACAGTATCATAGGGAGTAGTTCCCTGCCCTAACAATCCTGTGTGCGCCTCCTATTCACCCCTCCCTCCCCTCTGCTCCTTACCCAGTCCCCAGGCAACTACTGATCTTTTTACTGCCTCCGTAGCTTTGCCTTTTCCAGAATGTCATATGTTGGAATCATATAGTACGTACCCTTTTCAGACTAGCTTCTTTGACTTTGTAAAATACATCTAAGTTTCCTTTATGTCATGGCTTGGTAGATCATTTTTTTGACTGCTAAATAATACTTCAGCCTTATTTTTATAAGAAAAAAACAAATCAAGAAACTAAGTTTGAACAGCCATTATAGAAAAAAAAAGGTGAAAGTCAATAAAGGAAAACAGTTGTTCAACTTCACTCATAATTATTTGCACCTCCTAGTCTTAGACTAGGTAACATCAACGGCTGATGGATGTCACCAGTTGAGCGATGTTTTAAATTCACGCCATGTGTTCCACTGGCCCTCCTTTTCCTAACACACGTTTATAATCATCCTAATCCCAAAGCAACTGTTTTTAACAAATATGTGTATGTCCTCTGATTTACTCCATTTTCTGCTGCTATACCAGAATACCTGAGAATGGGTAATTTAGAAAGAAAACAGCTTTATTTGGTTCATGCTTCTGGAGGCTGGGAAGTCCAAGGTCCAGGGGCCGCTTCTGTGAGGACCCTCTTGCTATGACATGGCATGGTGGAGGGCATCACATGGTGAAAGGCAAGACCATGTCAGCTCAGGTCGCTCTTCCTCTTTCTTTAAAGCCATCAGCCCATCATAGGGGCTCACCTTGATGACCTTATCTCATTCTAATTAGCTCCCAAAGGCCCCACCTCCAAATACCATCAACAAATGAATTTAGAGATTAAGTGTCCAACACCTGAAATTTGGAGAACATGTTCAAAGCATAGCATCTTCTTTAAGATAATATAGGCCGGATGCAGTGGTTCATGCCTGTTAATACCAGCACTTTGGGAAGCCGAGGTGGGTGGATCACAAGTTCAGGAGATTGAGACCATTCTGGCCAACATAGTGAAGCCCCGTCTCTACTAAAATACAAAAAATTAACCAGACATGGAGGTGTGGGACTGTAATCTCAGCTACTCAGGAGGCTTAGGCAGGGGAATTGCTTGAACCCAGGAAACAGAGGTTGCAGTGAACTGAGATTGCGCCACTACACTCCAGCCTGGGCAACAGAGCAAGACTCCATCTTGAAAAAAAGATAATGTAGGAACAATCCAAGATGGCCGATTGATAACAGCTCAGGATTGCAGCTCTCAGTCAGCGCAGAGAACTAGAGGATGCCACACTTTCAGACAAATTCTGGTCGCTCACGGAGCAGAAGATCCCCAGTGGAGGACCCACACAGGTCGCCAGCGCAACTCTTGGGGCCAGTACAGCGGCTTTGCCGGCACCTCGACACGGCAGCTCTCAGAGCAGAGTAAACAGGGCCGGCTCCCCTTCTGACGGAGGTTTGGAGGACCCACACGGGTCCCCAGCAAGACTCCTAAGACCAGCACAGCAGATGTGACAGCACCTCAGTGAGGCAGCTCTCAGCGCAGAGTAAACGAGACTGGTTCCCCTTCTGACCGAGGTTTGGAGCCCCGGGAAGGCAGAGTCGCCCATTACGGACACAAGAAGGAAGCCAGACAGGAGAACCCTGGGCAGAAAAGCACCATCAGTCTTAACGCCTCAGTTCTGGCCCTGGGAACTGACAACTTGGACATCCAATCAAGAGACCTAATCTGAAAGTTGGTAATTTCAAAGAGGACAGGAGAAAAATTTACCATGATGGGAAGAAACCAGTATAAAAAGGCTGAGAATACTCAAAATCAGAACGCCTCTCCCTCTAAAGATGATCACAGTTCCACATCAACAATGGAACAAGGCTTGATGGAGAACGAGTGCATCCCAATGACAGAATCGCTCTTAAAGGAATGGATAATAAGAAACTTCGGTGAGTTAAAAGAACATGTTGTAGCCCCATGTAAAGAAACTAGGAACTTTGAAAAAAGGTTTGACGAAATCCTATTGAGAATAGACAACTTAGAGAGGAATATAAGTGAATTAATGGAACTGAAGAATACAATACAGGAACTCCGAGAAGTATGCACAGGTTTAAACACTCAAATTGTTCAAGCAGAAGAAAGGATAACAGAGGTCAAAGTCCAACTTAATGAAAGAAAACAAGAAGACAAGATTAGAGATAAAAGGATAAAAAGGAATGAGCAAAGTCTCCAAGAAATGTGGGACTATGTGAAAAGACCAAATTTACATTTGATAGGTGTACCTGAATGTGACAGAGAGAATAAATCCAAGCTGAAAAATACCCTTCAGGATATTATTCAGGAAAATTTTCCTAAACTAGCAAAGCAGGTCAATATTCAACCCCAGGTAACATAGAGAACACCACAAAGATATTCCTCAAGAAGAGCAACCCCAAGGCACATAATCGTTAGATTCACCAGGGTTGAAACGAAGGAGAAAATACTAAGGGCAGCCAGAGAGAAAGGTCAGGTTACCCACAAAGGGAAGCCTATCAGACTTACAGCAGATCTCTCAGCAGAAACTCTACAATCCAGAAGAGAGTGGGGGCCAATATTCAACATCCTCAAAGAACAGAACCTTCAGCCCAGAATTTCATATCCAGCCAAACTAAGCTTCACAACTGAAGGAAAAATAAAATCTTTTATGAACAAGCAAGTACTCAGAGATTTTATTACCACCAGGCCTGCTTTACAAGAGCTTCTGAAAGAGGCATTACACACAGAAAGAAACAACTGGTATTAGCCTTACTAAAAATATACTAAAAAGTAAAGAGCATCAACATAAAGAAGAATTTTCATCAACGAATGGATCAAATAGCCAGTTAACATCAAATGGCAGTAACCCTAAATTTAAATCGACTAAATCCCCCAATCAAAACATACAGGCAAAACCCAATGGCATGTTACATCCAGACCTGTTTCACATGCAAGGATACACAAAGACTCAAAACAAAGGAATGGAGAAAGATTTATCAACCAAATGGAGAGCAAAAATAAGTAAATAAATAAATAAAAAGCAGGAGTTGCAATTCTTGTAGCGGATAAAATAGATTTTAAAGCAACAAAGATATAGTGGTAAAAGGATCAATACAACAACAAGAGCTAACGATTCTAACACCCAGATACATAGAGACTTAGATTCAATGAGACAGAAAATTAATAAGAATATCAAGGACTCGAACTCAGATCTGGAACAAGTAAACTTAATAAATATTTATAGAGCTCTCCACTTCAAACACATAAAATATACATTCTAATCAATACCACATCACACCTACTCATGGGTTTAAATGAAACATTGATTGGCCATTATTAATACCCATTTTTTTTTTCAGAATAAAGCAATATTTCCGTTCACCCTCTCCTTCTCTCTTCCTCTTTCTTTCTCTCCTTTACTCATTTTTTTTTTCTTTCCTTCTCTCAAAAAAAGAAATCAACTTGTAAACCTCTAGATCCAGGTCGGCAATGTCTCTCTCATTGCTTGAAATCCTTCCTTTCCTTCCCTCCCTCCCTCCCCGCTTCCTCTTTTCCTTCCTTCCTTCATCCCTTCCTTCCTCCCTCCCTTCCTCCTTCCCTCCCTTCCTGCCTTCCTC
This sequence comes from Callithrix jacchus, assembly GCF_049354715.1. Classification (NCBI taxonomy): domain Eukaryota; kingdom Metazoa; phylum Chordata; class Mammalia; order Primates; family Cebidae; genus Callithrix; species Callithrix jacchus. Next base: position 99,467,920 of record NC_133512.1, on the reverse strand, counting down.
CCTTCCTCCTTCCCTCCCTAAAAAAAAAAAAAAAAAAAAGATAATGTAAAACTATTAAATTATAGAGTAGAAATCACACTAATAATTTGTAGGTCTATTTAGATTATGTATTACCTAATAATTTTTACCTATTTATGAAAATTGTTGCATTCATTCCCCCTGCTTCCCTTTCAAAAGAGTCAAACAGCGTCAGTTCATTTAAGGTATCCGCAAAACCTTTCCACCAAGACTTTTATGGTACAAAGAAGTGACTCATAAGCCACAATTTAATTAAATTTAGCAAATATTTCTTGGACAACAACTACATGCTTGAGGTTGGCATGGGGACCTGTTTTTAAACTTCCTGTTCATTCTACTTTGACTTTTTAATTAGAACAAATTAAAATATCTTCTTCAGGAAAAAAAAAAAGACAAAGAAGAGAGAAAACCCCACTCTGTATATTGAATTTTTGAATACACAAGAGAAGACAGGTAAAACTCACGGTGACGAGATTTCTCCCTAGCAGGCCTATCTCCCTGTGATTCCCCCAATATTCCAAAGGTCAGGCTTTGTACACCAGGTGCTCTAATAGGACCCTATCCGCTCAGCACTCTCAGAAATTTCAGTTATATCCCAGCTTCTAGAAAGTCACAATACCTCCAGAGCTGCACTTAACAGGCTATAGTGGGAGGATTTGGAAAGGAGAAAATGAATCTTTTTTGTGAAAAGCAGGTGGAGGAAACTGAAAAGTAGGAAGAAGAGAGGTGGATGCTGACCTGAATTGTGCTTTCAGGAGCAGAACAAGTTTGTTCTCTGAATGAGTGGTGACCTGAATGGCAAGACTACATGTCACTCTGACTGTGCACAGATACTGCTTGGTGGGAGTTTTTCCAAACAGATTTGTCCTCCCAGGGTGAAATAGAGAGATTTGAGGCAGTCCTCACCTAGAGTACGACTGATAAAGACCAATGTACTGGGTTTTTTCACCCTGACTCTGATTCCCCCTAACTCATAAAACCTCAGTTCATGTCAGATTCTCCTGCTTTCACTTGTTAAAATGCACGTGCTGAATGAAGAGACCCCCCAAACCAGCTTTGTGTGAGCAACATGGCTGTTTATTCACCCAGGCTGAGTCCAAAAAGGGAGTCGGTGAAGGACAGTGGGATAGGAGGTGTTGGTTTTATAGGTTTAGGGTGGGCAGTGGAAAGTTACAGAAGTTACAGTTTAGGGCGGTTTTTTGCAAGCTGGGAGAGGGTCATAGGTTTGCAAGGTGGGGGAGGGGATTGTAGGGTGTGGAGTCACCTTGACCAAGGTCAGTAACAAGTCCAATGGCCTTATCTACTGGGGTGGGAGTAAGGAACAATAGAGAATGCCTCAAAGGTAAGTAGGCACCACACTGGTTGATCATTTCTTCCTCTTTTCATGATCTTCTAGCTATTTTAGGTTTTCTAATTCCAGAAGGCCCTCCAGAGGTGTATGTGCAGTTCATGGGGGTCACCGGGCTGTTCATGGCACAGTCAGACCTTACACCATTCATTCCTTTTTTTCTGTGTTCAAGAAGCAAAATTACGAAGTAAATGAACACACAACATACACACACACACACACACACACACACACACAAACACACACACCATGTTGCAGAGGAGGGTAAAGGAACAATTGCTCTCAGCTAACACTGGTAACATCAAAATAGCCAGTTATGCTGATGGCGGCCACAGGGCTCATGGGACGCCTTCCACAGGCCAGCTTTCTTGCCGTTGGCAGCTGGACTTCCCAGCTCAGTCCCTTACCTCTTTACAGGACAAGGCACACCAGAGACCAAGGCTGTTGGGGAGGCAGCAACAGAGAGCAAACATTCCCTCTGCACACACATGATATCATCGATAGAAACTCTGCAGATGATGAACCCACTTTCATAAACATTTTAAAGCCTGAGTTGTTGTTTGCAATAGACAAAAATAGCAAACCACATTCTGGAAAAAAAAAAATAGCTGTGGCTCAAGCCCATAATCCCAGCACTTTGGGAGGCCGAGGCAGGTGGATCACGAGGTCAAGAGATCGAGACCATCCTGGTCAACATGGCGAAACCCCGTCTCTACTAAAAATACAAAAAATTAGCTGGGCACAGTGGCGCGTGCCTGTAATCCCAGCTACTCAGGAGGCTGAGGCAGAAGAATTGCCTGAACCCAGGAGGCGGAGGTTGCAGTGAGCCGAGATCGCACCATTGCACTCCAGCCTGGGTAACAAGAGCAAAACTCCATCTCAAAAAAAAAAAAAAAAAAAAAAAGCCTCTTTAATAATAATGGAAATTCGGGTGACAGTAATGAAAATTGTAACACATTGAAATCAGAATCTATTTTCAGTGTTACATGTAGAATATAAAGGGATTTATTTTCTCAATTGACAAAAAAGGCAAGTCATATTTAAGTAGTCACAGTATCCTAGATTTTTAATCTCAACATAATTGAATAATATAATATTTCTATATATCTGGTTTTAGTATTTAAGGTGATAAAATATAAAATTTAAGCTTAAAATTAAAAATAGAGTGCAAAGCAAAAAAATGAACGGAAGTACAAATGTTTCTTGTTTTTTAAAAAATAATTGCACATTAGGAGAAATACCTAACATAGATAACAGGGTGATAGATACCGCAAACCACCGTGGCATGTGTATACCTGTGTAACAAACCTGCATGTTCTGCACATGTGCCCCAGAACTTAAAGTATAATCATAAAAATATCTATGTAAAAAATAATATTTGTTTTTTAAAAAATAGTAACAGTTTTCACCTTCACTTTTAGAAATCAGAGCCCAACCTTCTATCATGCGGTAAAGAGAGCCAGCCATATGGAAAACCAAGCTGATTGCTCTATTCCTGTGCAAATTCTAACCCTAAAATATTTCTCTATAATGCTTTCTTTTAAACAATAAATCTGCAAAACACTTTTTATCATTTTGAAAGCTCCCTTTGTTTTGATGCTCATTGTGAAGGTCAGGGATTTCCAGAGATGAGAATTTACCTTCGCCTTCTCTTTGCTCTCATTTCAGAATGAATAGTGACCAGGTTTTAAATACTGCATTCCACAGGTGTGAGAAACCGCCCCGTCGCTTTCTATCTTCTGTGGCTGGTGCCTGCGACACTAAATTTCTGCTACAGAGTCATTAAGGCAGTTGTTCATTCCCTGTCATAATTAGACCTCCCATTTCAGCCTTTTATGTCAAATCCATCACTCACCCTCGCACTCAGGCTCACCTCTTTGCGAAGCCCTTCCCTGGTGCTATCCTGGCTCTAACCGATGGTGATAAATGTGTCAGCATAGGGGACTTTCCTATCCTTGGGGACCATCAATCGCTGAGGTTCCGAGAGCCTTTTCTAGCAGCCTTCCCAGTTTTATACCCATGAGGGTATTATTTCTGTGGCTACATAAAGGAGAATTATTACTGGAAATGGGTTTTGTGAAAGGATGGTTTTGGTGTTGCTTGGGTACCTTTTAAAGCTTCTTTTCATAAAATCGTACAGCACAAGTCAGAATTTATATTTCTCTGAATGTAGATCGTCACCATCTGATGGTGCTGAGTCCTGCAGAGATGAGGATTTGAGACTTTCCAGTGTCTAGAGATCTCTACGACGTGCAAGAATCCAGATATTAAAAGGCCATACTGACTTCAATCCCGTGCTAAATTAGTATAGGGGAGTTCACAGTAATAAAGGAAGTATGTTGATCAGCGTGTGTATTAATCAGGGTTCTCTAGAGGGATGGAACTAATGGAATAGCTATATATGTAAAGGGGAGTTTATTTTTAAGTATTAACTCACACAATCACAAGGTCCCACAATTGGCCATCTGCAGGCTAAGGAGCAAGGAGAGTCAGTCTGAGCCCCAAAACTGAAGAATTTGGAGTCTGACATCCAAGGGCAGGAAACATCCAGCACAAAAGAAAGATATAGTCTTTCTCTATAAACGTGAAAGAGGGAGGCTAGGCCAGTCTTCTAAACGTGAAGAGGGAGGCTAGGCCAGTCTCCCTCTTCACGTTTTTCTTCCTGCGTATATTCTAGCCAAGCTGGTAGCTGATTAGATGGTACCCACCCAGATTAAGTGTGGGTCTGCCTTTCCCAGCCCACTGACTCAAATGTTAACCTCCTTTGGCGGCACCCTCACGGACACATTTGTATCCTTCAATCCAATCCAGTTGACACTCAGTATAACCCTCGCAAGCATGGAAGGTAATGCATATGTTAAATAGTTCCATTTGGCCATTTCGCAAGGTATACTGATTCCAAAACACATGCTGTACACCACAAATATGTGAAATTTCTCCTTGTCAATTTTTTTTAAAATGTTTAAAAGAAGTGTGTAAATAACTTTTTACTTTAGAGAGAAAATATTAAGGGCCAGGAAAGGGACACAAAAAACCAGCCTTTGACATCTCAGAAGCAGTGATGAATTTCATTTCATTTCATTCTACTGGTTTCCATGGAGTGGTGCTGGGTGGTGAAGCAAACACAGCAACAGGAATGGCATTTAATATTTTAGCCCTAGGAGTAAAGAAAAAGCATGTCGCAGATCAGCACTAGCTAGAACCAGAAACCCCCAAAAGCAGTCTTTATATAAATATATATATAAATATATTTGCACGTCAGGTTTCACAAAGGAAGTTTTCTAACTTATAAGAGAGCTGAGAAGGAAGATTTTTCTCTCTTCTTGCCCAGGAGGACAAAGGGAAGAGTACCACATTAAGCCACTCGGGTAAAGTGAAGCTTATGAATGCTGTGGATTAGGATAAAACTAATGGAGTTTTCATTTTTAAGCCAGTTCAGATATTCAGATTCATTATGGACACAATGTAGAAAATAACAATTTCTACAAGTTCTACATTTCATTTGAAATCCCAAATAGGCTAAAGCTGATGGGTTTTAATTGATGAAAACTTGTGCCTCTGATTAAAAATGTTTGCAGTGATGAAAACAGAGCTGTGTTAGAGTTACCGTGTGTGGCACGTTGAAGCCACCAGCAGAGCTCAAGGGACAAAAACAACTGTTTCCTAAGAGAAAAAGGAAGCTGAGTATCTTAAGCCTGGGAGAAGACAGTAGTTAGCAAGCTCAGGTTAGCCCCTGGTATTACTATACCTTTTACGAGGCTTTTCACTGGGGAGATTGGGGAGATTCGGTCTCAAGTAAGGGAGAGCTGGCTTGTGAACCCAGGGATGCTACGGGGACCCTGGATGCCACTGCAGGTTAAACACTAGAATGAGGACCAGAGAACACACTCCAGCTGCTTCCCATCCATCCCCTCCACCCCAGCACATGGTCTCAGCAACTTCCTCTACCCTACACTGGGACGCCCTCCTTAGTTGATCTGAACCATGCAACAGATGAAATATGCTGGCCTCACAAGTAGCAGATGGCTATAATTGCCTGAGCCATCTACACGGGCAAGTTTTTCTTTTTTATTTGCATATGAGTAAAATTTTCCCAGTGTTAAATTATGGTGTGAGTAGAGATTTTTTTAAGGGAGCAGAGCACAGTTGTATAGACATTAGGACTGGCAAAAAAAAATTTTTAATTACCAAAATCTGCTAACTGAATTTGAATTAAATTGTTCTAATGCTTTCTTTTCCGTTGTAACTCTTCACCACCATCTCAACACACACATACCCGGACATACATGCATACACTCACACGAACACAAGCTTGGTATTTTGGTGTGTGTGAGACATTGCAGGTAGCATGAAATAGAAACCAAAAAATCTTCAGTATTAAAGTTAGATATAACTTGGTTTTACCTGCAAATCAACAGCCTAACTATTAAGATGACTTCTTGTATATGGCTATGTCTCTGAGTTTTACAGGCTTGCTTTCAGATTAATGGTAATAGATGTAAAGAATTGGGCATGGAAAGTCAATAGTCAAAGCGATTCCACAAATTAGGGATAAACAAGGAAATGGGTTAGGAATTGGTCTGTAGCCAGCCTCAGAAATGTTGTATTAACTTTTGGGATATTATACCCCAAAAGTACAAAGTATTTTGGTACTAGATTTTGGTAAAAGAAGTCATTACTTGAACAGGATTGAAGGTTGTGTCAACTTTCCTCGTGCTTTCAAGTTTCAGCTTTAGAATCTAAACCTGCCAGGCACAGTGGCTCATACCTGTAATCCCAGCACTTTCGGAGGTTGAGGCAGTCAGATCACTTAAGATCAGGAATTCAAGACTAGCCTGGTCAACATGGTGAAACCTCATCTCTACTAAAAATACAGAAATTAGCCAGGCATGGTAGCACATTTCTGTAATAGCAACTACTCAGGAGGCTGAGGCAGGTGAATCACTTGAACCCGGGAGGCAAAGGCTGCAGTGAGCCGAGATCAGGCCACTGCATTCCAGCCAGGGCAACAGAGGAAGACTCCATCTCAAAAAACAAACAAACAAAAAAAAAAAAACTAAACCCTTCAGTTCACAGATGGAAGGAAACAGCAGAGGGTGTTTCCTATTATACGTGTATGCCGTGCCCTGAAGTGCCCTGAGCAAGCTACTCATCTGTGGCCAATATTATGTTATAACCTCTCCATTCTCAGATGGCACTCTGGTACCCATCTCTGCAAGAAAGGCATCTAATTGTATTTAAGCCACAGAAATGTTATTGTATTGTCCTTCATTCAGAATATATTCTCTAAGCATCTATGTAATTAAACATTACTAAGCTTATATATAATTAACGTCAAAATAATAAGTAAGCATTATTAGTTTTATTTACAGCTAACCTAAGAAATAAACTCACTTTCTAGTTATCAGTTTTAGAAAACAAAAGAGCTCTATAACAATTCTGAATTAAGCAAAAATCGGAGAATTCTATGCAAACCTATTATCTTTCCCTCTTTGGGGTGAAGAAGAAAAGCTTTGTGTTAAAGACACACTTTGCCATCTTGATTAACTATAATAACTGTTAAACCAAAAATCCACTTTCTTGTATATTTCTTTATAGTTCACTGTAATTATTGTACCTGGCAGAATCAACTTTGTATCGTTCCATACTCCATTAAACGGGCTAATTTCTCTTGTCCAGACCTAAGAGAACACTCAAAGACAAAAGACAAAAAACTTTTATGCAATTTCTTTCCCTTGTGAACACTAATTTTATATCATTTTGACATATTTGAGGTGGCAAAAATAAACATATCATCCAGAAGTATTTGCATATTTTGTTCATCTATTGCCATTCTAAGAAATCAGGGTAAGTTAAAATTGTGTTAGTCACCAGCATTGATTTTACATCTGTTTCACTCTTGAAATTATCTAGGTATCAAAGATTATTAACTAATTAACTTCACCATTTGTCTAAGGTCTTAAGATTAGTTAAGGATCGAGAAATCACAACTTTTTGCTAACATAATGAATCCTGACATCCAGCATTTAAAAATTTTGTAAAAGTTATTTCTTTTAAAAATCTATTACCTTTTGATTTACTTGACTATAACTCTACATATGTATGTGTATACATTTTAAACAAGTTATAAAATCAGTGATGATCCACCTATCTCATAAAAACAATGTAAGAAATTTAGGAACTTAAATCATAAGAAATTTATCACTGGTCTTGTGCAAACCAAAGAATTACTCTGATACTATTTGTATATGGTAAACTAAATTGTAAAGACTCTAAGTCATGCTTAAGGCTCTTCTTTTATCTTGAACTAAGGTTTTCTTCTTATTACTATAGTAACAAGGGCTACAAAAGAAACACAGCTTAATACTTTTTCTTTTAGGCGTTTTTGACTACTAATACCATATAGATATTCCTAACGTGAACTCACAATGATAGAATGAATATTTTAATCAATTAATTTTTAAAGCTTCCCAAGAGAGGAGAAAGGAGGAAAGGAATAGAAAAAAGGCAGTGAAAGGGAGCCAGCTTCAAACACTTAAGAAATTATCGCTGTTAAAAGCCTCTTCTTCCCTCTGCAAGAAGAGGCACTGAACATTTAGATTCGGGAAAGCCCATTGTGACATACATACATGCAAAGGTAACTCTTACAGTTGGTGTAAACAATTACTTGGGACTTGAAATTTTTATCAAGCAACATGTTTAAAAGGCAGGCTTTATTAATCCTCAAAGAACAGAAATGTAGAAAGCAGCATTTACAAATGAGCTGAACACTGTCTCTTTTTAGATTCCAAGACAGATAATCTCTTCATGAGGCTTTCTCTAGTTTTTGTTCTCAGGCACCACTCAAATGAATAATCTGGTTCATGTCAAAAAGGTCCCCAAAATAGCCACTGCAGTTCAAAATTATCCTGTGAAATTGGCCAGGCATGGTAGCTCACATCTGTAATCCTAGCACTTTGGGAGGCCGAGGCAGGCAGATTTCCTGAGGTCAGGAGTTAGAGACCAGCCTGGGCAACATGGTGAAACCCCAACTCTACTAAAATACAAAAAATTAGCCAGGCATGATGACACACATCTGTAGTCCCAGCTACTTGGGAGGCTAAGGCATGAGAATTGCTTAAACCCAGGGGGTGGAGGTTGCAGTGAGCCAAGATCATGCCACTGCACTCCAGCCTGGTCAGCTGAGCAAGACTCTGTCTCAAAAAAAAACACACACACACACACATTATCCTGTGAAATTGTGCCAGTTAGAGACACAAGCATGTAAGTTAAGGTGATATGGGAAGAAGGTGTTTGTTTCATAGAACCATGTAGTTTAGACACTGTGAGCACCACACTAGATCCTCCCAAATGACAGTGCAGCTACTTTCATCAGAGCTTGGCCAAAGCCCAATCCAGGGTCAGACAATCCCTTCTGATTTCAAGAAGGCTAATCTAAACCAAGCAGTTCTCAAGAACAGAAAGACAAGTTGATGAAAAAGTTCTTCTAAGGGTGTGAAATCATGACCAAAGTCAGACTGTTGATTGTAGGAGACCTTCTGAACCCCTTAGACTCCTGAGCCAGTTCAAGAACTGACTTACCTGACTTGTGCTTATTGTCTCCCTGGAGATCTTCTCTTTTAGAGAGAAAGAACACTCAAGACGCTTTACAAGCAGACAGTCCACAGGAACAAGTATCAGTAGACTGGAAAACAGTATCACCAAAGAACAATAAAAGTCAGGTCAGATAACCAAAAAGTCACTGGTTACCTTATTCCTAAGGGAGGACAAAACACCTTAATGCTCATTGTAAGAGGCCTCTGCCCTCCTGGAATTCACCTTGAGAGAGTCGAACAGGGATAATGGACTTTCAAAGACACGCATCTATAGAGAAGGGGTGTATGGAAATGGAAAAGGGAAAGGTGCTTCTAGTGTGTTTGCCGAATTGTTCTCTTTCTCTAACTCAGCAGGAGGGATGCTAAATGAGATTTGTGAAAGAAAATCCTTGACATTGGATTCTTAAAAGCCTTATAGGTTGATGATATGGCCCTGCACCAAGGGTCCTTAGGGAACAGCCTTACTTGGAGAGGAAGGGAAGGGAAAGGGAATGGAAAGGGAAAGAAAGGGGAGGGAGGGAGGGAGAGAAACAGAAAGAAAGAAGAAAGAAAAAGAAAGGAAGAAAGAGAAAAGGAAGAAAAAAGAAAAGAGAGAAAGAAGGAAAGAAAGAGAGAAAAGGGAGGAGGTAAAGAAGAGAAGGAAAAACACCTAAAGCAGAAGGACCCCAGCAAAATACTGAACCTCAGTTCAGCATGAACTTCTCCTAGCCATGGGCAGTGTGTTTGCTTCAGACAGCTAGAGACACAAAGGGTCTCAAATAAGCACCATAAAATTGGTGAGTGGAGGGTTCCCATCCAAGACTGTAGGACGCATCGATGAATATTGATGGAACTTCAAATCCAGAGATACATTGCAGCCACTGACCACTAGGAGTCCACCTGTAGTAGAACAAATTTGGGATTCTTCATTTGTCGCACCATGGGAGATTGTACATGATGGAGAACCAGAGAGGCCTCTCAGTAAGAGGATGCTGGAAGGAGAATGCTGGAAAGTCCTATTTGGTTTTCATTAGGTGATCTGGGGGAGAGTTCAAAAAAGTAGGGGTTTGTTCTAGATTGGATACTGTCAGGAAGCAGATAATCCTGTGATTTAATATCTTAATATTTTTTATTTTGAAAGCAGGAAAAAATGCTGTAGTTGGTTAAAAAAAAAAAGTAGAAGCCATGTGTATTAGGCTGGGCAGGGGTATGTTGCATCATTTTTGTGTTCTGGATAATTTTCTTTTGTCAGTGCTAAGATGTGACTGTGGAGTGACTTCATCTTTGCCTTACCCCATGACAGTCACAGAATGACGTTGTCTGATGTTGAGTTCTATGAAATGGTTTGCACCAAACAGAAGAACACATGGCCTGGCTGTGAGTTCCCAAACAGCTTCCAACTCTCAAGCGCTGCTTTTCTTCCTCATTACAGATTAAGGATTGAAGGAGGACGTGCAAATGTGCTCACTAAAGGAAAATGAAACAAATTTAAGATAAATAGGCTGGGTGCAGTGGCTTACACCTGTAATCCTGGCGCTTTGGGAGGCTCAGGCAGACAGATCATGAGCTCAGGAGTTTGCAACCAGCCTGGGCAACATGGTGAAACCCCGTCTCTACCAAAGTACAAAAAATTAGCCAGACATGGCAGTGCATGCCTGTAGTCCCAGCTTCCAGAGGCTGAGGCAGGAGAATGGCTTGAACCTGGGAGGCAGAGGTTGCAGTGAGCCAAGTTTGTGCCACAGCACTCCAGCCTGGGTGACAGAGAGAGACTTTGTCTCTAAATAAATACACACATACATACTCCAGCAAAAAGAGACACCACAGAAAAAGAAAAGTGACTGTAGAAAATAGTAATGACTTAGCTCTAAATGGCATTTACATGATCTTAATCCTGTGTGATCTTAATTCTATAAAAACCAAATCATGATCTAACTACAAGTCCAACGTGCCTATTTTAGAAGGATGGATGGATGGTGCTTGTGGATGGTGGGAGGAGAGTAGAAGCTAACTCATCATCATCCGTATCGGTAAGTCAATAGATGATAACTGAAAACACGTCATGAAATTGCAATGTCACCACATCATTTGGAGATACATTTTTAAATTAGCTTAAAGGGTTGAAAATGCTTCTAGGTTGGGGAAATAGGAGGGCAGAGCATAGAAGATGGTAATGATTCCTGACCATCTTTGAAGAACTGTCTTTCTAATTTTTTCCATCTTCTGCCTGCTTTATTCTAGCCACACTGGCAGCTGCTTAAATGGTGCCCACCCAGATTGAGGGTGAGCCTGCCTTTCCCAGCCCACTGACTCAAATGTTAATCTCCTTTGGCAGCACCCTCATAGACACACCCAGGAACAGTACTTTGCATCCAGTCAAGTTGTTCCAAGGATTGGAACAATCCAATCAAGTTGACACTGAATATTAACCATCACAGATATATATACATACATATTTTTTTCGAGACAGGGTCTCACTCTGTCACCCAGGCTGGAGTGGAATGGTGCAGTCACACCTCACTGCAGCCTCAAGCCTCAACCTCCCAGGCTCAGATGATCTCCCACCTCAGCCTCCCAAGTAACTGGGACTGCAGGCACACGCCAGCATGCTTGGCTAATTTTTGTATTTTTTATGAAGATGGGGTTCTCGATAAGTTGCCCATGGCTGGTCTTGAATTCCTGGGCTTAGGTGATCCACCCACCGTGGCCTCCTGAAGTGAGTCACTGTGCCTGGCCAACGTTTTAAAAATATTTTTTAAAGAATGAGTAGAAGTAGCCAGGTGAAGAAAAGAAAAGGAAATGGCTGGGGGAAAGCATGGTGTGTCAGAAACTAGAGGAAGGCATTTTGCCTGGATGGGAGAAAGCTCTCATGAGCCAGGAAGCTGAGGCAGAGCCAGCTGAGGCCGGGCGGGTGGGATTCTGCACAGGATCGGACGCACCTCCGATGACCACACGTTTCTAGGGGCTCACAGATAACAGTGAAAACGATTTTTTCTGACTAGCCACTGTGGCGATCGCTGCTGTGTGACCCTCAACACTTTGCTTCCCTCCGGCCTCAGCTTCCACCTCATTCCACTGGCCTAATCATTAACTCAGCCTTATTTTCCCAACCTAATTATTTCACAGACCAAAAGAAATATTGTATGTGAAGCACGATTTGAAAAGTTTAATGCGCTCTAGAAATGCGCAAAACGATTATTTGTCTTTGCCAAGTCGGTTTTTTAGCTCAATAAGTTCCTGGTAATACAGAGATCATTGTGAGCAACTAGCAGAGGAAGAGTTTTCCATTTCTCTTAACTAAGAAAAGAGATTTAAACTCACTTTGGAGAGCTAACACTAAGTAATAACTACCAAATGAATTGATTTGATGCTGAATGTAGGCTTGTGTAAGGAAGTAAAAAAAAAATGTCCACTAAACTTCACGCTCATAGTAAGAGGCTTCTGTCCTTGAATTCACCTTGAGAGAGTTGAACAGGGATAATGGACTTTCAAAGACACACATCTATAGAGAAGGGGTTTATGGAAATGGAAAAGGGAAAGGTGCTTCTCGTGTGTTTGCTGAATTGTTCTCTTTCTCTGACCCAGCAGGAGGGATGCTAAATGAAATTTGTGAAAGAAAATCCTTGACATTGGATTCTTAAAAGCCTTATGGTTTCATGATATGGCCCTGCACCAAGGGTTCTTAGGGAACAGCCTTGCTTTAGAGAGAAGTTCTTAATCACATTTCCTCCTCTCTGTGATATACATAGAAATACAAGTGAAAAGATAAATACATGTGTAAAAAGAAAAATCATACTTTCATGCTAGCTACGTGTTATGATTAAACAGACTGCATTTGGAGAGGATCGTCAGATGAACTATATTACAGAAAGAATAGTCTTTTGTTTCATAGGCTCAAATCTTCGTTTCTCCATAAGATTGAGGGTCTAGCTAAGATGATAATCATACCAATTTTTTTAAATGAATTTCTACACTCTGAGGGGCACTATACTAAGGAGGAAAAAAAAATCACTAAAAGACCCTAGGCTATTCACAATAGCCAAAACGTGGAAAGAACCCAAGTGTCCATCAATGGATAGATAAGCAAAATGTCGTCTATATGTACAGCACGGGTAACCCTTCACATTATGGTAAGTGAAATAAGCCAGTTACAAAAGGACAAATACTGTATCATTCCATTTACATCAGATACTCAGAGTAGTGAAAATCATAGACATAGAAAGTCAGATGGTGGCTGCCAGGGCCTGGGAAGAGGAACAGTGGGGAGTTATTGTTTTATGGGTATAGAGTTTCAATTTTGCAAGATGAAAAACTTCCAGAAATGGATGGTGATGATGGTGCACAATGTGAATGCACTTAATGCCACTGACTTGTACATTGAAAAATAGGTTAAAGTGTCCATTTTATGTTAGGTAACTTTTACTACATTTAAAAACAAAGACCATGGGCAAGCCATTTCCTTCCTCCGTGCCTCCATGACATTATCTGTGAAATGAATGTGTAGAAACAGATGGACTCCCAAGGATGCATTCAACCCTGCAAGTCTGTGTGTCTAAACATCCCCTCTGTCCTCACAGGGTTAAGCATCAAGTGGAGAGATGAAATGCAGGAATAAAATTTAAAATACTTCTAGTTATTGTTTTAACTACCCAATTAGTGATTTTTCAAAAAGAAATATGTATTCTCCTTGACAAGGGATAGAGCAGAAATCTGGAGGACAGCTTTGTGGAGGTGGAACGGGGTAATGCCCACTTAAAGATGTATCTAGCTTAGACGTGGGTCTGTGCCAGTGTGATGGCCTTAGCAGAGGTGAGTAGGATTCACCACACCAGGCGTGCATGGAACAGCAAGAAGATGAATCTGTTGATGGTAGAGGGCTTCTGTGTCAGAGTGAAACATTGAGGAGGACCCATGGGAGACCTGGAGGGACTCTGAATATAAGAGAGTGGTTGGACAAGAGACCTGGTCCATTCACAAACTGGCTCTGTGGCCTTGGCTAATCACTAGGACCTCAGTTCCTGCTGTATGACACCAAGCCTTGCTCCCTTGCAAGATGCAAGCACATCCTAACTGATCTTGCTCTTCCTGCTGGAAAACTCTGTGATTCTCTTTGCCTTCCAGGCAGCAGACACATGGGATTCCTGCTGCCCAGCCAGTGCTGGATGCTGGACTCCAGCAGTGACAAGCCCCGAACCTGTCCTTGTGAGGACCACTTTTCTACTAGTAGTGGCTCATCTAGCAGGCTGAGGAATGTGCAAAGGACATCTAAGAAAATCTACTTAGCAATAGGGTATATAATGAATTAAAGAACTGAGCTTCTAATGGCAATGAGACCAGCCAGGAGAATGTTGTAAAAGCTTAGATGTAGATTAAGACTCAGAAGGGCTGAACTTGGTTAGGAGAAAGAAAATAAAATGGAAGGTCTAATGCATGAACCATAGAACCACATGAATATCAAAGCTCACACTGTAGTACTATGTGCCTCCTTTTCCCTTGCCCTGCCCTTTTTCAGTTTCCCAAAGCTGCATCCTTTCCTCCTGTGCCCTTGGTATCCCCTATGCCATAATGATATGGTTTGGCTCTGTGTCTCGACCCAGATCTCTACCTCGAACTGTAATCCCCATGGGAGGTTGTTAGACCCTGACGGTGGTTTCCCCAGTGATGTTCTCAGGATAGTGAGTGAGCGCTCACAAGATCAGATGGTTTTATTAGAGGCTCTTCCCCCTTAGCTTTCACTTCTTTCATCTGCCACCTTGTAAGACGTGCCTACTTCCCCTTTCCCATGATTGTAAGTTTCATGAGAACTCTGCAGCCATGTGGAAGTGTGAATCAATTAAACCTCTTTCCTTTATAAATTACCCAGTCTCGGGTACCCTATTTTTTTTTTTTAATTGAGTCTCACTCTGTCACCCAGGCTGGAGTGTATTGGCAGGTTCTCCACTCACTGCAACCTCTGCCTTCCAGGTTCAACTGGTTCTCCTGCCTCAGCTTCCCAAGTAGCTGGGATTACAGGCACCTGCCACAGTGCCCAACTAATTTTTGTATTTTTTAGGGTTTCACCACATTCGCCATAGTTGGTCAGGCCCTCAGGTGATCCACCCACCTTGGCCTCACAAAGTGCTGGGATTACAGATATGAGCCTCTGCACCCAGCCTCCAGGTATTTCTTTATAGCAGTATAAAAATGGACTAATGCACCATGGTAACTGCATTCCCATACATCCTGAAAAAAAATGTATTTATTCCCACTCCTGAAATTTAACTTGGTCCTGAAGACAAAGGATTTCCTTTAGCTAAATGGAAGTGATTCATCTTCCAGGTAGCGAATACAAGGTAGACTGGTATTTTCACAGGGGTTCATGCAGAGCTAAGCACATAGAAGGTGCTCAGTAAACACCTGCTGAACATACTGAAGTGGCATAGCCAGGCAGAGAAGCGTAGGTGAACAGCCAACACACCATGAGAGCTGGAAGGGCGCATCCTCTTTTAGGAGCTTGGGCCCTGGCCAGCTGACTCAGCATCAAGCTCTCCTCAAGCATGAGTCCCTTGGGGCCTATAAGCTTGGCTGTGTTGCAGCTGAAAGTTCTGCTGAGTAAGGTCATACATATTAACCTGAGAATATGATAGTGAGAATAACTCCTTCTTTTTCACATTCCAGACTCAAGAATAGAAATAGTTACCATCACCTCTGGATGATAATATCAATAAATTATCAGACATTACACATATTAAGAAAAGCTCATTTTCTGGAAATAGTTCTTATTGTTTATCTTGAAGACTTGGATAGAAAATGACCTTTCAGATTGCTGTGACAAAGCCCAAGTCTAAATTGGAAACCTGCTTCATGGCTAAGACAGCCACTTCCAGATTAATTATGGATGCCTTTCCACTTCAAGAGTACATTAGGAAGGAACGTTGTCGCTGGGTAAAATGTGAGTCTCTACTGCATCCTTTTAAGATAAATAAGTCAAAATTTGAAGGACATGAGAAACTTTTGGTTGAGTAAATAAAATCTGTTTAGCTAACTCTTTGAAGTTGTGGATTGCCTGGGAATCTACAAATCTGCAACCTCCAGATTTGTAGTTATCCCCCAGATACATTCAGAGGGTGGAAGAGAAGTCATTTAAAACCTTATGTTTGACTTCTTGCTTCCTGCCTTGGTTTTTAACCAAAAATAAAAATAAAAAAAGCGGAAGAGAGGAAACTTGATTGGATTGTAAGCAAAACAAATTGCTCAAAAATTTAAAGAGGGAACACATCTAAGAAGGGAGATACTTTGTTTTTATATTTTGTTATCCTCCTGGAGAAAAATGCTGCCTCTGAGAATTCCTATTAACGCTTCTTTTTTACTTAGCTTTTTTTTTTATTAATGTAATAAAATTACCTTGTTTAAAGTGTCAAATATTTCTATATGGCTTACTAGGAAAAATAACCACCAATTTTTGGATTTTTTTTTCTTTTGGCATTTGTGTTTAATCCTCTAAAGATATTCACCTGCTACTTGAGGGGGTCAGCAGACTTTTCCTGTAAAGAGCAAAACAGTCAACATTTTGGGCTTTGAGAGCCATAGAGTCTCTGTTGCAATTACTCACCCATGCTGTTGCAGCACAAAAGCAGCTGTGGACAATATGTAAATAAGTGAGTATGTGGTAATAAAACTTTATCTACAAACTGGTGGCTGCACGTGGGCTATACTTTACCATCTCCTAGGCTACTCCTTGAGTTTCTGTTTGTATTTATTTATTTATTTATTTATTTATTTATTTATTTATTTTTTGAGATGGAGTTTCGCTGTTGTTACCCAGGCTGGAGTGCAATGGCATGATCTCAGCTCACTGCAACCTCAGCCTCCTGGGTTCAAGCAATTCTCCTGCCTCAGCCTCCTGAGTAGCTGGGACTACAGGCGCACACCACCATGCCCAGCTAATTTTTGTATTTTTAGTAGAGACAGGGTTTCACCATGTTGACCAGGATGGTCTCAATCTCGACCCTGTAATCCACCCGCCTCGGCCTCCCAAAGTGCTGGGATTACAGGCGTGAGTCACCATGCCCGGCCCGAGTTTCTGTTTTTAATCATTCACTGCTGGATGACTCCTGACTGAGGAAGATGAGGATTAGGCTCTTTCACAGTCAGTGACTGTCCTCCATGGCCTCCTCCCCTCCACGTGTTTCCTTTACCTTCACCCTTCCAATAGGATAGTTTGCTGGCTTTGAATAGATCTGTATACAGTGTTTACATCATCATGCTTTTCATAACTGAACCATGCAATAGAACTATGTTTCCAGCCAGACACGGTGGCTCATTCCTATAATCCTAGTGCTTGGGGAGGCACAGGTTAGGGATTGCTTGAGGCCAGGAGCTCAAGACCAACCTGAGGAACATGTGTGAGATCCTGTCTCTACAAAAATACAAAAAAAAAACTTGGTGCTGTGGTATGCACCTGTAGTCCCAACTACTTGGGAAGCTAAGGTGGGAGGATCACTTGATCCCAGGAATTTGAGGCTGCGGCGAGCTATGGTAGCACCACTACACTCCAGCCTGGTGACAGAGCAAGACCCTGTCTCTAAATTAAAAAAAAAATTCTTTTTCTACACACTATTTTGTTTTCCTTAAAGGTAATCATTATCTTGCTATTTTTCATTTGCTTAATTTCTTGTGAACTGTTTATGAATCAAAACTCAAGCTCTCTCTCAATTTTTAGTATCTTCCCTCAACCTGTTGCAACCAATAGAAGAGGAGTCTCCATTTCATTTTCTTGGAGACATCTATCCCAGAGCATTCTGGCTGGACGGGCCTTGGGCATCTGTATGAGTCTATCTTCACATGCTATAAAGAATTACATGAGACTGGGTAATTTATGAAGAAAAGAGGTTTCATTGACTGGGTTCTGCAGGGTTAACAGGAAGCATATGGCTAAAGGGCCGCAGGAAACTTATAATCACAGCAGAAGGCGAGGGGGAAGCAAGCATGTTTTATCTCTGCAAAGCAGGAGATAGTCAGTGAGCAGAGATCTGCCACACACTTTTAAACTGTCAGATCTCTTGAGAACTCACTCACACTATCCGGAGAACAGCAAGGGAGAAATCAGCCCCCGTGATCCAAGCATCTCCCACCAGGACCCTCCCCTGACACACGGGATTACGATTCAAGGTGAGATTTGCTGAGGGACACAGGCAAACCATATCACCATCGTTGCCTCTCCCTTCTCCATCATCATCGATAACCTGGGCCTCTGGATGGCGTGAGACCCCCTCCTACCTGGCTTCCATGACTTTCTCTTGGTTGATCTAGTCCCCCTTTTTTTTTTTAATGGAGCCATCCTTCTACAGCTTCCTGAGAAAGAGTGCATGGGAACCACATCTCTGAAACACTACAAGTCTGAAAATGTCTTTATTCCCCCTTATGTTTAATTGCAGTCAGACTGAATACAGAATTCTTATTTAGAAATTATTTCCCTTCACAATTTTGAAGGAATTTTTCCATTGTCAATAGTGTTGCTCTCAAGAAATTCAATGCCATTTTCATTCTCAATCCTTTATTTGAACTCAGTGTTTTTCTCTCTGGAAGCTTTCAGGTTCTTTTTCTTCCTCTTTGTTTTCTGAAATCTCATGAATATTGTTTGATGTGGGTCTATTTTGAGCCTCTCTGTTGAAGCACACACAGGGCCTTTTAATCTGGAGAGCCATCCTCAAACTCTAGGAATAGATTCTGGGGGACAGTTTCCTCTCTTTCATTTTCTGTTCTCTCTGCCCAGAATTGATATTATTCAGCTGTCAGACCCCATGGAGTGATCCTATCATTTTCTTATCTTTTCTTTCATTTGTTCAATTTCTTTGTCTGTTGTTCCCCGTTCTCTGAACAGTGTTCTCAAATTTACATTTCGTAAACTCTGATTGAGTTTTTCACTTCTTTTTCATGTCCTGAATTTCCAAGAGCTGTATTTTTTTGTTCTTTGAATGTTCCTTTTTTTTTTTTTTTTTTTTTTTTAATCATCTGTTCTCATTTCACGGAAGCAATATGTTATCTCTCGGAAGGTTTTCTCCCAAGTGTTTCTTTCCCTGCTCAGCCTCTCTTTCCTTCAAGTAGCTTTCATTGGTTGGTTGGTTGGTGTGTGTGTATGTGTGTGTGTGTGTGTGTGTGTTTATGTGTATTTTGGTTTGTTTTTTTTTTCTTCTCCTGTGTTTGAGACATGTCCTCAAATGCTCAGTTTCCCTTCAGCTGACACCCACATGTAAGACTGAGGCACTAAAAATATGGCTGAAAGTTCTGTGCACACAAGTGGGGCCTGTCACCTGTGGGCTTCAGTGGCTGAGTTATCTCATCGGGAAGCCCCTGATATTGCATTACTAAGATTTTTCTCTTGGGTTGATCGAAAGCTCCAGAGAAGAATCTTTCACTCCGTTGCCTGGAAAAGAATTTTCTACTCTGGACCTGGCTGTCATTGTTCTCACAGCTAAGAAGGAAGAGGACTGTGGGTTTCAACATTCAGTGTGTAAATGTTGACTGAATTCAGTACAGACCCCCTGCCCTGCTATGCCTAGAGTCCATCAACTGAGAGGCACTGTATCCTCTCCAGACAATACATCTTTCCTCTTCTGCCAGAGTGAGGGGAGGACAGATGCCTGGGGTAGGGATCTGGGGTTATAAATGTTCTTAACAAGCTTCCAGGGAATTCTTCTGTTTTAGCTTCACATATACACACATATCCAGTGGAAACTCTTGCCATCAACTGCACAAATATGCGGGGGCTTTGCAGCACAAACGGTACTGCTTCTCAGCGCTCTCCACCTCGGCGCAAGCATCTGTCCTTGGATATGCAGCCACTTAAGATGGCTCTGCTGTTTCTCAGCTCCAAAAAAGTTGTTATCATCCCCTTCCTCCTGTTTTGTTCTTACACCTTCATATATCTTAACACGCCATTCCCCTTTTCACAGGATTTAGGAAGCAGCAGTGGTAAATGTATGGGTTCAATCCACTGTCTTTAATGGGAATCCTTCAGCACTTCTATTTTAGAAAAAGTCTGAAGGATGTACATTCAGCCTGGGCATAGTGGCTCATGCCAGTAATCTCAGCACTTTGGGAGGCTGAGATGGGCAGATCACCTGAGCTCAGGAGTTTGAGATCAGCCTGAGCAACATGGCAAAACCCACCTGTCTCTACAAAAAAAAACGCAAAAATTACCCAGGCATCATGGCACGCACCTGTAGTCCCAGCTAATGGGGAGGCTGAGGCAGGAGAATTATTTGAGTCTGGGAGATGGAGGTTGCAGTGAGCCAAGACCATGCCGCTGCACTCTGGCCTGTGTGACAGAGTAAGACCCTGTCTCAAAAAAAAAAAAGAGTACATACAAAAGACTCATTTTAGAATATTCTTACTTATTAAAGCTGGAGTAATAGCATAATTTCTAATTTGCTTTTCAAAATAATTTCTTGGCTAAGAAATTTACAAGTAATTTTTTTAAATAGTGAGGTCCCTTACTATTAAAATGAATTGCATGTTTTAATGCTACGTGAACTTTCTTCCTCCCCCACTGTGAATTTTCTTTTTTTTTTTTTTTTTTTTTTTTGGTCTGGGGTGGAACTTTAATTTTGATTTCTTTTTTTTTTTTTGAAAGAAAGAAAAAGAGAAAGGGGGAGAGAGAACAGGAGTCTTGTTCTATTGCCCAGGCTGGAATGCAATCTAAAAAATAGGTTTTAAAAATGTCTTTTATGCTGATAATTGTGCTTAACAGCAGAGACAGGAAGGAATAAGAGAAGAAAATAACAAACAAACAGCCAACCAATATTTCATTTAAGTCTGTGAAATGCTGTGCAAATGCTGAGGAATGATTTACTTCCAATTATGTGGTCACTTTTAAAATAGGTGTAATGTGATACTGAGAAAAATGTATGTTCTGTGGACCTGGGGTGAAGAATTCTAGGGCTCCAGACACTCCGAGGGCCAGGGGAATTTTGACATTCTGGTTGTTACTTAAGTGGTTCACAAAAGTCAAGATTAGCATTGGTTTACACATTGTCTGGGTAGGGTGGCGATCACAGTCCTTAATTACTTATTCACATTTGGGTTATAGAGAGCAGTTTCTTTCTTTATTTTTCTTTCTTTCTTTTTTTTAATCAATGAGAGCTTGTAACGTTGCTCAGGTTGGCCTTGAACTCATGGCCTCGCCTCCTCAAGTGCCAGGACATCTGGCTGGAGCCACTGCGGCCCCCAGAGCAGTTTCAACAGAAAGTTGAGGTATGGTTAAGATATGCTGTTTTATGGGGCTTTTTACCATGTCACAATTGACTCCTGTTGTTGCATTGATCCTTTTATCATTATGTAATGTTCTTCTTTGTTTCTTTTAGTCTTTCTTACTATTAAAGTCTATTTTGTCAGAGTCGAAAGTTACAACTCCTCTTTTGTTTTTTGTTTTTTGGTTTTTCGTTTTTCTTTTTTTTTTTTTTTTGCTCTCCATTTGATTGATAAGTCTTCCACCAATCCTTTGTTTTGAGTCTTTGTGTGTCCTTGCTTATAAGATGGATCTGGATACAGCATACCGATGGATTTTGACTTTTTATTCAATTTGCCTGTCTGTGTCTTTGATTGGGGCATTTAATCCATTTAAATTTAGGATTAATATTGATATTTGTGAGTTCAATATTGTCGTTTAACGCTAGCTGGCTATTTTGCCCATTAGTTGATATAGATTCTTCGTTATGGAGATACTCTTCACCTTTTGGTTAGTTTTTGGGATGACTGACACTGCTGGTTCCTTTCTGTGTATAGTGCTTCTTTCAGAAGCTCTTGTAAAGCAGGCCTGGTGGTAATGAAATTTCTGAGTGCTTGCTTGTTTGCAGAAAAATTATATTTTTCCTTCATTTATGAAGCTTAGTTTGGCTGGCTATGAGATTCTTTTCTTTGAGGATATTGACTATTGACCTCCACTCTCTTGCAGTCTGTGGGGTTTCTGCTGAGAGATCTGCTGTAAGTCTGATAGGCTTCCCTTTATGGGTAATGACCTTTCTCTCTACCTGCCCTTAGAATTTTCTCCTTTACTTCAACTCTGGTGAATCTAACGATTATGTGTCTTGAGGTTGCTCTACTTGAGGAATATCTTTGTGGTGTTCTCTTTATTACCTGGAGTATTGTCCCGCATTACTAGCCCACCATGAATTTTCTTCTCTCTTTAAGAAGTAATGCTCCAGAGAGAATGTAAAATTATATATAGTTGTGTATGAATTATATGTCATAGGATTACATATAATTATATGTAAATATATATATATTTTTTGAGATGGAGTTTCGCTCTTGTTACCCAGGCTGGAGTGCAATGGCGAGATCTCGGCTCACCGCAACCTCTGCCTCCTGGGTTCAGGCAATTCTCCTGCCTCAGCCTCCTGAGTAGCTGGGATTACAGGCACACGCCACCACGCCCAGCTAACTTTTTGTATTTTTAGTAGAGACTGGGTTTCACCATGTTGACCAGGATGGTCTCGATCTCTTGACCTTATGATCCACCCATCTCGGCCTCCCAAAGTGCTGGGATTACAGGCATGAGCCACCGTGCCCAGCCCGTAAATATAATTATAACTTTGATACATGTTCACTACACAAAACTTGGAAAAAAATAAACAAGTATAGGAGAAACTTCAAAATCAACTGTATTCTCAACAACTACAGAAAGCTTAACTGAAGATTTGCCCATATCCATGGCTAAGAACCAGGGTACCTACACATCTGTACCATTTTTAAATTGGCATTTTTTAAAAAGTGGATCCAGCTGGGCATGATGGCTTATGGCTGTAATCCTAGCGCTTAGGGAGGCTGAGGTGGACAGATCACAAGGTCAGGAGATTGACACCATCCTGGCCAACATGGTGAAACCCCGTCTCTACTAACAATGCAAAAATTAACTGGGCATGGTGGCACGTGCCTGTAGTCTCAGCTACTCGAGAGACTGAGGCAGGAGAATGGCTTGAACCCAGAAAGTGGAGGTTTCAGTGAGCCAAGATCATGCCACTGCATTCCAGCCTGGGTGACAGAGTGAGACCCTGTCTCAAAAAAAACAAAAAAAAAGTGGATCCAATTTTAGAAGTTTGAAATCTAGGTTATAAGCCTAGATTTTCTAGAGGAATTCTTCTCTATAAAGGGAAACACTGCAGTAATGGGTTTAAGTGCATTGATTCATTAAGCATATTTGTTTGTTCAATGATAAGACTATTGCATGTAGTTCATGTCGGCCCCTGTCACACATAGTGCCCTTTGCAGTGATTCATGCCTGCCAGCATTGCCTCTCTTGCCTTTAGGCTTGCAATTTGGAAATCACTTTATTTGAACTAAAGCCTTTAGTCGAGATGAAAATGTGTTAATTGCTCTGGTTACAGACAGAATAGTAGCAGGAAAAAACAATCCGAAACATTTATGGATGATATCTTTGTTGATATTTTAAACCTGTCAGTTACCTTTCTAGCCTAATAAGAATGCCTTGATAAAGCCCCATTCTTGGAAATTTTGTTTTTCATAAATGTGCTTGGGTTTTATAAGTCCTGCTTTGCCTACCACCTGACCAAATTCAGTACAGACTTTTACATATAAAAACCTGTGGTTAAGACAAAATGTAGTCTTTCAACCACAGACAGCTTCTGAAAGTAATGTCTAGGCTAGAGTTCATTCATATTTACTATTTACGCTTTCATTTAACAAACACATGCTGAGATCCTGCTTTTTGCCGGACTTAGTACCGATTGCTCTCTCCTGAGCATCCTTCTTAAATCAAAGAGAATATTCATTGCTAGGGAAGGGAAAAAAAGGTGGAGGAAAAAAAAATAGATGGCAAGAATGTGGTAGGAACCCTGTCCCAAACACCCAAGGGTTTTCAGAATAAGAAAGAGGTTAACAATCTACATAGAGCAACTGTAATTAGAAATGGGAAGATGGCCTCCAAGATCACAGGAAGCCTGTGTCAGATTCAGAGCACGACCATTAGCAATATGAATATCTACTGCCCACAGTCATCACTGGCACTAGACTCTAGGAAGGAATTCTACATTTACATGGTGCTTAATGGGGATGTGAGGCTCTCAGAGGTAGAAAACTAGGTAGGCACAAACAATGCCCACACAGGCCTCATTTACACCTGTTTAATCCAAAGTTCCAATAGAAATCGTTAACTGGTTTCCTAGCCTTGCAAGATCCAGCACAAATTAGAAGAGTGTTCTAGAAGGAATAGAAGTGGAAATATCGATCACAGTAAGAACAGGCAGCTAGATGTATATTGGCAAGAGGGCAGATAAATGGGAGGATGTGAGAAGTCAGAAAGCCTATTGCAACCCCATTTTGCAGCGCAGCAAAGATCCCCAGTAGCTCTCTCTGGAGGCACTCGTGTATATATTATCAAAGACTCCGCAAGAAAAGACAATTCACTTTAAGACAGCAAATAAACAAATAAACAAAAATGCGGGGTTGCCATTCCCAGTCCATTTATCTGGAAGAGTTCGGCCTCATTTGGCCGCCTGTGTTTTTTCTGAAGCCCCGATGGGGTCATTACAAAGCTCCATAGGTTCCAAATGTATTTGCATAATGATAGATGCCGTCTCCCTGCCTGACAATGAAGAAGCAGCAATTTAAAAATTATGGTGTCAGCCAGGCATGGGGGCTCTCGCCTGTAATCCCAGCACTTTGGGATGTCAAGGTGGGCAGATAACCTGAGGTCAGGAGTTCGAGACCATCCTGACCAACATGGTGAAATTCCATCTCTACTAAAAATACAAAATTAGCCAGGCGTGGTGGTGCATGCCTGTAATTCCAGCTACTCAGGAAGCTGAGCCAGGAGAATCACTTGAACTCGGGAGACAGAGGTTGCAGTGAGCCGAGATCATGTCACCTCCAGTCTGGGCAACAAAAGCAAAACTCTGTCTCAAAAAATGTATATATATCATGATGTGATTCTTTTGAGGAAGTGTACTAGAAATCTAGAATCGGGCCAAGTGCCATGGCTGACGCCTGTAATCCTAACACTTTGGAAGGTTGAGATGGGAGGGTTACTTGAGGCCAAGAGTTCAAGATCAGCCTGGGCAGCACAGCAAGACTCTGGTCTCTAAAAAAAAAAATTTTTTTTTTAATTAAAAAATAATCTATCTTATTAAGGTAAACTGCAGTCCTGTTCCCGATCTTAGTATCAAAGCTATGTTAGAGCCCGCTTGGGATTCACACCTCCTGTAGTGAACAAGTTTGCTGTAACAGTAAATAAAGTCTTGGTTTCCCTGAGCTCATTTCTAAATCCATCTTCCTCCAAGGTGATGGCTAGCATGCTTCTTTATCCTGAAGGGATGGCCTTTTCATCCATTTCTCATTCAGACACATCCGCTTTCGAAATGCTTTTCTTGGGAGGGTGGCTGGGATGGCCATTACTCTGAGGATCTGCCTCCGGTAGAGCCTAGATCTTAAAATCAGGAGAGATTTTTGCAGATCGATCAGTTGCTGTGAAAGATACCTGAGCTAGTTGGCTCACATTCCACATCCATCAAACCACCCCGTGCAGAGAAGTCACCCTGCTGTCGCCTGCTTGGCTTGCCCTGCCTCTCGCCATTCTCATTTCATTAGCAATGTGAATGTTCACACCCTTCAATGTGCATATGATGGGTGTTAATGAGCATAACCCATCTGTGGAGCGTGTGTGATTTTTTTGTCTAATAAACAGGCAGTAAACAAGAGGAAGGGAAAAGCTATTAACTGAGGGCATCTGAGAAAACAAAAAGCAAGCAAGGTATGACTCCGATTGATTGGTCAGTGAATCCCAAAGGGTCAGAAACTTCCTAAACTGGTTTCGGTGTTTCTCGCTAGGTGTTTCGACAATTAGGACCCTGGATAGTCCCACCTACCCAAAAGCATTCAAATTAGGCATGCTTTTAACAAAGCAGGTGGCGTGGCATGTAAATTGTAGGAACACTGTTAACCTTTGCAAATGAGTTTCATGGTCCGAATGGGTAATTACATATTTCGTTCCATTAGTAGCTACAAACCCATCAAGATTCTACATCCTGCTCTTGAGTTTCAATCTCCATGTGACAAGAGGGATTTATTATGAGAGGGCAGAGGGAAAAGAGGAACACCACCCTCTCTTTCTCTGCAACAGAATGATGGTCAGAAAGGAACAGATCAAAGGAATAAACCCGCTCTCCTGTTAGCTTACCAATTCTGCCCTGCATTTTCCGAGTTATCGGTGATCAAAACATGGGAAAAGGAATTAGAACCTCTTCTCCTGAAGGTGTAACGACTTCCCCATAAAGCATGCTTTGGATTGCGTTACAAGCTATTCCTGAAGAATTTATGATCTAAGATACTGTCTGTCAGTGTAGGCCATTTGTCCGTGAGGGGAGGGACTGATAAATCAGCTATTAACATAGATAAGAAAGCATATCGATTGAGTTGACTTTTTCTTTAGTAATATGCTAGACAGCAGTGATGCCTGGAAGATACGCTCTGTCATTAAGAACTACTTTCCCCTTTACATTTCGTGAAGACTCTCGCATGTTTTATTCTGGCAAAATAGATTGAGGCTAAAATCCCATAGAAAAGGTCATCATATTGTGATCCTATATCTTTATCATAAAAGTGAATTCGAGGGAAATTTATACAATTTTTCAGTACGAAAATTAAGATATCAAAACACTTTTTGTAGTGTTTTTTCACTATCTCCAAGGTTGATTTCATCATCTTAAAAACCCTGTGGGTAGAATCAGTCTGCTAGGTCAGGGGTCCCCAACCCATGGACACCTACCATGGCCTGTTAGGGACTGAGCCACACAGCTGGAGGTGAACAGCAGGCAAGCAGGCGAGGCTTCCTCTGTATTTACAGCCACTCCCCATGGCTCACATCACCACCTAAGTTCCACCTCCTGTCAAATCAGCAGCGGTATTAGATTCTCATAGGAGCGCAAACCCTATGGTGAACTGTGCATGTGAGGGATGTAGGTTGCACGCTCCTTATGAGAATCTAATGCCTGATGATCTGTCACTATCTCCCGTCACCCCCACATTGGACCACCCAGTTGCAAGAAAACCAGCTCAGGGCTCCCACTGATTCTGCATTATGGTGAGTTGTATAATTATTTCATTACATATTACAATGTAATAATAATAGAAATCAAGTGCACAATACATGGAATGTGCTTGAATCATCCCAGAACCATCCTGCACTCCCCTAGTCCATGGAAAAGTTGTCTTCCACAAGACGGGTCCTTGGTGCCAAAAAGGTTGCAGATCACTCTGCTAGGTAGAATCGCATTTTTGAGCTTGTATATTTCTTCAACAAGCACATTTTCTTTTCAGCTGGAGAAGGGAACCGCATTGCCTTAATTCCCAACTTCTCCCCCAAAGTTTTCTTGTCCAAGAAAGCTTGCATTCGAGTTGCTGATGGCTGTGCTGCCCTCCCAGGGATGATGTACAGTTTCCCACCTGGGCCATGTCACCAATGGCTAGGGTTTAGGAGGCTACAGTCAGACCTTGTGGAATAGGTCAGTCTTATTCTCTGTAGAATGTTTTCCTTGCCTGGGTTTTTTTCTTCTCTTTGGCACTAGGCTGTGGGCAGCGGCAGGCAGTGGTGGATCCAGGGTAGAGAGCTGAGACCTAACAAATTTTTAGGCTCCCACTCTTCCACCACACCTGTGCTAGACCCTGTGGTGATAACAGAGGTGAAACAGACATGCTGACTGTCATTAAAACATTTACAATCTAGACTAAGATGAAAAAATTAATTGAATACCCAGTGGAAAGTAATAAGGAATCATTTTAACTTCCTTAAAAAGTGCTGCTTTTGATTGCATTGTAAATTATTCCTGAAGACTTAATGGTCCAAGATACTATTTGTCAATGTCGGCTATTTGTCAATGAGTGGAGAGGCTGGTAAATTGGCAGTTCGTGTGATATATACGCTTTCAGAGTAAAGCGAGGTTTTTTCTAATAATGAGACATACACCCGGCCAGAGAGACCCAGGAAACCGATGCAAATACTAGAAATAGCCCCAAGTAGCAAGTGTGGCTATAGATGGGACACATGAAGGAGAGTGGTGGGGTAAGACCATGAAGGCACCAAGTACCAGGTTAAGGAATTTAGACTTTTATTTGGTAGGCAGTGGAGAGATGTCGAAACGTTTTTTCAAACAGTGGAGTACAGTGAGGAAGGCAGGAGACTTAGCAGAAGGAAATCAGGAATTCCAGCCAATGAATGTGTTTAGAGTGTAGGATTCTAAATCCAGAACAAAAATTCTTCAAAGCAGCAGCAAAGGGTTTGGCTCTGATTCAGCCTCTGTGGTTATACTCCTGCCATCAAGGAGCTGGCTTGGGGGTGGACAGAGGCTGGTGGCGGAGGCAGGGATGGAGAGACAGAGATGAGTTTTCCCAAAGCAGAAGGGGAAGGTTTTGCAATCTAGCACACCATGAGGTCAGATTTATCAAACAAGATTATTTGTTAATGACCACAGTTATTTCTCATTTAAATGAAGCAATACATACACTGTGTCCAAAACACTCCCCAAAGCAGCATTGAGCTGATGCAAAGATTGGTCCATTCTCCCAGCAAAAAGAAGTCTCGACATCCCAGGTAGAAGGGATTCATGTATTTTACAAAACGTGTTCAATGCAATCATCAGGCAAATACTCTTTTCATGTTTTCTTGACACGCTGAGAATAAACTTGCCTCGAAGCAGTATCTCAATCTAGGCACATTATTATAGAGTAAAAGAAGACAGGAAAGAGAGAGAGGACAGAAAAAAATATTTAATCACGTATGAACTGCAAAAGAATTCTAGCTGAGGTTCTTGGAACTATAAAATCTTTTTTTTTTCTTGAGATGGAACTATAAAATCTTTTTTTTTTTTTTTTGAGCTAGAGTGTGGAGTGCAGTGGTGTGATCTCAGCCCACCTCCTGGGTTCAAGAGATTCTCATGCCTCAGCACCCACCCCCGAGTAGCTGGGATTACAGGAGCACACTACCATGCCTGGCTAATTTTTTGTATTTTTAATAGAAACGGGGTTTCACTATATTGGCCAGGTTGGTCTCAAACTCCTGACCTCAGGTGATCCACCCCCTTGGCCTCCCAAGTGCTAGTATTATAGGCATGAGCCACTGCACCCAGCCAAGAACTATAAATTCTTGAAATTGGAGAGGAACCATCAAAAAAGAAACCCTAAGCCGTGTGACCCTATGTCAACCTACATCTCTACTCCCTCTGCCACACTAGGCATTTCATATTCTGATGGAAACTCAAGACACATGTGTAATAAAAAATATTCCCCATGGTGAAACCCCGTCTCTACTAAAAATACAAAAAATTAGCTGGGCATGGTGGTGTGTGCCTGTAATCCCAGCCACTCGGGAGACTGAGGCAGGAGAATTGCCTGAACCCAGGAGGCGGAGGTTGCGGTGAGCCGAGATCGCGCCATTGCACTCCAGCCTGGGTAACAAGAGCGAAACTCTGTCTCAGAAAAAAAGTATTCCCACTAGAGCATGGTAGCCATAACCTACCACATTTTTGGTATAAAATAGAAACATACTACTAGATGTAAACATGTATATGCTTAAGTCTAACCTCTCTAGGATAACTGTTTTGTAAGTGGATTTTACTAAAACTCTAAAGCCGGATGCCAAAGAAATGGTCCTCTATTGAAGTTGTTCTTGGCCATGTCTAGGACCAAGGAGTTCATCCTTTTGTCTGGAATCGAGGATTTCATTTTCTGCTGTCATATATTTACATCTGCTAAGATTCTTTTGAGCCGTCCACAGTCGAGTTATATATCATTTCATCCAACCTTACTTCTCTTTTCCCACTCCAAAGACCTCCATTCAAGCTGTTCAAGCTCTCACCTAAATAAGTGTAGTTTTTATTTTTTCTTTTGCAAATTTTTTCCTCACCTCTAAGTTTTATTCAGGGACTACCATTCTTCCCTCTCCTCATCAATCCATCCTTCAAAGCCCAGGTTGAAATTTGCCCCCTCCCCGAAATCACCCCGAAAATGTGCCAGATCATTCAGATCTCTGCCATCTCTGAAGTTTTTTCTGTTGGTTTTGTTTTTTAAGATGGAGTCTCGCTCTGTAGCCCAGGCTGGAGTGCAGTGGCACAGTCTTGGCCCACTACAACCTCTGCCTTCTGGGTCCCGGGTCAAGTGATTCTCCTGCCTCAGCCTTCCAAGTAGCTACAATTACAGGTATGCGCCACCATGCCCAGCTAATTTTTGTATTTTTAGTAGAGATGGGGTTTCACCATGTTGGCCAGGCTGGTCTTGAACTCCTGACCTCGTGATCCACCCGCCTTGGCCTCCCAAAGTGCTGGGATTACAAGCATGAGCCACCGCGCCCGGCCATCTCTGAGTATTATAAATCAAATTGTTAGTGGCATTCATTTGAATAAGAATAATAAATACATCACTATTGTGATAATCACAACAATGCCTGGTGCTGTTGGAAGGTGCTTTACCTATGTTACCTCTTATCCAGACAATCCTGTCCTATCACCCCCATTTTGCAGGAGAAGAAATCGAGGTTCATAAAGGTTAAATAACTAGTCCAGGGTCCCATAGCTAGCAAGCGATAGACATAATCACGGTTCAAACACAGACCCTACAGGCTTGAAAATCCATGGTCCTCCTTTTGTGCCATATGGCTTTCCAATTATGGATCTCTTGCATTATTTTTTAACAAACCTATTTTGTGCATGATTCTAAGAGGTAGTACACTTTCTTTTTAACGTTTGCCTCATTATCCCATGATGCCTACTTTTCACTTTGCTAAACCCACGGGAAGTCTCTGGTTAATATTAGAGAAATCGAATTGAATTCCTGTCATTTGGGCCCTTTTCTGGAGTTCCTCTTCTTCCATGGACGAGTCATCCCATTACATCTAACTCTGTTGGACAAATTGCCTCTTCCTCAATTGTATGTGAATCGTTTTCAATCCACTTTGCTGAAATCTAATAGTCACCATCTGTGTCTGCAATATAAATGTGGACTCTTGAAAACACTGACATTTGTGGGTGAGAAATTAGAGGACGGTAAAATAAATCACTGGAACTGTGAAGGGGGAGAAGCTGTGAAGAGGCATTCCCCATTCTGCTGTCCATGGGTCAACCTTTCCAGCCTGCCTGTTTCTCAGACTGAGTGAGACTTGTCTCTGAAGCCCTATTTTTTTTTTTTTAAATGAAGTTTCACTCTTTTGCCCAGGCTCCAGTGCAGCTCACTGCAGCCTCCACCTCCTGGGTTCAAATGAGTTTCCTGCCTCAGCCTCCTGAGTAGCTGGGATTACAGTTGCACCACCACACCCCGCTATTTTTTGTATTTTTCATGGAAACAAGATTTCACCATGTCGGCCAGGCTGGTCTCGAACTCCTGACCTCAGGTGATCCACCCACCTCAACCTCTCAAAGTGCTAGGATTACAGGCATGAGCCACCGCTCCTGGCCTCTGAAGCCCTATTTAATCTTCCAAATGAAGGTGATATGTCCCAGGCCTCGTACATAGACCACAACTCACAAAGTGGCAGGGGAGCAGGAACAAAGGGACCTGGGCATGCCCTGGAAAGTAATCTACCTCCTTACTCAAATGTCTCCTCAGCCAGGCACAGTGGCTCATGCCTGTAATCCCAGCACTTTAAGAGGCCGAGACGGGTGGATTACTTGAGTGGAGTGGTCAGGAGCTTGAGACAAGCCTGGCCATCATGGTGAAACCCCATCTCTACTAAAAATACAAAAATTAGCTGGGCACGGTGGCAGGTGCCTGTAATCCCAGCTACTCAGGAGGCTGAGGCAGGAGAATCACTTGAACCTGGGAGGCGGAGGTTGCAGTGAGCTGATGTCGCAGCACTGCACTCAAGCTCGGGCAACAGAGTGAGACTCCATCTCAGAAAAGAAAGAGAGAGTATGAATTTGGGTCTGTTTTGTTCCATGCCAGATACTCAGTACCCATAACGGTGTTAGACACAGAGGACATGTGTTAGAATGAATGAAATTATTTATAAGCAGAATATTTAAGAGTGTTGAGAAGCCATACCCCTTGTAATCAGGCAGAGAGGAAGGTTAAAAACCCACAACACTTACTTTTGTGTTGTGTTGAACCCATTGAAAATATCTGTGTCAAACTGATTCATTACCTCGGTTTTACAGAATCAGCTTTTAACATACATAGCAAATTCTATATGCTAGCCAATGGCAAGCCAGTTCTCAAGCAAGGTCATGCTTGTAAAATAAATGACCAAGTTTTTGTCTTTTCTTTTGTATAAGATTCTAGCTCTTCTAAAGCAGTGATATAGAACCTCCTTAAATACAAATTTAAGCATCTTTTCACCTTTACAGCCTCAGTACCTGTTTATAAAAATAGTTTTGTAAGAAAAACAGTGTCTATTGGTGCTCTAAGAGTAGATGATAAAGACCTATCCTTGTGTGACCTTCGGATAGAAAAGTAATCTGAGGTTCCAGAACCCACCTAGTTTTTAGCTTCATTTGTTTGTCTAACTTAAGGACGTGAGTCACAACTAACAAAGGCCATCTGGTGCTGTTCTTCCCTCCTAGGAGAATGTCTCCAGAAGTACATAAAGGGAACGATCTCCATGCAAGCTACTCTCAGTTTCAAAAAAAAAAAAACATTTCAGCATCTAATTGAGAGGGTTGCACAGGAGATACTCAAAGGCTCTATTTGCCATGTGTCTGCCTCTCCAGCCCAGCCATGACCCCAAACCAACAGATTTATTTTAAGGCAGCAGCATATAAACATGGAACTTTTCAAACTAGCAAGTTGGGAAAACCTCGTGATTAGCAAATCTGCTAGCACATAACAAAAGCTGGTGGGTGCCTTCCCAGCAGCCAGCTCCTCTTTCTCCTACCTCATAGTACCCCAGTTATTTTCAGGCATCCACCCTCCTCCACACAGCCAAGAACTTCAGGGAGGCTATTTCCTTGCCCAGCCCCGAGGAGCACAGTATGGAAGGGGAAAGAGAGAGGTTCATGGCTGCTACCAAGAAGCCATGCATCCGCTAATAAACTTCTCTAACTGAGCATGCCCCAGGTGAAACACACTCCAGTACCCCCTTCTGCTTTGGGACTTCCCTGTTGCCTTGCTCCACCCCAGAGACTCTCAACCCTCACTGCAAATTACTGCCACGTGGGGAGCTTTTTTAAAAACCTGCAGACACCCAAGTGCACCCAAGAGAGCCTGTTTCAATAGACCTGTGCATACAGGTTTGTTTTTTTGTTTTTAAGTTCTCTGGGTGATTGTAATGTGCAGCCAACAATGAGAAGTGTTATACTAATCCCATGACTTTGACCTTGTCTTTGAGATGCTTTGGGAGAGCTTGGCGCTCAGGACCATCTTTGAGGATCTTTTCCATCATCCAGAGGGAAGCTGGATCTTAGAGTCTGGCCCCTTGGTGATGGGTCCTGATGTTTTTTCCTTATGTATGGACTTCATGGTCTGCCCTGTCCAATAAAATAGACACTTTTTCTATATGTAATTCTCCTCATCCCTTTAGGGTCTCTGTTCATAACCACCTGCCCTTCCATCTTGCTGCCTCACTTCTCACTCCCATGATTCTGGACCAAACCAACCAGCATTCCTCTAGTCTTTTCTTGGAAGGATTTGAAATGGGGGAAGCAGCTTTTCAGGAAAGAATAAACAGGGCAAATGGACTCAAGAACCTCTGTAGAGCTGTGTTGATTCAGGGCAAGTGTGGGCCACAGTTTTGGTATTCAGACCCAGGTAAACAGGGCAGCTTCCTTCCACCCAGACGCACTTGGTGTTCACACCCAGGTAAACAGGGCAGCTTCCTTCCACCCAGACGCACTTGGTGTTCACACCCAGGTAAACAGGGCAGCTTCCTTCCACCCAGACGCACTTGGTGTTCACACCCAGGTAAACAGGGCAGCTTCCTTCCACCCAGACGCACTTGGTGTTCACACCCAGGTAAACAGGGCAGCTTCCTTCCACCCAGACGCACTTGGTGTTCACACCCAGGTAAACAGGGCAGCTTCCTTCCACCCAGACGCACTTGGTGTTCACACCCAGGTAAACAGGGCAGCTTCCTTCCACCCAGACGCACTTGGTGTTCACACCCAGGTAAACAGGGCAGCTTCCTTCCACCTAGACACATGCTCCCCTCTGGAAGAGCCAGGTATGTGCTGGGCTCACGGTGGCTTTCTCATCCAGGCAGCATCTAGTTTCTTGTGGATGTTGCTGCATCCCAACTACCTAGCAGATTACATGAAGGGATAAAATCCCTAACACTGCAAAGAATGAACCCATAGGGAATGGCAGCCTCACTACTTCCAGGGTCTGCTGCAGTGGCCCGTGGGCAGCTAGACTGGCCTGTACATGACCAACCCTGGTGGATGCCTGCATGAATGTGCCACCATCTACCCTGTGGTAAGTGGAACTCCAACATGATGTACCTTTGCCTGTTGATTTCCAAGGAGAATTATTTTAGCATTTCAACATTTAGCTCAAGAGCTGGCAAGTGGGGTATGGGAAGGCTTTCAGGTGGAGAAAGGGAAAGGCTGGGGTGTGCCAAGACTAGAGCTTATTGGCCCGGGAAAGCTGGAGGAGGGCTGCCTGACACAGGAGGCATCCTGTGTGCTTGGGTAGAAAGTATATTTGGCTCCCTCTGTTTGCACCAAAGTTGGGAGCAGAGATGAATTCGGGAACCTGGCATTTACTGATTAAGTCCTGACCACTTGGAGCCAGCTTCCGTGAATGTCTGCTGCAGGTTGTGGGTCAGCATGCCGTTGTCACAGGTGGCCAGGCTGTTGTCTGTAGATTCCATCTCTTGGTGCTAGGCCTTGGGGCCAGGAACTTGTAGGGAGGGTTTTCTCAAGACCTGGGTTATAGAACCACCATCGAGGTTCACAAAGCTCATATCCAACCTCAGTTGGGGCTGGGTCACAGAGAGTTCATTCAAGTGCTCCAGGCATCTGGCTTAGGCTCATTCTTCCTAGAAACACCCAAACCATCACGGGGAATTGAATTCAAGCCACTATTCCCTCACTGTGTTCTCCACACTACTGCTGCTTCCTGGGTCTGCTGGCCCCCTCCCTGTATGCAGCAGATTCTGAACCCTGGACCAGGAGCCCCAGCAGGCTCCCCAGGACCACAGATCCTGTCTGACCTTGGGGATTCTCTGGTGTTTCTGAAATTGCTGAAAGCTTCCAATCACCATTGCTATGTTATTTGCTAGTCAACTAAAAAGTTAAACTCCATTTTTATATAGTCTAGACTGGAAGAGAGGAAGAAACACTCTAGAAGCATCAGAGACTCAAGAAAATGCCTGTTAGGAAGTTATGTATATCAAGAAGTCCATGGTGGTTCAAGCTCATTCACTCTTCATTCATTCCACTGACAGTCACAGACAGCCCCCTGTGGGCCAGGCACATGGTGAGAGGGAGACAGTCTTCTACGAGGAGGATGGGGAAGATCTGGGAACAGTGCAGGAACAGATGTGCGGGCCGTGGGTTGCAGTATAATAGGAACACAGGACAGGGGCTGAAGATGGCCCAGGATTCGAGTTATGAGGCCAGGGCTGTACTATTAGCAACCAAGGGGACCTGGAAAGGATTGGAAGGGGAAGGTCTTTAGGAGAGAGGCTCCTGGTAGGTTCTGTGTGATCAATAGTCCCAAGGGTCAAAAATATCAACAGTGACAGTCACTGCTGGGATCATTCTCCCTCACAGGTTATGAACACTTCTGTAAGTTGTTTTCAGTGACAGGGACACTCTTCATCCAGTGTTATGCCTGACTAACTCTGACTCATTGTTCAAGTGAAGAGATATCTTGCCACCCTCAAAACTTCCCTAATGTACACCCACTGGGCCAGGGCCTGCCCCAGAGCTCCCCAATGCCACCATCACTTCCCCAGTGCAAGCCCTTACCCCTGCCTGGCCTGTTGGGGTTGTCACCCTCACTAGCCAGCAGCATGCCTGCCCCACAGGGGTACCCAGCAGATATAGTTTGAGACACAAATGGATAGACTGGTTGGATGAATGGAATGGATGGATGGACCGAATGGATGGAATGGGTAGATGGAATGGATGGATGGAGTGAATAGATGGAATGGATAGATGGAGTGGATGGGTGGAATAGATGGATGGAATGGATGGATGGAATAGATAGATGGAATGGATGGATGGAATGGACAGATGGATGGATGCAATGGATGGATAGAATAGATGGAGTAGATGGATCGAGTGTAAGGATGGAATGGATGGATGCAATGGATGGATAGAATAGATGGAGTAGATGGATGGAGTGTAAGGATGGAATGAATGGGTGGAATGGACGGAATGGATGGGTGGAATGGACAGGTGGATGGAATGGATGGCTGGGATGGATGGATGGATGGAATGGATGGAATGGACAGATGGGATGGATGGATGGAATGGATGTTTGCAATGGATGGATGGAATAGATAAATGGAGTAGATGGATGGAGTGTAAGGATGGAATGGATGGATGGAATGGATAGGTGGAATGGACGGATGGAATGGATGGCTGGGATCGATGGATGGAATGGACAGATTGGATGGATGGGTGGAATGGATGTTTGCAATGGATGAATGGAATAGATAGATGGAGTAGATGGATGGAGTATAAGGATGGAATGGATGGGTGGAATGGGCAGATGGATGGAATGGATGGCTGGGATGGATGGATGGAATGGATGGAATGGACAGATGGGATGGATGGATGGAATGGATAGATGGAATGGACAGATGGATGGAATGGATGGATGGAATCAATGGATGGATGGATGGATGGATGGATGGAGTAGAAGGATGGAGTAGTTGGATGAAATGGACGGATGGCGTAAAAGGATGGAGTGCAAGGAGTGGATAAATGAATGGAATGGATGACGGAGTGGACAGATAGAATGAATGGATAGAATTGACAGGTGGAATGGATAGATGAATGGATGGATAGGATTGGCAGATGGAATGGACAGATGAAATAGATGGATAGAACGGCCTCCTCTTTGTCTAAAACCCTCAGTAGCTATGAATTCCTCCAACAACTAACACAGACTGCTGGGCACATGATCACATTCAGTAAGTGGTGTGAGAAGGCAGGAGGGAGGAAATGGAGCTGCCTGCCTGCCTGCCTCACAAGCGGCCTTTCACCATTTTGATCACAATTCCTTTCCTCCCAGACCAAGTTGGATGGTGGTTCATGAGGGCACTGGAGGGGCCGAAGAGATTGCCGTCATTTGGTCAAATCCAGGGCCTTTTTTACCCGGTAAAATCATGACAAACTAAGAGAACAACAACAACAAAAACTATAAACATTTGGCTCAACTAAGTAAAAATCATAATTCTATAATCATTTTAAGCTGTGCAACCATTGTACAACATTGAATATATGTATATTAATGCCAGGTATGTCTTATTTGCTTATGACATGAAATTCTGGCTTCTGTGTATTCCACCTTCCTATTTTATTCTTAGGATAATAGGATACAATATGATGCTTTGCTCATAGTTAGAGGAAGCCTTGATTTGAACAAGCAGTTCAGAGAGAAAGGATCTTGGGCTTGGCAAGGGCAGGGGCCTCTGGCATTTTGAGAAAAACAAATTGAGTCTCAGTTTATTTTATAAAAATCTTGACCCAGAGCAAGGGCCTTCTGAATTCCCGCCCTGTTTATGTATGATAATTATTACAGATTGGACTTAGTAGTAGCAAAATACAGTGCTGTATTCTGGATACTAAAACAAACTAATTCTCCCTGCTAAGTAAGAAAAATTCCACACATTATCATCAGTCAGACATGGAAAGAGGTTTTTCAGGGGAAGAGAGAGAAGCGTTCTTCATGTCATTTAAAATTAAACCAGGCCATCCATTTATCTGCCACTCAGGCTGTTTTTCCTTTTTTGAATGATGCTTCAGGGTTCCACACTAGAAATGGGGAGGGTGGATGTAGAACAGCTTGTCAATGTAATTGTTTTACTATAAGTCTGCAAAAAAAGAAACAGAGCCTAAATCAAGTATAAAATAGAATCACAGAGGCCAGGTGCGGTGTCTCACACCTGTAATCCCAGCACTTTGGGAGGCCGAGGCCGATGGATCATGAAGTCAGGAGATGGAGACCCTCCTGGCCAACATGGTGAAACCCTGTCTCTACTAAAAATACAAAAAAAAAAATTAGCTGGTTGTGGTGGCACATGTTGGGTAATCCCAGCTACTCAGGAGGCTGAGCTGGGATAATTGCTTGAACCTAGGAGGTAGAGATTGCAGTGAGTCATGATCACACCACTACACTCCAGCCTGGGAAACAGAGCAAGACTCTGTCTCAAAAAAAAAAATGTGAGTAGTGCTGCAATGAACATGATGGCATATCCTTTATCACCATGTTGCCCAAAGATTTTTTTCAGATTTCAGTGGCCTGCTCCCCTGACAGTCTTAACAGCCCTGCTCCTCCAAACACAGCTGTATGGAGAGAGATGTCCATCACAGTGATGTTTATACAAAAACATCAAAACACTCATTTTTTTAGGCTGGATGCGATGGTCGTAATCCCAGCACTTTAGGAGGCCAAAGTGGGCGGACCACCTGAGGTCAGGAGTTGGACACCAGCCTGGCCAACATGGCGAAACCCTGTCTCTACTAAAAATACAAAAATTAGCCAGGCGTGGTGGTGCACACCTGTAGTCCCAGCTACTCTAGGGAGGCCGAGGCGGGAGAATCACTTGAACCTGGGAGGCAGAGGTTGCAGTGAGCTGAGATCACGCCACTGCACTCCAGCCTGGGCAACAGATCAGACTCTGTCTTAGGAAAAAAAAAACCCCCATGACTGGGCCAACGTTATGGAACATTTTGGTGTCTTTTCCTACTGCTGAAAATTGAATAGAAAGGCATGAGGTAATCTCATGTTGTCACTATGAAAGCCTAACAGAAATGACAGAAAACATCACACAGGATCAGCTACTTTGCTGGGGTCCTCCTGAATCCCAGAAATTCAGTTCAGCAATGTCACTGAGCTCACCTGACTACAGGGAAAGGAGTTCATATTTAGATGGTTGTAAAAATATTGACCCTAACAGAAAAAGATTCCCTGCAGCCAGAAGAGATGGCATGAAGTCAGGTATGAACTTCTAGAGAGGCTTTTTCTGTGCTGTGCAAAAATGTATGCTTACCCAATTTCCCGGGCCTTCAGGTACAGTAAGGAATGCTGGTGGTGGACAATCTGCAAGTGAGGACACTGGGGCCTCAAGAAAAAAATCTGACTTGTGCCACTCCTGTCACTGGTTAGTGGCTAAGTACATCCTGATTTCTGCTCCAGAACTCTCCCCACGACACCAGACTTCCTGTCCTTGAAAGAGAGTTTTCAGTTATTCTTAGCATGACAAGTGATTGCTAGAGTTTGTGTAATTTTCATCATACTGGGACTGATGACCCCCTAAGCAGTAGTTTTGGTGGCTTCCAGAAGAGACTGTACATCTCCAACCTAATGAATGACAGCACTGTGACTGTGACCATTGATCTTATATCACAGAGAGTCCAGTGTGATCTGAGTCATGTCTGACCTGGAATTCAGGCATGTCTGGGGGTCTGGGGCCAAGAAGGTTTTGGGTTCAAGGAGGCTGTTTTCATGAGGGATCCCAGGGTCTCTTTGGAAGGAATTGATTCAAGGGAGGACAGGGCAAGAGAAACACAGTTTCACTCTCGGGGCTGAAAGCAACATGGGTTCTAGGTGCGGCATGGTAACAGTCCATCGGGTGGCCTAACGTGTAGTGATTACGTCTTTGGAAAAGCGGGCAATAAGCAAAATTCTAAATTGCTACACAATAACTTGGCAAGATAGTGGCGCAGTGGCTGTCACCGTGGATGTTGGGAATAAAAAGCAGAAAAGTTAGGAAAAGGGGTCGTCCCAGGTCATAGAGAGCCAGTGTATGCTGGTGCACCCACAGTTCTGTAGCTATGAGAAACAGCCCCACCCGCTTCTAAAGGAACCACAGCCTGCACCAGCAGCTTTAGCTGTGACCGCAGAAAGCACCCTGGCTCAGCATGGAGCACCAGGGCTCAGCATGGAGCACCCTGGCTCAGCATGGAGCACCAGGGCTCAGCATGGAGCACCCTGGCTCAGCATGGAGCACCCGGGCTCAGCATGGAGCACCAGGGCTCAGCATGGAGCACCCTGGCTCAGCATGGAGCACCAGGGCCGGCACACCTTTGCCAGGCCCCAGAAGTGCTGCCACTGCCACGATACCCAGGAAGAGAGAGATTAGCAAGTGCTTTGTACCAGAGGGGAGGGCTGCCCATGTAAGTACCTGCCTGGGAAACCCCAGCAATCACTGGGGGAGACTTTGGGAGACTAGAGAGAAGGGGCTTCTGAAAAGACACAGCCAGGGGAAACCTACTTTGATTATATCAACACTCTAATTTTAGAGGACAGTGTTTGCAGATCCTACCAATGACTCTTTGTCCTTGTGTCTATGTTTGAGGTGGAACCACTCAAAGATGGGGAAGATGAGGCACCAGGTGCCAGGCGCCTGGTCTTTGTGTCTGCACTTAGCCAGATTCCCTCTCAGCTGCATTGTGTCTGGAGGAAATAGCAGCATGACTAAGCCGATTTGTATTCTGCCAACCAAGGGAAAATATAATTAACACGGCAGCAAGACTCGGCAAGACCCATGGGAAAGTCCAAGAAGGAAAGAGCTCCCGTGGCTCAAGATGATGTCAGAGGAAAAGAGAGGCCACCCCGCTCTAATCCCACAGCAGGTCTCCTCTCTAATGCCTCTACGAATAAAGGCGAAAGACAATGAAACCCAGGCCTGCCATGCCATTGAAAAGAACACACAGCCTGTAGGAGTGATTGTGGGGATCTAGCCGACTGTGA
Source organism: Callithrix jacchus (assembly GCF_049354715.1). Lineage (NCBI taxonomy): Eukaryota > Metazoa > Chordata > Mammalia > Primates > Cebidae > Callithrix > Callithrix jacchus. The sequence continues at coordinate 99,427,144 of NC_133512.1, read as the reverse complement.
TGGGAGTTTTCACAGGATGGGAGTCTCCTGCTGCGCCAAATGCTGGCAATCACTGCTCATACCTCCAGCAGGGAGGCTGCTTTGTCAGGCTCAGCTACTCCACGCCCACTGATTAATGCAGCTCCAATAGCACACCTAGTGGAGGCAAGAGACTCCCAGACACTAGGCAGGAGTGAGACCAACTGATGTTTCAGATATACACCTAGCTTCTAATTACCTGTCAAGCGGAGGAAGATCAGTCAGACATTAGTAATTGAGAGAACTGAAATGTGAAGGCTGGTATCTATCTTCAGCCCAGCTAATCACCGCCTAAAGGGAATGCAGAGAAAACCGCCTCCTGATACATTTCATTGGCCCTTCCTTTACATTTAGTGACTCACATTTGAATTTAGAGACAATTTGCTAAGCTTTATAGATTTTGGTTTACTTAACATTATCTTAGCCTTTTTGGTACATTCAACTATAGAACTCTCAAGGTTTAAATATTTTACCTTATTTTCCATGACTTTGACAAATTTAGTGCTCAGTTCTCCTAGCTTGAAATTCCTGTATTCTTTTTAAAAAATTATATATATATATATATATTTATTTATTATTATACTTTAAGTTCTGGGGTACATGTGCAGAAGGTGCAGGTTTGTTACATAGGTATACACATGCCATGGTGGTTTGCTGCACCCATCACCCCGTCATCTACGTTAGGTATTTCTCCTAATGCTATTCCTCCCCTATCCCTCCACCCCCTGCTATCCCTCCCCTGTCCCCCACCCTCCAACAGGCCCCCACGTGTGATGTTTCCCTCCCTGTGTCCATGTGTTCTCATTGTTCAACACCCACTTGTGAGTAAGAACATGCTGTGTTTTGTTTTCTGTTCTTGTGTCAGTTTGCTGAGAATGATGGTTTCCAGCTTCATCCATGTCTCTGCAAAAGACTTGAACTCATCCTTTTTTATGGCTGCATAGTATTCCATGGTGTATATGTACCACATTTTCTTTATCCAGTCTATCACTGATGAGCATTTAGGTTGGTTCCAAGTCTTTGCTATTGTGAACAGTATTGTGAAATTCCTGTGTCTTTCCTGAAGTCGCTGAAACTAAGATGCTTAGGAGGCAGGTCACCCACCTCCCTCTCATTCTCCTTCCCTTCTTGCCTAGAGGAATTTATGTCTGTCTTCTTGCCCTGATATCTAGATATCCAGGCATTACTAGCATTACTACATTGTTTGGTTTCAATAACTGCCTTTCATTACAAAACTAGATTCATTTATTCATTCATTCTACAAAAACTAGAAGAACATTGAGGCTGGATTTGAATTCAGTGTCAGAATTGTCTTTGATTGGTTCTATCTGATTTCATAGATTTGGGGTTGAAATTTAATGACTAAGCATATAAATGTAATTTTATGCAAGATAGTACCTTAATTCTAGTCCTTATTTAATAAAGTAATGACATAATGAAATGACGTGATATCGTTTTATCTAGTTTCATCTAGAGAACTATGGAAGGAAAAATAAAAATAGTTGAAAAAGGGAGGAAGGCTGCAAATATGCAGAGGCTGGTACGCTTCTCAGAGTCATCTGTTATTAACCAGTAGCAGTGGGGATGGTCTTTAAAAAACAAAAGTTTCTGTTGCTTTTAAAAATAGATTTCCAGTGGGAAGCCTGTGAGTGCCGACTGGCTTCTGTCTAACATACACTTCCTGTTTGGTTGATGAAAAAGAAAACAAAGCTGAAAATAAAAGGTGTGTTCCAGAACAAATAGCCATTTTAATAACTAGTGGAAGCAAGAAAGTGCAGTCTAGTTTCCCATTGTCCCCAGTCTAGAGCCATTATTAAAGACTTTAATGTCACAGAACCTATATTGCAAATAGACACATTATTTAGGAAACATTTGAAACTTACTGGTTTGAACTTAAAATTTAATCATTCATGAGGAAATCAATCTTTCATATGTTTTCACATATAAAACACTCAAGTCCATTGTCAGAATCCCAATAGTGTGGAAAGAAACCTACCAGGCCAGGCTTCTCATTGCCCATTCTTTGCTAAAATATCCATTGCATTTGCTAACTGTGAAACTATGGGTAGGTTAGTATTTTCTCTGAACACTCCCAGGGGTAGTGGTAAGAGTAAAATTAGGCAACATGTAGGAAAGTTCCTAATGGAGTGGCAATCATTTATTCATTCATTCAAGAAATATTTGACTGGCCACAGTGCACGGTGCTAGGGATAACAACACAGGAGGACACTTCGCGTTTCCCTCATTCCCTCCTAACGGTGCAGCACAGACAGCCCACTAAAGCTGGGGAGGCCCCTGTTCCCTCTCCCTCTCTACTCCCCAAGTCTGTGAGAGGCATTGCTCCAGCCCCCAACGAAAGCCCTCCCCCTATAAATCCAGGCAGCTCCCTTTTATCCTGTTGCCCTGACCCACCTGCCCCCAAGGAGCTCCCTCCCTGAGCCTGTAAGACTTTCCTTCTCTCCTAGGACATGGGCTCTTGCTCTAGATTTCACATCCCAGCGCTGGCCCCAGGTAGCTGAAAACCATCACCCAGGAAACTCTTTCACAGGCAGATTCCCCGACAGCCCTGGATCTATTGGGAATCAGGTGATTTCGATGTGAAGCCAGGTTTGAGAATCACTGCTTTCAGTCACATTCTTTTTGTTTGATCTTCTCAGAATCAGCAGGCATTATTCCTCTGCTCCTCTGTCCAAGATCTGACCCTTCTCATCTGTGTCTTGCCAGTCTTGCCTCTTTAAAGCTTTGCTACCAGCTCCTTCTAACCTCTCGCACAGAAATCTCTACTCGCCACTGCGGAGAGTGAAAAAGGAACGGGTTTTTATGCATTTCTATCCAGCTCCTGGCCCTGCACCATGCAGAGTATGTGCTGTACATTGGACTTTCGGGACACTTCTGCTAAATTCTGAGCTTATGTCTGTGGTTTCTCCGCAGTGAGTAAGCTCTTAATCACATTCCCTATTGTACCTTCTCAGATGAAGGAGCAAGAGGAGCAAGGGGTCACAGGGACTTTTAAAATGTCCTTAAACTTGATTAGTTCAATCTTTATTATGGCTATGGCAAGTTTCTTAAATTTACATACAGTAAAATCCACTTTTTAAAAGGTACAGTTATACATGAGTTTTGACAAATATATTCAGGTAGCCACCACCATGATCAACACACGAAGCACCCGTCACCCCAGATTTCCCTTACACCCTTTTAGTCCCCCTCATCCTCTACTCCCAGCCCCTGAGAGCCACTGATCTCATTTCTGTCCCTACAGTTTGCCTTTTCCACAATGTCATATGTCATATAAATGGAGACATACAATATGCTGATCTGAGCATTTAGAAAGATCATGTATTTAAAAAATGATTGGGGGACGGGAACGATCCAAGATGGCCGATCGCTAACATCCCGGGATTGCAGCTCTCAGGGAAGGCACGGAGAACTAGAGGACGCCACACTTTCAGACAAAGTCTGGTCACTCACGGAGCAGAAGATCCCCCAGTGGTGGAAACACACGAGTCGCCAGCGCGACTCTCATGGTAGGCGCAGCGGTTCCGCCGGCACCTTGGCGCGGCAGCGCTCGGCGCAGAGTAAACGGGACCAGTTCCCCTTCTGACCGAGGTTTGGAGCCCCGGGAAGGCAGAGTCGCCTACTACGGACACAAGAAGGAAGCCCGACAGGAGAATCCTGGGCAGAAAAGCCCCAACAGTCTTAACGCCGCTGCTCTGGCCCTGGGAACTAACAACCTGGACGTCCACTCAAGAGACCTAAGCTGAAAGTTGGTAATTTCAAAGACGACAGGAGAATACATTTACAATGACGGGAAGAAACCAGCATAAAAAAGCTGAGAATACTCAAAGTCAGAACGCCTCTCCCTCTAAAGATGATCACAGTTCCACATCAACAATGGAACAAGGCTTGATGGAGAACGAGTGCATCCCAATGACAGAATCGCTCTTCAAGGAATGGATAATAACAAACTTCGGTGAGTTAAAAGAACATGTTGTAGCCCAACGTAAAGAAACTAGGAACTTTGAAAAAAGGTTTGATGAAATCCTATTGAGAATAGACAACTTAGAGAGGAGTATGAGTGAATTAATGGAACTGAAGAATACAATACAGGAACTCCGAGAAGTATGCACAGGTTTAAACACTCGAATTGTTCAAGCAGAAGAAGGGATATCAGAGGTCAAAGTCCAACTTAATGAAATAAAACGTGAAGAAAAGATTAGAGAAAAAAGGATAAAAAGGAATGAGCAAAGTCTCCAAGAAATGTGGGACTATGTGAAAAGACCAAATCTACGTTTGATAGGTGTACCTGAATGCGACGGAGAGAATGGATCCAAGCTGGAAAATACCCTTCAGGATATTATTCAGGAAAATTTTCCTAAACTAGCAAAGCAGGTCAACATTCAACCCCAGGTAATACAGAGAACATCACAGAGATATTCCTCAAGAAGAGCAACCCCAAGGCACATAATCGTTAGATTCACCAGGGTTGAAACGAAGGAGAGGATACTAAGGGCAGCCAGAGAGAAAGGTCAGATTACCCACAAAGGCAAGCCTATCAGACTTACAGCAGATCTCTCAGCAGAAACTCTACAGGCCAGAAGAGAGTGGGGCCAATATTCAACATCCTCAAAGAACAGAACCTTCAGCCCAGAATTTCATATCCAGCCAAACTAAGCTTCACAACTGAAGGAAAAATAAACTCTTTTATGAACAAGCAAGAACTCAGAGATTTTATTACCACCAGGCCTGCTTTACAAGAGCTTCTGAAAGAAGCATTACACACAGAAAGAAACAACCAGTATTAGCCTTTCTAAAAATACACCAAAAAGTAAAGAGCACCAACATAAAGAAGAATTTACACCAACAAATGGATAAAACAGCCAGTCAACATCAAATGGCAGTAACCCTAAATTTAAATTGACTAAATTCCCAATCAAAAGACACAGCCAAAACCCAACGGCATGTTACATCCAGACCTGTTTCACATGCAAGGATACACAAAGACTCAAAACAACGGGATGGAGAAAGATTTACCAACCAAATGGAGAGCAAAAATAAATAATAAATAAATAAAAAGCAGGAGTAGCAATTCTTGTATCGGATAAAATAGATTTTAAAGCAACAAAGGTATAGTGGTAAAAGGATCAATGCAACAACAAGAGCTAACGATCCTAACACCCAGATAGGAGACTTAGATTCAATGAGACAGAACATTAATAAGGATATCAAGGACTCGAACTCAGATCCAGAACAAGTAAACTTAATAAATATTTATAGAGCTCTCCACTTCAAATACACAAAATATACACTCTTGTCAATACCACATCACACCTACCCATAAGTTTAAATGAAACATTGATTGGCCATTATTAATACCCAATTTTTTTCAAAATAAAGCAATATTTCCATTTACTCTCCCTCTTTCTCTCCTCTTTCTTCCTCTCCTTTACTTATTATTATTTTTTCTTTTCTTCTCTCAAAAAAAAAAGAAATCAACTTGTAAACCTCTAGATCCAGGTCAGCAATGTCTCTTTCATTGCTTGATTTCCTTTCTTCCCTTCCCTCCCTCCCTCCCTCCTTCCCTCCCCGCTTCCTCCCTTCCTTCCTTCCTTCATCCCTTCCTTCCTCCCTACCGTCCTCCTTCCCTTCCTTCCTGCCTTCCTCCCCCCCCCCAAAAAAAAATGATTGGGGTAAGGGCTGGCTATGGTGACTTAATTTTTTGGTTTCTGACACCTGTAATCGGATTTGAACTGTGTCATTTTGTGGGTCATGATCCTTTTTGCAGAACCTGTGATCTACTAGAAAATCCAGATGAGGCAGGCACTTCCTGTTGTCCTTCATTTAGAAAAGACAGAAGAACAGAGCCTTTTATGAAAGTCAAGTTACAGCTTCCTAATTTTCTCTCTTATGGACAAAATTTTTCCTCCCCCTGCCCCACCTATCCTCTTACCTCACCCACTGTCCTTTGCAAATTCCCATCTCTTATATTACCCCATAATTGGGGCGTGGAGGGTGGAGGTGAGTCACTGCTGCTGGACCAGGAGGAAAGCAAGCCTTATTTTGCTAAAGGCTTCAGCTGCCACTGCCTGAACCTCAGTAAGTATTTTCTGCTGTTTCCTATCACTACCATCTTCCCTTTCCTTGAGAAGCAACATAAAGATAAGAGAAAAATACTTGATTTTATAGCATGCCAGAATATTAAGATGCTTCTGAAAAGTGTGGGATTTAAGGTTTCTCAAAAAAGAGCAGAGGAGGAAGTGGGAGAACAAAAAGAAGGAGAAAGAGAAGGAGAAGAGAAAGGGTAGGAGGAAGAAGAAAAAACCACCATCTGCAACTGAGTATTAGAAGTAACTCGTGCTCTGAGAGTGAAGACCAACCAGCACTAGAACCCAGACAGGAAAATCAGCGAACATTATTATATTTTTTCCAGATCCCAGAGTATCAGATGTTTCATTCAGAAATAATACCTGTCGACCCACCCAGTCTCTGTGTCTCTTTCTCTGCCTATAGCATCAAGCCCGGTAACCCCTTCCGTGCTAATCCCATTATTAATGCCATCCACAACAAGTATAGACATCGTCTTCATGGAAGTAAGACACCAAGTGTAAAGTTTCTTCCCCACTCTCCAGCCTCTCAGAGCCCTCGCTGTAAGTCAACAACATCAGAGGTGCTTAACTCAGATACACCGGAAGGCTCAAAGCCCAAACACCGAAAAAAAAAAACAGACTCACTCCTGTGCTGTGTGTATTGCCCACGAGTGGGAAGATGCAAGTACAATTGTGTTATTGAAAACTCCAGTCCGGATATTGGCTTTTCCTTGGATACTTTTGTGCGGCTCTCCCTATATAGTCAGATCCGCCGCCGCAGCCTCGAGCTCCACTCCGGGTTTTGCGTCCTCCCCTCACCTGCCTTTTAGTGGTGCCGGGTTTGATCCCGAGAGCCTCGGACTCCAAGCCGCCTGCGGGGACTCGGGCCGCCGGCCGACAAAGGACCGTCCTCCGGGGTTCTGAAGTCTGACCCGGCCAGTGGGAAAGCCACCGCATCACAAAGCGAGGGGCACACCTGAGCTGGGGCTGGCGGGAAGAGGCAAGTACTGCGCGCGGGCTGGCGCCCACATGGAGCTACCACCCGGTGCATGGGGTGCAGGGGTGCGCGGCTCCAGACGGGGGGCGCGGGCGGAGGCGGCGGGGAGAGCGTCCGGGTCACTAGAACTGGATTTTAACACCTCTGCAAGCAGTGCTTTCGGTCAAAAAATTTCTGTTGCTTGATCTTGTCTCTGCAAGGTTGGGGGTTCTTTGGGGAGCAGGATTACGCTGGGAGTAAATCAGAGCGTTTGGGTTTGCATTCGAAGCACTACCAAGCCTACTCCACAGGGTCACGGCACCGGGAGCAAGTAGAGGAAAACGAGGAGAATCTGGAAGAGAGCTGCTTCGTGCTGAGTGTGTGTGTGTGTGTGTGTGTGTGTGTGCGCGCGCGCGCAAAGCTGAGATTTACATGGTGTGAACTGTTACATGTGTCCGTAGAATTTGTGAGACTTGTTTTAAAAAGAGGATTTGCTTTTATATTAGAACAAATTCCTTGCTGTTATAAGGGTACTAATCAGTAACAATACTAGTAGGCAATGCTCTCTGTAAGTAGACACACACACCCCAAAAGTATGTGAAAAGTATTACCAAAACGGAGCGCGCTTTCACGCTCCTGCAAAACAAATTATCCCTTAAACAGAATAATTAACATCCTGAGGGAAGACAAAGCATATTGGTTCCTTGAGTCGTTATGTTACAGTTAAAAGTCGCTGGTCCTGTTTGCCTTTTTCCCCCAAGGAGTAAAAACAGCATCAAATTGCTTGTTAGCTTTTCCCTTTTGAAAGTCAGTATCGCGTTTTGTTGTCCGTGAAGACGGCTTTAATATTTCACCCCTGCATTTGGCAGACAGCTCTGGACTTGCTCTTCTCCCCGTGGGGACTGAGTTCCCCCTGGCAGGGTGTAGAGAATAGAATTGATTCTCGCTTTTTCTTTGCATAATACCTAATTATCACCATTAGCATCAGCCGTTCACAGCCTTCTAAAGAGGTGTCGTTTCTTCCCACATATTCTACTGATTTGCATCATTAACAATTGAAAGGAAGCCCTTCTTTTGATTAAGAAGCCAATTAGGAGAGCATGGATCCTTTCAGGGTATTTATTGAGGGATGTCTCTACCAGATCTAGGCTGTGTTTAATGGGATGAGAGAGACTAAGAACAGAAAGTGTAATGACTGCCTCTCCTGGCCCATCTTTACTTTTTCCAGAAACAGGGGATTATGGAATTATTTGTAATGTTACGTGGACACTCGGAGATCTTCTAGTGCAAGTCAAGTTTATTTCACAAATGGGAGGCCTGGACAGCCTTTGTTTCTTCTGAATGGGTCTGTAAGGCCAGGGTCCGGGTTCTGACCCACAGTTACCGCTGATATGCCAACACAGGAGAAATACGATGGTGGCCAGTCAAGATCTGACCTTCCACAGGTCTAACTTGGGAAAGGCTGATTCCTCATGTCCTTTCTGCTTCTAGTAACAGTACTGTGCCTCTTGCCAGCCCATGCCTACTCATTTGAAATGTTCACTTTGCAAATTCACTACATTTAATCAATTCAGAGGATTTCTTTTTTTTCTTAATCAGTACCTGAGCTGTACTACCTAGTCCCAATCCATAATAGTGTGTTAACAGACTTGCTTTTCTGTGTCGTTGCCGGCTCTTGTTTAAATCTCAAGGCTGCTGAAAGTTGGTAATAGAACCAATAATAGCAACCATTACTCAAAAGTCTGTTGTTGACTATTAACTATGCTAATTAACTATCAAGTATCCATATTTTCCCCATCAATTTTGACTGCATTCTTAGGAGTTAGCTGACATTATCCCCATCTTACAGATCAGAAAATGGAGGCTTCAGAAAGATGAAGTTACTAAGCCCAATATCACTCACCTTCTGAGGTGGGCAGCAGAAGCCAGGCTGATCTGACCCCTAAGCTCATGGTTTCTCTATACTGCTTTAGTATAGAAATGTTCTGAACTTTCACATTCCCAGATGTTTGAGCTCAAGATAAATTTTAAATAAATTAATGTGGCCTTGATGTTCTCTCACTAGTGAAAAGGTCTACAACCCTTTAGGCAAAATGCATTGGAATAATGTTAAAGCTTCATAGACTGCCAGTACGCACTGACTCCTCAAAAACCATATTCCATATTTGACCCCATCTCTAACTTAGTGAGAGGGGTAGGATGCATGAAAAGAAGGCAAAGGAGAGTGGCTTGTGACCCCAGAAAAGGGAAACTCTTCCAGAGGTTTGTGTTGTGCCCTGTTGAGCTGAAAGGAGGGGAGGGAATTGATGGAGCAGAGGCTTAACCAACGAGACTGAAAGGGAAGAGTGTTTTATGTCTTTAATTTCTTCTTATCAGAATCAACCAAGCCCAGAGCTATTTACGTGGCGAGAAGGGTTCTCCCGTGGAGAGGCCTTTCCAGTGGCCTTTCTTTTTTTTCTTTTTTTTTTTTTTTTTTTTTTTTTTTGAGACGGAGTTTCGCTCTTGTTACCCAGGCTGGAGTGCAATGGTGTGATCTCAGCTCACCGCAACCTCCGCCTCCTGGGTTCAGGCAATTCTCCTGCCTCAGCCTCCTGAGTAGATGGGATTACAGGCACACGACACCATGCCCAGCTAATTTTTTGTATTTTTAGTAGAGACGGGATTTCACCATGTTGACCAGGATGGTCTCGATCTCTTGACCTTGTGATCCACCCGCCTCTGCCTCCCAAAGTGCTGGGATTACAGGCTTGAGCCACCGCGCCTGGCCCTCCAGTGGCCTTTCAACTCTCTGCTGCAGTGGTTTATCATGTCTTCAAAACAGGCTTGCCACCAGGCTTCCAGCAGGAAAACACAAATATAAAATTCTTGTCCTCAATAAAAAGTCAGAAAGGATGACCATTCTGCTACTTGCATCATTTTAAAAACTGTATTCCTGAAAACTGGCCTCTAATTTATTTCTGTATAGTCCAAGGTTTTGATTTGAAAGTGAGGGGCTAGCATGAAAGCCAACACTTAATCAACGTTTAAAAAATGCCTTAGTATTTAGTACTTTCTCGTGCTAATGTATCCTGTAAGTGTTCCTTCTGGTTACTTTTTAAGGCATGGCTGTGGAACTTCAGAGGGTTTGGGAAACAGCTTCCATTATCGTCCACTTTTCATTCTAAAATCTTCGTATTGTGCATACATGCATGAGCCCTTCTGTGATTGCACTGCTTTTACAAATAATCATAGTCAAAATACACTTTTTAATGCCGCTGGCTCAATTTTTATCTCTTATTCCTTTGAAATTGGTGATCCTTTGGACAGGGACTAAATTAAAGCTCAACACTGACCTTCCTTGTGGCCACAGGAAGACAAGGTCTGCTAAAGGAACAAATACTGTGATCAACATTGCTCAATGGCTTGAGGGAAAGGGGAGGTTTTAACCACTTAAAGTAAGCCCTTTAGAAACAAAAACAATTTCAGTGAAAATGCTAATCCTAAACCTCTCCAACTAAATATGCGTCCAAGATACCAGCCAGTTTTCTTTACAATGGGAAATTACTTTCCAACAAGAAATTGTTCTCAAAGTTTAGAAGAAAACTTCCTCTGGAAAAGGTGAGAAGCAAAGCGCCTCCAGGCCCCAGCCCCACCCACTCCCATCTGCAATTAATACTTGACAAAGGGAAAGTTCCCTCGTGGGCCACTGCGCTCCCTATTTGAGAACCTGCAGGGACTTAACCGCTGGGCTTATCCAGTAAAGTTTCTGAGGTCTCTGCTGTGTAGATTGGCTCCCACTCTCTGGCCCCAATTTCCTAACCACTACCTCAGCAGAGCGCTTTTATCTTATAGCCATGGGGCATTGTGACATGTCCCATAACACACTACAAACTCTATTTGTCCTCCAATGCTCAGTGACCTTATTTTCCCAGGCAAAAGTGGCCACGCCCCAGTGCCTACTAAGCCTTGGTACCAGCCCACACTGGTGCTTCTCCGACTCCAGTTCATTTGAGCATTTGTCATTGTATTTTATTTATGTTTCGATGTCCAGTCTGTTCATCTTCAGTACAGGTCTGGGTCATATTCATCTTTCCATCCTCTCCCTCGTCCACCTTCCTTTCTTCTGTTTGCATATTTTCTGTAGTTGCTCCAATAATCAGAATTAATTAATTCATTGAAGAAATGTATTTCCCGAGGTGCAGACAGGTCACATCTCAGAATGCTACATGCATTCGTAGATGTGATCGATCAATAATTGTCAGGAGACTTTGGTCAATCTGGAGAGGTGCTGAAAAAGGGAGACAGGAAATGGCAACTTTCAGAGATACTCATTTTAAAAAGTAGTTTCCAAAAAAAAGATAGACTGGCAAAATGATGACTAACAAAATTCTGGAATAGATAGTAAGTAGGTGATTTGTGAGAATTTAGAGGAGAATCGTGTGATTTGCATAACCGCACATAAGTTCCCCAGAATCAAGCCATCCCATGTGGACCATATGTCTTTATTATATGTAGGTTCTGAGACTAGTGAAATGAGGACCACTTGAGATTTGAGATTCGTAACTTAGTGTTGTGTTCTGATCAGCCTGGAACCACTGCGTACAGCCTGAGGGCTCCCATAACTGGGCTACAGCCAAGTGATCACAGTCTAATGATACCCCGAGGAGAGCCTCGGGTGAGAGCGCTGTCCAGGGCAAACGTAATAAAGCCTTGTCAGACGGTCGTCACACAGCATTTCTTAGCAGAGCCTTTGACTCAATCTGACATAGCATATTTTTCACTTATTTCACAGATATTTAAGTGTTTATTCAGTGCCAAACATTTTATTAGGTGTTCAGTGTTTGTGGCCCTGAAGCAAATTCCGACTTAGTTGATAATAAGGAAAGCAAAACCAAGTCAAAAATTGATTGCCTGAGGGGCCGGGCGCGGTGGCTCAAGCCTGTAATCCCAGCACTTTGGGAGGCCGAGGCGGGTGGATCACGAGGTCAACAGATCGAGACCATCCTGGTCAACATGGTGAAACCCCGTCTCTACTAAAGATACAAAAAATTAGCTGGGCATGGTGGCGCGTGCCTGTAGTCCCAGCTACTCGGGAGGCTGAGGCAGGAGAATTGCCTGAACCCAGGAGGCGGAGATTGTGGTGAGCCGAGATCGCGCCATTGCACTCCAGCCTGGGTAACAGGAGCGAAACTCCGTCTCAAAAAAAAAAAAAAAAAAAAAATTGATTGCCTGAAATTATCTTTGGAATTGCAGGAAGTCAATTGATTGATGAACTCATGTGTGTCCAGGTCTCTGGGGTACACTGTGTGCTCCCCCATTTGCTCCAGTCCTTGCTCAAAGTCCTTCTCCAGTCACTCTGTAAAAGCACCCTGCCCTATCATGCCCTATTCCCTCATGCTGCTTCATTTTTCTTCTTGCACATTTCACTCTCTGCAACGATCTTATTCACACGAGCAGTCCCATCGTTGCCTGCTCTCTGCCCACTTGTTTGGAATGTCCTCTGCCCACTTGCTTGGAATGTCGTGTGAATCTGGAGAGGCATTTCACAGGGCTGGGCCTTTTGTTCCTGGCTGTTAATTCAATATGTCTATCAGTGACAATTGTCATTCCTGCTAATCTAATTTCCAGATGATAGAGTGAGGAAGCATAGCTGGCATGATAAATAAGGGAATCAAAATGCACATCAGCAGCATATGCAAAAGCACTTTGATAATTGGAGAATTATAATTAAATGTAAGTTATCATTTTTTAAGTGGCTATAAATCTAAGCCAAAACCCATAAAATGAAAGTATCAAGGTTAACTATAAGCTCATGCATTTAGGTTCAAGAAATCAATTACTCAAATTCAAGATAAAGGAGACCTAAGAAGGCAGCACAGTCCATGCCCTGGTGATTTAGCCATGAGCTGGTGACTTCAGGGCCACCACACAGTCTCGAGGTGGTGGAGCCAATGCTGGGAATTCTTCTAATGTTATCAGGAGGGCCACGTGGTGAGGCGGACATGAGCAAGCCAGAGCATGGCCAGTGGAGGATCACTCCACTGGCCATGGAGGACAGCAGCAGGAATTGGGGCCTTTAGCCTGAAGGAGAGAGGACTTAGAGAGGTGGGGACCCATCTTTAAACCTCTGTGGGGTTCACAGGGAGGAGAAGGGTGTGTGTGTGCCGAGGGCTAAGTTAGAACCGCTGGGTCCTGGGGGACGGATTCCCATTCGAAGTAAGGAGAATGATGGGAGCCCAGGGCCAGAGCCCCGTAACCCACAGCATTTGGACGAATACTGAGCACTGTCACTAGATTTTTTTTCTTTATTATGCTTTAAGTTCTGGGGTACATGTGCAGAACCTGCAGCTTTGTTACGTAGGTATACACGTGCCATGGTGGTTTGCAGCACCCATCAACCCATCATCTACATTAGATATTTCTCCTAATGCAATCGCTCCCCAATCCCCCCATCCCCTGCTATCCCTCTCCTAGCCCTCCAATCCCCAACAGGCCCCCATGTGTGATGTTCCCCTCTCTGTCTCCATTTGTTCTCATGGTTCAACACTCACTTATAAGTGAGAACATGCAGTGTTTGGTTTTCTGTTCTTGTGTCAGTTTGCTAAGGATGATGGTTTTCAGCTTCATCCATGTCCCGGCAAAGGACACGAACCCATCCTTTTTTATGGCTGTGTAGTATTCCATGGTGTATATGTGCCACATTTTCTTTATCCAGTCTGTCATTGTCAGGCATTCAGGTTGGTTCCAAGTCTTTGCTATTGTGAACAGTGCCACAATAAACCCAATAAACAGTGCATGTGTCTTTTTAATAGAATTATTTATCATCCTTTGGGTATATACCCAGTAATGGGATTGCTGGGTCAAATGGTGTTTCTATTTCTAGATCCTTGAGGAATCACCACACTGTCTTCCACAATGGTTGAACTACTTTACACTCCCACCAACAGTGTAAAGCGTTCCTATTTCTCCACATCCTCTCCAGCATCTGTTGTTTCCTGACTTTTTATTATCGCCATTTTAACTGGCGTGAGATGGTATCTCAGTGTGGTTTTAATTTGCGTTTCTCTAATGACCAGTGATGATGAGCATTTTTTCATGTTTGTTGGCTGCATAAATGTCTTCTTTTGAGAAGTGTCTGTTCATATCCTTGGCCCACTTTTTGATGGTTTTTGTTTTTGTAAATTTGTTTAAGTTCTTTGTAGATTCTGGATGTTAGCCCTCTGTCAGATGGGTAGATTGCCGAAAAGGTTTTCCCCATTCTGTTAGTTGCATATTTACTCTAATGAGAGTTTCTTTTTGCTGTGTCACTAGATATTTAAAGAGAAGCTCTAAGAAAGATCCTGGCTTTGGGTTGGATCTTCAGTTATCTTTGTTCTTTGTCTTTTCAATTCTAACATTCTCATCTGTTCTCAACTTTAGTGATTTGATTTGTTCGGACTGATTTTCTTTCTACTTGGTGTGACATTTGATGTAAATAGTACTTAGCAGGCTTAGCAACCCCTACATGAAAGTGCTTTGAAATCTGCTGGGCTTTGGAATCTCTGTTGTTCTTGCCCATTAAGGAATTCCCTCCCATCCCTCTTCAGTGTTCCCCTTTCCCTATCAACCAGGGGAAAGTTTGCAGTTTGGAGTTCGAAAGCGTTGGCACTTTGCACACGCCCTGAGTGCCAGTGTCACCCTCTGCACTGTGAATTTATAGCTGGAGACTCTTTTGTCCTTTTACAGTCATGCTCGAGCCTGGAGTCCATGAGGACCAGAGCAGAACCTGAACTCGGAGTATCAAGCGAGCGTGTCTTGGCTTGGAAAATGGGAAGAACAATTTAAAAATCCAACTTAGATTCTTTTTTTTTTTTTTTGAGACAGAGTCTTGCTCTGTTGCCCACACTGGGGTGCAGTGGTGCACTCAACTCACTGCAACCTCTGCCTCCCAGGTTCAAGCTATTCTCCTGCCTCAGCCTCCCAAGCAGCTGGGATTACAGGCACCCGCCACCACGCCTGGCTAATTTTCGTATCTTTTTTTTTTGAGACGGAGTTTCACTCTTGTTACCCAGGCTGGAGTGCAATGGCGCGATCTCGGCTCACTGCAACCTCTGCCTCCTGGGTTCAGGCAGTTCTCCCGCCTCAGCCTCCTGAGTAGCTGGGATTACAGGTGACACCATGCCCAGCTAATTTTTTGTATTTTTAGTAGAGACGGGGTTTCACCATGTTGACCAGGATGATCTCGATCTCTTGACCTCATGATCCACCCGCCTCGGCCTCCCAACGTGCTGGGATTACAGGCTTGAGCCACCGCGCCCGGCCCAATTTTTGTATCTTTAGTAGAGACGGTTTTTCACCATGTTGGCCAGGCAGGTCTGAACTTTGACCTTGTGATCCGCCCACTTGGACCTCCCAAAGTGCTGGGATTACAGGCATGAGCCAGCATGCCTGGCATTGAATATGTTTTTATGAGACAGTCTCTCTTTCTTTTTCTGCATTTATTTAGAATTTTAGCATTTTCAGAATACATGAAAATTACTTATAACTGTTTCTTTTTTAAATAGGAAATATAAGAAAATTATGTTTACCCATAACCGTAACATTTGTGATTAAAAGTACATTTTTTGGGGAGAAAAAGTCTTGTTTCCAGGGAACAATTTTCAATTAGGTTGGTGCAAAAGTGATGGCATTTTTACCATTGATAATAATGGTTAGGGCCGGGTGCCATGGCTCACACTTGTAATCTCAGCACTTTGGGAGGCCGAGGCGGGCAGATAACAAGGTCAAGAGATCGAGACCATCCTGGCCAACATGGTGAAACCCTGTCTCCACTAAATATACAAAAATTAGCTGGGCGTGGTGGTGCACACCTGTAGTCCCAGCTATGCAGGAAGCTGAGACAGGAGAATTGCTTGAGCCTGGGAGGCAGAGGTTGCAGTGAGCCAGGATTGTGCCACTGTACTCCAGCCTGGATGACAGAGCAAGACTCTATCCAAAAAAAAAAAGGAAGGAAGGAAGGGAAGGAAAGGAAGTAATGGTTAGGCTGGGCACAGTGGCTCATGCCTGTAATCCCAGCACTTTGGGAAGCCAAGGTGGGTGGATCACCTGAAGTCAGGAGTTTAAGACCAGCCTGGCCAACATGGCAAAACCCCATCTCTACTAAAAATACAAAATCTAGCCAGGTGTGATGGCAGCACCTATAGTCCTAGCTACCTAGGAGGCTGAGGCAGGAGAATCACTTGAACCTGAGAGGCAGAGGTTGCAGTGAGCTGAGACCATGCCACTGCACTCCAGCCTGGGCAACAAGAATGAAACTCCATCTTTAAAAAGAAAGAAAGAAATGGTTAAAACCGCAATTAATTTTGCACCAACCTAATACTTATGAAGATGCAAAGATACCAGATGGTTACCTTTAATTTACAGGCTCCAGGTTTCATAGAAACAAATGCAAACCCAACAGTGCTTCTGTCAGTTTCCCTCCCAAAGATAACAAAGAGAGAAAACCAACTACCTAAGGCAGAATACTGCTAAACTGCCCAGTAAGTCTTTCAGGGGAAAATTAAATGTGTGAATGAGTGACGAGGGCACAACTACACATGGGCTAACCAGGGTTACCTGGAAAGTGGGTGGAAGCACCCAATACTATACAACAAAAATTAAACACCAGAACAGTAAACACTTGGTTTTCCTACCACATATGCCCCACCTCTGTGTCACCTAAACTAACATCTATTTGACCTTTTAAAAAAATTTATTTAGGCTGGGCGCGGTGGCTCAAACCTGTAATCCCAGCACTTTGGGAGGCCGAGGCGGGTGGATCACGAGGTCAACAGATCGAGACCATCCTGGTCAACATGGTGAAACCCTGTCTCTACTAAAAATTACAAAAAATTAGCTGGGCACGGTGGCGCGTGCCTGTAATCCCAGCTACTCAGGAGGCTGAGGCAGGAGAACTGCCTGAACCCAGGAGGCGGAGGTTGTGGTGAGCCGAGATCGCGCCATTGCACTCCAGCCTGGGTAACAAGAGCGAAACTCCGTCTTAAAAAAAGAAAAAAAAAATTATTTATTTATTTTTAAAGACAGGGTTTCACCATGTTGGTCAGGCTGGTCTTGAACTCCCGCCTTGGCCTCCAAAGTGCTTGGATTACAGGGGTGAGCCACCACGCCCGGCCTATTTGACCTTTTTTTAACTCAAGTGACCAGTTATTTGGTCGCTTAGCTGTCAAAGTCACACCAAGATAATAAGGCCTTTCAGACCCAAAATGATAGTATCTAGGGTATCGAAGTGAATCTAGAGTTCAATAAGTTTTGTGTCTTAAAACATTACAAAACATATCAGAAATAAGAGCCACTCTATGTAGTGAATCAGGGGAGAGGTGAGAGAGGCTCAGAGACCAACGTGGAGAAAAGGAGAAAGCAGGAGGTAATGGAAACAAACACGTCTGCTTGTTGGTGGTGGGTGACGGCTACAAAGATACCCAGCTGTAATCCCCCTGGAACATGCCAGGCATGCTGGAGTTGCACTAGATCTTTACAGCTGTGGGCTACTTGATGCAGACTTTCTGGAGTTCTCATCCGTTCAGACTCATACCCAACTTACTTTTTTCTACCTTACTCAGTGCGTCTGTGTCCGGGTAAACTTCAGAAATCTCTCTTTTATGTTTTCTTGCAAGACTCTGGCTAGTTTTATGTGAAAATTTTTTTGTTTTGTTTTTCATTTTGTTTTGTTTTTGAGATGGAATCTCGCTCTCGTTGCCCAGGCTGGAATGTAGCGGTATGATTTCGGCTCACCTCAATCTCCATCTTCTGGGTTCAAGCGATTTTCCTGCCTCCGCCTCTCGAGTAGCTGGGATTACTGGCATGCGCCACCACATCCAGCTAATTTTGTATTTTTAGTAGAGACAAGGTTTCTCCATGTTGGTCAGGCGTTTCTCGAACTCCCAACCTCAGGTAATCTGCCACCCTCAACCTCCCAAGTGCTGGGATTACAGGCATGAACCACCATACCAGCCCTTTTTTTTTTCAGCCAGCAGTTCTTCCCCCTCTTCCCTAAGCACTCGAAGTCTAGCACTTTCTCTGGTCAGAGGAGTCAAAGAGAAAGCTCTGCTTGCAGTTACCCAGCCATCTCATTGATTCATGCCGCTGGGTCTGAGTGGGCGCCATCAGTGGGATGTGATGGGTTCTGGACAACCTGGACCTGCTTTTAGAGAGCAGTCGAGAGTAAATCCATAAAGACTTATCTTTATGTTGGAGGGGAGCACTTTATTAGCAAATCATATGTTTTCTTCCAATACAAAGTAAGATAGTTTTCTTCCTGCATTATTAGTGGATATTTTTGCAAAAATACATTTTAAAATATATATTGCACAACAACCCATCGTTCATTTTAATTCCACATCCCTGCTGGGTGCCTTCTAGTCCACCATTAGCAATTTCACATAAATATGGAAATGACCATTTGTGCCTATGGAGCTCACCGCCCTGTGAGACAGGCCACATCCTCGAGGAGAACATGGTTACAGTGTGGGCAGAGTGACCTGGTGAAGAATAGCATAGGTCACGAAGGCTCTGGAGATCCCAGGGCCAAAGCGGCTCAGACACATGTCATTCATTTGTTTGTAAGCACCCTCAAGGCAAAGAAATCAGGCGTCTCTTTCACACCCCAGCAACACCCCCCAAAGCAGAACAAATAATGAATGTTTACAAGATAGCAAGTGATTTCATCTCAATATGTATGAACAGCTGCAATCACACAGATTTTGGGCAGATTCACTAACTAATGGGATGCAAGATTTTTCATCTCTTCTGACCTATATTTGTAAACAGCAATCTAATCTTTTCTAATTAGACACATAAAATGATTGATAAAATCCAACAATTTTATAACCCTCCACAGAGCATTTTTTACATTCAAGCCTCACACCAACCCCTGGAAATAGATTTTTTTTGTTGTTTGAGAGAGTCTCACTCTATTGCCCAGGCTGGAGTGCAGTAGTGCAATCTTGGCCCACTGCAACCTCCACCTCCCAGGTTCAAGCGATTCTTTTGCCTCAGCCTCCCAAGTAGCTGGGACTACAGGCGCATACCACCATACCCGGCTAATTTTTTGCATTTTTCCCAGAGGCGGGATTTCACCATATTGGTCAACTCCTGACCTCGTGATCCACCCACCTCAGCCTGCCAAACAAAGTGCTGGGATTACAGGCATGAGCCACTATGCCCACCAACAGGTATGATTTTTAATCCTCATTCATTCGTCCAGCATTGTGCTGGGTGCTGGGGATAGATAAGCCAGCGAAGAAAGATTAGAAGTCCCTGCTTTTATGGAGCTTTCTGGTGAGGGGAAAAAAAAAACAAAAAAACAGCAAACAAGAACAAATACATAAATAATTTAAATCACTTGTAAATACTATGAAAAATACGGTAGTATGGTAGAGAGTGATCAAGGGAGGAAGTGAGATCCCTAGAGTGGATTTCAAGGAGCCAGATGTAAAGACAGGGTGTTCCAGTTAAAGGTGTAACAGGAGTGTCTGACCTTTAGGCTTTCCTGGGCCACATTGGAAGAAGAATTGTTTTGGGCCACACATAAAACACACTAACACTAAAGGTAGTTAATAAGCTTTTTAAAAATGTTAAAAATCTCATAATGTTTTAAGAAAGTTTACACTTTTTTTTTTTTGAGACAGAGCCTCACTCTGTCCCCAGGCTGGTGTGCAGTGGCACAATATCAGCTCATTGCAACCTCCGCCTCCCGGGTTCAAGTGATCCTCCTGCCTCAGCCTCCCAAGTGGCTGAGATTACACGCAAGCACCACCACACCCAGCTAATTTTTGTATTTTTAGTAGACAGAGTTTCACCAGATTGGCCAAGCTGTTCTCGATCTCCTGACCTCGTGATCCACCCGCCTCAGCCTCCCAAATTACTGGGATTACAAGTATTAGCTACCGCACCCAGCAAAAGTTTATAAATTTTTGTTGGGCCACATTCAAAGCCATCCTGGACCACATGCAGCCCGCAGGCCATGGGTTGAACAAGCTTAGTATAGCAGAACCAAAGACCCTAAGGTCAGACAAGGCCCAGCAGTTACTGGAACAGAAGGAAATCTTGATAAATAGAATGAATGGGGAGGAGAAAAGTAGAAGCTGAGGTCAGAGGAAGCAGTGGTCAGTTTAGCAAGGGCCTCAGAGGTTTGAGGTTTATTATGAGTTGAATAGGAGGTCAGTGGAGGGCCTTGAGGCATCATTTTGGCCTCTTTGGATGATGGATCATGGGAAGACCATGCATGGAGACAGGGAGGCTAGCAGGAGCCCACTGCTAGAGCATAGTGGACAGATGTGGCAGCTTCAATGAGAAGATAATTGAATGTACAAAAATGGGCAGATTCGAGATGTGTTTTGGAGGCATGGCTAAGGCTGCTGATGCATTCGGTGTGGGGAATGTGTAAAAGAGAGGCACACACTCCCAATTTATGTGTTGAAACTGAGAATCGAAAGGATTAAGGAATTTCTAAGGCCACAAATACAGGGCAGGCAAGGACTCCAGTCTGGTTCTCCAATTCCCAAATGATAGCTCTTTTCATTCTTGCATAAGGCTGTGAGGTTTGCAGAAAGAAGGGATTAATGAGTAAGTCTTACTCCTCCTAGTATGGAGCTCATGATTTATTGAGGTTGTGTGTAGAATTCAGTGTGTGATTTCCATTCAACTAGTCAGGTGATTTGTGGTTACTTGCAATAAGTCATTATTTCCAACGGGGTCGATAATGCTGTCTCTGACACTAGGTGTTTGTAACCACAAAGTGCACCTTAGTTGAATTCCTTTCCAAGGTGGTTTTATTTTCAGAACCAACCTTTTCTAGTTATATCATTAATTATTAGAGGGATACCAGGCAACAGATCGAATTTATTTCTTGTAAGCGCTCCTGTTGCAGTAACATACTTCATGGTTTCCTAAAATGGGCCTTGGTAGACAAGCCATTCTTTCACATCCCTCTGTGAGCAGCAAATGCTATGGATTGAGATCTGTGTTCTCCAGATGATTTGCTAAGTCATCTCAGAAGGATCCTTTAACCTCTGAACTGTGAGGTGTCCCCAGCCCTTTTGTCCCAGGTCCGAGAACCCAAAGAAGAGCTTGAAACGGGGATCCCACAGCTTGTGGCTATACTTGTTCATTCATTTCGTAAACGCTTCCTGGGCCCCACGGCACACCAGGCACTGTTCCAGGTGCTGGAGAGAGACAAGTGAGCGAGAGGTCAGGGTTCTACCTTCAGGGGGCTTTGCATTCATGGGCAAAACAAACATGACAGATGGGCAAACAGGATTATCACAGAGTTCAATAACGTGATAAGTTGGTCAGGTAAGGCCTGAGAAGGCAATTTATCATGTATTTAACTTTTGGCCTCTGTGGATGATGGAGATAACCAACTTGGTTAAGTTGGTCAGGTAAGGTCTGCTCAAGGACATGGCGCTTAAGCCGGAGGCTGGAAGAATAACAAGACAGCTCTGAGAGGAGCTGGGGCAATGCATCCCAGAGAGTGGGAACAGGGGGGACAACAAAGCCCTAAGGAAAATGCAGGGCACTGGTTACAACTCTGTTGGCTGCTGTAAGAGAGAAACCCGGACTCATGGTGGGGTTTAAGCAAGATGTATATTTATTTCTCTCTCACTTAACAGCATGGGTGGACAGTTCAGGACTGATAAGATAGCTCTATAAGACTTTGGGACCCAGACTCCGTTATGCTACCCTCTGGCATTCTCAACATGTGACCCATACCTTGTGGTCCGAGAAGGCTTCTCCACTCCTGCCGTCACACCCGCCTCCCGGCCGTTCAGAAGGGGAGAGGGGAAGAGTCGGCCTCTTCCTTTTGTAGAGGCATGATATGCAGAAGTTGTGCATAGCTTCTCCAACGGACATTGAATCAGATTAAGTGTGTGGTAGGCAGGTCATTTGGGGCCATGAAGATCGTGATAAGATGTTGCATTTCATTCCAAGAGCAGTTGGATGCTGCTGAAGGGTTTTAAATAGGGAAGTGACATGGTCTGATTTATGTTTTTACAAGAACACTCTGGCTGCTAAGTGGAGAATGGATGACAGAGGGGCAAAAGTGGAAATGGAAGATCATTTAGGAAGCTGTGATCTTAAGGAGCAAGGCAAGGTGGACTCAGACACCAGGACATAGTTATGTAATTGTAGCTTTAGAGTATTAACTATTTAAGGAGACAATGGGTAGAGCCTGAATGTTCATGTGCCTCTTTCTGAAATACAGGGACACCCTTTGCACAGACAACTTACTGGATGAGCAGGTGTAAGGAATTGTGTCCCATAGAAGGCAGATGTAAAACCAGCCAATGTGAATGTGCTGGCCGCCGAAGTAGACCTGGTTATACTTGTGGGGACCCTTAACTTAGGAATATAGAAAGTACAGGAAAGTGCCTGTCACGTTAGAGCCCCAGGCAGGGGCAGGCTCAGTCTCCCAGGAGGTTAGAGCTGGAGGCCCTCTGAGCTCATGGATTCAACCCCATTGTGCTGCAGGTGGAGAAACTGATGGTAGGGGTATGGGGGACTGTGGCCTGCCCAAGGTCACAGACCTTTGGGTAGTTGCAGAGTCAAGACAGGAAGCCAGGACAGGAAGCCGGCACTCTCAGCATACACCGTGAGAGGATATCCTTGATTGGATGCGTTCTCCTGAATCACACATTTAGCTTTTGGCTTCCTTTGCCAGCCTCTCCCTTAGAGTAAGTTCCTTCCTTTACCTTTCCCCAAAGTCCCCTGGCCTGTATCTCAAGTGATTCCATCAGTTCCCTTATCTTCAAAGCAGAACTGACCAGAACAATTTTAAAGTGATTTTGAAAGATTATAACTCAAGTTTGCTGAAATGTTTTGAAGTTTCAAGACAATAGCAAGCACTATGAATGCCAAGGCTGCTCAAGATCCTAGAGACAGTGCTGGGTCCTGGGGCCCTGGCAGCCTGCTCTGAGATCAACAGGCTGGCCCCCAGCGATTGATTGGGGACCATTTTCACATCCCTAAGGTCATCTGGTCCCTTTGAGAATGCCCACTGAAGTGTTCCCCCTCGGGATGCTGTGGGTGGGAGACAGGAGGAAACAAAAGACAGGGAAGCAGTGAGGATTGGACTGGATACTGTATGTGCACTTCCGTGTGGGCGTGGATTCATACTGGATTATGCGGAAGTATGGATTCCGGAGTGATTCATTCCCTCCAAAACCTAAAACTTGAGTGCAGCATGCTGCCTCATTGTCCATAAAACGCTCCCTTTGGTCTCTACAGGGATCTTAACAAAACAAAAACAAGCCTTCCTGTGGCAAAACCTCCTCTAAAAATGAACATAGTCTGATTGGATTTTAAGCACAATGCCATATTGGTCTACACATTTTCCTATACAAGTGACAGTAATACTAAAAATCTCAAACAGAATTATCATCAAGAGCCTTTTAGTAGGGTCAAAGTCTCTTTTAAGTATTTTCATTTTCAGGGATGAATTTTCACACACGCACAAGAACCAGGAAACAGAAAGGAAATGCGTACAAACTTCCAATTTCAATGTCCCGCGTCTTGGTTGAGATGGCTGTTATACAGGTATACAGATTTGGGAAAACTCTTTAAACTGGACATTTAAAATAAGTACATTTTGGGGGTACAAATTATACCTCAATGAAGTTGATTCAAAAATTCAAAAGTAAGTCAAAAATTCCAATGTTCTATTAATAAGATTGCGGTATCTTCTTCTGGTTTTGTTATTACCAAGGATTTTCATTTTGAGTACAATCAGAGTAGAACAGAGCCATTATCATCGAGCGTTTCCCATGCTGGGACTAAAGTCTGGCCAGGAAATTAACTTTTGACCCTGACTTTGTGCTATTTTGAGATAAAAGAAAAGCACACCTCAGAATAGCAAGGTGTTACAGCACATAACTGCCGTGTGCAGTGTGAAAACTCTGATGAACCAACAGTTTTGGTAGCGCGTCTTTGCAGATGCTGAGAAATATTCAAGAAAACGATGAATGTTTTGCTTTTTTTTTTTTTTGTAAACCAGAAAAAAAAGTCTAGTGTTAAGCCTGTTGTGCAAATACTAGCAGCCAAGACTCTGGAGCACGTCTTTGTTCCAAGTATTTCTTTTCTGCCACATTTTTTCTGGTTCCTCCTGATAACCAATGCAATCTTCATGGAACGGTTTCCTTAGGAAAGTTGTTGGCATGACCAAATTGTCTAATTCCATTAGGATTTGGACACATTTCTGAAATGGCCCAGAAAATCATTTTGGGGAGACCTTAGGCTGCTGGTCCAATCCAGGACATAGGGGTGACAACTGACACCCACCCAGACTCCAGGGACTGACTACCTCTCCCTCCACACCCATCTCCTGTCTCCCCAGGACCCATCCTCGGGAGCTCAGAAGAAGAGCGGTCTTGCTCCTGAGAGGGTGAGGCAGAGACCAGGGGAAACACTTTCTCTTTCTTTCTTAAGACATCTCCCTTCCCTGGGACAACTTTCCTAAACAGCTGCCTTTTTTTGTTGTTTTTACCACTTTTCCAAAGTCAGAAATGAAAAAATTCTGAAAATAACCCAACTTTTTTCTTATGTCCCTTTCTTTCCACTCCCACCTCAGGCCCCCAGCATGGCCAGCCCATTTGGCTAACGAGAATTCACCTTCCTGGGCATGACTTGGGACAGACATTAACACACCCCACCCTGGGCTCGAGGCAGGACTCAGACTCTGGCCGACATGGAGATCCCAGCCCCACAGTGATTTGGAGGCAGGAGTGTCAATGACAAAAGCAAACCAAACCCAAAACCCTCCAAATTGATTAAACAAAGGAAGGCTTGGCTTTACATGAAATGTGTGTAAAGCATTCCGCATCTAGGTATGCTGATTTCTGGAAGGCAGAAATTTAGCAGATGCTCCTATTATTATCCTTAAGGTTAATCATTGGGATTCCTGACTTAGAGAATCCAAATAAAGGAAATCTACATCATGCATCCGCCCCTAGCTGCTCTCTGTGGATACTCACTGCCCAGACCCCCACTAGGGTCCATCAGTATTAATTTCATTAACAGATTTAATTATAAAATTATTTCAATTGCCTGTTTTTTCTGTCTTACATTCTGTGTTATTATAATCGTTTGCCAAGTTAATTCGATGCACTTAATGTCTGTTATTCGATATAATGTCACCCAGTACATCTCTGTTACTGAGAAAGAAGCTTGTTAATCTCCATTTCCCAGTCTGCTCCCAGTTATTCAAGGACTCTCTGAACCTAAGAGGTATAACATGAGCTAAGCCAGAATGGCGTTCCCATAGATGAGCACCACTAGGACACCCTCTGATCCATGTGCGTCCATCTCTTGGCGTTCCCTGGAACTGTGAATCAACATCGATGTATCCGTAGTCATATCTATCACCTTTTGTCAGAAAAATATTGCTTTTAAAACAAAGTAACTTACTGTACAATGAAAGGACAGCACAATGCAGCAAAGGACTGTCTGTGTCACAAAGGAAAGCCACATCATGTGCTTTCTTCCCGTCATCAGTCAACATCCATTTTTTGTAGCTCTGGGACCCTAGGTGTCTGAGAGCCAGTGCTGGGTATTGGTAGCACTGGTTCTGCCATCTCGAAGCCCTGTGACAAGTTTCCTAACAACTACGCCTTGGCTTCCTCATCTGTAATAAAATAAGTATGTTCCAGTATTTTTTTTTTTTTTTTGAAATGGAGTCTTGCTATGTCACCTAGGCTGGAGTGTAGTGGTGTGATCTTGACTCAGTGCAACCTCCGCCTCCCAGGTAAAAGTAATGATCCTGCCTCAGCCTCCTGAGGCATGCACCACCACACCCAGCTAATTTTTTTGTGTTTTTAGTAGAGACGGGGTTTCACCCTGTTGGCCAGGATGGTCTCGGTCTCTTGACCTCATGATCCTCCCTAGTCAACCTCCCAAAGTGCTGGGATTACAGGGGTGAGCCCCCACACCTGGCCCCAGTTTTCTTATTTTATTGTGAAAAGACAATTCTGTGCATACACACTCATAGACTATACTGACACTTGCCTTTTATTGGTATTCACAACTTTAAAAAAATTTCCTATTTAAGACACAGCTTAAGATGAAATTAAAAAGAAATCATGCTTATATGTTCCATGAAACATGTTTTTAAAATAAAAAAGACATAGCATTGATTTCCTTCAATCGGCACTTTTTTTCCCATTTTGCTCGGCATGTAACCTTTTCACTCACTCTTAAAAACATCCACCATAAGGGACTGGAAATTAAGGGTATTACAGAAAAAATGTCACGTGTGCTCTAACTTAGAAAGCTTTCTTCAGCCCATGAACTCACAGATAGTGTCAGCCACTGAGAATGTCATCATCAAAATGAATAATAAATGCAGAAAGCCATGGCTCCCCACTCTGGAGAGCTGGACACCTCTTGGCTGACCTCCTGCTTGAGCCAGATCCAAGAGGTAAAGGCTGAAGCAACAGAGTCCCCCTGGGAAAGCTCCAGAGTTTGCAGCCTGCTAAACAAGCAATGTCCTATATTAGATTAATTCTCCTGATGTATTTTCCTGACATTTCCCAAACCGAAGAAAAAGAGAAAACCAGGTTTTAGAAATATGCTCATTTATAAGATCTCTTCTGAGTCCTCACCTTTCCATCCCTTCTGCCATCACCTCACACACTCACCGCATCACTCAGGACAGCTGTAAGTCTCCTGGCCTGACACTTTGCTTCAATCTCCCTCACCTCTGCTTGAAATTGTCCCATGCTCAAAAATTTTATGTTGTTTTCACCACCATTTAAAAAAACAAAACAAAACAAAACTCATCTTCTGAGATGCCCCCATGCTTACCAAATCAAGTGTGGACTGATCCGAAGCATGAGGCCCCATGCAATATATACTGTAGGAGACTTTTCCAGCTTTATCTGGTATCCGTCCCTAGTACTTTGCAGATTCCCCATGATATGGTTTGGCTGTGTCCCCACCCACATCTTGAATTGTAGATCACATAATTCCCACATGTCATGGGAAGGACCCAGTGGGAGATAATTGAATCATGGGTGGGGGTCTTTCCCACATGTTCTTCTGATAGTGAATGAATCTCACAAGATCTGATGATTTTATAAAGGGGAGTTTCCCTGTACAAACCCTCTTGCTTGCTGCCATGTAAGACGTGACTTTGCTCCTCCTTTGCCTTCCCCCATGATTGCGAGGCCTCCCCAGCCATGTGGACCTGTGAGTCCATTAAACCTCTTTTCCTTATAAATTACCATGTCTCAGGTGTGTATTTATTAGCATGAGAACAGACTAATACACCACAGCTTATCTACTGGTTTCCTGGCCTGGGGAAAGGCCCATCTCCCTCTCCCATCAGCCTTCTCTTTGCAAATTGGAGCCCTGTTCAATGATCAGGTTCAGCTGGCACTGATGCCCACAGGCTTCCCTTGATCCTGTGCCCCAATCTAGATCCATAGCCCTCTCCTCTGGATGTCCGTCATGTGACTGCATCATGGCCTTCTCTGTTTTGTCTCAGTCAATGTTTATTCTTGACTATGAGATACTGCAGGGTACGGTAGTATACCTGTTTCTCTGTGCCTCACAGTGCCAAGCACAGGGCCTTTTGTATATGGCATACTAATAAAAATATCTGATTTCAACTACATGTTTGTATGCACACATAGGAAGTGTGACTTAACATGTGCATAGAATCAAAATGATTACTTTATGGTTAGCATGTGTATGTTTGCATGCAGACAATTCAAAACAGGTTTTTAAACAAGCACAAAGTTGTATAAATAGGGAAAACACATGCTCCTTTACCCCTGACCTGTGGAGCCCAGTTTCCAGGACCTACACCATATGATGAATATACAAAACCAGAAGACAGGGCACCTTCTTTGAGAAGCTTCCATCTAGTTCAGGGAGAAAATCCTGTGATCATATAAATGTAGCAGGCTCCTATTAATCCTGACTACATTGGAGAGGCCAAAAGGAGCATGCCTGATTCAGCCTAGGGGTGTTCAAGGTGGTTGTGAACCTAGCTAAGGGAGTGTCTCACTAGCTAAGGGAGTGTCTCACTAGCTAAGGGAGTGTCTCACTAGCTAAGGGAGTGTCTAAGGGAACACACAGCCGGGAGGCTGGGAGAGGCAGGGGTCAGAGCACAAAGAGGCTTGTTCATCATTTTGGGGCATATGTGCTTTCTACTAGAGGCAGTTACTGAAGCAGAATGAGAGGATCCCACCCAGTTTCAGAAACATTCACCTGAGGGCCATGTGGAGGATGAAACATGGCAGGGGGAGGGGAGGTGGGTGGCAGGAGTGGGGGGAAGAAGGCAAGATGGTGGCAGTCATGAGGCCATGGTAAGAACTCTCAGACTGGAAATGAGGCGGCTTGAGGGAAATGGGAGGCAGGGGAGCATTTGAGACTTTGGAGATTGCATGAGAAGGGATGGCTTTTGGGTGACTGAGGGTGGCTGGCCTGCCTGTTCACCCGCCAGGAGCATGGGGAGGTCTCATCCACTTACCAGGGTGTCCAGGCTAGAGAGAGGTAGCACCTGTAGAACCTGCAATCAGGGGTCCTGTGCCTTTGTTTACCTTTCTGGAACTAGAACAGGCCTCCCTGTTATTCTGCTTTTAGATATTCTGCTTTCAAGTGCCTGCTCAGGAATGCATCAGAGTAAAGCAGTTAAGAGCAGAGTAACGGAAGGGTTAAGGTATTTAGCTTCTCCAGGCCTGTCTCCTCTGCACAATGAGAAGGAGATGATAATAGCACCTATTTCACAGGGGAGCTACAGAGTTAAAGAAGTTAACGCATGTAAATTGCTCAGCCTAGGGCTGTGCATGAAATATAAACTTAAGACATCAGTTATTTTTTTTCCTGTACTGTAGGTGAGGAAGGATGAGAAAAACATGAGGATTCCTTGGCTTTTCTGAAATACAGTCATGTGCTGCCTAAGGACATTTCAGTCAACTACAGACTGTGTGTACAACAGTGGTGCCGTGAGATTACAACGTGGTTATTTGTACTGTGCCTCTTCTATGTTTAGATACACAAATACTACCATTGTGTTAGAGTTGACTACGGTATTCAGTCCAATAACATGCTAGGCAGATCTGTAACCTAGAAACCACAGACCGTACCGTATAGCCTAGGTGGGTCATAGGCACTGCCAATCTAGGTTGGTGTAAGTGTACTCTATGATGTTCCCACAATAACAAAATTGCCTGACAAGACTCATTTCTCAGAAGGTATCCCCATCCCTAAGCGACACATAACGAGTACTTGCTACAGCTGCAATATGGGCAAAACCTCCCTTCTTAAATATAAAGGACACTTTTCAATTCAGATGCATTTTGTTTACTAAATTTCAAGAACTTGTTTTGCTAGAAGTTCTGCTCTTTTATATTCAGAATGGCGAGGGTATGACATACTCATTCTTTGTCTGTGTGCCTTTTGCCTGTGGGTCATTATCAGAATTTAGAAATTCAAAGGTGCAGCCAGTTACATTGATAGAGAGATGGAATATTTCAGAGTCTCTGCAAGCTTCCTTTAGGGAAAATGTCTTTTCTTTTGGAAAGCCATTCAGAAACCGTACTCAGTAGGACAGTTTCAACTTAGACTTTCAGGAATGTTCCTTATTGTCTCACACTGTCTCTTTAGCTGTATAAATTTTAACAAGAGAGCAGGGTGAAGGGGAAAGCATGCTTGGATTTCACTATCTGTGGAGAAAATATTTCTCACCATCCTGGGATATATAGGAAATCACAACTGCTGGTTTCAGATGTGTAGGATATGCAGGTGCATTTACAATACCTTTTGATTCATTATCACTTTAAACCATTTATGGTTTGATCCTACAAATTGAGGACTTTTCTCCAGATGTGGAAAATACAGTAACATTTTCTAGCAAAGGGGACCTTGAGAAGTAGTTATCATTATATCTGCAGTTTCTGCAGGAGTCCATAAACCCCTCTAGAATGTGGCAAGGCATGTTCTAGAGGGGTTTATGCAGACTGCAGCCATGGTTTTGCAGAATGAAAGGGAAGAGGGCTCACATTTAATTTAGAGCATAAGAATACAGCAAGGCAGTGATGAGTGATACCACAAGCAGCAACTCCTAGCTGTCTGCTCAGAAATAAAAACACGGATTCCAGGCCTCATCTAGACCAAGACCATCTTCTGCAACTGAAATTAAACCTTCTGGACATGCAAACTGTTTAGGAAAAAGAATGGGAGAAGGAGTAGGAACTCAGAGGTTACCAGCCGAGTGGTCAAGAGAACAGGTGTGAAGCAATGAAGGAAACTGCTTCTCCAAATGATGAGTTACAGCCCTCACCAACCTCAGAAAGATGCTAACTCTGAAATGGGAAATGGAGATGGAATTGGAAGCAGAATGCCAGGAATATCAGTAAACCCCTGTAATTGTTGGATTCACTTTTTGTAAGATTTTTAAACTCACAAATAAACACTTTCAAAGACTTAAAAAGTGTAAGATTTTTCAAGTGGTATAAAGATTTGGAATCAATTAGGCATTTAGGTGGCACATGCTGTGGAGCTCCAAACTTGTAGAAGTGACACCAGAGAAGGCCAGAATGATCCCTTTCCGTGTTCCAGTACTCATGGGAAAAAAAATTATTTTTATTAGTTTGTAAAGGGCTAAAAAACTTATGGAATAAATTCAGATGCACAAAAAGATGCAGGCATTAGAGTTGTTTTAATTTTCTTTTTTGTTTTTGAGATGGAGTTTCACTCTTGTTGCCCAGGCTGGAGTGCAGTAATGCGATCTTGGCTCACTGCAAACACCACTTCCCAGGTTCAAGGGATTCTCCTGCCTGAGCCTCCCAAATAGTTGGGATTACAGGCATGCCCACCTCACCTGGCTAATTTTTGTATTTTTAGTAGAGACAGGGTTTCACCATGTTGACCAGACTGGTCTTGAACTCCTGACCTCAGGTGATCCACCCACCTCACCCTTCCAAAGTGCTGGGATTACAGGCATGAACCACTGAACCAGGCCTAGGGTGGTTTTAATTTTCTATATTGGGTCTCGTCTTGTTCTGAAGCATCCATTTCTATGTTTTTGGTTTGGGTTGAGGGGAGAGTGAAGCTTGCACTTAAAGTGAACAAAATCTCTCATTTAAAAATAAGTGTTTCTTTTAGGTGAACTCAGTCTCTTTAGGGCAAATACTCAATCTCTCTGCCTTCCTATCTCCTTTCCAGAGTGTCGAGGGACCCAGGATTACACGCAGTCTTCAGGGTCTGTCTTCATCTCCTGGACTGTCATTACAAAGTACCACCAACTGGGTGGCTTATAGCAATACAGATTTATCCCTTCACCATTCTGGAGCCCAGTCTGAAATCAGGGTGTCTGCAGGGGTGGGTCCTTCTTGGGGACTTGGAGGGAGAAGTGTTCTCTTCTGGCTTCTGATCATTGCTAGCAGACCTTGGTTTTCCTGGGCTTGCCGAAGCATAATTTTACTCTCTGCCTGTCTCCATGTGGCTTTCTCCCTGTGCGTGTCTGTGTCTTCTCTTTTTATACGGACAGCCATTGGATTAGGGCTTACCTTAACTAAAGATGACCTCATCTTAACTCGACAATTGTATTAGTTCATTCTCACACTGCTATGAAGAAATGCCCAAGACTGGGTCATTTATAAGGAAAAGAGGTGTAATTGACTTACAGTTCTGCATGGCTGGGGAGGCCTCAGGAAACTTACAATCATGGCAGAAGGCAACTCTTCACAGGACGACAGGCGAGAATGAGTGCCAGCAGGGGAAATGCCAGGCTCTGATAAAACCATCAGAGCTTGTGAGGACTCACTCACTCACCATCATGAGAACAGGACAGGGGAAACTGCCTCCATGATTCAATTACTTCCCACCAGGTCCCTCCCTTGACATGTGGTGATTACAATTCAAGGTGAGATTTGGGTGGGAACACAGAGCCAAACCATATCAACCACATCTGCAAAAACAGTCTTTCCAAAAAATGGTCACACTCATAGCTAATTCGACATGCCTTTTTGAGGTGCACAACTCAACCCGTAATAAGATCCCATAGGTCTTTGCTTTGGTGGCTATGCTGGTCTGGCAGCTGCCCTTGGGCTGCCAGGGTGCTGAGGTTGGAGGATGTTCTGCCTGGCTTACCAGTGGGCATGGTTCCAGCCATCTCCCATCCTTCCTACACCTGCACTGTGTGCAGGCTGCAGAGGCCACAGCAGTACCTAAGCCTCACCCAACAGACAAGTGTGGCTGTCTTAGCAGAGAGACTTACTACTCATGTGCCAAATTGAATGCAAACCTGCTAACAGGAAGCTTGAAATCAGTCTATACCTTGGCAAGCGGGACCCGCCCTTACTATAGCCTCAAGTTTCAATGTTTGAAGGGAAGCCAGAATATATACACAGACGGTCTCCAACTTTTTTTTTTTTTTTTTTTTTTGAGACGGAGTTTCGTTCTTGTTACCCAGGCTGGAGTGCAATGGCGCGATCTCGGCTCACCACAACCTCCGCCTCCTGGGTTCAGACAATTCTCCTACCTCAGCCTCCCGAGTAGCTGGGATTACAGGCATGCGCCACCATGCCCAGCTAATTTTTTGTATTTTTAGTAGAGGCGGGGTTTCACCATGTTGACCAGGATGGTCTCGATCTGTTGACCTCGTGATCCACCCGCCTTGGCCTCCCAAAGTGCTGGGATTACAGGCTTGAGCCGCCGCGCCCGGCCCGGTCTCCCACTTATGATGATTCAACTTACGACTTCTTTACTTTACCATGGCGCAAAAGCAATACCCATTCAGTAGGAACCCTCTTTCCAGCACCCATTCAGCTATGCTGCTTTTCATTTTCAGTACAGTATTCAATACATTGCGTGAGATATTCAACATTCTATTATAAAATACGCTTTGCATTGGATAATTTTGCCCAATTGTAGACTAATGTAAGTGTTCTGAGCACATTTTTAAGGTAGGCTGTGTTTGGTAAGTTGAGTGTGTTAAATGCACTTTTATTCTGACACTATAGTAGACTATTTTTTTTTTGACTGAATTCATAAGTGAATGACAAAAGAGGCTAGGCACAGGCGCTCATGCCTGTAATCCCAGCACTTTGGGAGGCCCAGGTGGGTGGATCACGAGCTGAAGAGATCGAGACCATCCTGGCCAACATAGTGAAACCCTGTCTCTACTAAAAATGCAAAAATTAGCTGGGCGTGGTGTGGCATGTACTCGGGAGGCTGAGAGAGGAGAATCACTTGAAGTGGGGGCAGGGAGGGCAGAGGTCGCAGTGAGCTGAGATCACACCTGCACTCCAACCTGGCAACAGCGCGAGGCTCCCTCAAAAAATAAAAGATAAAGGGCTGCTTTTTTAGGGGGAGCTCAGAAACTTATGATGGGTTTATTGGGATGTAGCCCTATCGTGCTGGAGGAACCTCTGTACATGTGTTTCCTTAGGTAGGGCCTTTGTGGTCACTGTTCCTTCTATCTGGAATGCTTTTTCCTTGGGTAAATATGTGGCTTCCCTTCGTCCGACTCAGAGTTCAAATGTAATCTCAGCAGAATGGCCTTCGCTGCTCCTGCTACCTAGAATAGAATCTCCCCTCTCACTCTATCCCTTCTCCTGCTTTATTTTTTTGGTAAAATATCATTTTGGAGCACGAGGCTTTCTTTAAGGAAAAGACAGACATTTTCCTTATAGGTAAGCTGGTTTTTGAGCCCACCCTAAAATAGTAGCTTTTTTGTATTTCGCTTATTCATTCAGTCAAAAAAATACTACTACTGTCTAGCAGGCTGGGCACCCCCTGAGGTCAGGTGTTCGAGACCAGCCTGCCCAACATGATGAAAGCCCATCTCTACTAAAAATACAGAAGTTAACCTGGCATGGTGGAATGTGCCTATAGTCTCAGCTACTTGGGAGGCTGAGAAAGGAGAATCATTTGAACCTGGGAGGCAGTGGTTGCAGTGAGCCAAGATCACACCATTGCGCTACAGCCTGGATGGAATATATATACACACATGTATATATGTATACATAAATTTGTATACATATACCTTGGCAAGCAGGACTTGCCCTCACTATATGTCTACATAAATATATGTATACATAAATTTGTATACATATATACATGTGTGTATATATATATTTTTATATATGCAAATATATACATCTGTCTAACATAATGTCAGAATATGCAATATTAGATTAAATTATGTAGTCCTTGAAGTTAGAAACTTTCTCTTTTTCACTAATGAATCCTCACCACCTAGCATACAATCGATACTCAATAAATCCTTGTATGGGTGATAATGAGATCCCATAACAAAGCTGATCTGTGTAGACTTTTCTTTCACTCTTGCTATAAAACTAAATACACGATTTTTCCGTGGATTCTTCCCAAGGCCACATGTTGAAAAGAACTTATACAAATGGTAGATAGCATCATGGCTAAAGAAATAGAATCTTTTGAAGACAACTATTTTGCTTTTAAATTGCTCACAAATTGAAGAATGCTGGTAGAGATAACAGATGATTTCCAGGTATGGAAGAGCATCATGCAGTTTGTGATTTCTGATACTTTTGCAGAAGGGCAACCGTGCTGTAGAGTCACCACCTAAGATGGAGGCAAATGACCAAAACAAAAGGCAACTTCAGGCCCTTCTTCAAAAATGCAAATGCAGGGCTACTTTCCAGCTGTCTCCGTAGCATGACAAAACAATATTCCCAGCCAAGCTTCAAGCCACTAAGAAAAACCATCACGTATGTTTGGCAGGGGCCAATGTATCTGTGAGGCTCAGTAGCCCCACAGTACTTCCAGAGACCCAAGGAAATGTTCTAATAACATTTAAAAATCAGAAGAATAAAATGAACTAAGTCAAAGGAAAAATGTTTTAATCTCTACTGTCATTATATTCATCTTTATACCAGCGCAGTCCTAAAATACGACTTCTGATTTTCTTTTTCTAATGGAGGAAGAAAACCTTGAAAGCAAAACTGCCTAGGGCCTGTGAAAGTCATCCTGTGACCCTGATGTTGGGTCTGCTTTGCTTAAAAAAGCATTCTAGACAGATATTCAGCTGGAAATGCTGAAATAGGCTCCTGCCAAAAGAATTAGATCTCTTGTTATCCAGAAAACCATATTTTCCAGGCAGATTCATTTCCCCAAGATGCCTAAGATTTACAAAAACATATTTTAGAGACGAGATTAATGCGATCGCCCCATAAAATATTTTAAGCTCTCATCTGTTCTGAAACAAAGCACGCCACATGACACCAAGAGAAAATGACTGCTTGTACCGAGGAAACGTATTTTCTTCCAGGTGCCACAGCCACTGTAATTTGCACTTCTTGAAGTGGAGATAGAAGCTCCCTCAACACGTACAGACCGTTAAAAGTGGCAAGGTAATGACGGGACTAGAGAACGTGCCCAGCTGGGAAAATAAGCACACAGTGAGCATCGTCAGAGCTGAAAATGAAGGCCCCCTCAAAGGAAACATTTCAGAAAGAGCCCCTCATCTTTTGTTAAAATGAAAATCAACAGCCCTCTGCACTCCGCCTGAGCCACGGAGAAGTCTCTCCACTTAGGTGAATGAGAGAAGGCTGGAGCTTCAGTGCCTGGCTCAGATTAGCTTTGTTCTTCCTTCTCTCTTGTCCTTTGAATAGCTCCAACAGTGCCAGAAGGAGTACTTACCGGTTCACAAGAGGATAAATCTTCAGTTAAAGTGGTTTATCTGAAAGTTGACAGGTGGGGCTAGGGGTTGGTTGTAACTGAGTTAGGTATTAAGTTAATCTGCAAATGCAGGGGGGTTCTGCAGAGCCACAGGCAGTTCTTAACTTTCTAGAAGGAACTCCCAGCAGAAGCTGCCCCTGGTCTCTAGGCAGCTGGATGATGTCTTAACTGGTAGAGTGATGGTTAAGAGCCTGAGTTTTGGAGGCAAATTTCCTGGTTTTATGCACTGGCGCTTCCTAGCTCATGTGATTCTGGGCAAGTTACTTCACTATGGTGAGCGACAGTCTGAATGGGTCCAAAATTGTATTAGGCATAGCGAGTTGCTCAAACATTAATAAGACACTGTTTCAGGCTGGGCGTGGTGGGTCACGTCTGTAAATCCCAGCACTTGGGGGGCCAAGGCGGGCAGATCACAAGATCAGGAATTCGAGACCAGCCTGACCAACATGGTGAAACCCTCTCTCTACTAAAAATACAAAAATTAGCAGGGTGTGATGGCACGCACCTGTAGTCCCAGCTACTCGGGAGGCTGAGGCAGAAGAATCACTTGAACCTGGGAGGCGGAGGTTGCAGTGAGCCAAGATCACACCACTGCACTCCAGGCTGGGGGACAGAGCCAGACTGTATCTCAAAAAAACCCACTATGTTTCAAATGCTAAGTGTACATCTAATACATTGTAATAACGCCAAGAATTTTTAGTTGTTACCATTATATATTTTTTAAATTAACATTGACTTTTTTTTTTGACAGAGTTCCTCTGTTGCCCAGGCCTGAGTGCAGCGCTGTGGTCTTGGCACACTACAACCTCCACCTTCTAGGTTCAAGCCATTCTCATGCCCCAACCTCCCAAGTAGCTGGAATTACAGGTGCACACCACTACACCTGGCTAATTTTTGCATTTTTAGTAGAGACAGGGTTTCGCCATGTTGGCCAGGCTGGTCTCCAACTCCTGGCCTCAAGTGATTCGCCCACCTCAGCCTCCCAGAGTGCTGGGATTACAGACGTAAGCCACGGCACCTGGCCTCTGTTATCATTATTTAGCATTCATTTAGGTTAAGATCTAAGGGGAACCAAGGCCCAATAGCAAACCCACTAATACTCAGGGAATGGGTTTGTGGGAAGTATTGCTGTTCTTTATCATTACTATTACTGCTACGTTCACTATGAGAAAACATTCCGGTTTCAGAAATAACGGTAATCAGGGTCAGCACTGCCAGGAGGAGGCAGAGGGCACACACTGGCCAAGTGCAGGAAATAAGAATAAACAAAAGGTTCCTCTTCAAAGCTTTCCTCCTAGTTCATTACAAATAAATAACAGTTTCTTCAAAGGTGAATTTACTTTAAAGCTTTTGCTAACCATCTTAAAGTGGCTGTTGGTCATAATAAAGAAGTAAGTGCATCCCGTGTTCTTAGTTCCTACACTTTCATCTAGATACCTGCCCTGACATGTCAAACAAGCCCAGGCAAGTCTTAGGTCACAGTTTATTCTCCTTCCTTATTTGGAAATGTTATGGCTTCTCTAAGCGTTCGTTCTTCAAGTTACTTCCTCTTTTTCTTTGTTCTCCTCTGCCTTCACCTCTCTAGAAAATTTCCGAGTTTTTAGCCAATTGGGTCAAGCATAGAATGTGTGGTCCCATTCTGGCCAAGGGAAACTGGACACGGCAGTAGGGCGACTGTGTCAGGTTATGAGAGTTATAAATGTCCCTGCCTCGTTTGTTCAGGTGTGCACTCATGCCAAGATTGCCAGAGTGTTGCCCCCTTCCTGCAGGAAGTAAACTAGCCTTGCTGAGTGATCCATCGTCTCAGTGAGGATTTTTCCCGTTACAAACCCATTTCCAACACCAAGTCCAGCTCGGCATCCTGTGTGTACAGATGTATCTTCCAACTTTTGAGAAGTCCTCGTAAAGGTTTTCACTGATTTGAGCTGTTTTCAACTAAGTCACCAGAATATCCAGAATCTAATTTTAAATGAAGGTTATTATGTCCCTCAGTTTCATAGCCTCTTATTTAAGAGAGATTAGAATTCTGTGAAGGCAAAGCTTTGTTTTAAGTTCCAAGAGATGTAAAGATTTGCTAGGCTGTCTTTAAATCCCATTTGGGAACTCACCATTTGCATAAAAATGGATGACATGAGTCATCCATCTAGTGGCTGCCTCTATGGGACATTAACGTGTCTGTTGGAAGGATGAACTCGGAAGGGAAAGCTGTGGTCAAATGACCTGTCCTTGTCCCACTTCTGAGTACATAAGGCACCCTCTTCCTACCTGATTTGGCCCTCTCAGAAATCCCAGCTCTAGACAGAGGCAGAAGGACATGAAGACGCCCATTTCCAAAGCTCTCCGGCTCCCCAGTGCCTCTGGTTCTACCTCTTTGTGACCTGATGTCTCAGTTGCTGGGTCCCAGATAGGAAGCTCTGGTCTCTGCTTCCTGGAGCCTAAGCCTGAATCCCTCCATGCAGAAGAGAGTCAGAGACAGCACCTGGGACTGAATCCCTGCCCCCCACTTCTGAAGAGTGACCTCAGTCAGGTGACTTAACTCCTCAGGCTCAGTTTCCTACCTGGATAACAAAAGGTCATTCAACCCCATCTTGTGGGTTTTCTGTGGAGATTTAGCCACAGGACTGGCACCCAGAGTAAAATGAGGAAGCCTTCCCCTCTTCCACACAGTGCCACTCAGAATTGGGGACTGAGAACTTGCCTTCTCCGCTGCAAAGCTGGTCCCGCCCGCCCTTTCCTGGTGTTTCCACCTGCACCTACCAGCGGAACAACATCCAGGATTGAACTCAGTAGCCCCTTGGCTTACAGGGTGACTTTCTCCACACCTGCTCTGGCCGACTTGATCTCATATTTACTTTCAGTATAAGATCCAGTTGAACAACCTTCCATCAATGCCTCTCAAAACAAGGCTACACTTTCTCCCCGGTGCCCACCTTTCCAGCACCTGACGGCAGCAACACTGTGCTTCCAGAGTCGTCTTCCCCACCTTCAGCATCCACAGTTCCTTCCACTCTGCTTCACATGACACAGTCTCAAGCATGGTGCCGTCCTTGAAACACACCCCAGTTTATGATTGCTGTCCTACTCACGATGCTCTGTCCTCATCACCTTTCTGGGGTATTCTGACCACCCCAGGGGACAGTCTCAGAGACCACTTCCTAAACTGGAATATAGACTCCATCCTTTTCATGACTCAGCCAGATCTCACTCTTAATTCCTAAATCCCGGGGCTGGGCACGGTGGCTCACACGTGTAATCCCAGCACTTTGGGAGGCTGGGGCAGGAGGATCATGAGGCCAGGAGTTTGAGACCAGCCTGGCCAATATGGTGACACCCCATCTCTACTAAAAATACAAACAAAAATTAGCTGGGCATGGTGGCGCACGCCTGTAGTCCCAGCTACTCAGGAGGCTGAGGCAGGAGAATTCCTTGAACCCAGCAGGTGGAGGCTGCAGTGAGCCGAGATGGTGCCATTGCACTTCAGTCTGGATGACGTAGTGAGATTCTGTTTCAAAAAAAGAAAAAATTCCTAAATCCCGTATAATTAACAAAAATATCAGAGTCCTGAGGGGTTGCTGGAAAACAAAACTGGAAAAAAAAAAATCCAGTTTTGTTCTATCAGCCCCATTGTCCCAACAAAGGAGGGGGAGAGGAGGCTCCATGCAGTTACCAGGTGTGTCATCTACAATTTGGTATTGAAGGTGATCGGCAGGGGTTGGGGGGCACAATGGGATTTCCAACTATAGAAACTGATTGTTTCTGCTAAACTATATTTAGTTGTATCTAGGGAAATCATTACAGCCTCTCAGAGTCCCTTTGGCTCATGATCTCGTCGTCTTGAATGGAGACACCCCTTTCCACTAAATGTCATATGGCACATTCATCAGGTTGCCATTGATGTCTTTATCCAGGTTAATAAAATGATTAAATGTAGGCTTGGAATCACCACTAAAATTCTCCTTGAAGCCAATTTCTACCTATTTATCAAATTCTACCACTGTTCATCTCATGATTAATCTACCTTTAAAATACTCTCGTGCATCACTGAACGACAGGGATACGTTCTGAGAAAAGTGTCATTAAGGAATTTCATCATTATGTGAACACCATCAAGTGCACTGCCACAGGGCCAGATGGTGCAGCCTTCCGCACACCCAGGCTGTATGGCGCAGCCCGTTCCTCCCAGGCTGCAGACCTGTACAGCATGCTACCACACTGAAAACTGTAGGCAGCTGTAACACAATGGTATTTTTTATCTAAACATAGAAAAAGTTTGGTAAAAATGTGATATCAAAGATAAAAACAGGTACCACTATATAGGGCACTTAACAGGAATGAGGCTTGGCAGGACCGAAAGTTGCTGTAGGTGAGTGAGTGAGTGGTAAGGGAATGTGAAGGCCGAGGATGTGATACTACTGTAGTGTTTATAAGTACTGTACACTTTGGCCACATTACATTTATTATTTGTAATTTCCTTTCCTCAATGATAAATTAACCAGCCAGGCGCAGTGGCTCATGCCTGTAATCCCAGCACTTTGGGAGGCCGAAGCGGGTGGATCACTTGAGGTCAGGAGTTCGAGACCACCCTGGCTAAGATGGTGAAACCCCATCTAAAATACAAAAATTAGCTGGGTGTGGTGGCTCATGCCTGTAGTCTCAGCTGCTCGGGAGGCTGAGACAGGAGAATCACTTGAACCCCAGAGGTGGAGGTTGCAGTGAGCCGAGATCACGCCACCACACTTGAACCTGGGCAACAGAGCAAAATTCCATCTCAGAACGAATGAATAAATGAATGCCTTAACCTTAGTGTACTGTACCTTTTCTAACTTTACAGACTTCTTAACTGTTTGACTTCTTTGTTTTTTTTATAACACTTACATTAAAACACAGACACATCATATAGCTGTACAAAAACATTTGTTATAAGATTTTTCTATTTAAAATTTTGTTTTTAACTTTCTTTTTCTTGTTGTTGTTGTTGTTGTTTTGTTTTTTTGTTTT
This sequence comes from Callithrix jacchus, assembly GCF_049354715.1. Classification (NCBI taxonomy): domain Eukaryota; kingdom Metazoa; phylum Chordata; class Mammalia; order Primates; family Cebidae; genus Callithrix; species Callithrix jacchus. Next base: position 99,386,386 of record NC_133512.1, on the reverse strand, counting down.
TTGAGACGGAGTTTCGCTCTTGTTACCCAGGCTGGAGTGCAATGGCGCGATCTCGGCTCACCGCAACCTCCGCCTCCTGGGTTCAGGTAATTCTCCTGCCTCAGCCTCCTGAGTAGCTGGGATTACAGGCACGTGCCACCATGCCCAGCTAATTTTTTGTATTTTTAGTAGAGACGGGGTTTCACCATGTTGACCAGGAGGGTCTCGATCTCTTGACCTCGTGATCCACCCACCTCGGCCTCCCAAAGTGCTGGGATTACAGGCTTGAGCCACCGACTTTTTTATTAAAAACTAAGACACAAATACACACATTTGCTTTGGCCTCCAAAGGGTGAGGATCGTCAGCGTTACTGTCTTCTACCTCCACACCTTGTCTTCAGGGGCAACGCACACATGGAACTGTCACCACCTGCGATAACAATGCCTTCTTCCAGAATCCCTCCGAAGGACTTGCCTGAGGCTATTGTACAGTTACCTTTTTCTTAAAAAAAAAATAAGTAGGTCAGGTGCAGTGGCTCACCCCTGTAATCCCAACACTTTGGGAGACTGAAGCAGGTGGATCATTTGAGGTCAGGAGTTCGAGACCAGCCTGGCCAACAAAGTGAAACCCCATCTCTACTAAAAATACAAAAATTACCTGGTCATGGTGGTGGGTGCCTATATTCCCAGCTATTCTGGAGGCTGAGGCACAAAAATCACTTGAACCCTGGAGGTGGATGTTGCAGTGAGCTGAGATGGTGCCACTGCACTCCAGCCTGGGCGACAAAGTGAGAGTCAGTCTCAAAAAAAAAAAGAAAAGAAAAAAAGTGGAAGTATACTCTAAAATATTAATGATAAATGGTAAAAGACATAGTATGGTAAATAGCAGGAATAGAAAATTTTCAGCTCCATTATCATCTCCTGGGACCACTCTCCTACATGTGGTCCATCCTCGACCAAAGCATCATTATGTGGTGCCTACTCAAACGTATTAGAATGAGACCATGCATATTTGTCTTGACCACAAAAATGTCATGGGAAACTGCATAAAGTTCTTTGCTGAAATTTGGATGACCTCTCTGTGTCCTCCTACCGAGGAGGCTATTACCCCAATCTGAAAATAAAGGAACTGGCCTTAGAGGTTCAGCAGTGAGACTAGGTATTGAGAGGAAGAAGCATCCAAAGGCCTCCCACTGGGTCTACGGACTCTGTCCCTTGGTGGCATCCAGGGTGGTTGCAATCGTACAGTTTAAATTTCTGTGATGATCCATTGGAGCTTCAAGTTCAGCCTCAAAGCATTAGGCTCTGTTTTCTGAACATCATTTTATATGGCAAGGTCCCAAGATTCTAATTTGTTCTTGTGTTCATTATGTGACATAGAATGCAGATTAAGGGACCATCCAATACACTTTCCAGAAACAGTTCTCTCCCTCAGTTTCTTTGTGTGCTTGACTGGCTCATGGCCTGGGGGGAACCATCACTTTCAATCCCTTCATATGCATTTCCTGATGTTTGTGCTTTCATGCATTCTTAGTCCTCAAAGGATTTTTTTTCTCTCTCTCTGTTGGGTAAGATAGCTTAGAGGCCTCCTGGGATAGGAATTATAATACAAGTGAAAACAAAGGAGGAAAAATCAAAAATGGCTACATTTATTTTACTGAACCATTCAACTTGACATTATCTGGAAATCCAAAACTTTACGAACATACTTTTCCGAGCCTACACCTTGTTATGCTGCCGGTGAAATGTTTGAGGTCAACACCTTTTACCCTTTTTTCCCGTTGTCTCAAATTCCCCTGCTCCCCAGAGTTAGTTTCAAATGGCCCTCTGCTAGTCTTGGCCGGCATACCTACCAGTGGCTTGGAGATGTTTTCGTAACATTTTCGTGGTCAAGACAAATATATATGGTCTCATTCTAATACATTTGAGTAGTATAGTCAGGACCACATGATGATGCTTTGGTCGAGGACGGACCACAGGTAGGAGCGTGGTCCCAGGAGATTATAATGGAGCTGAAAATTGTATTATTGCCTAGTATTCACCATACTATGCTTTTTATCATTTATCATTATTTTAGAGTATACTTCGACTTTTTTTTTGAGTTTTTTCTCAAAACTTGATAAGTGAAGCTCATTTTTTTTAATGGTGTTGGCTAGAGTTTAATATGGGGTTCAAAAGCCCAAAAAACATTTTAGCAGAAGCGGAGCACACACAGAGAGAAATTATTTTTCTTTACTACAGTTGGTACTTTTGTACACAGGATTCTATTTCTGCTACTACCAAGTTAAAATGCAAAAGTGGAATACATTCCAATGAGTAAGAAGCAGGTCTGTTCATTGCCAGCTTATGGGAAACGGAGGACGCACATTAGGGTTTTGTTTCCCAGCAGCAAATAGCTAGGACACATAGCTTCAGTTTACTGAGATTCAAAGAAGTCAAATCAGACCTAATTACCCATGAAGTAAATCACAGCACCCTGCTCTGTGGTTTGACTGACAGGTACATCCATTATTCTGAAAGTTCTTGTTACTTTCAGTAGAGCTTGTTATTCTCAGCCCTGAAAAAATCACGCCGTGTGACAGGGCATCTGAGGCTGAGGAATGGGGCACCAGCATTTTTCATGCTTTCTATCTGACATCCTACAACTTGAAACATCCAGGAAAGAAATGGAAAATCCACCTATCAGATGTGTGCTCTGACCCATCCCAAATGTCTGGTGGTTGGGAAACATTTAAGGGATCTCTTTTGTATCAATGTTTTTGATACTGTGTAATCGCAACTATATTCGCTTTGTTTTGTTTTGAGATGGAGTCTCACCCTGTTGCCCAGGCTGGAGTGCAATGGCATGATCTCAGCTCACTGCAACCTCTGGCTCCCAGGTTCAAGCAGATCTCCTGCCCCAGCCTCCCAAGTAGCTGGGATTACAGGTGTCCACCAACACACCCGACTCATTTTTTGTATCTTTAGTAGAGACAGCATTTCACTATGTTGGCCAGGCTGGTCTCAAACTCTCGATTAGCCTGCCTTGGCCTCCCAGAGTGCTGGGATTACAGGTATAAGCCACCTTGCCCAGCCATTACAACTATATTTTGAGATTTAACCAGCAATCATAAGTTTTTTTGTTTTCAGTCTAGATTTTAGAAATGTGGGTGACAATTTCAACCTATTTAGTATCTATAAAAACTCAGGAGCTGTGATAAATTGATACAAATAAAAATGTAATACTTTTATCTTTTTGCAAAATAGTATAGTAGGCTGTATGAACACATTTCCTTTTATTGTTGTCTCTGGAAAGAAAAAAATCCAGTTTTGTTTTATCAGTCCTTAGAAAAAAGATTTATGAGTTAAAATGTACCAGAGGCCAGGTGCAGTGGCTCACATCTATAATCCCAGCACTTTGGGAGGCAGAGTGGGTAGGACTGCTTGAAGCCAGTAGTTTCAGACCAGCCTGGGCAACATAATAAGACCCTGTCTCTAAAAAAAAAAAAAAAAAAAAAAAAAAAAAAGCTAGGCATAGCGGTGTGCGCCTGTAGTCCCAGGTCCCTTAGCCTTAGAAGGCTAAGGTAAGAGGATCACTTGAGCCCTGGGGTTCGAGGATACGGTAAGGCCTGTGATCGCATCACTGCACTCTGGCCTGGGTAACAGTGAGACCATCCCTAAAAAGAATTAAAATTCAAAATGTGGCAGTGACAGAAGGAAAAATGATTCTGCTTCTCCCAGCATTCCGCCTCTGCAAATTGAGTTAGTGTGTTTCATAGATCAGACCTGTGTAAATTATACCTGCATATTTTAGTCCTACATATTTCTTTATAAGCAAGAAAAGCATCTAATAAATACGATGAAATTTCATTCATGTCTTTATTTAAGGGATGAATAAAATGTCGTAGTACATAATCATATACATCAATTATGGATACAGATTTAATTCTGGCTGTGCATCTTTGGAAAGGCAGCTGATTGGCAAGACGTTACTCCTCAAAAACTGCAGTCTGTTAGAGCAGAAGCTGACAGGGAACCTGGAGGCCAGCATTTCCATGCCCTGCCTGACGTTTACCATTTGACCATGTTTGAACTAAGGAATGAGGCTCTTTGGTTTTGTTGTTTTTTTGGATGAACGCTTTTGGCTTTTTGTTGTTGTTATGGTTACTTCCCATTGATTTCGTCCTGTAACCATTTAGACTCCCATTCATTCAACTATGGCCAAACGGGACTAGAATGAAAAAACTGAATGATGCAAATTATTGCATACTACCTGATAAATGCAAATTCTACTGCTCTTTCTCCACAAGGCCCGGATGCTCACACTGCGTGACACTGGGAGCTTCAGGTGCTGGCCTAGCAATTCCTGGCCATGTTTTCAAGTGTACATCAGGTGACTACTCGCCTGTTGTACTTCTGTCTGATTTTCTAAGGAGCATTTAAAACTTCATGCAGACAGCAATTTCAAACCCACTTTCCACTTACTCCACAAGATACCGTAGAATCACTGTTCCATGTGTGTGGCCTCTGGAGGGTTTACATAGCAGTGAGTGCTCAGTGTTAAGTCTTGCCTTCCATCGTAGGAGCGAAATTTATCAATTCCTTTGGGTGTCAGTTTTAGAGCAATACAACAATGTTTTGAAAGACAAGTCCTTCTTTTTTCTTTTTTGAGATAAAGTCTTTCTCTGTCTCCCAGGCTGGAGTGCAGTGGCGTGATCTCGGCTCACTGCAACCTCCGCCTCCTGGGTTCAGGTGATTCTCCTGCCTCAGCCTCCCGAGTAACTGGGATTACAGGCACGTGCCACCATGCCCAGTTAAGTTTTTGTATGTTTAGTAGAGATGGAGTTTTACCGTGTTAGTTAGGATGGTCTTAATTTCCTGACCTTTCGATCCACCAGCCTTGGCCTCCCAAAGTGCTGGGATTACAGGCATGAGTCACCATGCCTGGTGACACGTCCATTTTTTTTTTTTTTTTTTTTTGAGACGGAGTTTCACTCTTTTTACCCAGGCTGGAGTGCAACGGTGCAATCTTGGCTCACCACAACCTCCGCCTCCTGGGTCCAAGCAATTCTCCTGCCTCAGCCTCCCGAGTAGCTGGGACTACAGGCGTGCACCACCATGCCCAGCTAATTTTTGTATTTTTTTTTTTTTTTAGTAGAGACTGGGTTTCACCATGTTGACCAGGATGGTCTTGATCTCTTGACCTTGTGATCCACCTGCCTCGGCCTCCCAAAGTGCTGGGATTATAGGCGTGAGCCACCGCACCCAGCCAACAAGTCCATTTTTAATGAGATAGATTTCCAGGTAATGGTACTGCTAGAAATAACATATAATGATCTACTGGTTCTGAATGCACTACTGAACACCTCCCCCTCCTCTTTCCAAGCTATGTTCTGTACCTGTTTATTCCATGAAGCTGAAAAACTAACTTCAACTACAGCTAACTAAGATTGTTCTAATTTCCACAGTACTTGGTCCTATCCCACTCAACCAGACTATGAATGACAGACTATTGAGGAAAGGGCTTCAGTTATAGACAGTCCCTGACTTAGGATGGTTTCTCTTACAAGTTTTCAACTTTACCAGTGTTCAAAGTGATATGCATTCAGTAGAGACCATACTTTCAGTACCCATACAACCATTCTGTTTTTCACTTTCAATACTCTATTATAAAATAGGTGTTGCGTTAGATGATTTTACTGAACTGTAGACTAATGTAAGTGTTCTGAGTACATTTAAGGTAAGCTGGGCTATGCTGTGATGTTCAGTAGGTTATGTGTATTTAACGCCTTTTTGATTTACAATATTTCTACCTGATGATGGGTTTATGGGGACATAACCCCATTATAAGTTGAAAAGCATCTGTATATTCATTCCTACAGTCACTGGTGATTACTTTGTTCAAGGAATTATTTTAGACATTTTAGGGAGTACAAAGAGAAGACACATTTAGTCCTAGTTGTCAAGAAAACTTTAAATCTAGGAAAGGCACAACTGGATTTAAAATGGGCCTCTGGCCCATTTTGGCCCATCTGAAGAGAGAAGGAATACACCTGGTCCAGTTAGGTAGAGCCAGGAGCAGAATCCAGGAGGAAGCCACACCGAGCTGGGGTCTCTGGTGTTCTAGAGTGATGGATAGTGACTGACACCAGGTGTGAGGGGAGAGGATGGATAATACCTGAATGGACCAGCGAGGCTCTTAAGGCAGAACATCCAGGGTCTTAGACAGGCATCAAGCTCCTCTCCAACAGTGTTCCCCAGACGAGTCATTTGAGGACCAAGGTCACAATTTTTGCCATTTCTGATGACATTTTTGCCATTCTAGTAACCTCCTTTACTGTTGTTTACTTATTTTTCTTTAAATGGACTCCCAATTTTTACATAAATAAATTTATGTTAAAAGGTTTATGTTAAAGAGAAATTTTGCAATACTGCCATGAAATGAAATGCCAGTATTGCTTGCTGTCATGGCATGGTGCTAAAAAATGCAATTTAAAAATATAATGAAATTCAGCACTGTTGCCCACCAAAGCATCCAGGTCTGAAGTCTGATCCCTTTTTGTTGAAAAGGGAAAAGAGCAGGTATTGGCAACGTGATAAAGATAGTCCAGCCCCACACTGAGCCAGCCTGAGACTAAGGAATTGAAAGGGAATCAGGGAAGGAATAACTTCCTCACCCTCTGATTGGATGTTATTTAGCTCGCAGTCTGTGATTTACCCCAGTGCCACCTGTGTGACATACTTCACCCCAGAACAGAGGGAAGGAAAGAACGGTGCACAGTGCTTTGGGGCCAATTGTACTGTGGTCTCTGCAGAGTGAAGGTGTGCTGTGTTAGGGCTGGGACCAGGTTTGGCTATCTGTGTTGACCCTGCAGATTCTGCGAAGGTTGATTTCCATACTCCCTAGCACAGTGGGGAGCACACAGTAGATACTTAGTGAAGAGTCTTAAATTAAGTCTCATTGATACCCTAGACTCTTTTTCCTGTTTCATAAAAAGTAGAAAATGAAGCTGACAGTGATTCTTTGTATCTCATAATATCACATCCCCCTCCTAAAAAAGGAATATTGATAGAAAACTAAAAAGTATAAAACCTAACAAAAATCATCTGGTGAATAGATCCCGTGGGATACACAAGAAGAAGATATAGGTACATTTAAATAATCCCAAAGGAAAATAAGAAATCTCTTGACGGGGATGGCAAGACCAGCCTGGCTAAGATGGTGAAACCCCATCTTTACTAAAAATACAAAAAAAAAAAAAATTAGCTGGGTGTGGGGCCCATACCTGTAGTCCCAACTACTCAGGAGGCTGAGGCAGGAGACTTGCTTGAACCCAGGAGGCAGAGATTGCAGTGAGCCTAGATCAGGTAGTGGAACATGAGTGTGGTTCCACCTACTTAGGAGGCTGAGGTGGGAGGATTGCTTGAGCCCAGAAAGTCGAGAGCGAGCCGAGATTGTGCCTTGCACTCCAGCCTGGATGACAGAATGAGACCCTGTCTCATGAATGAATGAATGAATGAATGAATGAATGAATGAATGAATGAATGAATGCCTGTCCAAATAAATAAATGCTTGTCCAATAGCTGAGAAGGAGCTGGAGTTTGTACACAAGACCCCAAGCACAGCTCTGTCCTCCCCATGGAGCTGGCTTTATTCTCCCTGTGTTTCCCACGCAGGTACCCTTTTTTCTTTCATTTCTCACAACACTCTCGCCTGTCACTTGGCGTTCAGCATCTGAACAAGGAGCGGGAGGGCACGCTAATGCATCACAAATGGAGTTGCTGCATTTCCTTAAAAGGACTGTCATGAGCATTTCATGTTAACGTGTTACTCGGAATTGTGTCAGTGTTTTAAGTGGGCTATTTTCTGGAACACATATCGTTATGAATAGAAGATGTTAAAGTACTGATTGCCACTTGAGAATGTAACTTTAAAAGTGATTGTACTGCATTTCTCAAATTTGCATTTTTAAAGCAAGTTTCTCCCACAAATAACACCTTACCCAAGACACCTCCAGGCAGAACGTTCTTACAGTAAATGATATTTTAATATTTGATTTCAACAATTATAGAATAACATAATTTACTTGTAATAAACTCACAAAAGTGATAGCTATACTATTTGTACATGTTCTTAAGAAATATGGAATCTTTTTCCAGACAAGCATTTCTTTTTTTTTTTTTGATGTGATTTTTATATGTTTTTTTTGGTGGGGGGAGAAGGACGGTAGGGAGGAAGGAAGGGATGAAGGAAGGAAGGAAGGGAGGAAGCAGGGAGGGAGGGAGGGAGGGGAAGGAAGGAAATCAAGCAATGAGAGAGACATTGCTGACCTGGATCTAGAGGTTTACAAGTTGATTTCTTATTTTTTTTTTTTGAGAGAAGGAAAGAGAAAAAAAATAAGGAGAGGAAGAAAGAAGAAGAGAAAGAGGGAGAGTAAATGGAAATATTGCTTTATTTTGAAAAAAATTGGGTATTATTAATGGCCAATCAATGTTTCATTTTAACTTATGGGTAGGTGTGATGTGATATTGACAAGAATGTATATTTTGTGTATTTGAAGTGGAGAGCTCTATAAATATTTATTAAGTTTACTTGTTCCGGATCTGAGTTCGAGTCCTTGATATCCTTATTAATTTTCTGTCTCATTGAGTCTAAGTCTTGATGTATCTGGGTGTTATGATCGTTAGCTCTTGTTGTTGCATTGATCCTTTTACCACTGTATCTTTGTTGCTTTAAAATCTATTTTATCTGCTTCGAGATTTGCAACTCCTGCTTTTTATTTATTATTTATTTTTGCTCTCTATTTGGTTGGTAAATCTTTCTCCATCCCTTTGTTTTGAGTCTTTGTGTATCCTTGCATGTGAAACAGGTCTGGATGTAACATGCCATTGGGTTTTGGCTGTGTCTTTTGATTGGGGGATTTAGTCAATTTTAATTTAGGGTTACTGCCATTTGATGTTGACTGGCTGTTTTATCCATTCGTTGGTGTAAATTCTTCTTTCTGTTGGTGCTCTTTACTTTTTGGTGTATTTTTAGAAAGGCTAATACTGGTTGTTTCTTTCTGTGTGTAATGCTTCTTTCAGAAGCTCTTGTAAAGCAGGCCTGGTGGTAATAAAATCTCTGAGTTCTTGCTTGTTCATAAAAGAGTTTATTTTTCCTTCAGTTGTGAAGCTTAGTTTGGCTGGATATGAAATTCTGGGCTGAAGGTTCTGTTCTTGGAGGATGTTGAATATTGGCCCCCACTCTCTTCTGGCTTGTAGAGTTTCTGCCGAGAGATCTGCTGTAAGTCTGATAGGCTTGCCTTTGTGGGTAACCTGACCTCTCTCTCTGGCTGCCCTTAGTATTTTCTCCTTCGTTTCAACCCTGGTGAATCTAACGATTATGTGCCTTGGGGTTGCTCTTCTTGAGGAATATCTTTGTGGTGTTCTCTGTATTACCTGGGGTTGAATGTTGACCTGCTTTGCTAGTTTAGGAAAATTTTCCTGAATAATATCCTGAAGGGTATTTTCCAGCTTGGATTCATTCTCTCCGTCACATTCAGGTACACCTATCAAACGTAAATTTGGTCTTTTCACATAGTCCCACATTTCTTGGAGACTTTGCTCAATCCTTTTTATCCTTTTTTCTCTAATCTTTACTTCATGTTTTATTTCATTAAGTTGGACTTTGACCTCTGATATCCTTTCTTCTGCTTGAACAATTCGAGTGTTTAAACCTGTGCATACTTCTCGGAGTTCCTGTATTGTATTCTTCAGTTCCATTAATTCACTCATACTCCTCTCTAAGTTGTCTATTCTCAATAGGATTTCATCAAACCTTTTTTCAAAGTTCCTAGTTTCTTTACATTGGGCTACAACGTGTTCTTTTAACTCACCGAAGTTTGTTATTATCGATTCCTTGAAGAGTGATTCTGTCATCAGGATGCGCTCATTCTCCATCAAGCCTTGTTCCATTGTTGATGTGGAACTGTGATCATCTTTAGAGGGAGAGGCGTTCTGATTTTGAGTGTTCTCAGCTTTTTTACGCTGGTTTCTTCCCATCATTGTAAATTTATCCTCCTGCCATCTTTGAATTTACCAACTTTCAGATTAGGTCTCTTGAGTGGGTGTCCAGGTTGTTAGTTCCCAGGGCCAGAGCAGCAGCGTTAAAACTGATGGTGCTTTTCTGCCCAGGATTCTCCTGTCTGGCTTCCTTCTTGTGTCCGTAGTAGGCAACTCTGCCTTCCCGGGGCTCCAAACCTCGGTCAGAAGGGGAACCAGTTCCGTTTACTCTGAGCCGAGCGCTGCCGCACCAAGGTGCCGTCACAGCCGCTGCGCCGGGCTCTGGTGTCCTGCTGGGGGCCTTTGGGGGTCCTCCGAACCTGTTTACTCTGCTCCAAGAGCTGCCACGCCGAGGTGCCGCAGAACCGCTGCACCGGCCACGAGAGTCGCCCTGGCCACCCGTGTGTTTCCTCCACTGGGGGATCTTCTGCTCCGTGAGCGACCAGACTTTGTCTGAAAGTGTGGCGTCCTCTAGTTCTCTGCGTCTTCCCTGAGAGCTGCAATCCCGGGATGTTAGCGATCAGCCATCTTGGATCGTTCTCCCCAGACAAGCATTTCTATAACTTTCTGGTGCTTTAAATGATGCTAATGAAGATCTGACATCAGTTTACCACATTTTTGAAAATCAAATTATTGGCTCAGCCTCTAATCAAGCGCAGTCTTAAAGCAATTTTAACAACCATTTACATTTTTTTCTAAAAACCTCACTCTGCCATTGCTATGGGGTCCCTGACTAGAAATATCAAGTCTACATGAATATAAAAAACAACATTAATACAGTCTGTTTTTCGAAGAAATTGAGATTAATGCAAAATATTTGAGTTCTGTTTTTTATATGAAACATAAATATGTATTCACTGGCAAAGGCTTCTCTAAGCCTCTGTTTCCTCATCTATCAGTTGGGGGGCAATCCTATTTAGCTCAGAGGGTTGCCAGGAGACCTAGTAGAATACCAAATAATAAATACTAAGCACAGTGCCTCCCAACATGTACTGTCCTTGGTCTGTGCTCTAATATCGTAGCAGGGTATTAGAGCCGGGACCCGCAACAGGGGTGCCTCAATTACCCAGCTTGCAGCTTTCAACTCTGTTGGAAACAGGTTTATAACAATGGGAAAAATCCACACCGAGACAATGGATCACTCAGCAAGGCTAGTTTACTTCCTACAGGAAGGGTGCAACTTGCCAGCAGTCTTGCCATGAGATCACACCTGAACAAAGGAGACAGGGACATTTATAACTTGCATAACCTGACACAATTGTCTTACTGCTGTGTCCAGTTTCCATTGGCCGGAACAGGACCTCACATTCTATGTTTGACCCGATTGGCTAAAAACTTGGAAATTTCCTGAACAGATAAGGGGAAAGAAGATGGCAAGGAAGAAGAGGAAGCTGGTCAGGAGGAGGTCAGGAGGGTTTCCAAATAAGGAATGGCATGTGCCAGGGTTTGGAGCTTGCCCAGTTCTGGTCAGACATGCCGGAGTGAGTCAAGGTAGCTTGATTTAAGATGTAGCTGCTTTAGAGAATATATATACCTGGTTATATGTTTATGCTAATAGTGGAAAATGGCCATAGAGCAAGACATTGTAGTCTAAGATATAAACTTTGGGCCAAGGCCGGTGGATCACAAGGCCAAGAGATTGAGACCATCCTGGCCAACATGGTGAGACCCCGTCCCTACTAAAAAAATGCAAAAATTAGCTGGGTGTAGTGGTGCATGCCTGTAGTCCCAGCTACTCAGGAGGCTGAGGCAGGAGAATCACTTGAACCCAAGAGGCGGAGGTTGCAGTGAGCCAAGATCATGCCACTGCATTCCAGCCTGGTGACAGAGCAAGACTCTGTCTCAATAAATAAATAAATAAATAAAGATATAAACTTTGAAAAATTTTCCCATCTCTCACAAACTCATGGGAGGAAGTATGGTAGCAAATAAGGCAGGAACTGGAGTGCACGAACAATGGAACCAACCAGCTGCTTCAGCGCTGGCAGGAGCAAACTCCACTCACTTGGACCCACTGTGCTCCACCCCTTGCAGGGAGAAGCACGTGGGTGAGTGGGTGCAGGAGCCAGGGTGAGCACTTTTGGGACCCAGCAGGAGTGAACTCTGTGCCGGCCCTGTGGCAGCATCTAGGGGTGGTGCCTGCAATCCCTGAAGCTCCAGAGAGTGTTCCAGTGCTCTTTTAGCTCTGCTGTCCATGGACGGCCTAAGTGTTAACAGCTCAGTGGTCCCTCTGCCTTTTCAAGTGAGGCGGCTGCCTTCCGCCAGCAAAGACAAAGGGCAGGTTGTGATAGCCTTTGGTATCCACACTAGTGACACCCAAGCTCTCATCTGGCATCCAGGATAAATGAGGTCACACAAACGAATTGAAGGATGGTAAATGTGGGGGACTTATTGCTGATGAAAAAGGCTCTGAGCAGGAAGGGAAGCTGAAAAGGGGATGGAGCGGGAAGGTAATCTTCTCCTGAAGTCCAGCCATCTCCGGCCAGATTCTTCTCTGATGTTGCACCATCAAGCTGTCCCTCTGACGTCAAGCCACTTCTCTCTGATGTCCAAGCTAGTCTCCAATATGCAACTGCTTCTCCTCTCTCTGCCAGCTGAGTATGAGGTTTTTATAGGCACAGGATGGGGCAGGGCAGGGCCAAGGGTGGTTTTGGAAAAGGCAACATTTGAGTGGGAAAACGGATGTAAGTTCTCACTTTGGACTGCTGTTTCTGGCTTGAGGGTGAGGTGGGGACCTGCCCCTTTCTGCCTAGATTTTCTCTGCCACCTTTCTCTATCATTGTATCAGTATTATTCTTATCACATGGCCCTGAGTTGGAACCATCAGGTCCTGCAAACTCCAGAGCATCTGCTGCATCTTGACCCCCTCCAGGGGAATTGGTCCCAGACAAGGGTCTCCGGGAAAGAGGCACATCAACTAAATGTGAAACCCTCTCCAGTTCTGGAAATGCTGGTTCTGCTTTCCAGGGCATCAGAATCCTCCATTTTGTGACCCTGCTGCTTTACAAGAAAGAAACAACAGTTGAAACACTGGGAATTTTCCCCAAGAGTGAGAAGGCACAGAAAGGAGAAAAGCTAAAGAAGAGAATGAAAGAGCCCCAAAGAGAATTGGAAAGTGAGAGCAGGTCATTCACCAGGGCTCATTCCTGCCATCCAGCCCCAGCATCTGGCTGCTCAGCAGACTTTTCTGCCAATGCTCACAGCCACCTAGGCCTGGGCCGGGCACCTCTGCTGGCACCCATGATTTCTCTGCCTGCTCCACCATTGGAACCCCATGCCCCAGGCTCCCTCCCTGGAGGCCATCTCAGAAGGAAACACCAAGGGGAAGACAGCCTTTTAAGAAGTGTGGACCCCATGTTAAATTGAGACCCCTCAGATAGATACAGCTTTGAAGCAATTGATTTTCTATGGTGTCATAGGGAGACCTGCCCTCCCCAAAGTTTAGAAAACTGTCTGGGACCATATGTAATGGAGCTGGAGTCAGAAGTTTTCTACCCAAATCTGTCACAGAGGAGACAAAACTAGCACTGGTTCATGATAGACGGCTTCAATAGAACCGCTTCAGCAAAGGGCCAGCAAGCATATGAAAATGCTAGAGAAGAACAAGGCACTTTATCCATGTCCCCCACGCACCCTGCCTCAGCCCTGGGGCAAAAGAATCTTTGTGTGAGCCCAGGCAGTTGGCAGGGACCTGAGGGGTTAATGCATCACTTGCTCAGAGCAATTGCAACACTGCTGCTAGAATTATCTTTCTCTCTCAGTTCCCATCACAGTCCTCTGCAGCTTAAACATCCTTGAGTTTCCTGTGGACCCACAGGCATCTTCACATGGCATTGAAGTCCCTTCCCAGTCTGGCTCTCAGCTCTGGTCCCCTCAGCCTCCCATAGTTCTGAACCTAATGTTGGAAACAGGTGCTCAGTGCCACAAAGAAAAATCAGCACTGAGACAAAGGATCTCTCAGCAAGGCAATTCCTACTTCCTGCAGGAAGGGTGCCCTCACCAACCATCTTGCCACAGAGAGTACAGCGAACAAAGGAAAAGCAGACATATTTATCCCTTACACATTTGGGGTCGTCCTTACTGCTGCGTCTCCATTGGTTGGAGCCAGACCTCACAATTTAAACTAAAACCCAGTTGGCTAACAACTTAAAACTTTTTTAAACAGGTAAAAGCAATGGAGAAAGAAAGTCCAAATAAGGAAGGGGCATAAGCTGTGAGCTGGGACATGCCTGTGAGCACATCCAGCACAGATATCTTCCTTAAAGTACAAGGACATAGAATGTAGGACGTGCCTGTAAGCATGTCAAACTGCTATATAGGATAGGGCTTAACAAAGAGTAATTAATAAAAAAGCAAGAAGGATTTATTCTTTAACAAGAAAGGAAACTTTGAAGGGGAACTTTTCTACTTCCCACAGTAACAAGCCCCATTACACACTCAGCCTGGCCATCTCTTTCCTTTCATCCTCAAACCCTAGTTCTAATCCTGCGTCTCTCAGAGCACATTGCAGAGCCCCATGCAGACACGCTGCCTGCTTTACCACAGCCTGTGATAATTTCACCAAATACATTTTTTGTGTCTCAGCTCAGAAAGTTAGAGTGGTTAAAAGGCTCTGAGGTCAGTCCACCTGGCCCACTAGCCAAAGTCTCTTCAGTATTTAAGGACTCTTTCAATATTTGTTTCTGCTAGTTTCTAAAACTTGGGACAGAAGGCAAAAAGATATTGATTTCACTGATAAAACAATGTGTGGGTACATTGCAGGTTGGTACTGTGGAAATGCCTCAACCCAGACTCACCTCTGAGCTGAGTTAGTTTCAGATGTTGAGTCTGCAGTTGGCAGGGACAGGGTGAGATTCGTCAGTGCACGTGTGTGTTTGTGATTGGGTTGGGAAAGTTTGCTGACTTCCAAAACCTCCACCAGACACTAGCAGGGATTTCATAAATCCCAGAATTCCAAGGGGATTGGATTTTGCAGAAAGATGTTCACGTACAGGCTACCAGAATTCTTTTCCTTTTCCTTTTCTAAAGGAGTACTGAGAAGAAAATAAGGCAGAGATACAAAACAGAACCGTAGTTTGCTAGGAGGGCAGAGCAGGGCTGCTTGGTTCAATTTGTTGAGAAGATCAGTGAAGCATCAGAAAAGATAAGGAGAAAAATCAGTCAGAACCAAGGCAGTGTTGTGAGTTTCAGCAGCATCTGACTTAGCCAGAAGGTACTTAGAAATGTATTTTGTTTTATCACATATAGTCTTATGTTTACTTTACCATATTCCCTGGCAACACAAGGTTCCTTTAAAGTGAAGTCTGTAGCCTTGTCTTATTGACTCATTAATATTTCATCTAAAACAATATAACATCTTAAACTGAAACCTAAAGGTAAGATTAGGACACAAGCATTCAGACAGGTTTGTTGTACAGCTGGACTATGCTGAGTCGGTTGACATTTTCATTTCTTTTTTTCTTCTAGAAACAGGGAAAATTGACCAAGAGATTCACAAATACAACACCCCGGGATTCACTGGTTGCCTCTCCAGAGTCCAGTTCAACCAGATCGCCCCTCTCAAGGCCGCCTTGAGGCAGACGAACGCCTCAGCTCACGTCCACATCCAGGGCGAGCTGGTAGAGTCCAACTGCGGGGCCTCACCGCTGACCCTCTCCCCCATGTCGTCCGCCACCGACCCCTGGCACCTGGATCACCTGGATTCAGGTAAAGTCTCCAGCAATCTTGGGCAGATTGCTTCGTTTCTTTAAACCTCGGTCTCTTGGGACCATGGAATGGAATTAATATCAGCACCTCACTGTAGTGTCAGTGGAGGATTAAGAAAGGGCAAAGGAATGTGTGAGAAGGGCGTTCTCAGGGCAGCACTTAGCACGTCTGAAATACTTTAGGCCAAAAATAAGTAAGTTGAAGGTGAAGAATGTAGGAACTATTAGCTCCTCATTGAGTTAAATTATGAGTTGCCTAAACATGTCTGTGCCATGACTGTGGGGTGATTTTTATCAATTCGCTTTCTCACTTTTGCCTCATGACCGTCAATGACTTGCGGCCACGTAGTCTGTGTTTTAAGAAGAGATTTACCTAAAGCAATATAGAGATCCATCTCCTGGCTCTGTATTTATATGAATGGTACTGTAGGTTTTGTAGATCCTTAAGAGGTACATTTAAGCTTGCAAAACTCAGTGAATTTAGTCTCACTTCTTTGAGTGGTAAGACACAGTTTGAAAGCATGGGACTCAAATGAAAGGATGTAGCTGTTGGCTGAAAAACTGAATGAAAAGAGTATATACATCTGCCTGGGTGGTAGACAGCCTATTAAGCTGTATCTCAGGAGACAGGTCCTACTCCTAGCTCCACCTAAATTGGCCTTGGACAATTCAGGTGACCTCTCTAAGCTTCTGCTTTTTAGCCCATGAGGTAAAGAAGGGGAGGGGAGCATAGCCTCTAACTGACCTCCAAATCGAACATTCAGTGGGTCTCCAGGCAACACGTGATGTTGCTGATGTGAAAACGGGAGATGAGGAGGCAGGAAGCAGCACAGCTGCAAGGTCGGGCTTCCAGCACCATCGCCGCCTCTCACCAGCAGATTGACCTTGGGCACTTTTCATAACCCCATTCCTCAGTTTCCCCATTTCCTAAATGGAGTTAATAAGACCTAACTCATGGAATTCTATTTAAAGCAGTGTGATTAAATGTGATGTGTTTAATCACAAGCATGTAGCAAGTGTTAAAGTTTAGCTACGATAATATTAATAATCACGGTTATTATATCAGACACAATTTGCTATAATGCTTGAACGCTGAGCAAACGCTTCGAAATCCTCTGGCCACACAAACTTGTAATTTGTTACAGCTCATTCTCTAAACCTTGTGCATTTGATAGTTTTAATCATGTTCCGACCCTGCCCAAGGTCTGGCTTCAGTGCAGCTACTGTCATCGTGATTCCTTGCCAGGGTTGTGCTGCCAAGCTTTGTGAAGCTTAGAAAGAAGCCAAAATTGCCCTGTTGTCAGAATAGCCAATTTACAGACGAAACAGTCCTCTTTGTTCCTCACACATGGATTCTTAGAACCTGACGTGGGGCGCTGTGTGCTAAGGGCACATATGAAGAATTCCCTTTTATGAATGCTGTTAGGGTTACATAGCAGTCTGGCTTTTCCTCGTGGGCTGCCTTGAACAACGGAAAGTGTTCCTAATGCCGAAAGAAGAAAAGTAAGAGTGAAAACACAAGAGGAGAAAAGGCATGTCAGGGCCAGAGAGGAACAGACACCTCTCAGATGAGTTCCTCCAAAGGCCCAAGTAGACAAATACCATAAATGATCTTTGCAATGCACGAGTCCTGCCGCTGTTAAAGGGACCCACTGCCTGAGGCCATGAGCACCTGTGGTCTAAATCAGGGTGAAGAGACTAGTTTCTAAAACACCTAGATCCTACCTTGGGCCAGTAGGAGTTCCTATGTATTATGACTTCATTAGGAACGTGTATGTTTTTAAGATCTGTGAGACATGATTGTAGGGACCAAAGAGTTTTAGTTCCTTTACTTTTAAAAAAGCATGCTTTGTGCATGACATTTATGGATTGAGGGATGGAGGGAGTCTCACTCTGTTGCCCAGGCTAAAGTACAATGGTGCCATCTCGGCTACTGCAACCTCTACATCCCAAGTTCAAGATATTCTCCTGTCTTAGCCTCCTGAGTAGCTGGGATTATAGGCACCTGCCATCATGCCCACCTAATTTTTATATTTTTGTAGAGACGGGGTTTCACCATGTTGGCTAGGCTGGTCTTGAACTCCTGATTACAGGAGTCTCCTTGATTGATTTATGCAACTGTATTTGGGGAATGTATCTGTCAGTATTTGATGTTCAAGTGAAAATTCTGTAACTCTGATATCACAGTAGGCCCATGCTATGTAACATAAGATCCATTTGCAGAAAAATTTCCTCTTACCCAGTGTCCAGCAGGTGAAGTATTAATCCAATTGTCATGAAACCAATTACAAAGACAGAAAACAGTTGGCTGGGCGGGGTGATTCACAAGTGTAATCCCAACACTTTGGGAGGCCTAGGTGGGCGAATCACCTGAGGTCAGGAGTTTGAGACCAGCCTGATGAACATGGTGAAACCCCTTCTCTACTTAAAATACAAAAATTAGCCAGGCGTGGTGTCACATGCCTATAATCCCAGCTACTCAGGAGGCTGAGGCTGGAGAATCATTTGAACCTGTGTGTTAAAACGCTCTCTGAATGAAGAGACCCCCCTAAAGAGGCTTTGTGTGAGCAACATGGCTCTTTATTCACCTGAGTGCAGGCAGGCTGAGTCTAAAAAGAGAGTCAGCGGAGGGCAGTGGGATAGGAGTTGGTTTTATAGGTTTGGAATAGGCAGTGGAAAGTTGCAGAAGTTACAGTTCAGGGCAGTTTTTGCAAGCTGGGAGGGGATCATAGGGTCTGGTGCCATGAGGTTGACCAAGGTTGATTACACAGCCAGTTGCCTTATCAGTTGAGGCAGGAATAGGGAACAACAGAAGAATGTCTCAGAGTTAATTAGGCACTGCAGGCATTGATCATTCTTCCCCTTTTGTGGTCTTCCAGTTACTTCAAACTTTCTAGTTCCAGGAACTCATCTGGAATGTACGTGCAGATCACAGAGGTTACCATGCTGTCCATGGCACGGTCAGTCAGCTTAAAAGACCTTACAGTTCTGTCTTTTCATATTAGTAATATAAGGGAAAAGGAAATGAAGAGTGCAGGGCAGTGGAATATTAGGAAGGCTGACACAGAGGGGCGGTGTTTCTCAGGGCTTCTTTGAGAGGGATTGGGAGTGATGCAGAAACCTAAAAATAGGAAAGAATTTAGACTGCTGGGCGATCTTGGGGCAAGGGGTGATACTGGGTGGTTGTTAGAAGGAGCATTTGTTGTATTGACTAGTGATCGCTTGTATAGAGTTTTTGGAGGAATTGAGAGATTAATCGGAAAACACGGGGTCCAAATAAGAGAATGAGAAAGCTAGATAAGTATCTAGAGGACTAAGGATTGGAAGAAGCCATGACTCCCAGTTAGAGTGTCCAGAATAACCATTTGCCTGATTAGCAAGCTTTGGGGCTTTGTCTTTTAATCTATTGATGGCATCAGATATGAGGCCAGACTGGTTTACATAAACACATTCTTCACTTAAGAATAGGCAAAGACCTCCTTCCTTAGCAGTCAGTCAGTAAATTAAGACCTCAGCGGTTTTGGAGGACAATTGCAGCCAGGGAATTGACTTGACCTTGAAGAAGGGATAGAGATTAAGTTAATTCTGCAGTGCTAGCGGAGAAATCATTAGACAGGCTACGGAAGGTGACAATTGAAGGGGGAAGGCCTGCTATGCCCGTGCCGAGTACAGTAGTAATTCCTAACCCTACAAGTAAGGGGATCAGTGGCATGACCTGCTTGTGTCGTGTCGGGACCACAAGGGGAACAGGGAAGCTTCTGTCTTCATTGACAAACCAAATTTTGGGAGTAAGGAAAATTTGGGTACAAGTGCCTGTCCAGTTGGTAGGAAGGCAGATGTAAGGAGAAGAACCACAGAGGAAAAAAAGTCCTTGGCTTAGACAGAGCTGGAAGTGTTAACTGAAAAGGTGAGAAAGTGTTCCGAGGGGGTTGGGACTTTGGACCCAAATACCAAGGGAACCAGCAAGGGCTGTGGCTGTCAAAGGTTGTAGCAGGGTTTGGGAGGGTAACTGTGTGTAGGGAGAGCTTTTGTTTTCATGGTGTATGAGAAAGCGTTTGGTATCTGTGAGTAACCATTCACTTTCATTAACAAGGTTAGGTATAAGCAGGCAGGAAGAGGGGTCTGGAGGAGAATCTGGTGAACAACGGGAGGGCAGCCAAGGATGGAGTCAAAGACAAGGTAAATGCCTACCTAGGCAAAACTTGGTTTATTTGCCAATCTTGTGTAGGGGAAACTCCGCGGGCCTGGTGTATAAGAAAAGGAGGCAGTCTGAGAAGGCCCTGGGGAGAAGAGTGACAGATAGAACATTGAGATGTGATTGTTGTGAGGATGGAATTCCATGATGGAAAATAAATAAGCGGTTCTAAAAGACTAGCCCAGGGCTTGTATCCTACATGGAAGTGGTCATGAAAGGATTACAGGACAGAGTGAGCTTGTGAGGCAGGGAGGAGGAACTTCCTGTGGTGTAAGAACCATTTGCCTTGCGTAGGAGCAACTGGTAAAGTGAGTTTTTGGAGGAAGAAAAGGTAAGGGAGCTAGATGAGAAGGAAAAAGACCGGCCTTGTTGGGGAGGTACTGGGGTGTCCCCTGCTGCTTTGTCACCTAAGGCATTTCCTTGGGCAGTAGAATCTGATGGTTTTTGGTGTCCTCTGCAGTGGATCACTCCAGCCTTGGCTGGGAAGAGAGTGGCCTTAAGGAAGACCTTTATTAAGGGGGTGTTGATAATAGAGGATCCCTGTGTGGTTGGAAAACCTCTTTCTGCCCATATGGCAGCATGGTGGTGTAGGATGTGGAAGGTGTATTTGGAGTCAGAGCACAGTTCAGCTTGCTGAGAAGTGGTGGAGGGAAGGAGCGTGCCAGCCTCGATACTAGATGAGTGGGATACAACAGCATAGCCAGCTTTGGCCAGCGCCAACGGACTGGGCTTGGAGGAACTGCCATCAATAAACCATGTGTGGTCTCGGTCTGGAATAGGAAAAAGAGAAATATGGGGAAATGGAGAGGACACTATACGGATTAGGGAGGTGCAGTCATGGGGTTCAGGGTCTGTGTTGGGTGTTAAGTGAGAGGCTGGGTTGAAGTCAGGTCCAAGGGCAATGGTTACAGTGGGGGTTTCAATAAAAGTGCATAAAGCTGGAGAAGGCGAGGAGCTGAAAGTAAGTGTGTGAGGTGTGGAGAGGAAACTAAACTTTGGAGATTGTGAGAGCTATAGAGGGGAAGTGGAGCACAGCCTGTAATTTTAAGGAATTCTAGGAGTATTACAGCTGTGGTGGCCACGGTGCGTAAACATGATGGCCTGCCTAGCACTGTGAGGTTAAGCTGTTTAGACAAGAAGGCAACCGGTCGTGGGCCTGGCTCTTGTGTCAGAGCCCCCACTGCACAGCCTTTTGCTTCTGCCACTGAAGGGAGCAGAGCTGGGGAGCGCTACTGTAGGGGCTGTTTCTAAGGCCTTCTTTAAACAGCAAAAGGAAGAATGGGGGAAGGATTTGGGGTTAGCTAAGTTTCCTTTTGTCAGTTTATAAAGTGTTTGGTTTGGAGGGCAAAACCTGGTCTCCTACAACACCTAGGAAGGAGAGAAGCTGCTGCTGAGTGGATGGGTTGGAGAAATTAACTGGATACAGTTGGCAGAGAATGTGTGTGTATGCTGGCGAAGGATTATACCAAGATAGGTAACAAATAGGGAAGAAATTTGGGCTTTAGAAAAACATTTTTGAAGTCAAGAACAGAATAGTGAGTTGTGGAAGGGGCTATGGAAGACAGGAGAGTACAGGACTTCGGGTACAACCAGGTGGACGTGAAGTACAATCTCATTGCTGTGGCGGACGTCTTGGACTAGCCTGGAGGATGTCTGGTTTTGGGACATGTAGGATGCAGGAATTGTGAGTGAGTGGAAACTCAAAGGCCACGTTGTAGTAAGCGAGTAACAAAAGGCTTTAGGTCTTTTAAGGCTTGTGCTGGGATGGGGTACTGGCACTGGGCAGGATAAGGGTGGTTAGGTTTGAAGGGGATGATGAGGGGTGAGTGACCTGTAGTTAGGGATGGGAGGTGGTGTCCGGCACCCTAGGATTAAGGTTGGGGAACATAAGGGGAGCTATTGAGGGAGATACGGGTTCAGGGAGGAGGGCGACAATGAGGTGTGGCTGTAGCCCAGGAGTAGTTAAGGAGGCAGACAATTTTGCTAGGACAGCTTGGCTGGACAGGTGGGGATGATTAGGAACGAACGTGGAAAGGAGTGCTGGCCTGACTGACACCAGACGTGGGGAGTTCGGAGAGGCCTGGAGGCCTCGCCATCAATTCCCACAACAGTTATGGAGGCCAAGGAGACAGGTCCTTGAAAAGAAGGCAGCATGGAGTGTGTGGACTCCATACTGATTAAGAAGGGGATGGACTTACCCTCCACTGTAAATTTACCCAAAAGTCGGTGTCCATGATGGTCCAGGGAACCTCTGAGATGTTCAGGGAGCGTCAGTCTTCAGCCACCAAGCCAAGGAGATCTGGGCAGGATTCAGTCCGGGAGCTCTGGGAATAGCAACGTGAATCAGACAGTCTGACTTTCAGTGGGGACCCTACACAGACGGGGCAGGGCTTAGGAGGAATCCCAGGCTGTGGGCATTCCTCAGCCCAGTGGCCAGGTTTCCGACACCTGAAACAAGATCTGGGAGGGGCAACTGGATGCTGCAGTCTGGGCACTTTGAAGTCTTTGTGAGCCGGTGGTGTGGCTGGGGTTTGTCTTACGGCAGAGGCAAGCCTCTGTAGTTCTGAGATGTGCTGCTGCTGGGCTGCTTCTTCCCTATTACTGAACACCTTGAGGGTTGATTAAATCCCGTTATGGGGTTTGAGGGCCAGATTTTAATTTCTGTAGCTTTTTAAACGTCAAGGGCTGACTAGGTGATAAAACACATATTAAGCGTTCTTCAGGGGTGAGGGTAGACGTAAGGATGGCATTTAAGTCACTTCGGGTGAGATTATAGGACTGGGTTAAGTATTGGAACTCTTGTATATATTTATATTTATTTAATAGGATCTGATGAAAAGGAGCCTAACAGTTGGCCAGTTTGGGAAAGGTCCAATAGAGAGAAAGGAACATGCACCCTAAGTATGCCTTTGGCTCCAGCCACCTCTCGAAAGGGGAATTGTTGGGCAGGGACGGAGGACTTAGCTGGACCGGTTATGAGGTGACAGGAGGGGCATAAGGAGGTGGGTTGTGAGCGGTAGAAGAGGGAGGCGGGGCAGGTCGCGGGCAGAAGGGAGAGCAGGACAATCTGGGATGGGCTGCACTGAGAGCAGAGATTAGGGAGGGATTGGAGTATTAAAAAAATGCCTGATGGCATGCATCTTAGACCATTTGCCCATTTGTTTAAAAAAAAGATTGTGTGGGTCTCACAGAACAGAAAAATTGAAAGTGTCATTTTCTGGCCATTTGGAGCCACTGTCTAATTTGTATTGAGGCCAGGCCGTGTTACAGAAAAAAACAGACATTAGGTTTCAGATTGAGTGACAGTTGAAGAGGTGTTAGGTTTTTTAGGATGCAGGCTGGAGGCGAAGACAGGAATAGAGGGCGGAATATTGCCCCGGCCAAGGAGAGAAGCAGAGTTGAGGGGGTAGAAGGAGCGAGCAGCTACCCGGTTTTCAGTAGGCATCCCTGACTGAATCCAGGGCTGTAACATCAGTGAGTGATCAAGGCAGGCATCCCCACGATTGACCAGACACCAAGAGAAGACTCTCTTCCCAAGTCCATGACTAATGCTGGAGTTTTTGAGAGGGAGAGCTGTCTCTACTAGGAGAAAGATTTAAAGGAAAAGAGGGAGAGACTGCTTACCCGATCTGAAGGTGGCGAGAGAGCTGTTTGGCACAATAAGCGCGAGCAGTTGGGCTGGTCTGATGTGTTGAGGTCTCAGGTGGGTCTCTTCTTCTCAGAGGAGGAGCGAGGACAGGGGGCTGGTCTCCCCCACAGAGTACTCCTGTCCTGGATTTCAGCACCAAATGTTAAAATGTGTGTTCTGAATGAAGAGACCACCCCCCCACCCCACCCCCGACCCCCGCCAAAAAAAAAAAAAAATCAGGTCGTGAGTTGTGGCTTGACTAGAAGACATTTGGAAGTACATTATCTGGTCCAGTGCCTTGGAAGTTTAGTCCTCAACAAGCAGCATTGGGTCTCCTGGAAGCTTTTTAGAAATGAAGAATCTCAGGCCCCACCCCAGACTGACTAATCAGCATTCGTGTTTTATCATGGTTCCTGGTGACTTACCACTGCAATTTAAAAGCTCTAATCTTCTCAATCTTGCAAGCATTTTAGAATTACCTGGGAAGCTTTTTAAAACCCTGATGTCAAGACTACACTTCTGTCAGAGGTGTCTGAACCAGAGCCACTCCATCTTGAATAGGGGCTAGGTAAAATCACACTGAGACGTACTGGGCTGCATTCCTAGGAGGTTAAGACATTTGGTCACAGAATGAAATGGGTGGCTGGCACAAGATAGAGCTCACAGAGACCTCGCAGATAAAACTAGCTGCAGTAAAGATGCCAGCTAAACCCATCATAACCAAGATGGTGATGAGACTGACTTCTGGTCATCCTCACTGCTCTACGCCCGCCGGCACCATGACATAAATGCCACAGCAATGTCAGGAAGTTACCCTTTAGGGTCTAAAAAGGAGAGGCATGAATGATCCACCCCTTGTTTAGCATAAAATCAATCAATAACCAAAAAAATGGGCAACCAGCAGCTCTACTGAGTAGCTGTTCTTTTTACTTTCCTAGTTGATATGTGTTAGGGCCACAGCCCATAGACCCCCCTCCCTGCCTTGTTCTCCCCTGCTAAGCTGAGCTCATAACAAACACAGCCTCAAGCCTTGTAAACAGGGCACCCAGCTCGAACCCAGGATGTTGACCCAATTAAGCAGAATGTCAGCCCTTGAGAACCAAGATGCAGTTTTCCCTAGAATAACACCTGGCTGCCTGCAAAACCCCTATATAATCCCATAGTCTGTAAGGCAGGCTGCTGCCTTCACTGCCTGTGGTTAGGCAGCCAGCCTGGCAGGTTGAAATAAACTTGCTAAACCTGATCCTCGGTCTGCCTCTCCATCCTTTCGGTCAGCCTTACATTTTGGTGCTGAAACCCAGGACAGGAGTAGGTGCTGGCCACTCTTTCTCTCTCTCTCTGCCTCCACAACTAGCCCTCCCATCCTGAACCCCTTTCCAGGCCCAGGAGGGAAACCCCAGACCTCTACTGCCAACTGCGGTTATCTCCATCCAAATCATCACCTCCCAGCTGGTAAGGTAGATAGAGGTTTGACTCCATCCGGGTTCCTCGACCGTCTGTTTTCTGTCCAAAAGTCCCAGCACTGGGCTGAGGACGACCTTCCAGCCCCAGGGGCTTCAGTCCTGTCATCTTGGGGATGCCTAATTTGACAGCGACTGTTCTGAATTCACTGTCTTAGGTAGAGGAAACAGGGCAGAAGATGTTCTCTCCTGTCTTCCTTCTCCTCTTCTGGCTTTTTACTGTGGGGTCTGTCCAGTCTGTTCCATCTAAAAGTACCCCGTTAGGATGTCTCTTCTGGAATCTGGACACCTTTGGTCTCCAGTCTGAAGTCAGGCCCAAGAGATTAATATTCTACTGTCATGTGGCCTGGCCCCAATATAAATGAGATAATGGCTCTCAGTAGCCTGAGAATGGTATTTTCAATTTCAACATTCTTCAAGACCTTGAAAATTTTTTCCACCACAATGGTGAATGTTCTAAGGTTCCCTATGTTCAGGCTTTCTTTACCCTCTGCAACTGCCCCTCCCTCTGTCAGTCCTGCTCCACTTTCCAAATCCTCCTCACCTGCTTGAAACCCAACTCAACCCCTCCCACAGTCTCAGCAGACAACACATCCTCTGTTGACCCAGCTGACTTCCCTCCTCCCCACCAGTGCCCAGAGTCTCTGCCTTATGGCCCTGCTCTAGCTCTTCCTTTGTCCCCTCCCCTCTCCAATCCCCACCCCCTCCAGCTTCCAACTCCAACTCCTCTCCATCTCCACCCCACACCTGCTCCCAGACCCAGCCTCCCCAGCAGCCAGCTCACTTACTCCCGCTTAGAGAGGTGGCGGGGGTGGAAGGCATCGTCCGCATTCACCGACAAGCTGATCTCTCCCAAATCAAAAAGCGCCTTGGGTCTTTCGCCTCCGATCTAGACACTTAAAGAGTTTAAATATCTTACCCAGTCTAATGAACTTACCTGGCACGATCTCTGTATTATCCTCTCCTCCTGGAAGAAAAGGGGAGTGTGGCTCACAGCACAGGCACATGCTGAGACCTTCCCTGGCAGGACCCTACTAAACCTGTAGGGGCGGCTGCTGTACCCCGAGAGGAACCAGCCTGGGAATATCAGCCTTCATATCCCAGCCGGGCATCTCGTAACCAAACGATTACTTGCCTCAACTCAGGCCTTAACAAAGCTGCCTGTAGGCTGTAAATTTTGAAAAGCGCAAAAAAATTTCCCAAAAGGCAAACAAAAATCCTGTCCAGTTTCTTTCCCGCTTTTACAGACGCCCTCCAAAAATACACCCATATTAATCCTGCCCTCAAGAAGGCACCATGGTTCTTAACACCCATTTCATCTCCCAGTCTGCTCTGGCACAAACTTAAAAAGGCTGAAGATGGCCCTCAAACCCCGCAGCAAGACCTCCTTAGCCTGGTCTTCAAGGCCTTCAATAACAGGGATGAACAAAGGAAAACAGACAAGGCCCAGAGGGATCGTGCTAAGTACCAGCTTCTAGCAGCAGCCATTCACCCACCTAAACAGCCTGGCTGTGGCACCCAGGGGCACAAAACCCGACAGCAGTGCACCTCCGAGGGCATGTTTCAAGTGCGGCAAGGAAAGCCATTAGGTGCAGGCATGTCCCAATCCATGGGCGCCAAAGAGCCCCTTCCCCATCTGCCAGCAGACAGGCCACTGGAAGTCTGACTGTCCTCCAACAGGCAGACAGAAAAGCCTGTACCTCCAACCCACAACCCCTTCACCAAGACAAAAGGTGAAGAATCGCTTGCACTCCTTGGCTTAGCCGCTGAAGACTGACAGTGCCCAGGGCCCTGGACCCCTAGTTCCATCTGCCATCACTGTATCGGGGCGCAGGGTAACTGTTAGTAGCAGGTAAGCCAGTCTCTTTTTTAATTAAAACCAAGGCCACCTACTCAGCTGTGCCTGAATTTTCAGGACCAACTCATCCCTCACAGGTCTCAGTTGTGGAGGTTGCTGGATTTATCTCGTACCCACGTGCCACCGAACCCCTCACTTGTTCACTGTCTAACACTGTTCTCTCTCACTCTTTCCTGATCATGCCTCACCGTCCTACTCCCACTCTAGGCAAACCCCCATCTCTAATCGGCCCCTTATACCAGCTCCTCCAAGCTGCGCAGCTCCTGCTAAGGCAGGAGTTACACGCTGCCGAGGACGCCAAACAGGATCAGATGAGATCTCAAAAGCGAACAGAAACGCCGATGAGGCCAACGAGGCAGCAAAAAAGGAGGCTGCCCCTCTCCTCCTCATTACCCCACAATTCCCCCACCGAAAAAGCTTCATTGTTACAACAAGGCACCTCCTTCCAAGGAAACTGGATAGTCAAAAATCAAAAAAGTCATCCTCTCCCAAAAACAAACCAAAGAAATTCTAACGTCTCTTCCCCAATCCTTCCACCTCGGTGCACGCCCCCTGTACCTCCTCCTTCGCCCTTACATCTGTTCATCCCGCCTGTTTACCTCACTAAAAAACATAACCTCGAGCTGTCGTGTATGCTCTGTCACTTCCTCTCAAGGGGCCTCCACTGTCTCCTATCCCCACACATCAGCTGAGAGGGACAGCCTCTCCTCGTAACATAACAAATATTAAAAGTCCTCTCCTCTCCCCCATTCCCACATGGAAAAATAAAAGACAAAAATCTCAAAAAGAGTTTAACAATCCCTAGGACTCCATCAGCCACCTCCCCATACCTGCTTTCCCTTTCCTCTCCTGCCTACTGGGTTATCCCAGTTTCTCAGATCTAGGACCATATTCCCATTCGCTTCTCACACACCGTCCAAAGTAGACAGAGCCCTCAGCCTCACTAAAAACCATCCCACTGCCCTTGCCAACAGAGCTACCAAACTTCTCTCCACATATACTGCCAATTACAACCATGCAAAACTCCCTCACCCTGCCATCCAAAGTCCTATAACCCTCCGTACCCCAAAACTTGGCCAAGCCCTCTTATGTGTCACCTCTTCCAACAGACACACACACATAGGCAGCATCCCTCCCTCTGCCTGTGGCTCAGCTCAAACCATCTCTCATCCCTCTTCCCATACCTCACTCCAAGTAAATTATTCAGTTTCCCCTGAAGCTAACCCCCTCTTTCCCCAGCCCCTCCACATTACCTCCTCTTCTGCCTCTCAAACATGGAAACCCTTTCCCAGACAGGAGTCCTCAAAGGGGTCTCTCTCTCTCCTCCTCTGGGTTGCTGAAGCTGGACCAAGTCCCTCCACACACAAGGAACCTACGCACTCCAACACCTATTCTCAACCCACTTGTCTGTTTAACACCACAGGCATCTTCTTCCTCGGCAGGAGACAGAAGTAGGTTGTGGATCCGCAAACCCGACAGATACTTGCACCCTGCTCTATCTTACCCCCAACATTAACCCTGTCCCTGCTACACTACACACCCACCCAGAAAGAACAATACAGTTCATTCCCTTATTAGTAGCCCTTGGAGTCATGACTAAAATCAGGTTAAAAGCAGGAAGCCTAAAAACATCATTATCATATTTCCAGTAGCTCTCCCAAAACTTCCAATCCTCAGTTAAAAAAAAAAAAATTAGCAAATGCTATCACTCACCTCCAAAACCAACTAAACTTTATCAGCAGACATCCTACAAAAACCGCAGAGGCTGAGACCTCCTCACTGCTGAAAAAGAATAAATAAAAAGTCTATGCCTCTTTTTAAATAAACAATGCTTTTTCTACCTCAATAAATCTAAGTTAGTACAAAATACTATCAAAAGGCTCAAAGACCAAACCCCAAAAATGGAAAAAAAAAAAAAAAAAAAAAAACAATTCTTCTGCCTGGCCCTCCTGGTGTCTCAGCTCCTAGGCCCCTTAGCTGCTTCCCTTCCTCAGCCCTGCTATAACTCTCCTCCTCCTCCCGGTCCTTGGCCCTTGCCTCTTATGCCTTTTCACCCAGTTTTTGCAATAACTAATTACAAGGTTTTACCCGTGGCACAATACAGGACTACCAACTTGCAACCCAGCCTCACCCAACCAGCATCCCTACTTCAGCATGACATGAAGCAGCTAGAAACAAACAGCCCCCTTTTCCTTTTCTTTTACATATATAACAAAAGACTGGAATGTTAGGGCTACAGCAAGGTGAGCCCATAGACCCCTTCCCCATTCTCGTTCTTCCCTGCTAAGCCAAGCTCATAACAAAAACAGCCTCAAGCCTTGTAAACAGGGCACCTAGGTTCCAGGATGTGGTCACACCCAGCTCGAACCCAGGATGTTGACCCAATTAAGCAGAATGTCAGTCCCTGAGAACCAAGATGGATTTTTTCTTAGAATAACACCCAGTTCCCTGAAAACCCTCTATATAACCCCCATAGTCTGTAAGCCAAGCTGCTGCCTTCACTGCCTGTGGTAAGGCAACCAGCCTGGCAGGTTGAAACAAACTTGCTAAACCTGATGCTGGGTCTGCCTCTCCATCCTTTCGGTCAGCCTTACAATATGATTTGACTGTGTCCTCACCCAAATCTCATCTTGAATTCCCACGTGTTGTGGGAGGGACCCGATGGAAGGTAATTGAATCATGGAGGCAGGTCTTTCCTGTGCTATTCTCATGACAGTGAATAAGTCTCATGTGATCTGATGGTTTAATAAGTGGGGGAGTTTCCCTGCACAAGCTATCTCTTTGCTGTGGCCATCCATGTAAGATGTGATTTACTCCTCTTTGCCTTCCGCCATGATTGTGAGGCCTCACCAGCCATGTGGAACTGTGAGTCCATTAAACCTCTTTCCTGTATAAACAGTCTTGGATGTGTCTTTATTAGCAATGTGGAAACAGACTAATACACTAATAAACTTGCTTTCACTTTGCTCTGTAGATTCACCCTAAATTCTTTCTTGTGTGTGATCCAAGAACCCTCTCTTGGGGTCTGGATCAGGAACCCTTTCTGGTAACACTTCTATGCACCATTGCTATAGTTCTTACCAGAGAAGTTTCTTTGAACATGTGGAGCGCCGGAAACCACGAGGAGGAGGCTCAGCATTCACTCCTGAGCATGAAGCCGGCTCTTGGTGGTGCTTCTCTGCAGTTGCCTTTTACCACTGACCATCACTCTTCTCTTCCTATGGGACAGTGAACAGGAAAGGATGCCACCTGAAGGGTCTTCATGGTCATTTTTTGAAAGGAAAAATCCCAATATCTAGTCCTAAAGCCCTGACTGACCAAATCGGACCCTCAGGGGTGGGGGGGACACAGGTGTGTATGATGTAAACCCTCCTCCCCAGGTGTGTCTATAGGAAGAATAGAATTCTATAGAGTTTCTAGAAGAACAAAGGAGGCATAAAGAGTTTGTGATAGTGCTTGTCAGATAAAGGAAGCACCAAGAAGGCTTCTTTCTGCACCTGTTGAATCCCCAGTGGCTTCAGTTTAAAATAATTTCCATACCAACTTGGTTCCACATGGTTGGGGAGGCCTCACAATCATGGCAGAAGGCAAAGAAAGAGCTCGTGCAGGGAGACGTCCCCTTATAAAACCATCAGATCTCATGAGACTTATTCACTATTGAGAACAGCATAGAAAGACCTGTCCCCATGATTCAATTACCTCCCACCAGGTCCCTCCCACCATACATGGGAATTCAAGATGAGATTTGGGTGGGGACACAGTCAGACCTATCAATTAGGAAAGTAAAGGAATAAAAGAATAGCTAGTGTGTGACCAACATTGAGAATCACTCATCAAATAAAAGAAGGGTCCGTTTGGTCAATGCTTCAAAATAAAGTTATCAAAGAAAAAATTAAATACCCAAATACTGCCCAAAACACAGTTTAGGAAAAACAATGAAGCCTATAGGTGGTGAAATCACAAATAGAAAGGCTGTATCATCCAGCTTGCAAAGAGATAGGCCTCTCTGGCCATTTTATAAGGAAACTCATCCAGACAGAGGAGACGTTTTTACCTAAATTTGAGAACTGATCTGCCTGTTTGCAGCTGGAAAAGGAGACTTGAAACAAACAAATGAACAATAAATGTACAGTGAGGGGCAGGGCCTGCTGGCTCCAGTGAAAGCACCTCTTTATGGAAGGGGCCGCATTCCAGGAAGGAGCCTCGGTTTGAGGAAGATGTCACATTATTACTCAGGGTTTTGAATTGGCTACTAACATACTTTGAAAGATAGAAACAAGATGCTGCTTTACAAGGAGGGCTGTGCTTTTCTGAAAGTACAGCAGGTACCTTGCTGTGAAGAGTAAGGACTCATATGATCTTAGTGTTAGAGGGAGCTTCATGATCAACCAGGGCTACTCAATTCATACCTATACCAAGATGTTTGTTTTGCAGGAACTTGGTGTTAGAATGGAAATGAGAAGTGAAGACATCTACCCATAGGCCTTGTGATCTTTCTGCTCCCGTAACATGTCTTTCTACTGTCTGAGATCATATCAAATGATAAAAACAGAAAATAGGTTCCAAAGTATGCTGGCTTTATGTAATAAGATTCTTTTTCTCTTCTGTGACTGAACTACTGTTACCTCTCCAGTGCCCTTTGGGCTCTATCATTGTTTTCTAAAATAAGGGACATTTGTGGTTGGTCAGGCTGTGCACTGCACAACTACAGCAGATTTCATTTTTAGTGCAGTCTCTGGCTCCTGGAGCAGTGCAACATGTAGCCTAGATAGGGGGTCGCCATTATGGGAAGCAAATAGACATGGCCTCGTGTAACATACAAAGCAAGTCATTTCCTGTTCATTTCTCTGAGAAAATTTCTCTTTCTTTTTACAAAAGTCCTGATTTTGTAAAAGAGAAAGTCTCTATTTGGTTCTGGCATGCCTTTACCACCTCTCCCATGATTGTACTTCACCTTACAATAAAGAGAGAACAGGCCCCTGGTTATTGCCTTAACAGGCAATAGAATTACTCAGGGATGTAAAGTTTTATCAATATACTTATTTAAACAAGAAATTTAGCCAATTTTGTGAAAATAAGTAAATAAACCATTCTTGGATTTTACATGTATATGTGAAGAAAACTGTGAAGGTGATTTTCATATAACACTAGGCAGTAGAGAACGATCACCCCAAGTTCCGGGCCTAGCATGGGCTTTAAGAACACATTTTTATAGGCAGATGAGATAAACGAAAGGCTTCTACATTATGATTTAAGCCGACTTGATTTAAACCAATTCCGCTCTATTAGAAACATCTAGTCAATCTTTTTTCTTCCTAGTTATTTCCCTCTTTGATAATAAGTACAGCCTGTTCCTAAACGTTATATGGTCCTTAGGAATATTTTTAGAACAGCAGTTACAAGGAGGAAAAAGTAACCCCCAGCCCTGAGTTAAAGATCACAGAATGGCAGGCAATTGCCATGAATCCCCTCTCAGAATTATGGGCTTTGCTGTGTTTTCTCTTTTTGTCTAATTTAGGGAATCTTATTTGCTTGGAATGGAAGGGACTTGCTAGCAGGAAGACAAGCACAGATGGCCGTGCACGTTCTGTAAAATATAAAAACAAAACAAACACCAGAAAAAATCCAAGAGTCTCATCCCATAAATTTCTGCACTAAGGAGCAACTCCAAACTGCACAGCAAGCTGTTTTACAAGGCGTTTGTGTTAAGCCTTAGAGTGTTTTATCACATTCATGATATTTGATACAGAATACATCAGACCAAAGGCCACATTCTAAGATCTTCTTTAAAATATCATTAAACTAGATGAAGCACTTTAAGATGCAAAGTTTCCTTTCCTAAGGGATCTTCCAGTTGTAAAGATTGCAGCTAGTTATCATTAAAGGACTGCTAGTAGGTCCAGGCTGGATTCTCACACAGGTTGCATGGTATACCATGTGGTGCGTCTCACCCCAGAAAGAACCTGGAAGTCGGCTTTTGTAAGTTGCTAGCAGGTGAATTCACAGCATCCACTGTAACCTTACGTTATCTGGTTCACTGCCCTAACACAAACCTGCATATGATACTGAGAGGTCCTTGACCAGGAAGTCTGAGGACTCTTCTGACAGGGAATTAGGTAGGACATGGAAAATCCAGAAATATGAGTGGAGAGAAGGGAGTTAACACCCAATTCTCCACCTCCCCAAAACCAAGGCCAGAATTGTCAAAAATTCGGTGTTGAGAATCCACTACCAAGCTGGCCCAGTGGATTCACTCAGCTTGGCAGAGTGGCTGAAAAACCAGCCCTCTTAGGCATGTGGGTCTCCTCCCAGATATATTAGGAACTAGATGGAACTTGGTACTTGGGATCACTCACTACAACAACCCCATATCCCGATTAGACTCAAGTATACCCAGCACTGAGCTGGGAACTCAGGCTTCCCATCACCACATCGGACACCTTACCACTGGCCATTGTACATTGATTTCTGTCTTTATTCCAAGTTTCCTTACTATCATCTGACCATAAAATATTTTCTTATCTTCATGTACAAAAGAGTTATGGATATAAAGAACATTTTAAAATTATATATATCTATTCAGTTTTCTTCATAATTACAAGCTGATCATTGGTTTTTCTTTACCACCTGCAAGCACTTAAAAGTAATCATTCCAGCTCTTATCATTACATCTTAATTATTTCTGAGCAGATCCGTTTTTTTTCCTTACGCTGAGACTGCATGATTAATGCATTTTTATCTCTCATACTTTTTATTACTTTGTCTTTTTTCCTCTTCAGTCATCAACACAGTTCACATTTAATTGTGTAAAGAAAAACTATCATCCCCCACTTGCTAATGTGCATTTTCCTGCAAGTGATTCAAATTCCACTTTTCCTGCAAAAATACCAAGCGAATTTATGTGTCTCAAGTCAAATATATTAGTGTTACGCATTTTTGATTGCTCACTTTAGTTGTATCCCACCTTTTGTTTCTACGATGTTTCCATAGTAAATCACATCGTACCCACGATTTTGTTGAGTCAAAGGACATGTGTGATTTTCATTCTGATGGCTACCACAAACCACCCTCCAACCATATAATCCAACTGACAGTCCCGTCTATGAGTACCTTTTCCCCACGTCCTCACCAAAACAGTGCATCATAGTATTCTTTTAAATGTGGCTGTTTTATATGAAAAATAAAATTTTGTTAGTTTGTATTTCATTAATTATGAATTATCTTTATATATCACTTATATTATTCCATGAACTACCTCTTTGTATTCTTTGCTGCAATAATTATTTATATATTTATATTCTTTCCTATTGATTCATAAGTCCTTTTTAGATATTAAGTAAATTAGTATTGTGATACATCTTTGAATGTTTTCCTTGGTTGATCTCAATTTTTTTGAATTTATGAGATTTTTTTTTTCCATGTAAAAGTTTCCAAATTTTCCATGGTGAAATGTGAAGGGTTTTATGGCTTTGGGGTGTTGCCATTTTTGGCATGCCTTCCCCATTCATAATTTATTTTTTAAATTATTCCATTTTTTAAATAATTTTGTATTTTTTTGTAAGTTCTACATATTTTCTTCACTGGAAATCTATTTGGGTGGAAGGTGGAAGGTAAAAATCTCACTTTATTTTTTCCCAGATGACTCACTGTTCCAGTCCCATTGGTTGAGGCTCCATCCTCCTCACCTTTACCATCTTCTAAATTCCCTTCGTATCTGAGTCCCTTCTGGACCCTCTGGTCTGTTACACTGATCTGACTCTTTGTGAGATGGGAGCAAACTGCGGTACTTATCATTGAGCTTTTATTATCACATAGAGCTAATTTCCCTTTTATTCTTTTCTTTTTCTTTTTTTTTTTTTTTTTTTTTAGAATTTTCCTGTTCTTCTTTGCACATTTACTTTTCCCATGTGGATTTAAGAATTTCAATCATTTTATTGGAATTGTCTAAAATTTTTACTGGGATTAAGGTTTATAAGTTCATTACCTTGTGATGCCCAGTCGTACCAGACCTCTCCATCCCCCTCCAAGTTGTGAAATGATTCAAATAAGTGTCATCCAAATATTAACATGCTTAGAATCACCTGGGGGAAATTAGCAAATGCAGATTCAGCTGCTCAGAAATGGGATTTGAGATTCTGCATTCCAACAAGCTCTCAGGTGATGCTGATGCTGTGGGTCCCGGGAACACACTGGGAGTGGTGAGGAGATAAGCAGCGTTGGAGCACTGCTGCTGGCAGATGTCACAGATTTCACCTGTAAAACCACTTGAGCCCACTGCTTTTTGTGGGAGCAGATCTTTGACAACTCTCTCAATTTCTTTTATGATAACCTAATTAGATTTTCTTTCTCATCTAGGATAATATGTTATTTTATATTTTTCTAGAAATCCATGCATTTAACATAGGGTTTCAAATTCATTACCATGGAATTGAACAAAACAAGTTTTTAAATTTAATTTCCATTCCCTTTTTCATGTTTTTTATATTGAATGTCTTTGTTCCCCCTCCCCTGTCTATTGATTAGATTGTGGCAATTTTTTTTTTTTTTTTTTAAGACAGAGTCTCACTCTGTCACCAGGTTGGAATGCAGTGGCGCAATCTCAGCTCACTGCAACCTCCACCTCCTGGGTTCAAGCAATTCTCCTGCCTCAGCCTCCTGAGTAGCTGGGACTAAAGGCAGGCACTACCACACCCAGCTAATTTTTGTATTTTTAGTAGACACGGGGTTTCACCATGTTGGCCAGGATGGTCTCAACCTCCTGACCTCAAGATCCACCTGCCTCAGCTCCCAAAGTGCTGGAATTATAGGCGTGAGCCACTGCGCCCGGCCATGCAATTTTCTTTAATTTCTCAGAGAACCAGATCTTGGATTTATTAATTCTTTGTTTTCTATCTACCATCATGTCTTCTTTAAGTTTATATTTGCTGGCCTCTAACTTTGCCATCTGAAAGTTTGACTCTCTTATTTTCCTTCTTGGTGGGGTGTGTGTCTCATCCTCTTACAGGAATGTGAACCAAAGTGAACAAATCTGAGCTCCAGCCCCTCTCTCTCTTCTGACCACACCTCTGCTGCCCCAGCCCCGCCTCCAGAACTGCACCTTCCCAATGATGCAATTGACACCAATGGCTTTCACTAGACTCTTTGCTAAGAGATCTGAAAAGAACTTAGAGACAGGCTTAAGTTGCCAAAGGCTTCCCACATCACTGAGAGAATAGACTTGGCAGGCTTGTGTTTTGAAAAGCAGTTGGGGGTGCGCTCTGTCAAGACTCAGCCATGATGAAGAAATAATCGAAGAGTAAAACGTCACTGAAGTGGCTAAACATGACCAGCAGCAGGGATGGGTTCCCCTTCAGCATCAAACACCTCAGAGGCCGTCCTCCGCGCAGATGGGCTGCTTTCTAGTGGCTCCACAGGCCTGACCGTGTCAGGGGCTGCCTTGATTCAAGTCTTCTGTTCTCCATTAACCAGGATTCTTTAATTCCCTGAAACTCCAGTGATTAAAAAATCAAAACTGGCACAAACATCCAGCTTTGGAACTATTTCTAAAGTCATTGTTTTTTTCCCTGCTGTGAATTTCTCTTTCATTCCTAATTTTGCTCTACCTTTCTTTCCCTTCTTCCCCTACGATAGATTTTGAACCCCAGGGAGGTTAGGCGTCTGCCCCATTCTTCTCCCCAGGCTGTCTACCCTCCTACCCCCACCCCACCGGGGAGGGAACTCACAGGTGCATTTTCCTGGGGTCTGTGCCTGGCAATCATTGCAGCTGTTAGCCTCTGTCACGTGGGGCTGGCTGAGTGCAGGGCAAGGTGGTTGTACATGTTGCCATGGTGACTTCTCTGTTGATGGCAGAACCACTGATTCCAGCAAGTCACAGTATTCATTTTTGCCTCATGCTCATCCCCCAGGGTTGCTATGAGAAGCCCATGAAAACAGAGGCGACTTGAACTCAGTGGTATCCCTTGACTTTGGGGTCAAAAGTCTTTTCTTTGCCCCCAGCGATCCCCCACCCAGATGCTTCCCACTATACTGCATTTTTGAGTTTTCTTCATCGTGCATCTGTTACAGCACCATGTCACTCAGGTATGGAGACACTCAGAGGAGCACAACACCCTCTAAATTATCCGCCGTCACTTCTTTCACTGCCTCATTTAAAAAGACTGTTGTCAGAATTGGAAGGTGTGAATTCTCCCAGGGGAATCTCTGCCAGTCACCACCTGGAAATGTTCCACCTTTGCTGGCCAGTCAGCACCTTATATCCTGTTGAGTTTCTGCCTGAGAGCAATGCTGAAAGACTTTTACAAAATTAAAATCTTTATGTTGAAACGTAATTATACATAAATCTTCATGTGAATGTGGGGTACAGTTGTTTTAAACATAGATAATAAAATGAATTGCTTTGGAAATTCCCCCTCTAGACACGCTGAAATGGTTTTCAGTAATTTACTTGGGAATTTTAACTTTTAGAAGATTGGAAAGGATACACATAAAAGTAGTGGTAGCTTCAACCTGGAAAAGACTTAATTGTTGAAATGCTCTTAAAGCATGATTTTATCTTGGCAGTGGCCGCATTGGTAGGCAAAGTGGACATTATCAGCCACATTTTAAAAATAAGGAAAATACAGCCCAGAGAAAATAAATGTATTCATTTCCCTCAGCAAACATTGAATGCGTGGTCACAGAAGTGCTGGGCACAACCCTGGCTGCACATTAGAGGCACCCGGGGAGCTTTTCACAAATCCCGATGCCTGGTCCCCATCCCAAGGGATTCCTCGCATGCATCAGGATTGTGAAACAATGGGTATTGAGTTTATAGCACCTTGCTCAAAAGTATGCAGAGAGTAACGTTATCAGGCTGAAAATGCAAATATTTCAGATTTGGTGATTTTTTTTTTCTCACCATTTCTTCCTCTCGATGACTATTTTGGATTAAAACACAAAATTCCAGTTCTTTATTCTGAACTGTCTTACTATTTTCTACCACCCTTTAAATATAATGCAGAAGTCTCAAGGATATGCTATTTGCATACATGCTGGTGAAATCCCTGCTACCAAATGCAACTTTGGGTTTTTTTGGTTCCATTTTCCCCTTTTTGATAGGGAATAAATCATCCCAAGGCTACTAGAGCCAATTAAATAATTTTTCACACTCCGTTGACATGAATGAGAACTGTGACAGCCACACGGCTCATGCTAGGACTGTATCTCTTCATCTTTATAATGAAGTGAGCCAGCACCAGGGAGAAATACTGTGGGGGGACATCAGGAAGCTTTAATAACCAAGGATAATTTGTTTCACCGTTCTCCTTGATGACCATTTGCCACTTCACCTGTCAGGAAGCAAAACTAGTTGTCTTGTGAGAGCTTAGGTTAACTCAGATGACAATGGAAGTGTATTTAGCGTGGGGCTTTTATATTCGGTTCTCTGAAGTCAGCCTTGTTGGAAGAAAAGACATTGTCTTGGGACTGGAATTATAAATTTTCACTTGAGCTAATGCAACGAAAAGAGTATTTCAAAACCAAGAGCCCAATGGGGCATTCACAAAATACTTAAAATATGTGTAGAATTAATTTTTAAAAGCAGTTTAGGTTTGCCCATGCCCCGCTTCTAACCACACAGAGGAGCCAAAATCTGGTCAGCTGTCTGTGGTCTGGGTGTTATATTCTCAGCAACGTTTCTCATCTATGTATTACACCAGTTTCTAAAACTTAAGAATAAAAAGGACCAACTTCACATTTTGATGAAATAGAAGTTACGACACAAACATCCCATGCATATTGGCAGAACGGGTCCACAGAGTGCAGGAGCACATTCATCCTGCAAAGCTGAAGACAGCATCTTCTGCAAGTTGAGATACAGAGGTTCCAGCAGAAGACTAAATGTTTCTAAATGCATTTTTTTAATTCACTGAACTCCCTTGAAAGACACAGGATGACAATAAAAGCAAATCAGTAATAGTCAGCCATTTCCAAAGGGTCTATCCCCAGCCAAAGTATGGCCTTTGAATTTACTAGAAACTTCCACAGAGGGAGAGTAAAAGGAGTCCCTTCATCCCTGCTTGATAACTAAAATGATAACATGTGCCTGAGTATTCTTACAAATGATGAAGCACATCTCTTGGGTGGACTTAAGGTGATGTTATTTTCACTGAGCTCACAAGCCATGCATCCTTGAAGTCCAAAGCCCTCACTGATAATTACATAATGGCCCAGGGGATGTGTTTCTCTGCAGAAGTCTGAAGACAATAGATCCAGGGTCTCCTGAAGACTTTTATCTTATGAATCGTGCAAATCCCTGAACACTGTTTAAGAGGAAAGGTGAAATACATCAGAGAATGTCCTTAAAATATGTCTTTTTGACTTACTATAATTGGTTGCTTTCCTCTTCTATTGTAATTTTCTCAGCAGCCCTCTCCCTAGAAACTGGGGCTATTTCTGTGACTCAGCAAACAACCAATTCTTGCTAATACTGCTTTGCTAATAAGGAAAGCACAAGTTCTCTTAGCTGAGACTCGTGTATAGCAGATGTGTTCATAAAACTTGCCAAGCACCCATATCTGTGATGCAGCATTTCATAAAGCCAGAGACAGTCACTGAAGCTGTTTGATGTACCATCGTATGCCTATATGGCTTCAGGCTTTCCACCCTGAGCTGGCTGTGTCCCACATTGCACCCATGCAGCAGTACCAGCAGGAAAAAGTTTTTTCTAAAAACAAATCCATAAACTTCAAAAAAAAAAACACAGTACAATATTTTAAAAAATATGTCTAGCTGGGTACAGTGGCACGTGCCTATAGTCCCAGCTACATAAGTCTACTAGTTCGAGATCAGCCTAAGCAATATAGCAAGACGCTGTCTCTGAAAATACAATTTTTAAATGCATCTGTTCTCTCTCATATATGCCTTTAAATGTATCCATAGCATCAAGAACCTAAATGCCAACATCCCAGTATTTTCCCTCCCTGATACACTTACTTTAGAGAATCAACTTGTATTTTTGCTTTGAACCAGGAAAAGTATCCAAGGTCATACTAAGATAACCCTTCATTAAACTCCTTGGCTGTTTTTTCCTAAACTGTAATAACCACCCGCCCCCCACACCCACATTCAAAATACTAAAGAATTCTAATCAGAAATTGATGCAGTGTTCCCATTATTGCTTTCACAACACTAAAAAGAAATAGAACTAACAGAGTCGAACCATGGGGCATTCTAGCAGGCAAATCATTAAAGTCACACAAATGATTTGGCCAAGAGAAAAAAGACAAGGTTGTCAGGAGGAGTTATTTCAGTTCCTGCTCAGGCACTGCATTAAATTTAAAACACACACACACATGCACGCACGCGGCTGGAGACCCGAACCACCAACTGTTTCCATTCAATTTCTGCAACTGAAAGTGAGGTGGGTATTCAAGCACTCTGGGAGCCTGTTAGAAATACAGATGCCCAGGTCCCCCGCCCCAGCTAACTCAGGCAAAAGCAGCATTTTAACCAGAGCTCAGGGCATCTCTATGCCCCTTGATGTTTGAAAGCTCTGAATCAGAGCGCTGTCTCCCACAGGCATCTCAGACTGAGAGAGAAGCAGAAGAAGAAGCCTAAAGAGGTTCAGCAACTTTTTCAAGGCCAAAGAACCCACCAGTTACACAAGTGCAGAGCCCTTTGTCCCTGCATGCATAGGAAGTGACAGCCCCTTCCGGGGAACCCAGCTGCCACCATGTGCATTCTGCAAACCTGGCAGCAGGAGAAACAGCCTTTTCTCTCAGACCAGGATTTGCGTGACGCTTCCCAAATTTATCATATTCCCCCAGATTTGGGGCTTCTTCCTTCTTGCACTCCTGTTAACATCGGCATGAATTCATAAATACCCTGCAGTGGAAATGAAAAGAAGCCACAGCAAACCTCAACCAAGAACCGTACAGCAGTGTGAACCAAGGGGTCCAGTCCTGCCTCAGTGTTCACAGGGGACTGGTTCCAAGACCCTCTGACACACCCAAATCCACGGATGCTCAAGTTCCTGATAGCAAATAGTGTGGTCGATACCTACTTATAACTTACACACACCCTCCCATATACTTTAAATTATCTCTAGATTTCTTATAATACCTAATACAACAGAAATGCTATGTAAGGAATTGTTGGCCAGGCACGAGGGCTCACACCTGTAAATCCCAACACTTTGGGAGGCTGAGGCAGGTCGATCACAAGATCAGGAGTTCGAGACCAGCCTGACCAACATGGTGAAACCGCGTCTCTAGTAAGAATACGAAACTTAGCCAGGCGTGGTGGTGCACACCTGTAATCCTAGCTACTCAGGAGGCTGAGGCAGAAGAATCGCTTGAACCTGGGAGGCAGAGGTTGCAGTGAGCCAAGATCATACCACTGCAGTCCAGTCTGGGCAACAGAGCGAGACTCCATCTCAAAAAAAAAAAAAAAAAAAAAGGTTCTCATACTGGATTGTTTAGGGAATAATGACAAGAAAAAATATCTGCACGTGTTCAGTACGTATGAAACTTTTTTTTCCGGAATATTTTTTATCTGAGTTTGGTTGAATCCACAGATGGGGAACGTGCAGATACGGAGGGCCAGCTGGATGGCTGCCCCTTGCAGTGAGGCTCTCTGATCCAGACTTTCAAGGTCCGCCCTGAGAACTACAGTCCATGGACAGAGTTCTGAATGAGGAGTCGAAAGCCCTCATCCTGTAGCAGCAACTCTGGCACCCACCAACCACGTGGCTTTAACCTAATTATCATCCATTCTGCATTTTTGCTGCCTCAACTGTAGATAGAGGTTGTGGAACTACAGACTCAATAAAGGCCAGCCGTCACAATCAATAGTCTGCAAGTGCCCACAATATTTTTCAACAATAACTTTGACCATTGATTTATAAACAATTATAACATTGGGACTGGAACAATTTGCCCACCTGAGAAATATTTATCTAACATGAAAATGACACCAGACACCTTACATTAGTGTTTATTTTATGGAATACAAAGTCTGAGCATCTATTAAGAATGAGCTATTTCTAATTAAAATATCCCTTTATCGTTAATCAGATGAAAGAGTACAATGTCAGCCTACTCTGGGAGCATTAATAAAATGTTTTGTTTTGTTTTGTTTTGTTTTTTTTTGAGACGGAGTTTCGCTCTTGTTACCCAGGCTGGAGTGCAATGGTGCGATCTCGGCTCACCACAACCTCCGCCTCCTGGGTTCAAGCAATTCTCCTGCCTCAGCCTCCCGAGTAGTTGGGATTACAGGCATGCACCACCATGCCCAGCTAATTTTTGTATTTTTAGTAGAGACGGGGTTTCACCATGTTGACCAGGATGGTCTCGATCTCTTGACCTTGTGATCCACCCGCCTCAGCCTCCCAAAGTGCTGGGATTATAGGCGTGAGCCACCGTGCCCAGCCTTACAATGCTCTTTTTATTAATGCTCTTTTTCCTGAAAGGCAATTGAGACAATTCAGAAGTTAACTAAGTAACTGATGGAAAGAGGGAGTAGAATGGAATCAATTGCCCATTCAGTCCTTTCATATAAAAGTCTGTGTTAAACAATTACAACATATAGCTGATGATGACAACTTTGTTTATTCTGTTTCTCTTCACATAACCTCTTTTGGTCACTGGATCTTGGACAATCAGGCAAGCATCTGCCACTTCCTCACTCCCTTAAGAAGCTGGAAATGTAAGGCTTGTTTAACTTCTCAAGTCAGGAGCCAAAAATTCACAATCCTTTCCCCATTTGAAATTGGAAATGCTGGCTGGCTAGCTTTTTTTTAGAAACGGAGGTGAAGGTTGGAGAGAGAAATGTGAAACTCAGGATCACGTCGGTACATGCCACATAATGCTCTGCCTACAGAAAATCCTGCTGACCTTGAGAAATCGCTCCTTCCCAAAATCGTGATTAGCAGGCATCCTCTTTTAAAATAAAACAATGTCCCTTATACCTTCCGGCACCTTAGTCAATAACCATTTGTTTTCATATCTGTTTCAGAAATATCAGCCAATAGTGAATGGCTAAAAAATTATTTAAGAAAAAAATCATTTTCTGCTATATAACTCAGATTTGGAAAAAGAGGATAAAATGTAATAAAACAAGCTAAGAACAAGGGCAGAGATAGATACCTCATCTCGCCCAGATCACACTGTAAAAATAATGTTGCAATTTAAATTATAATTAATAGCAGCAGTTTTGTTGAAGTGTCTCAAATTATTACTTTAGATGCTGAAACTCCAGTGGTTTCCATGGAGATATTTTCTCTAGGAGATGTCAGATACAATTTAATTTTTTTGTCTCTGATATATGACAACCTGAAGCTTCTAGAGCCTTTCATTTTGGGGGGTTTGTTAGCTATCTATTTTTATATGCACTTCATTATGTTTTGCCATTGGTTTCTGAGCCTAAATATTTTGAAACTTACCACAACCACCAAATTTATCTTCTGTAGTTAAAAAAAAAAAAAAGCTTTATTCCCTCTTCTCCCTATTCACTCACTGGGACAGACAAGAAATTGTAGGCTAAAGAATTTAAATCTCTTTTTAATATTCTGTTCTTACAATTGTCTTTTTTTTTTTTTTTTTGAGATGGAGTCTCACTCTGTTGTCCAGGCTGGAGTGCAGTGGCATGATCTCGGCTCACTGCAAACTCTGCCTCCTGGGTTGAAGTGATTTTCCTGCCTCAGCCACCACACCTGGCTAATTTTTGAATTTTTCTTTTTTTTTTTTTTTTAGTAGAGACAGGGTTTTACCATATCAGCCAGGCTGG
This sequence comes from Callithrix jacchus, assembly GCF_049354715.1. Lineage (NCBI taxonomy): Eukaryota > Metazoa > Chordata > Mammalia > Primates > Cebidae > Callithrix > Callithrix jacchus. Next base: position 99,342,777 of record NC_133512.1, on the reverse strand, counting down.
TCTCAAACTCCTTGTCTTAGGTAATCTGCCTGCCTTGGCCTCCCAAAATGCTGGGATTAGAGGCATCAGCCACCATGCCTAGCCTACAGTTGTCTTTAAATCAATTTCTAGTACTTAAGCACCTGCCCTGAAACTTGCTAATTTTTTATATTCTGTAAATGGAATAAAAAATTATATTTAATGTAACAATTGATATTTTAAAGATTCCTTTCACGCGATTCCTGGTTTCATGTTTCTGTAAAGGTAATGGTCATTCTCTCTGTGCTGCTTTGGCCCATTGGGGTCTGTCACCAAGGGAAGGTTGAATTTCTGTGCTTCTGCAACGAGGGCTCAGAGTTCTTAGCTTGCCACATTGCTCAGCTGACGCTGCCGTCATGGATAATTATCCTTTGTCAGATAAAATGTCTCCACACTCAGCTTCTAAAGGAAAGCAAACACAGTCGGAAGCCTTTAGATTTTCTTGGCTTCCCCATACAGCCTGCCAACCACACAGAAAACAGTTGGGCTAAACTCATGGTTGCCTTAAGACCCTACTATGATGTTGGTCATCTGTAGAGCTACTGTGGACTGATGCCTTTTCATCAGAGACAATTCAGCTGAGTGTTTAATAAATGGTTTCTGAGGCTGAGCACAGTGGCTTACACCTGTAATCCTAGCACTTTGGGAGGCTGAGGCAGGTGGATTGCCTGAGCTCAGGAGTTCAAGTCCAGTCCTGGCAACACGGTAAAACCTCTTGTTTACTGAAATACAAAAAATTAGCTGGGCATGGCAGCATGGGCCTGTAGACCCAGCTACTTGGGAGGCTGAGGCAAAAGAATTGCTTAAATCTGGGAGGCGGAGGTTGCAGTGAGCCGAGATGGCGCCATCATGCTCTAGGCTGAACAACAGAGCAAGACTCCATCTCCAAAAAAAATAGTTTCTGGAGCCGACTTCCTAGGTTCAAATACTAGCTCCACCACTTCCTGGTTGTCTGTCCTCAAACAAGTTTTTATCCTTCCAAAATGGGATGAATGTGCCATGGCTCCTCACATGAGAATTAAATGAGTTAGCATGAAAAGGAGTGAGAACAGCACCTGACTTTTAGAAAGTGCTAATATTTCCTAAACAGCTTGCTCCCGAAATTTGATTTTCATAGTAATCAACATGAAATGTTTTGTACTCCACAATAGAGGAAAAGCACTCTGGACCAATTCCGCCACAACTAACCACTTGATTTTCTGCCATTTTTGCAACTTTGCCTTTGAAAGTTGCTCCGTGGTCATAGACTTCAGAGTTGGACTGGGCCCTAGAAAACTTTGCATTTCAGGAAACCCTAATGCAAATGATGACTCATTTCACATAATCTTAGAATTTAGAGCTTTGCCAGTCATTGCGTCTAAACAACCTACGTGGCCTTTGTTGTTTAATGTTGGAGTTCAGGACTTGTCACTGGCATTCAAGTGTCCCTCTTGCCCCGGCAGCCGAGGGAGTCATCACCCTCACCACTGCCCAGCACGCAGATGTAAGAGGTGTTGATTCCATGGGCATCTAGCTGTCACGGCAAAGCCTTTCAGGAGTGTTGTGGAGAGAAGGGTGGAACACCTTTAGAAATGGAACGAAACTGTCATATTTTATATTCTTTTTTGGAAAAGGAAAGTATACTTTTACTCAGTTCCAACATAGGACTGCTCTTACAAAGTATGTTTATTATTTACTTTTTTTTTTGTAAGAAGGGAAAATGTACAGTAGTGAGCTCTCAGACTGCTTCTCATACGGGAGACAAAGACAGTGGAAGCGAAGAACATCTGCATGTTAAGATGTGACTGCGGCCATGTCTGAATATGTTTGAGGACCTTTAATACATCTGCCTTCTCCTTAGGTGAGGAGCATAGTAGAGCATATGTGTGTCGATGCTAAAGCCTTAGCCAGGCTGTTTACTAAGCATGCTCCTGGGAGAAGAATCTCCCATCATCAATTCCTCCAGCAACACATCCTGCCTGGGCTGTGCTGGGTGGAGAAGGGGAGGAGAGCTAATCTCCAAATGGTGCAATGGAAACATGGTCTACAAATACAGGAACAGGGATGACCACACACAATGAGGACATGTGCAAGGGAAATACTCAGAAATATGTGAGCTTTTATAAAACTCTAAATCAGAATAGAATGCACCATGCTTTGGTGGTCAACATGGGGTGTCATTTGGGGATCCAGAAGAGCAGTGTGTGTATAGTTTGTGCTTATTTGATGAAAGTCTGATCTTGAGAATGTTAAAGCTACTCTATTTTAAATTAACACTCCAAATTTGGACCTGCTCACAATGTCTCCCAAAGTATAGGTTCCTTGATACTCCAACACCACTAAAAGTGTTCAGCTCTCCCAGCAAGCTGAGTGAGGGGAACATGGATGCTAGCAGAATAGATGAGCTTTGTCATTCGTGTCTCAGTCCTGTTTCTTGGTCTCTGTTTTTCCCTGTGTGCATTTCCAAGAGGATATTGGTGCCCAGGGGAAAGGACAGTTGCAATAAAATGTATCTCTCAAAATAGCAATTGCTTTGACTCAAGGGAGTAAGCACTCAAATGCATTAGGACAATTGTTTTCTAACAATAACCAAAGTCTAGTGGACTAGGAGTCATTAATGTATTTTCTATATTCAATATGTCCATTTCCTTGGTTTGGAAGAATAAGAATCCTGCCTCACTATAAGGATTCATTGAGAGTAGGCAGCTGACTTTCAAAATTCTACCTGCATAGAAGGCTTTATTAGAAGAAGCTAAACAATGTTCACATGCCTCTTAATAGACAGATTTCAATTATGCCAGTCAATGAACCATCCATTTAGTCCTTGCTACTGCATTATTAGTCATTGGAAATGCAAACATGATTAAGATTGGTCTTTGATTTTAAGAGGATGACTGTCATGAAAGAAGTGACAAGAATTAAGATTATTCCCATGAGAAAAGGGACAGGCACTTAATCTGAGGTCGCTGAGGATACTTTCAGGAAAGTGATAAGATCTGATGGACAAAGAAAAGGAAGGTAAACCAGATGTCCAGACAGAGTACCACATGGGAGAAAAGCTGTGTCAGCTGGAAGCGTCAGGAGCCCCTATGAGACGAGAGAGTTCCCTGGACCCCTTCATGGGACTTGCAACAGGGATGTGGCTCGCTCAAACTTTTTGTAGGAGGGGGAGCACACAGGCAAGCGGGCGCAGCATCTGGGGTGAGCACTTTTGGGCTCTGGCCCCATGGTAGTGTCTATGGGTATGTTACAAGTAATGCTCTTTTAGCAGTGGAGCTGAGTGGAGACTCAGGGTGACAGCCTTTCACCCCCTGCCCCCTTGGTATCCAGGTCCTTGACTGGTGTCCAGGAAAAATCAGGTCGCATGGTTTTATTGATGTGGAGGTGGTTCTCAGTGGGATGGAGAGCTGGAAAGGGGATGAATTGGAAAGATAATCTTCCCCTGGAGGTCAGCCACCCTCAGCCAAACTCCTTTCCAAATGTCCAGCTGCCTCTTCAACATTCAGATGCTGCTTCTCCTCTCCACATTCAGCCTCTTCTGCTCTCTCCTCTGCTCCTCTGCCAGTGGAGCTTGGAGTTTTTATGGGGGCAGGATTGGGGGCATGGCAGGCCAATATGGTTTTGGAAAAAGCAACATTTGGGCAGGAAAACAGGGATGTGAAGTTCTCATTAGGGCTGTGGGCTCAGGCTTTTAGGTGCCTTGCCAGGGACTTTGCCCTGTTCTATCCAGTATTTCCCTGCCTCCTGTCCGTATCACCGTACCTAGAATGTTGAGTTGGAAAAGTGACCCCAGGAGGGAAGGGGCAGGAAAGAAATCCAGCTCAAGGGAGGCCTTCTTCCCTGTGCCAAGGAGTTCAGATTTATACCCAAAACAATCCTGGGATATTTTTAAATGTTCCCCTCTAGCTCTTGTCATTCTCCTTGGGTCATCTCAGATAACTCCTTCCACTCTCTTTGTATGCTCTGCTACTGTTTTGATCAGTAACCTCAAGGTCTACGAGTATCTTTTAAGCATTTGCATTTTTCTGCAGTTTTGTGGCCAAGGATGCAACACCATAAGACAGGTTTTGGAGCAGAGAAACCATGCTGTGGTCTACCAGCCATGTCACCTGAGCCAGAAAAGCAAACCATTCACAATAGTACGAATATCACACAATAGAATAACAAATTACCATTGTAATTTTTTATCACCATACTTAATATATTTTGAAGGTACATTTAAAGAAAGTCAGGAGGGGGCAGGGGATAGGGAAAGACAAAAAAAAAAGAGGTCAGGAAATTTGTTTATCAAAAGGAGATAGGAAATATGACTCACTCACAAAGTATCCAAACATCTAGTAGGTATCTCCACCTGGGTGTCCTACCAGCACCTCCAACTCAGTATGTCCAAAACAAAACTAATGAACTCATCACCTAAAAGGGCTCCTCCTCCCATAGGCCCAAAGTAAGCCAAACTGTCTGTGAGCTGGGCCCTCCTCAACCCTTCAACTCCCTGTCCCTTTCTAGCCATCAAAAGGCGGCGTAGTGAAGACTGTTGAATTTGGAATGTGCCCTTCCCTGGGTTTAATTTTAGCTAGACTGTTCACAAGCTTGGTGACTTTCTAGAAGGATATATGGACTAAATAGTGTCCAGAGAAGGGTAATTATAGTGTCAAAAGTTCTGGAAAAGATGGGCATAACGGTGCACGTTTTCATTCCTGAAAAGCAGATTTTGGTCTTTGAAGGGCAGCTTATGCAAGGGAATTGTGTACATTCACAACCAAATCTTCCTTTCTTATGTACTTATGGTTTATGGGTGGCATGACTTACAGTGTGGTAGCTACAAAGCAACATTAGGCAATTCGCTGTAAATGGACAAGTTCATAACTGAAACCACATCCATGCTTTCGTGCTGGGACTATATAAACCACACTCTTCAGTGATACGTGGAATAAACAGACAATGTTGCACCAGGAAGTTCTCATTAGCTAGAGAACTTCATTCTCTATTTTGTTTTGCCTATTTCATTGTTCACTATGTATCCTCAGCACTTGGAATGAAGTCTGATGTATAGTAGGCATTCTATAAAGATTGAGTGAATGAGTGAATGAATAAATTTGTCACATCTGATAATACTTCTCTGAAGAGAAGATTCAGGTTTAAAAAAGAAAGCCAAGGTTTTTATTATATGGCTGGTTGATTGGTTGGTTTTTTGGGGAGAGTCTCACTCTGTCACCCAGGCTGTCACCCAGTCTAAGAAACTTAGACTCCCACACAATAATAGATATGGAACAAGTAAACTTAATAAACATTTATAGAACTCTCCACTTTAAATACACAAAATATACACTCTTATCAGTACGATCAGTGGTACGATCTCGGCTCACTGCAACCTCCACCTCCCAGTTTCAAGAAATTCTCCTGCCTCAGCTTCCTGCTGGGATTATAGGCATGTGCCACCATGCCCAGCTAAATTTGTGTATTTTTAGTAGAGATGGGGTTTCACCATGTTGCCCAGGCTCGTCTCAAACTCCTGAGCTCAGGCAATCCACCCGCCTCGGCCTCTCAAAGTGCTGGGATTATAGGCATGAGCCACTGCACCCAGCCGATTATATGTTTCTATGTAAACCAGTTTTATTCCCATAAGATAATTTTAGGATTAACCTGCCATTTGAATAAATGGCAGTAATCCTAAATTAAAATCGATGGAATCCCCCAATCAAAAGATACAGCCAAAACCCATTGGTATGCTGCATCTCACATGCAAGGATACACATCTCACATGCAAAGATACACAAAGACTTAAAGGGATGGAGAAAGATTTACCAACCAAATGGAGAGCAAAAATAAATAAATAAAATCAGGACTTGCACTTCTTGCCTCTGATAAAATAGATTTTAAAGCAACAAAGATATAATGGTAAAAGGATCAATGTAACAAGAAGAGGTAACGATCCTAAATATATATGCACCCAATACAGGAACACCCAGATACATAAGACTATAAGAGACTTAGACTCCCACACAATAATAGTGGGAGACTTCAACATCAATATTAGATAGATCAACGAGACAGAAAATTAATAAGGATATCCAGGACTTGAACTCAGATATGGAACAAGTAAACTTAATAAACATTTATAGAGCTCTCCACTTTACACAAAATATACACTCTTATCAGTATCACACCACACCTACTCACAGGTTTAAATGAAATATTGGTTGGCCATTATTAAGCACAATTATTGGCATAGAAAAGGTTTTCAATACCCATTTTTAGAATAAAGCAACACTCCTGTTCTCTCTCCCTCTTCCTCTTTCCTCTCCTTCATTCCTTTTTTTTTCTTTCTTCAAAAATAAATAAATAAATAAATTGTTTTGACTAGGTTTTCCAAATACAAAAGTAGTTGACAAAAAAAAAAAAAAAGGATTAATCTTACCTCTGATGATAAACCTAATAAATGAAAGATCTTTGCATTCTTGAGCTGACTTTGGAATTGGGAATATTAATCCACACTCCCTACCCCAGAAAATCCTGAAGGGAACTGGAAGAGTGAGCTGATGGGAAAGTAGCTGACTGCACTGTACTTCGCGTTGGCTCTCCCCATTTCCCTGCCTGAGTGTAGGATTGGACCAACTGGCCAGGCATGGTGGCTCACACCTGTAATCCCTGCACTCAGCGGTGAGCTGAGATTGCACCACTGCCCTCCAGCCTGGGCGACAGAGTGAGACGCCATCTCAAAAGGCCAAGGCAGGAGGATCTTTTGAGCCCAGGAATTCAAGAGAAGCTTGGACAACAGAGGGAGACCCTGTCTCTACAAAAAAATAAAACATTAGCTAGGCATGGTGGTGCATGACTGTGGTCCCAGCTACTCAGGAGGCTGAGGCGGCAGGAACACCTGAACCTGGGAGGTCCAGGCTGCAATGAGCTATGATGGTGCTACTGCACTCCAGACTGGCAGCACAGCAAGACCAAATCTTAAAAAAAAAAAAAAAAAGATTGAGCTAGTTAAAACAAGCAAAAACCATCAGTGGTCTCTTTTGTATCCGCCAGTTAAAGACTTGGGGGAATATGAAATCCTTGAATACTCATTAAGTTTGCTTTCATTTGTAGCTTTCTTACTTTCGGTGCTTTCACTCAGTCAACTGACAGTTGAGAGAATTTGGAAAGTATATATCTAGAAAGTATAATTTTCCTGGTCCTAAACAAGAATATCAAGTCTGGCCATGTAGTTGGCTCATGCCTGTAATCCCAGCACTTTGAGAGGCCAAGGAGAATGGATAATTTGAGGTCAGGAGTTTGAGACCAGCCTGGCCAACATGGTGAAACCCCCTCTCTACTAAAAATACAAAAATTAGCCAGGCATGGTGGCAGGTGACTGTAATCCCAGCTACTTGGGAGGCTGAGGCAGGAGAATCACCTGAGCCTCAGAGGCAGAGGTTGCAGTGAGCCAAGATCATGCCGCTGCACTCCAGCCTGGACGACAGAGTAAGACTCTGTCTCAAAAAAAAAAAAAAAAAAAAAAAAAAATCAAGTCTAAGAGAGAAAGGATTAAATCACATGTGTTGGCAGAATCTGGAATCTCCCTTTTTAGTTGCCGTATTTCCAAGAGAAAAGGAAAAGAAGGCTCTACCTGCTTTTCTTCATTATCCTAGAGAATCTTGGAAGTCTATGGCCTGAGAATAAATTAGTGTCAGAAAACGGAGTACATGGGAACATTCTCCCTGAATCATAACATAAACCCATTTGCCTGGAGTGTACACATTTCATTGTACCAAATAAGTATTCTAAATTCTTTGTACATTTAATTGGCACCAACCAGTAGCCAGAGCTTGCTTTCAACTAAGGTGACTGCTCCTACAGGAAGATTTACCTTAACTCCGCCAGCAGAAGACCAACACACGTGAATCGTTTCGGAAGTTGAATTAGGTCCTGTGGATAGAAGATACTCTGGGACCTGCAGACAGACTTCAGGATCGATTTGCTTTTTCTGGGCTTCAAATTTGTTTTTATCTTAGACAAAGACCTAAATTTAACACAACTGATTCTTATAGTTATAATAGGGAAAGAAATAGAAAATTCACTAGGCAGTTCATATTCTTCTCAACCATTTTGAATCATTACCCCCTTACAAATTCCTGAAGCGTGCCAGTGTCTAATTAGAGCCATGAAAGATAGGAGTTTCAAGGAACGATTCCTTTTCAAACTTTTTAATACTGTAGCTCTGAAAAGCTCATCTACAAATATATTCAGTGCCACCAGTTGTGCATGGGGTTGAAAGTGGCTGGGAACCAGATTTCAACGAAATGTAAGAAAACATATTCAAATGCATAAACTCGTCTGTCTGTGGAGCTACAGCAGTCCAGTTCAGGTAGTTCTAGGATTCTCTAATAGTGCTCCAAGTGGGAAGATGTGTTTACCCAGGCCTTGTGCAACGAGAAACAGCAGGAACAGGGATGGAGGCTGCTGTGATTCTTGTGGGAGACAATGGCAAGAGGAGTCCATCTGAAATGGAGATTTCATCTGGGAAAACAGGAGGTGCTGAAGGGTTGTATGAAGAAATAGGTATCAGATTATTTGGGATCAATGGTATACTTGACTCTGACACTTGACTTTCTTTCTTTCTGTACAGCCAGTGCGGATTTTCCATATAATCCAGGACAAGGCCAAGCTATAAGAAATGGAGTCAACAGAAACTCGGCTATCATTGGAGGTAGGTGATGTGTAGAGCAGCCTTGTGTGGGGCTACTCACCTAAGTCATAACTGTCAATTACACAGTAGTCCAGGAAAAGAGTTTTCTGGATTTTTACACTATTCACTTTGCTGTTTAAATAGGACATAAGCTTATGAAGTATGATGTGAAGAAATACAGTAAATGTGGCCGGGCACAGTGGCTCACACCTGTAATCCCAACACTTTGGGGAGCCAAGGTGGACAGATCACCTGGGGTCAGATGTTCAAGGCCAGCCTGGCCAACATGACAAAACCCCATCTCTACTAAAAATACAAAAATTAGCCAGGTATGGTGGCTCACACCTGTAGTCTCAGGTACTCAGGAGACAGAGGCAGATGAATTGCTTGAACCCAGGAGGCAGAGTTGCGGTGAGCTGAGACTGCGCCACTGCCCTCCAGCCTGGGCGACAGAGTGAGACGCCATCTCAAAAAAAAAGGAAATATAGTTAAAATTGTCACCTGTCTACTTTTTTTTTTTTTCCTCTGAGAGTCTCGCTCTTGTTGCAGGCTGGAGTGCAATGGCATGATCTCAGCTCACTGCAACCTTTGCCTCCCAGGTTCAAGCAATTTTCCTGCCTCAGCCTCCCAAGTAACTGGGATTACAGGCATGCATTACCACGCCCAGCTAATTTTGTATTTTTAGTAAAGACAGGGTTTCTCCATGTTGTTCAGGCTGGTCTCGAATTCCTGAGCCTAGGTGATCCACCCACCTGGGCCTCCGAAGTGCTGGGATTACAGGTGTGATTCACCACGCCTGGCCAACCTGGCTGGTTTTAATGCTTGCTTGCTTATAAAAAACAAATGGGAGTGGTGAGCAGGACAGACTCAGAATACACAAGTAGGTAGTAGTGACCGCAGCCAGGACACTTCTTTACCCCCTCTGATCTTTTTCAGTCTCATTCTTTCACATCTCAAATGGTCCAGGATAGCATACTATAAAAAATGAAAAGGAAAATCCCATTCTGGTTTCAGTTACCGTAACAAAAATTATCAGAAAAATTACTGGAGGTCATTATTTTAAGTGAAATAAGCTAGGCATAAAAAGAAAAGTATTACCCGTTCTCTGATACACGGGAGCTAAAAGATTTGAACACATGGGGGTAGAAAGAAAAACAGGTAACAGAGACTGGGAAAGTGGAGCAGGAGGAGGAAGGAGAATGAAGAGAAGTGTGTTACAGGGTGCAAGTATACGGTAAGATAAAAGGAACAAATTCAGCGTTTGCCAGCAGGGTAGGATGACTGTGTCTGACAAAAGTGTATCGTACTTGGTTGAACACCCTAAACACTATGATTTGATCACTATCCCTTATATACGTGTAACAAATTTTCTAATGTACCCCATTAATTTGCACAATAAAAAATAAAAATGTATCAGAAAATTAATAAGCTGTAGCATTTAAAATATTCCAGTCTTTTCTTCGCACCATGGACAGCTACATACTAATTTGACTCTCCTAGGACAGCCATTGAGCCTCATGTGTAGATTAATATTGGCATCCCTGTTGCCATCTAGATCCCAGTCCTCAATGTTTTTTGCTTCTTTTTTTAATCAACTTAATTGAAGTATAACATGCACCTATAAATGTAACAGATTCATAATGTTTTTTTTTTGAGACAGAATCTCACTCTGTTACCCAGGCTGGAGTATAGTGGTGTGATCTCAGCTCACTGCAGTCTCTGCCTTAAGGGTTCAAGCGATTCGCCTGCCTCAGCCTCCCAAGCAGCTAGGACTACAGGCACACACTGCCACGCCTGGCTAATTTTTTGTATTTTAGTAGAGATGGGGTTTCACTGTGTTGCCCAGGCTGGTCTCAAACTCCTGAGCTCAGGCAATCCACCAGCCTCGGCCTCCCAAAGTGCTAGGATTACAGGCGTGAGCCACTGCACCTGGCCCCCGTCTTTTTATAATTTGTCGTTGGTTTGTCCTATCTAAAAAGTCTGCCTACCCAAAGGTGTTGAAGATTTCAGCTTTATTCTAGAAGTTGTATAGCTTTATCGTTTACTGTTAGGTCTTTAATCGCTTTGAGTTAATGTTTACAAATGATGTCAGAGAAGAGTAAAGTTAGTATTTTCCAAGTGAATATCTACTTATTCCAAGACTCTTTGTTGAAAAAAAAAAAAAAAAACTATACTTTTCCTCAATTGAATTTTTTTGGTACTTTTGTCAAAAAGCAGTTGACTCTGTGTGTGTGTGTGTGCATGAGTGTGTGTGCGTGCGTGCGTGTGTCTATTTTCTGGCCTTTTGTTTTGTTTCATTGGTCTGTATATCTTTCCGTAGCCAATTCCATGCTTGCATCATTGTTGTATCTTTACACTGTCTTGAAATAAGCAGTGTAAGTTCTCTAATCCTTTGTTTTTAAAGATTATTTTGGCTATTCTATGTCATTGGCATTTCTACATAAAATTTAGAATCAGCTTATAAATTTCCACCAAAAAAAAATGGCCATGATTTAGATTGGGATTGTATTAAATCATAAATGAACATCTTAACAATATTTAATATTTCTATTTTTTTTTTAGATGGAGTCTTGCTCCATCACCAGGCTGGAGTGCAGTGGCACAATCTCAGCTCACTGCAACCTCTGACTCCTGGGTTCAAGCAGTTCTCCTGCCTCAGCTTCCCAAGTAGCTAGGACTACAGGCGTGTGCCACCATGCATAGCTAATTTTTGTATTTTTAGTAAAGACAGGGTTTCACCACATTGGCCAGGATTGTCGCGATCTCTTGACCTGGTGATCTGCCCGCCTCAGCCTCCCAAAGTGCTGGGATTACAGGTGTGAACCACTGCACCTGACCTAGTATTTCTATCTTTGCATGGTATAACTATACATTTATTTGTCTCTTTAATTTCTCTCAGCAACATATTGTGGTTTTCAGTGAGAAGTCTTAACAACTGTTAAACTTGTGCAATTGTTATTTTATATTTCATTTTCTAGGTGTTTCTTTCTGGCATATAAAAGCATAATTGATCTTTTATATCAGCCTTGTATTCTGTGACTTTGCTAAATTTGCTGTCAGTTCTAGTAATTTTTGTTTATATATTCCTTAGTTGTCTATTTAAACAAAGCATGTTATCTCACAATAATGAGATTTTTTTTACTGGTTTCTTTCCAATCTATATGCTTTTTTTAAATTGTTTTATTGCATTCTCAGTATAAATGCAATAGGTAGGACTTTCAGTATAAAAGTGAATAAAAATGTTGAGATTTCACAATTTTGCATTGTTCCCTATGGTAGGAAAATGTGTTTGATCTTTCACTATTAAATAGGATATTGGTGGCCAGGCGCAGTGGCTCATGCCTGTAATCCCAGCACTTTGGGAGGCCAAGACGGATGGATCACCCGAGGTCAGAGTTCAGGCCTGGCCAACATGGTGAAGCCCCACCTCTCCTAAATATACAAAAAAAAAAAAATAGTTGGCTGTGGTGGTAGGCACATGTAATCCCAGCTACTCAGGAGGTTGAGGCAGGAGAATCGCTTGAATTCAGGCAACAGAGGTTGCAATGAACCAAGATCATGTCATTGCACCCCAGCCTGGGTAACAACAATGAAGCTCTATCTCAATAAATAAATAGGATACTGGCTGTAGGTTTCCAATAGATATTCTTTATCAGGTTGGGAAAGTTTCTTCTACTCATAGTTAACTGAAGGCTGTATGATGAATGGGTACTGGAAGTTTTCCAAATGCATTTTCCGCATTTATTTCTATGATCATATTGTTTTACTCCTTATTTACTAAATTTGGTAAATCACATTGCCTTATTTTTAATGTTGAACCAACCTTGCATTCCTAGGATTAACATTACTTCATCGTAATTATGATCTTTTTTGGTTTGATTTGCTAAAATTCTATTTAAAAGAATATTGCTCCATAGTTTTCCTGTAATGTCTTTCTGATAATGCTGATCTCATAAAATGAATTGAGTAGTGTTTCCTCCTCCTCTATTTTAAGAAAGACATATACAATTGGTCTAGTGTCATTAGGTAATATTTGTTAATAGTATTGTTCAGGTCTTTAAATTTTTTGCTGATTTTGTGTTCAGTTGTTCTGTTACTTACAGAACGGTGTTAAAATCTCGAAGTATAATTGCAAATTGGTCTAATTCTCCTACCAGTTCTTGCTTCATTTATTTGTACGTCTGTTGGTTTATGCACATTCAGAATCACTATGGCTTCTTGGTGACCCTTTTGTCATTATGAAATGCGATTCATTTCTACTAACAACCTTGTTCTTTGTCTTATATTAACATAGCTATTCCAGCTTACTATGATTATTGTTTGCAATCTTTTCCCACCCTTTTAACTTTTGACCTGTATAGTTCATGTCTTCTAGACATCATATAGTTGGCATCTTTTTTATCCACTGTCTCTATTATTTAATTGGAGTGTTTAGATCAGTTATATTTACTTCTATTTTATCTAATCTGTATTATTTCATCTAGTTTTTTGTTTTGTTTTGTTTTAGATAGAGTCCTGCTCTGTCACACAGGCTGGAGTGCAGTGGCACGATCTCGGCTCACTGCAGCCTCCACCTCCCAGGTTCAAGTGATTCCTGCCTCAGTCTCCCGAGTAGCTGGGATTACAGGAACGTACCACTATGCCTGGCTAATTTTTGTGCTTTTAGTGGAGACAGTTTCATCATGTTGGCCAGGCTGATCTTGAACTCCTGACCTCAGACGATTCACCCACCTCAGCCTCCCAAAGTGCTGGGATTACAGGCATGAGCCACTGTGCCTAGCCTGATCCAGTATTTTTTTTCATTTCAGATATTGTGTGTTTCACCTCTACAAGTTGCACTTTGTTTCATTTTATATCTTCTCTTTTTCCCCTCATTTTGATCATGTTTTCCTTTAAATCCTTATGCATGTTTCTAATAGCTATTGTACTGTCCTTATCTGCTCATTCCATTCTCTGTCATTTCTGGATCTCGTTCTAATAGACTGATGTTTCTTCTGGTCAAGGGACATTTTCCTACTTTTTTTCTCTGAATGCTTGATAATTTTTATTTTCTTTAATGAATAATGAGGTTTGTTTTAGAGGTGATTACTCGCATCTTGATGTTATTTAGATGTGTTTTAAAGCTTTTAAGGGCATGTCTAGAGTAGTCCTTATTCTAGGCCTATTTTAGCAAAACATCTTCAACATGACCATTCTATCAACTGTATCAAATGCCCTGATTGTTCGATGAGGTCTCTTCAGTGTGCTTGGTTGGAATATAAAAATCTCCCAGCCCTCTACGAGCTCTGGAAATCATTCTGCTTACAGCTCTTTAGTCACTGCTTTTTGCCTGGCCTGTGGACTTTCCTTCTGTACCTACACGTTAGTATTGTTCAGCCACGAATTCAAAACTATACACAGCGCGTGTGCGCTCGCTCGCTCTCTCTCTCTCTCTCTCTCTCTCTCTCTCTCTCTCTCTCTCTCCCCCCCTCCCTCCCTCCCTCTCTCTCTCTCTCCCCCTCCCTCCCTCCCTCTCTCTCTCTCTCCCTCTCTCTCTCCCTCCCTCCCTCCCTTCCTTCCTTCTCTCCATTTAGGGAAACCACTATGCTTTCTTGTGCTTCACCTCCCTACACTGCGGTCCAAAAATCACTGCCAGCCAGAAAACTAAAAAAGGGATTCGTTTTCCTTCTCTCTTCTCAGACATCATGGTTCTGCTCTGCCTGTTGTCTAATGCCTGAAACCGGTCATTTCATAGATTGTGTCCAGTATTTTAGTTGCCTTTGGCTGGAAGACAAGTTACTGCTGTTTTTCCTGCTATCTTTGTGGACAAAAACAGAAATGTGATTTCGTTTTTGTTGTCTTTGCTGTTTTGGAGTCTGTGTTTTATATGGGGGAGGGCTCTGTCTGAGGGAGCTGTAGAGTGAAGCGGGGACACAGTATTGGAGGGACACCCAAGCCCTGTCTAATCTCTCGTGCTTCTCCTGTCTCCACCAGGGGTCATTGCTGTGGTGATTTTCACCATCCTCTGCACGCTGGTCTTCCTGATCCGGTACATGTTCCGCCACAAGGGCACCTACCACACCAACGAAGCCAAGGGGGCGGAGTCGGCAGAGAGCGCGGACGCTGCCATCATGAACAACGACCCCAACTTCACAGAGACCATTGATGAAAGCAAAAAGGAATGGCTCATTTGAGGGGTGGCTGCTTGGCTGTGGGATGGGGAGGAGGGAATTACTAGGGAGGAGAGAAAGGGACAAAAGCACCCTGCTTCATACTCTTGAGCACATCCTTAAAATATCAGCACAAGTTGGGGGAGGCAGGCAATGGAATATGCTTGAGACTGATCACCACAAAAAAAAAACTTTTTAATATTTCTTTATAGCCGAGTTTTCCCTTCTGTATCAAAACAAAATAATACAAACAATGCTTTTAGAGTTTAAGCAATGGTTGAAATTTGTAGGTAATATCTGTCTTATTTTGTGTGTGTTTAGAGGTGTTCTAAAGACCCGTGGTTACAGGGCAAGTTTTCTACGTTTTTACGAGCCCTTAGAACGTGGGTATTTTTTCTTGAGAAAAGCTGATGCACCGACATATGGCCCCAACACTCTCTCCCTTTTGCTTCTAGTCAACCTTAATGGGCTGTTGTAGTAAATAGTTCCTGTTCATCTACTATTTCCTTTGACGTCCTTTAAGTTGGAAAAGAAAGGGACAAAGAGAACTTAGTATTTGCCAGTTTTCAAGCAGAACTCAATCTGCACCAGCTCTCTGGAATCTGGGGTTCCTGACCGATACCAGCAGTTGAAGAGAGTACATGGCACATGGTGTGCAATGACACAATGAGCACAACTGGAGAGAGACGCTGAAGAACCAGGGAAGGTAGTTTATATTAGGGTTGTTGGTTTGATTTTTCATTGAATTCTACTAAGCTAATATCGTTCCACGTACGTAGTCTTAGACCAGTTCAGTATCTGTAACTACCTGCTGCAATACCGTGGTGACCAGATGTTACAAAACATCTTTTCCCATTTTACCTGAAACATATTGAATTTATATGTGTATAAGCGCCTCAGTGGGGAATTAGAGCCAGATGTTATGATTTATTTGCTCTTTTCCTTTTTTAGTTGTAACAGAAGTATGGATACTTTCTAGTGACTGCATCAATTAGGTTGCGCTTATTTTGCTTTACATCTCTGGTAGTTTTTCCACCCCTGTGACAAATTCCTAACAGACAGTGTCCTATAAATGGACACCACACAATAAAGCCAAGTTATTACTGCTGTTACTCTGGATCATATGGAAAACACTGCCATATTTTAAATCAACTACTGCACGTGTTGTTCCATTCAGTCACACTGCTGTGATTCAGGGATCTTCTAAGACGGACACATTCGAACCTCAGGTTCCTCACAAACCTGGTACTTGTTGCTTCTCAGAGGATGGACAAGTGTAGTTAATCACGCCTCTTAATCAGAAGCCTTGACCCAGTTATTTAACAGATAACTCATTGATTATATTTAAAAATAATAGACTTCATGTAAACAAATGGGGACAATGCATCCAAAAATTATTTTTTAAACTGATTACACAAAAATTGCCTCAAGAAAGACTGTCACTTCTAGGCCGGGCGCACTGGCTCACGTCTGTAATCCCAGCACTTTGGGAGTCCGAGGTGGGTGGATCTCGAAGTCAGGAGATAGAGACCATCCTGGCTAAAATGGTGAAACCCTATCTCTACTAAAAATACAAAAAAAATTAGGCGGGCATTGTGGCACACACCTGTAGTCCAGTACACAGGAGGCTGAGGGAGGACAATCGCTTGAACCTGGGAGGTGGAGATTGCAGTGAGCTGAGATCATGCCACTGCACTCCAGCCTGGGTGACAGAGCAAGACTCCACTTGGAAAAAAAAAAATAACAAGAAAGACTGCCATTTATGATCTATTTCAAGCCTCTACTTCATAAGCACTTTTTTAAAAATCTTCCTTAATCATATTCTGAGGAATTAAATATGATCACTTTTTCCTTCTCTGCCTGGAAGAGGTTAAAAGAAGGTCAAATGTATGGATGTTATTGTTCTGATGGCCTGACTCAAAAAATGGAAATTCTAGTTTGTTAGAATTATGCAAACTTTTTCAAGAGTCTCAGTATGCCTAACTTATTGGAGCATGTCAGTTTCTTGGGTAATGGAAAACGTTACCTAGAGTTGTCAATGGCACATTACACCAGTGCATAGCACATTCCAAAGGAGACACTGGACCAGTTGCTTCCCATGCAGCTCAAGGTAACAGAACAAAAGGGAATCCTGATGCTCTTTTACCATTGCTGACTGAGCTCAGGCACTGTCATGAACACCCTTAATTTTAAAAGGTTTTAATCATTCTTCTATAAAACATTTAAAATGAAAAAGTATTTAATATCACTAAATATCAGAACAATGTAACATTTACAAATAACATATTGAAAGCAAAGGCTGTTTTATTTAGCCAAGGTGATTACCATTAAGAGTTATTTTATGTATTATTGAAAGCAAATTTTAAACCTAATGTTTTGTAAGTGTTTCTGGTTTGTTGAGTGTTTAGATGGTGTCACCAGGCTGTAGTGCAGTGGCGCCATCTCGGCTCACTGCCATCTCCACCTCCTGGGTTCAAGCAATTCTCCTGAGTATCTGGGACTACAGGCATGCACCACCATGCCCAGCCAATTTTTTTGTATTTTTATTAGAGATGAAATTTCACCATGTTGGCCAGGATGGTCTTGATCTCCTGACCTCGTGATCCTCCCGCCTCGACCTCCCAAAGTGCTGGGATTACAGGCGTGTGTGTTTCTGGTTTTTAAACCTGGCTTACAGGCATTACTTCTGCACTTAACAGATAATGCCAGATGAAAATATACTATTTCTTGGAATTCCCATGATAGCTCTGTTCATTATTCATTGTCACAACACTTTTCCTTTTTTCCCAAAATGAGTAGGGGATTAAAGCCACCCAAAACAGCTTCTGCTACTAAAATGTTCTCATCCTTTCTCCTCCCTCTCCTTTTCCTGCCACAAAAGGTGAAAAATGAGATCCAGTCCTCTCACCAACATTTCAAACCTAGGACACTAGAATGACTGCAGGGATCAGTGGTTCTCCCATTTCACCATCAATTAAGTCATCGAGGACACTGTCTCTCTCTTAAAGAGGGTTCCAATGTGACCATCAGACAGGAAACCAAAAGGTGGATAAAGTATTAAGTAACTAAGTGCCAAATAAATGCTGGAAATCTTGACCTCTCCTTGGGATTCTGGATTTAACAAAAAATCCCTACATCTGTTTATGAAGGCCATACCCAGTACATTTTAAATAGTAAATAATCTATTTATATGAAGAAAAGGAAGTCTTTCTTCCATCTCTCTCCCCGGACAGCCCAGCACAATGCAGCCTTGATAACTAAGACATTACCACAAGCACCCAGTACCTAGTCCTGCCTTGTCATTCACATCTCACACAATCTTGACCTCTTACATTCCAATACATTATCAATCAAGCACAAGTATGCTGGTAGTAGCCTCTTTAAATAATATGTATAGACCAAAAAAAAGAGGCTGTTTTGAAGTTTCAGGGAAAGTTAATGGCTGATCAAGGTTGTGCGGGAAACATCTGTGTATGAAGCAAATATCGATGTTTTGAGGAGCTGAGCGTAGATGACTTTGAATGAATGCAAGGTTAGTGCTATTGTAAGCTCTCAAAATAGAATATTCCCTACAGTTCAAGAAAGCTGATCCAGGAGGTTGAAAACGTTGTTTTGTTCAATTATTTTCTGGCCCTTCTTAATATATAAAAATGTATTTCCCCTTATGACTTTCAATCAACTCCTCAAAAAAAGAGATTTGTTATCTGGAAGATTTTATTAAAGGGCTGGAAACAAGAATTTAGAGAGCCTTTACTAGAAAAGGCCTACTGCCCTACATTTGACAAACAAGCATCGTGTACTCACAAGAGCAGGAATCCCAAGGCACAAGGAAAAGCAATGGCCTGAGCCAAAGAGTTCATCTTAATGTTATTTTCGAGCATCTGCTGAGCAGCCACCATAAGCAGGCTGAGAGCTGGGCAGACAGAAGCCGTCGGGAGCACTTCAGGAACAAGCGCACAGCTATGGAACTTGTAAATGCAAGCGTTCAGGTCGTGTCACGCAGCTTTTCTCTGCTTCTATGATGGAATCTGTTCTTTTCAATCCTACTTTTTTTCTCTTCCTCTCCTCACCACACTCTATCCCATATCCTCCTCTTCTGCAGTGAGCGTTTCCATGGCCCCTTTATGTCTCATGCCTCCAAACAACTAACACCGGATTTGAAACTTCCCCTTTTTTTTCTTTTCCCTACCCTGTTGAGCAGTTTTCAGAAAAAAGGGCAGCCATTATCAAATTTGATTCAAGTCAGCCAGCCAAAGATAGGTCGCAGTAGAACCACCTGATCCTAAATTGGTGAGAAACAAGCAATAACAATGTGCCCAGCTGACTTGAGCTAAGAACTAATGCCCCCCCCCTTTTTTTCCACCTTTTTTTTTTTTTTTTTTTGAAAGGGAGTCTTGCTCTGTCACCCAGGCTGGAGTGCAGTGGTGTGGTCTTGGGCTCACTGCAACCTCTGCCTCCTGTGTTCAGATGATTCTCCTGCCTTAGCCTCCCAAGTACCTGAGATTACAGGCCCCTCGTCATCACACCTGGTTAATTTTTTTTTATTTTTAGTAGAGATTGGGTGTCACCATGTTGGCCAGGCTGGTTTCGAACTCCTGACCTCAAGTGATATGCCCGCGTCAGCCTCCCAAAGTGCTGGGATTACAGGCGTGACCCACCACCAAGCTGGTCTGGCCCCATTTTTTAAATGATGTTTTGGCAAAAGGAGACCCTGAGTATTAGCTGATAGCATCCTCTTTCTCTCTCCCCACCTTGGTGTGACCCTCCCTGTGTAACCTTGGTCAAGTCCTCAAACTTTTGTCCCATATTTAAGATGGAGCTGTTTTACCTACTTCATAAAACAGTTGTGAGGCGCCATTGATTCCTGACTGCAGAATACCCTGAAACCCTTATCTAAAGGCTAACGTCAGTGGAGCCTAGTGGAAGACTTGCTTTGTGGCTTGTGGTTGAAAGTCACATCGAAACATTAATGTGGCCACATTCAGGAACTGGAGACTTAACTGGCATTGCTCTACAACCCGATTATTAATCTTGCAGACCGACTTTCGACACTGGGAGATGTAACACAGCAAAAGGACAGAGATGAGAATTTTTTGTGCAGAAAGCCCTAAATTCCCATCTGAACATAACTTACAGCTCACCTTACCTACTCTTACACATGCCCTCCAACATGCTAGACTGCTTATACATAGGCCAACATGAAATACAAATGTGACATGTTCATGTAGCCTAGGGACTCTGTGCCTATTCTCCATGTACCCTGCATGGTAACGTTTGAAATTTTAAAGTACATCTCCTTCACAGCAGTACTTTTTTTCATGAGTGGGATATAAATCCCATATTCAATGAAATGGGGAAGTCACATTGAGAAGTTGGTTATCTCCCATTGAGCAAAGACTGGCAGGAGATAATAAATATGGGCACACATGTATTAATCTACAGCACGCATTTACAGGTTTACTTTCCATACAAAATTGTGCTGTAAGAACAGTTCTATCAAGACAGTCTGCACTATTTCCAAGTCTCGGTTAATGTATAGCAACCGCTGCTTTCGGAGATGGCTGTGAAAAGATGGAAGATCCTCTCGAGGCCAAGAAATGGTTCTAGATTTTACTGATTCTAAGATTTAGTTTGTCAGGTTTTTAACATTTTTTCAGTGAGCATGATGACTGCAGAGGTTAGAGCTGTGAAAAGCTGGGCTAAATATGCTTTCTGTCAAGTCAATTAGGATTCCATCCCTGTGAAATAACGCAAAATTTCACTCTCTAAAAGCAACAGCATGTAAACTAGAATGAAAGAAGGAAATTATGTACGTATGCCTAATATTCTTTGTGAATGTCTTTCATTTAACTAAAATTATATTAGAAGCCAGATTGATAAATAAAAAATTCAAAATAGTTTTAATTATCCTAAAATCGATTCTTTGTGTTTTGTACCACCTGTTTCTCTTAGGAGCAAGTTTCCACCTTCATCAAAAATAAGTTCCAAGCACTGAATAGAAGTCTACTGAGAATATAGTCTTTCCTCAAGCTGTGGAGATGCAGTCACTCCTGAAAGACAGATCTGATTTGGATATATCCATGGTTAACATTCTGCCACAGATACTTCCCCGAAAAAGAGGACTTTTTCTTAAAGTAGCTTAGTAGACACTGACTTTAATTTACACACATCTTGATAAAATGTGGTTTGAGTCATCTCCAGAATATATTCTGATTTTTATTTGGAATGAGGGAATATTACAGGATACTGGGTACATGGCTCCAAGCCAGGGAACTAGATAGCAAGGGCTTGGCATGCCCGGAGGTGCAAAGCTTCCTAAATGCACTCTGTGTGCTGTTAGATCTAACTTACTATTCTTACTTGCAATGAGCAGCTCTACACAAACCACCTCCTCCAAAGCCAAGGAAGCTGAGATGCCAAAGAAAGAGGCTGAGAAATCCAATTTCTCAGAAAGAAACAGAATAGAGAATTACAAACAGAGGCCATGTTTCAGGCAACCACAGACAGACGGCAAATGCCCGCACTGTTATCCTCCACGCCCCCCACACCCTGGAGCCAGGGCTTATCCATCAGGGAGAGGGTCTCCGGACTTCAGAAGGGGTGTGTAGGACACTTGCTTAAGGGCAGGGTTTATGGTAAGTATGATATCAAAGTTGTTTTGACCTAAGGATGGGATTTATGGTTAAGTATGATTGCTTTTGCATAAGCAACCACAGAGAAAATACAAACCTTAGAGGCATTCCTAGAGGAACTGGAGTTAATCAGAGCTCAACATAGCTGATTCACATCCAAGATAAAGTTGCTTTAGTCTCCACACTGGTCTTCAATGACCATGACCATTGGGAAGCCATTCCCTTTTAATCAATTCTCAGTGAGGCATCTAAATTTATACCAAATAAATGTGAATCCCAGTTAAAAGCCCAAGTCCTCTGTTCTTCAACAATCCACAAGGCCAATCAATAGCAATTACACTGCAGTATGTTCAGAAAGCATCAAGCACCAAAAAGATTGGTCATGACTCTGCAAAAAGGATCCGACAGGTACAGAGACAATGTCATAAAGTCCCTTGAGAAAAGAAACTCTGCACATAAAAAAGTTCTTAACAAATCTTAAAAAGATGAGTCAGCAAGTTGAAGGTTTAACATCTCCAAAAGGTTTTGAACCACAATATGCTGACTTCCTTTCCCCGTCCCACCAACAATAAACTCTTTATACATACAGATGTATGTTCCAGGATAGCAACTTTATTTTGTACAAATGAAGGCCCTTCAGATCCTTGGGTTCCACATGCACAGATTCAACTGACCTCAGATCAAAAATAGTCAAAAACAATTAAAATTAACCATTCGAAAAAATACAAATAAAAAAATAGAGTACAAGTGCTTCTCACTTTATGATGGAATTGGTTACACGCTGATAAACACATCATAAATTGAAAATATTGTAAGCAAAAGTGTGTTTCCCACTTAGCATATTGTTTATTTACGCTGGGTTTATCCAGGTCCTAGCCCCATCCTAAGTCAAGCAGTGTACTGAATGTGTATCACTTTCACATCATCAGAAAACCAAGAAACCGTAAGTCAAACCATCATAAATCAAGGACCTTCTGCAGAACAACTATATACATAGCATTTACATTGTATCAGGTATTATAAGTAATCTAGAGATTAAATTATATGAGAAGATGTACCTAGGTTATATGCAAATATGTACCATTTTACATAAGGACTTGAGCATCCATGGATTTTGATATCTGCAGGGAGTCCTGGAACCAATTTCTTCATGGATACTGAGGCACAACTGTATTTGTTTAATGAATGGATGCAGGGCAGCAGCAAAGGGTAGGAGAGGAAATTATACTGGGGAGATGCACTGGGAAAATATATTTAGTTTTACACTTTGCCAGTTATGACATGGGATGATAGACAGCAAAGCACAGAAAAGAGGAAAAACTGTGCTAATTTTCAAGAAGGGGTTTATGTCCTCTCAAATGAACTTAGATATAAAAGCTAGCTTTTTAAAGAAATTATTATGTGAGTAACCATCAGCAGATGTTTACCTTTTTATGATCACTCTGAAAACCATGAATTCAGTAAACCCTGGGCCGAACAATCCCTGCACATAAAGGTTCTGTTCTACCAGGAACCAGCTCTTGTTCACACACACACACAACATGCTACAAATGACCGCAGCTCAAAGCAGTTTTGCCACCAAAAAAAAAAAGTTTTCTTTTCTCATCATGTTTTCATAATCTTTCCATTCATCTAACTTCATCTTCTGGATAGATGGTAAGTAAATAAGTCTCTGCAGACAGGAAGTAAACTCTACGACAAATCTTCACCAAGTATCTTTTTAAGTCCTCTGACCTAATATGAGAAAGTCATTTCTTCTAAAAATATAAATTTAAAATTATAAGATTTAAATTCAGACCTGACAGATGAAACTCAGGGATGTACTTATTTTGTATTCACAAATCGAAAATTGGAAGATAAAATTCTTAAGTCTAGGAAGGCTAAAATGAGACACAGGTGCAACCTTTTAAGTCATGAAAGAGGGAATGAGGGAAAGCGCAAGCTTGCTCCCTAAGACCTCAGGGGTAGGAGCAACCTTTGAAGCCAGAAAGGCGGCACATTTAGGACAAATGAAAGAAACACTCCAAAGAGTACCTAGTATGATTTGTTGCAGGTTACAAAAATTAAATACATTTTCATATATAAATATATGCATATAAGTATGCATATGACATCTACTCAAAATGACAGATTATTTCAATAATTACCTCACCATATGGATATCAAAGGGGAATCAAGACTATGGAATTCATATAACAAATATTTATGGAGTACCTCCTACGTGCTTGGCACCATTCAAGACTCTAGGAATACACTAGAGAACAAGACAAGCACATCCCTTCCAGTTAAAATTCCAGTTAACAGGAACAGAAAACCAAATGCCACATGTTTTCACTTATAAGTAGGAGCCAAATGATGAGAACACATGGACACATAAGGGTAACAACACACACTGGGTAGTTTTGGAGGGTGAGGAGTTGGGGAGGGAGAGGATCAGGAAAAATGATTGGTAATAGGCTGAATACCTAGGTGATGAAACAATCCGTACAACGAACCCCCATGACACAGTTTATCTATGTAACAAACCTGCACATGTACCCCTGAACTTAAAATATAAGTTAAAAAATAAAATCAAATTCCAGTTGAAAGCCCAGCTCCTCTGTTCTTCAGCAATCCCTAAGGCCAATCAAAAGACAGTTTAGGCTAGGTGTGGTGGCTCACGCCTGTAATCCCAGTACTTTGGGAGGCCAAGGCGGGTGGATCACTTGACATCAGGAGTTGGAGACGGGCTTGGAAGAAACCCTGTCTCTACAAAAAAAAAAAAAAAAAAAAACCTGGGCACAGTGGTGGGCGCCTGTAATTCCAGCTACTCTGGAGGCTGGGGCATGAAAATCACTTGAACTGGGAAGGCAGACATTGCCATGAGCCAAAATCGCACCACTGCACTCCAACCTGGGTGACAGAGTGCGCCTCTCTCTCAAAAAAATAAAAAATAAAAATAAAAGGGGGGTGGTGATCAGTGTAGGAGCTGATTAAAATCAGCTTGGTTGAGGGACACCAGTGACAGAGACCCTTCCAGACTCCAAACCATGGGGTCCCTGATCTCCAGCTGGGCTCCCTCCTGCCTTGAACCCACCAGGAACTGTCCCTGTCCTACTGAGAGGTCGTGGCTAGCATAGCCAGGGGAAAATGAGCTCAGAGGGAAAAGGAAACAGCAGGCATTTGGGAAAGATAACTGCTAGAAAAGAAACATATTGAGCAGCCAATACTTGAACTGACATCAGGGAGACAGAGCAAAACATTTAAACAAGTGTAAAAAAATCCTCCCAGAAGAAAAAATATTCAACAAAGGAAGAAACAGCAGTTGTAAAGAAGAATCAGATAAAACACTGAAAAATACAGCTGAAGGAAAGAAACTCAAAAGATGCCAAATGTGCACAGATGAATAATTATTGTACAGTCTATGATAAGTGTTGGTGGAGAATGTGGGGACAGTGAATTCCCTTTTGTTCCTTGGGAGATTAAACAGGATATAACCATTGAAGAAAATTCATGTGGCAGTGTTAAGTAGAATTTTATAGAGATACATAAACACACACACACATGCATACATATGTTGCAACTTAATGAACCCGCTCCTGGGCACAAGGCCCCCAAAATTCTCAAACTTATCCATAAAAGTCATGTTCAAGACTGCTCACGTAGGCAGTGAGTGTAGCGGTGATTTGAATGTAAGTACAGTATCACGGTATTTCTTTTTCTTTTTTTTTGAAATGGAGCCTTGCTCTGCCACCCAGGCTGAAGTGCAATGGTGCAATTTCCGCTCACTGCAACCTCCACCTCCTGGGTTCAAGCAATCCTCCTGCCTCAGCCTCCTGAGTAGCTGGGATCACAGGCAACCCCCACCATGCCCAGCTAATTTTTGTATTTTCAGCAAAGATGGGGTTTCACCACATTGGTCAGGTTGGTCTCAAACTCCTGACCTTAAGTGATCCACCTGCTTTGGCCTCCCAAAATGCTGGGGTTACAGGCATGAGCCACCACGCCTCGCCAGCATCACGATTTTTCAAACTCTGCGCTACCACTTATGAGCTTCCTGATCTTTTTTGGCTTCATTTCTTCTGTAAAATGGGGATAATGATGGAACCTACTACATCAGGTTACTGTAAAGATTAGTCAATACCTATGAAGTGCTCAGACCAGTGCCTGACATAGCAAGCACTCCATAAATTAAAGCTTAAAAAAATATTTTTTAATGAACAGAAATCCAACCCTAGGGTAATTCCCCAGAGAAATTTCTGCAAAGGTCCATAATGGGAAAGGTATGAGGATATACATAGGACTGTCAGTGATAACCAGGATTTGTAGACACCAAAGTTTTATGTAAACTAAGGTGGACACATGCTGTGCAGAGGTCAGAAGTCATTAGAAATAATAAAGTAGACACACAGGCAGCAATATTAAATCTTCTATCTTAAAAATACAGTACAAAGGCCAGGTGCAGTGGTTCACCCTGTAATCCCAGCACTTTGGGAGGCTGAGGAGAGCGGATCACGGAGGTCAAGAGATCCTGGCCAACATGGTGAAACCCCGTCTCTACTACACATACAAAAATTACCCAGGTACAGTGGCACTCACTTTGGGAGGCTGAGGCAGGAGAATTGCTTGAACCCAGGAGGCGGAGGTTGCAGTGAACCGAGATTGCACCACTGCACTCCAGCCTGGCAACAAAGCAAGACTCCATCTCAAAAAAAAAAAAAAGTACAAAGTGAATAAACCAAGAAACACAGAGCCATAAAACAATGTAAATTGTTAAAATTAAAAACATACACAGAACTATAGATACCTGAATAATTTAGGATAGGTTTATGCAACATATCTTCCTCTGAAATATGTCATATATAAAATATTATAGTCATTATCTCAGTGTGGAGAAGAAACAGGAGTGAGGTTGCAGTTGGAAAATAAAACTAGAGAGACCTGGCATAGACTATTGATGATAAAATGCCATATTCTGAAGAGTATCATCAACCCGACTCCTAGCCCCTTAGGGGAACTGAGAGAGAGCGAGCACTGTAGAGAATACATGAGGCTGACTGCAGGTAGCACAGCTAAATCAGGAGTGCCTAGCGTCAAGGCAGGGATGTATGGCAGGAAATGTAACAGCTAATACAGTCAACCCATCAACATTAGTAAATGGGCAAAGGCAATGTGAAAGGAGAGCTTGACAGCAGAGCATTTCTGTTTGTTCAAATGCAAGTATGTTCCTCATGTTACACAACTCAAGGAAATTAAAGGACAAAGGTCAGAGGCTTTCCCTCCCGTTCTACAAAGTCACACACACCAACCGCTTTACAAAGATGTGGAGGGGTAATGATGCCTCACCGCCCCTGAATGCAGTTTCAGAGAAGCTATCGCTACTCTGGACTGGCCTGAACATGACGTTGCTAATAGTTTGACTTCCAGTTCATGGATGGAATAACATACATCACATGTGAAATAATTTTTTTAACCAGTGTCAATATGAGATTTCAGATTGCTGTAAATATCTAGTTTATTACTTCTAACTTCTGTACGGTTGTCCACAGCCTTCTGCTGGTTTTTCTGAAGCTGGGCCAGGGGCAGATGTCACCTATTCTATAACTCATTGTAAATTAAATGTTCCTGGTTAAATCACAGATCTTGCTAGAAGCATGCCCTGGGCTTTGTCAAAAATACAAGGAGCTGCTACATTATATTTCTGGGTGATCAAGTTATAACTCCTCTAAATTAAATTTACAGAGCTCATTCGCTTTTATTCCAAGCAGTAACCATGGCGTTCGCTTTAAATCATTACAAGTGCAGCAGATATATTGATTACTGCCAGGCCTGTCATTACGAATCTCAGTTTAAGCACTGCTGGAGCGAATTCTAAAGTTTAATTAGTATCCCCGTCTGGTGTTGTAAAACACAAGTCCAGACATATGGGAAAGAAAAATGAGTTAATGTGAATCATCTTGAAAACACAAAGACAGCAGACAGAGCAAAGCAGACAGCTGAACTTGTTCTGAATCAAAGTGACTTGCCTTGACGTCTGTACTGCATTATGTAATTGAGTTGGGAGAAAATATTCACTTCATCTTCTCAAGAAGACAACTATTTTCTAGGACAGTTGAGAAGGAGCAAACAGCAGCCATTGGGTCATGGTACAAGTTGACTCAGAAACACGTGGATAGCTGCACTGCCTGTCTCTAGACAGTCACAAACAGAAGCTCCGAGCGGCAGGCCCCTGGAGAAACCAACCAGCTGTCCTTCATACCACCAACTCTAAAAAGGAGTGAGTGGGTGATGCCTCAGGTGTATCACAGGCACACTATGGGACCTATGCTCTTGTCTGTTACCAAAATACCTGGGTTTAGTGTAGGTCCTGCTGTTCCCTGCATAGAAAGTCAGTCACTGAGATGACCATTATTGCCGAGGAAGAAGGCAATATCAGGTGCTACAGCTGGGGAAATGAGAGATCAATCTCTCTGACCACTAAAATTAGGAGTTTACACAGTAGGGAAAAAATGTACCGATGTATGAAAAAGCAGGAACTCCAGAGGAGTAAAGAAGCAATTATGATGAGTGAGAGGCCTGGAGTCTCACTGTCTGGATGCAAAGATCTAGTGAGTTTCAGTTCTCTGACACTTTCTCAAAGGCCTGGGGATCCTTTCCTGAGGAAGCGATTCAAATAAATGTTGAGTTTCAAGCTTCAAGACCAGGAGGGTCAGTTTCTATGTTTATCAAAAACAAAAACTGTCTGTAGAACTACTGGGTCAGTTTCAGGTCCTTCATAAATTATTCCAAACTTTTAAAAATGTAATCGTATTTCCTGTTCTTACCACCTTTAGGATTCACGAGAAGTACGTCCTCCCCTTGGGAAAGGGAATTTGCTTTGTGTTCACAGTGCCCAGCCAGCACCAGGGGAGGGGAACTGGATGGCACCCAAGAATGTCCCACCAAAGTTCCACGAAGAATGCTCAGCCTGACAACTCCAGCCCCAGCCACGCCCTCTGCCTCCCTTCCTCCCACCTCTGCAGGAGCCATAACTTCAGGGTGCAGGGACGTCCTCACCATGTCCTGATTGCCACTGTGGAGCCACTCAGTCAACTCCTCTCACCTGATCCATTGTCCCCAGACACCTGCTGCTTCTCAGCCTTCCAGCAGAGCCCTGGGAGCAGCCCTCTCATCACTGAGCCCCCTGTCAGTGTTCTCTGAGCCTGCCTGGCCTATTGCTTGAGGGTTTCTCCTCACTGTGACCCCCTGTGCAGGATCTTCACTTCTCCAGCACCTGCATCCCCAGACCAGGGAAGCCCATCCCCTCTGGGCTCTGCCCTTCGCCTTTTTCAAACTTCCCATCTCCCACAGCCTCGCTTGCTCCTCCGTTGGAGCCCTAGCTCCCAGTTTTCCTTGATGCTAACCAGACCTGGGTAGAATTTGCAGGGCCCAGTCCAAAATGCCCCTCAAACCCACGTGGACAGAGAACCAAAGGGACTGCAACCTCTGCACCGATGCACTTGGCCCCTAGATGAGCGAGAGCCCTCACCAGGTTCCTGCAGCACACCAGGAAGAGCCAGCCTGAGGGAACGGCTGTCAACGACCCTCACCTGGAGATGCCACAGCCAGCGTGCCTGGCTCCAGCATTTCCACGCCTGCACTCAATCCCCCATGGGGCAGAGAGCGAGGGCAGAACACAGAACACAGAAACACATCACCCCTCCACAACACATCCTCTTGGAGACTCAGGCTGAGGACAGGCAGGATCCCAGCACTGGTGGGCAGGAGGAGGTGGGTCAGACTCGACACAGGAGGCAGCTAAAAACAGTCCTTAG
This sequence comes from Callithrix jacchus, assembly GCF_049354715.1. Taxonomy (NCBI): domain Eukaryota; kingdom Metazoa; phylum Chordata; class Mammalia; order Primates; family Cebidae; genus Callithrix; species Callithrix jacchus. The sequence continues at coordinate 99,313,535 of NC_133512.1, read as the reverse complement.
GAGGCCCTGGGAGGCAGACAGTGCAGGAACAGAGGCGCCAAGCCCCAGGCACGCTCCACTGCCCACTGGACCCTCCTTACAAAACACACACTCTAAGATAAAATGAAAATTTCAAGGGGCAAGCACGAAACCTTTGGGCTCAGTGGCCCACGCAGACCCCAACTCACCCACTTCATAATTCCCTGGCCTCCTCCAGTCCAGCATCCTTCCCTCCACCGGGCCTCAGCAGCTCCTTCCATAGGTTTTGCTCTGGACCCTGTCAACCCGAGGAGAGAGCCACAGCTCAAGACAAAATCCTGAGCTTGGAGGCTCCACCCAGCCAAGCGAGGTAGAGGCGTGGAGTTCCACTTACTGTGGTGGCTGAGGCCTGAGGCGGGAAGGAAACGCAAGAGTTCCCTGACTCCCTCGCGGGACTTGCAACAAGAGTGCGGCCAGGTGGCCTCAGGAGGGGTGAACTGACCCAGGTTGGAAACAGAGCAGATGGAAAATTCCTGGGCTAATCAGTAGTGGAATTTCACCTGTTAATAGCCACTGCCCTCCAGCCTTGCCAATACAGCAAGGTACTATCTCTAAAAGAAATATAAAATTTGTTTTTAAACAGAAGCTACACCTGTTAGAGGAATCCCTGGTTCTCAGGCCTCTGGTTTAATAAAACATGACTAAAGTGACTACATTTCTTTTTGAGACGGAGTCTTACTCTATTGCCCGGGCTAGTGCAGTGGTGCAGTCTTAACTCACTGCAACCTCCGCCTCCCAGGTTCAAGCAATTCTCATGCTTCAGTCTCCTATGTAGCTGGGATCGCAGGCATCGCCACGGTGCCTGGCTAGTTTTTGTATTTTTAGTAGAGACGGGGTTTCTCCATGTTGGCCAGGCTGGTCTCAAACTCCTGGCCTCCGTGACCTAAGACCTCACCTTGGCCTCCCAAGCGACTACATCTTAAAGTACATAGCTGGGTACTCACAAGGCACCTATAAGGTTAATGCTTATGGTCTGAAAACAGCTAAATCCCAAGCTGACCTCCAATTATAATTACAGAATATCTCTGGCCATACGGAACATCTGCCACCAAGCCTGCAGGATTTCCAGATATCCTAAGAGGGCAGCCCACTTTAAAGATACCCTTAATAATCAGGCCTAAAGGATTAATCATCACTGATAGCACCAATAACCCCTACCTTTAGTGAGAACATCTGCACATTCCAAGTTTAATTATAGCTCCTTACAGTTTTTCTTCTTTTTTTTTTTTTTTTTTTTCTGAGACAAGGTCTCGCTCTGTCACCCAGGCTGGAGTGCAGTGGCATGATCTAGGCTCACAGCAGCCTCTACCTCCCAGGTTCAAGCAGTTCTCCCACCTCAGCCTCCCCAGTGGCTGGGATTACAGGGCCTCCCACTATGCCTGGCTAATTTTTGCATTTTTAGTAGGGACAGGGTTTCACTATGTTAGCCAGGCTGGTCTCAAACTTCTGACCTCAGGTGATCCACCTGCCTCGGCCTCCCAAAGTGCTGGCATTACAGGCTTGAGCCACCGCGCCCAGCCACAGTTGCTTCTAAGTAGAGGCACTAAAAAGGATCCTGCTTTCTGAGGACACCCCATTGCGATTGTGTAATGGAATAGTTTCTAATAAACTTGCTTCTTTCATTGTGCTCTGTGACTCACCTCTCTTTCCTGTGAGAGATACAGGAACCCTCTCTTGGAGTCTGGATGGGGAACCTCTTTTCTGGAAATACACCTACACTGGAGAGAAGGACTTATGGATGCTTCCCCGTGAGCCTCTCCTATGTATTCTTTCTCCTCCCCCTACTGCCCCAAACCTCTTCTTCAACATTACCCAGAGGTGCTGGCCCCTGCGGAGTACCCCGGCCTGGCAAGGACCTCCCAAACTGTCCTGGAGCTGAGAATAACCACTTTAGGAACAAGTTCATCGGCTTGGGGAACTCTCTCCCTCTCTCGTCCTTCAGCCACAGGCTCTGCCAGCCCCCAGTCCTGGGCCAACAAGGAACCTCAGCATTCAATGCTGGCTCCAGACCCCACCCCTCAGAAACTCCCAGGGAGGGCTCCTTGCATGGGGTACCAGCCCTCTGATCTCTGATCAACAAAACAAACAAACCCTGACTGGTTAAAATGAATGTAAACCAAGAACTAGCAAGAAACAGGTTTTCATATAAACACTTAAGTAGATATTTTAACAGAAATGAAATCAACATCTTGCAGAAACTAAAATATAACATGTCAGTTTCTGGTCTCCTGGTTTCTCCCAGGTTTTCCAACATGGCAATGACTGCTATTTATTTTGTCACCAAAGAATCACAGAAAAGGAAGAAGCTAGACTTTTGAAGTCCTACATGTTTTCAGTGTAAATTGTTTTTAATCACTAAATGCATCTACCTCCTCCTGCAAGACTCTCTGGCTCTCCCTAATTCCTATGAAACTGTGGGGAGAACCCTGGGCTTTGTACCCAGGACTAGGAATGGACAGAGAAGAATCCTACTCTCCTTGAAGCTGCAGTGAAGCAATTGCATCTGAAAAAATAGCCTCCTGAAGCTAAAAAGTTTCTGCACAGCAAAGGAAACAACACAGTGAAAAGATAACCCTTGCAATGGGAGAAAGTATTTGCAAACTGTTCATCTGACAAGGACTAATAACCAGAATATATAAGGAGCTCAAACAACTCAATAGCAAAGAATAAAAATAATCTGATGAAAAAATGGGCAAAAGATTTGAACGGACACTTCTCAAAAGAAGACATACACATGGCCAACAGGTATATGAAAAAATGCTCAGTATCACTAATCGTCAGAGAAATGCAAATCAAAACCACAATGAGACATCATTTCACCCCGGTTAAAATGGCTTGTATAAAAGGCAGGCAATGGGTACAAAAAATCGTTAGAATGAATGAATGAGGCTTAGTATTCGATGGCACAACAGGGCGACTACAGTCAACAAAATTTAATCGTACATTTCAAAATAACTAAAAGAGTATAACTGAACTGCTGGTAACACAAAGGGTAAATGCTTGAGGGGATGGATACCCATTTTCCATGATATAATTTTACACATTGCATGCCTATATCAAAACAGCTAATGTACCCCAAAAATGTATATTAAGAATTAAAAATAAAAATAAATTTTTTAAATAAAAGAATTAAAAATAAAAGTAAGTACAAATAAAGGCAGGCAATAACAGATCTGGCGAGGATGTGGAGAAAGGGGAACTGCTGGTGGGAATGTAAATTAGAACAGTATGGAGTTTCCGTGAGAAACTAGAACTAGAACTACCATTTGGTCCAGCAATTTCACTGCTGGGCACATTCCCAAAAGAAAGGAAATCACTGTATTAAAGAGATATCTGCCTCCCATGTTTATTGCAGTAGTAGCAATAGTAGCAGTAGCAATAGCAGTAGTAGCAGTAGTTGTAGTTATAGTAGTAGCAGCAGCAGTAGTAGTACTAGTAGTAGTAGTTGTAGTAGTAGTTGTTGCAGTAGTTTTTGTAGTAGTTGTAGTTGTTGTAGCAATAATAGTTGTAATAGTCATAGTAGTACTAGTGGTAGTAGTAGTTGTAGTCATAGTAGTACTAGTTATAGTAGTAGTGTGGTTGTAGTAGTCATAGTAGTACTAGTTATAGTAGTAGTGTGGTTGTAGTAGTACTTGTAGTAGTAGTAGTAGTTGTAGTAGTAGTAGTAGTTGTAGTAGTGGTAACAATAGTACTGGTTATAGTACTAGTAGTACTAGTTGTAGTAGTGCTAATTGTAGTTGAAGCAGTAGTTGTTGTAGTAGTTGTAATACTAGTAGTAGTTTAGTAGTAGTTGTAGTGCTAGTTGTAGTAGTACTGGTTGTAGTAATAGTAGTTGTAGTAGTAGTAGTAGCAGTTATAGTAGTAGTGGTTGTAGTGGTAGTTGTAGTAGTTGCAGTAGTCATTGTAGTAGTTGTAGTTGTAGTAGTAATTGCAGTAGCAGTAGTCGCAGCAGCACTAGCAGTAGTAGTTGTTGTAGTTGTAATACTAGTAGTAGGCTCCTCTAATTGGGACTCCGAGCCGGGGCTATTTCTGGCGCTGGTGCGGCTCCAAGAAGGCCATCCCAGACATCACTCTTCCACCTACTCCTTAGAGAAGGGAAGATGAGCGAATCGAGCTCGAAGTCCAGCCAGCCCTTGGCCTCCAAGCAGGAAAAGGATGGCACTGAGAAGCGTGGCCGGGGCAGGCCACGCAAGCAGCCTCCAGTGAGTCCCGGGACAGCGCTGGTAGGGAGTCAGAAGGAGCCCAGCGAAGTGCCAACACCTAAGAGACCTCAGGGCCGACCAAAGGGAAGCAAAAACAAGGGCGCTGCCAAGACCCGGAAAACCGCCACAACTCCAGGAAGGAAACCAAGGGGCAGACCCAAAAAACTGGAGAAGGAGGAAGAGGAGGGCATCTTGCAGGAGTCCTTGGAGGAGGAGCAGTGACCGTGCGTGCCGCCTGCTCCTCACTGGAGCAGCTTCCTGCTGGGACTGGACAGCTTTGCTCCGCTCCCACCGCCCCGCCCCTTCCCCAGGCCCACCATCACCACCACCTCCGGCCACCACCCCCATCTTCCACCACCACCACACTACACAGCACACCAGCCACTGCAGGGCCCCCATGGGCTGAGTGGGGAGCAGTTTTCCCCGGCCTCAGTTCCCAGCTCCCCCGCCCACCCATGCACACACACATGCCCTCCTGGACAAGGCTAACATCCCACTTAGCCGCACCCTGCACCTGCTGCATCCCCACTCCCTTGGTGATGCAAGGGCTTTTGGTTTGGGGGCGCCCTCTCTGCTCCTCTACTGTTCCCTCTGGCTTCTCATAGTGGGGCCTGGGAGGGTTCCCCTGGCCTTAAAAGGGGCCCAAGCCCCATCTCATCCTGGCACACCCTACTTCACTGCCCTGGCAGCAGCAGGTGTGGCCAATGGAGGGGGGGTGCTGGCCCCCAAAGTTCCCCCAGCCAAACTGTCTTTGTCACCACATAGGGCTCACACCTTTCATCCTTCCCCACCTTCCCTAGTCCCTCCACTAGGTCGGACAGCCCCCTTTGGCTACAGGAAGGCAGGAGGGGTATGAGTCCCCTATACCCTTTTCACTGTGGTCCCAGTCCTCTGGCCCTCCGCCTGGGATCTGAGTATATATCGTGGTGATGGAGATGCAGTCATTTATTGTCCAGGTGAGGCCCATGAGCCCTGTGGCTACCACCTGAGATGGGCTGGAGCTGCTCCCCCACCCTACTTTGCTTCTGCCACTTGGCCATTTCCCCCTCCTCAGATGGGGCACCAATAACAAGGAGCTCACCCTGCCCACTCCCACCCCTCCTGCTCCTCCCTGTCCCCCAAGGTTCTGGTTCCATTTTTCCTCTGTTCACAAACTACCTCTGGACAGTTGTGTTGTTTTTGTTCAATGTTCCATTCTTTGACATCCATCATTGCTGCTGCTATCAGCGCCAAACGTTCATCCTCAATGCCTCCTGTTCTGCCCACAATACCCTACCCCAAGATACTCTTCATGGGGAAGAGGGGCTGGGGCATGGCAGGCTGGGTGACCGACTACCCCAGTCCCAGGGAAGGTGGGGCCCTGCCCCTTGGATGCTGCAGCAGAGTGAGCAAGGGGGCCCAAATCAACCACAAAGGGTGTAGGGGCCACCACCTCCCCCTGTTCTGTTGGGGAGGGGTAGCCATGATTTGTCCCAGCCTGGGGCTCCCCCTCTGGTTTCCTATTTGCAGTTACTTGAATAAAAAATATCCTTTTCTGGGGAAAAAAAAAAAAAATACTAGTAGTAGTTTAGTAGTAGTTGTGGCAGTGCTAGTTGTAGTAGTACTGGTTGTAGTAATAGTAGTTGTAGTAGTAGCTGTAGCAGTTGTAGTTGTAGTAATTGTAGTAGTAGTTGTAGTTGTAGTAGTAGTTGTGGTAGTTGTAGTAGTAGTAGCAGTTGTAGTTGTAGTAGTAATTGTAGTAGTAGTTGTAGTAGTAATTGCAGTAGCAGCAGTTGTAGTAGTAGTCACAGCAGCACTAGCAGTAGTAGTAACTAGGTTTTGTGAATGCTTTGCATATGCCAGATTCCATCTGTGTTAAATGCTTTATAGTTTAACATGGATAAACTACAGCCAATAGAAAATTTCACTTCACAATTTGTCCTTCTTTTTTAGCTGCTGAGAAATCTGTCTATGTTTTCTTCCTGGCATGAGGTCCTAAAATCATTTCCAACCCAGCAAGCAAAATAGTCCCTGCCAAAGAAAGAAAAACTCTGCAACATCATATATCTGGAGGCGGAAGGAGGGGACATGCCCATTGCTGTGTAAAGGATTGAGAAGTCACTCAGTGAAGAAGCATGTTAGAATATCTGCACCCAGTGCTTCCCAAACTTATTGGACAATAGAGAAAGTATTTATTTTTCTGAGGCAGAGTTTCACTCGTTGCCCAGGCTGGAGTGCAATGGCACGATCTTGGCTCGCTGTAACCTCTGCCTCCTGAGTTCAAGTGATTCTCCAGCCTTAGCCTCCCAAGTAGCTGGGATTACAGGCACCCACCACCACGCCTGGCTAATTTTTAAAATATTTTTTGTAGAGACGGGGGTTGACCATGTTGGCCAGGTTGGTTTTGAACTCCTGACCTCAAGTTATCTGCCTGCCTCATCCTCCCAAAGTGCTAGGATTACAGGCGTGAGCCACCACGCCCAGCTGGAGGAAGTAATGTTGGCATCAGAGATGCCTAAACTCCTCAGTTTATACTTGGGAAAATGCTGATGTGAGCAAAAGAGTTTTGAGTCAGGCTGAGTTTTAATTCTGCCCTTTGGCAGCTGTTCACTGTTGGGCAAGGTACAGTGAGATCTAGGATAATATTACCAACATTTAGTGTGAGGTAAGGAGTAGCTGATATTCAAGACATCTAAAGTTCCTGGCACACAATAGATTTCCAGTAAATGACAGCTATTTTTATTATTCCTCAGAAGAAATAGCACCAGCAGAGCTCTAGACAACTCCAAGTCCCTCCCCTTAGGGCACCTCAAACCTCTCCCTCAACACTCTAAATGCCCTTAGTTAATATATTATTAATAACTCCAATTCTGTCCCTTCCAGAGATGAGGATGTGGTGAAAGAATTGGCCAAGGTGATCACTAAAAAACCATCCAACTCTCAGGTTCTTTGGAAAACAGTTTAGGCAAAGCAGAGCCAGCCTGAAGGTCCAGGAGCTGGGTGGTCCTAGCAGTGCCCTTGGGACCCAGCCAGAAGCACAGAGGAGCTGGAGAAACAGGATTGAGGCTTATGGAAATGATACTATGGAGAACTACATTGTAGACTGTAGAGGAAATCTCTCCACTCCAGGTTTTTTTAGTCCAAATACCTGTAAGCTACTTTACAACTCTAGATAACAGACAGCAAGCACAACAAACTCTGGTCTATAGACAATTTCGTCCTGCTCCTGGAGGTTCAACTGACTTCCTTTTACTCACTTTGCTTCCATTTACACATTCATTTTAATATTCCTGATCTATGACTATCTGCCTTCTGATCCTTCTCTTGAACTGGTGTATTAGTCCATTTTCACATTGCTGATAAAGACAAAGCCAAGACTGGGTAATTTAGAAACAAAAAGGGGTTTAATAGACTAACAGTTCCATGTGGCTGGGGAGGCCACAGAATCATAGTGGAAGGCAAAAGGCAAATTTTACATGGTGGCAGACAAGACAGAATGAGAGCCAAGAAAAAGGAGAAACCCCCTATAAAACCATCAGATCTTGTGAGACTTATTCACTACCACAAGAACGGTATGGGGGGGAACCACCTCATGATTCAGTTATCCCCCACCAGGTCCCTCTCACAACACATGGGAATTATAAGAGCTACAATTCAAGATGAGATTTGAGTGGGGACACAGCCAAACTATATCAACTGGTTGCGACATCTGCCTAGTTTCCTCCCCAACTAATGTATAAAAAATAATCTTTAATATATGTTCATTTTTATATCTGTATGAAAGCCATGATTTCACATTTGTGAAAATTACCTTTTAAGAGTACTAAGAGAGGATTTTATTTCCAGGAATAAACTTTGTAGTCTTTTGTTTAATAAAACAACCATGGGATGGGGTGTGTGCAACTGCCAGAAGGGGAAGGAAGTTGCTTTAGATTTTAAAAAAACATAAGAAACAGGATGACCTAATGCAGTGCTCTCAATTTTGAAACCAACTGTTTAGAGGCATCTTTTAGATAATTGGGAAGATTTAAATATGGACTGAGTGGTAGATTATTACAAAGAATTATTGTTGACTGTGTGTTATAACTAATAATGACAATGAAATAACATAAGAAAATATTCATATTTTTGGCACTCACACTTAAAATGTAGGGGTGAAATCATATGATGGCTTGAATTTGTTATAAAATAATTGACAAAAAGGCTAAATGAATAAAATATGGCTAAATATTGATAGTTATTAAATCTGTATGAGGGGTATACAGGATTTTATTATATTATTGTGTTTGTTTTCTCTACTTTTGAAAGTTTAGATTGATTTTAGTTTGTTTTGGTTTGGTTTTGGTTTTGGTTTTTTTGAGATGGAGTCTCACTCTGTCACCCAGGCTGGAGTGCAATGGCGTGATCTTGGCTCACTGCAATTTCCACCTCCTGGTTCAAGTGATTCTCCTGCCTCAGCCTCCCGAGTAGCTGGGATTACAGGCATGTGCCACCACACCTGGCTACTTTTTGTATTTTTAGTAGAGACAGGGTTTCACCATGTTGGCAAGGCTAATCTCGATCTCCTGACCTTGTGATCCACCTTCTTTGGCCTCCCAAAGTGCTGGGATTACAGGTGTGAGACACAATACCCGGCCAGATTGTTTTATTTTAAAAAAAATTATCAGCCCCAAAAAGTTAACTAAGGCAATTCTGCTCCAGGCTCCAACCCTCCTTGTGTTGCTAATCCAGTTCACTCTCCTGATCACAAGGACCCTCACACTTGGTTTCCCAAAGTAATAGTAGCTACTCCTGTGTGACTGGGTCCCAAGTGACTTCCAATTTCAGACCTTGATCTGCCAAAACCAGCTCTATCCTATATCAACAAAAAGAGTCGAACTCTGTAAAATATTTGAAGAGATTTATTCTAGGCCAAATATGAGGGACTACGGCTCATGACACAGCCCTCAGGAGGTCCTGAGACCATGTACCTAAGGTGGACAGGGTGCAGCTCGGTTTTATACATTATAGGGAGGCATGAGACATCAATCAAATACATTTAAGTAATACATTGGCTTGATCCAGAAAGGTGGGACAGCTCAAAGGTGGTGGGTGGGAATACTTTCAGCTTATAGGTAAATTTAAACATTTTCTGGTTTACAATTGGTTGGGTTTGTTGTAATTGTTGATGTTAATGCCACAGAGGTATAAGGAGACATGTCCAACCTTCACTTCCTATTATGGCCTGAAACAGTCTCTCCGTTTAAATTTTAAAAGAACCCTGTTTGAGAAGGAAGTCCATTCAGATTATTTGAGGGCCTTAGAATTTTAGTTTTGGTGTATATCTACAAACGTGTAGGTCCTTGTGTTGAAGATGGGGCCCCCAGTCAAGCTCCCCTTTTCCCCAGGTAATTTTCTTTAAGGAACCTCACAGCCCTTTGCTGCCACAGGACCTGGTTGACACCTCTCTTCTTCATTAGGAGAGATTTCTCTGGCTTTCACTCCAGACACAGAGCGGTGAAGTCTCTCTGAAGATCTTCAACCCTGAGTCCCATATGCAAATTAACTATCTTCTCTGTGGCCAACAGGGTTTGATCTATTGAAAAGGGCTCCCGGAGAGGACTCAAGATGGTGCTGTGAGAACAACCCAGGATTGATCCTCGCGGTCAATGCACGGAGGGGGTGAGTCAGGGCCGCATTTCCAGATGGATCTTTGTTGCCCACAGAACGGGGAAATTCCTAGGTATAGAGGAGATGCAGGATGCCAGGCAGAGGTTTTGGCTGGTGCAGCCAGTGGCCAGTGCGGAGGCGGCCCGTGCTGTGGCGGTGCTACACAGCGCTCCGCACAAAGCACGCTCATCCGGGTGCCCTGTTGGGCTGGCAACCTGAGACTTGGGAGAGCTGAAGTTGAGACTGAACGGGACTTGGACAGTGAGCCAGCCCAGGAGATTCCAGGGTCACAGCGTTTGGGGTAGCACAGTGGGACAAACAAAATGGCGATTCCAAACGCTCCCCGTGAAGGGGTTTCCTGAGGCCACAGCTCCGTGGGGGAGGGGCGTCCGCCATTACTGAGGCAAACCGCCCCTACTGAGGTACACGCCCATTGCTGACACAGCCTGCCGTTGCCGAGGCAACCTGCTACAACAGAGAGACTCCGCCGCAGGGTTTAGCCCGTGGGAGCAGGGCGGAGACTACAGCAGAAGGGCAGAGCCTGCAGCAACAGGGCAAACCTCACACCAGCAGGGCGGAGCCTCAGCAGGCAAATAGTGACTAGACTGCCTCCTAGCTGGGCAGGACAGTGAGGCGGACACTCACAAGGAAAGCCCCAACCCCCCCAGACAGAGCATCTGAGAGAAAAAGGGTTTTTTTATGAGTTATGTTGCAGCAGAATTAAACATAGCAGCCTAACGGCCCTGAATGAACAACAGAGCTCACAGCTCAGCACTTGAGCTCCTATAAAGTACAGACTGTCTCCTCAAGCAGCTCCCTGACCCCTCTATATCCAAAAGACTGACATTTGGCAGGCATCATTCTGGGACAAAGATAGCAGAAAAAGAAACTGGTAGCATACCTTACTGTTCTGCAGCTGCTATAGGTGCACCACAGACAAGCAGGGCCTGGAGTGGACCTCAGCAGCTGTACAGTGAAGGGCCTAGACTGGTAGAAGGAAAACCAAGTAACAGAAATACTTCATCATCAACAATCTGGGTGTCCACTCAGAGACCCAATCGAAAAGTCAGCGACTACACAGACGACAGGTGGATAAATCCACAAAGATGGGAAGAAACGAGTGCAAAAAGGAGGAAAACACCCGAAACCAGAACACATCGCCTCCTAGAAAGGACCAAAACTCCTCACCAGCAAGGGAACAAAGCTGGATGGAGAATGACTGTGATGAAATGACGGAATTAGACTTCAGAAGGTGGATAATGAGAAACTTTTGTGAGCTAAAAGAACATGTTTTAAATCAATGCAAAGAAACTAGGAACCTTGAAAAAAGATATAAAAAAAGATTCAAGGAAATGATAACAAGAATGGATAACTTAGAGAGGAATATGAATGAATTAAAGGAGCTGAAAAACACAATACGAGAACTTCATGAAGCATGCACAAGTTTCAATAGCCGAATTGACCAAGCAGAAGAAAGAATATCAGAAGTCGAAGATCAACTCAATGAAATAAAATGAGAAACCAAGATCAGAGAAAAAAAAGCGCAAAAAGAAATGAACAAAGTCTCCAAGAAATGTGGGACTATGTGAAGAGACCTAACCTACGTTTGATAGGCGTACCAGAATGTGATGAAGAGAATGAATCCGAGCTGGAAAATACTCTTCAGGACATTATCCAGGAAAATTTCCCCCACCTAGCAAGACAGGCCAACACTCAAATGCAGGAAATACAGAGAACACCACAAAGATATTCCGCAAGAAGAGCACCCCCAAGGCACATAATCGTCAGATTCAACAAGGTTGAAATAAAGGAGAAAATACTAAGGGCAGCCAGAGAGAAAGGTCGGGTCACCCACAAAGGGAAGCCCATCAGACTCACAGCAGATCTCTCGGCAGAAACTCTACAAGCCAGAAGAGAGTGGGGGCCAATATTCAACATCCTTAAAGAAAAGAACTTTCAACCCAGAATTTCATATCCAGCCAAACTAAGCTTCAGAAGTGAAGGAAAAATAAAATCCTTTGCGAACAAGCAAGTACTCAGAGATTTTGTCACCACCAGGCCTGCTTTACAAGAGCTCCTGAAAGAGGCACTACACATAGAAAGGAACAACCAGTACCAGCCATTCCAAAATCACACTAAATGCTAAAGAGCATCAACATAATGAAGAATCTACAACAACTAATGGGCAAAACAGCCAGCTAGCATCAAAATGGCAGTATCAAATTCACACAAAACAATATTAACCCTAAATGTAAATGGACTAAATGCACCAATCAAAAGACACAGACTGGCAAATTGGATAAAAATCCAAAACCCATCAGTGTGCTGTATCCAGGAAACCTATCTCACATGCAAGGATACACAAAGGCTCAAAATAAAGGGATGGAGGAAGATTTACCAAGCAAATGGAGAGCAAAAAAAAGCAGGAGTTGCAATTCTCATCTCTGATAAAATAGACTTTAAAGCAACAAAGATCAAAAGAGACACAGAAGGCCATTACATAATGGTAAAAGGATCGATACAACAAGAAGAGCTAACGATCCTAAACATATATGGACCCAATACAGGAGCGCCCAGATACATAAGGCAAGTTCTCAATGACTTACAAAGAGACTTAGACTCCCACACAATAATAGTGGGAGACTTTAACACCCCACTGTCAATATTAAACAGATCAACCAGACAGAAAATCAACAAGGATATCCAGGGCTTGAACTCAGACCTGGAGCAAGCAAACCTGATAGACATTTACAGAACTCTCCACCCCAAATCCACAGACTATACATTCTTCTCAGCACCACATCACAGCTACTCTAAAATTGACCACATAATTGGAAGTAAAGCACTGCTCAGCAAATGCAAAACAACTGAAATCATAACAAACAGCCTCTCAGACCATAGTGCAATCAAGTTAGAACTCAGAATTCAGAAACCAACCCAGAACCCCACAGCTTCATGGACACTGAACAACTGGCTCTTGAATGTTGACTGGATAAACAACGAAATGAAGGCAGAAATAAAGAAGTTCTTCGAAACCAATGAGAACGAAGACACAACATGCCAGAATCTCTGGGACACATTTAAAGCAGTCTCTAGAGGAAAGTATATAGCAACAAGTGCCAATATGAGAAGAATGGAGAGATCCAAAATTGACACCCTATCATCAAAATTGAAAGAGCTAGAGGAGCAAGATCAAAAAAACTCAAAACCCAGCACAAGACAAGAAATAACTAAGATCAGAGCTGAACTGAAGGAGATTGAGACACGAAAAACCCTCCAAAAAATCAATAAATCCAAGAGCTGGTTTTTTGAAAAGATCAACAAAATAGACAGACCACTAGCCAGATGGATTAAAAAGAAAAGAGAGAACAACCAAATAGATGCAATAAAAAATGATAAAGGAGAAATCACCACAGATTCCACAGAAATTCAAACCATCATCAGAGAATATTACAAACAACTCTATGCACATAAACTAGTAAACCTGGAAGAAATGGATAAATTCCTGGACTCCTGTGTCCTCCCAAGCCTAAACCAGGAGGAAGCTGAAACTATGAATAGACCAATAACAAGGGCAGAAGTCGAGGCAGCAATTAAGAGCCTACCTCACAAAAAAAGCCCAGGTCCAGACGGGTTCACAGCCGAATTCTACCAGACACACAAAGAGGAGCTGGTACCGTTCCTTCTGAAACTATTCCAAATAATCCAAAAAGAAGGAATCCTTCCCAAATCATTCTATGAGACCAATATCATCCTGATACCAAAACCCGGCAGAGACCCAACAAGAAAAGAAAACTTCAGGCCAATATCCATGATGAACATAGATGCAAAAATCTTCAATAAAATATTGGCAAGCCGATTGCAACAGCAAATCAAAAAACTTATTCATCATGATCAAGTAGGATTCATCCTGGGGATGCAAGGCTGGTTCAACATACGCAAGTCTATCAACGTAATTCACCACATAAACAGAACCAAAAACAAAAACCACATGATTATCTCAATTGATGCAGAGAAGGCATTTGACAAAATTCAACAGCCCTTTATGCTAAAAACCCTCAATAAACTCGGTATCGATGGAACGTATCTCAAAGTAATAAAAGCTATTTATGACAAACCAACAGCCAATATCATACTGAATGGGCAAAAACTGGAAGCATTCCCTTTGAAATCTGGAACTAGACAAGGATGCCCTCTTTCACCACTCCTATTCAATATAGTACTGGAAGTTCTAGCCAGAGCAATCAGGCAAGAAAAAGAAATAAAGGGTATTCAAATAGGAAAGGTAGAAGCCAAATTGTCTCTATTTGCAGACGACATGATAGTATACCTAGAAGACCCCATCGCCTCAGCCCAAAAACTCCTGAAACTGATAAGCAACTTCAGCAAAGTCTCAGGATATAAAATCAATGTGCAAAAATCACAAGCCTTCCTCTACACCAATAACAGACTTAAAGAGAGCCAAATAAAGAACGAACTGCCATTCACAATTGCTACAAAAAGAATAAAATACCTTGGAATACAACTCACAGGGAACGTAAGGCACCTCTTCAAGGAGAACTACAAACCACTGCTCAACGAAATCAGAGAGGACACAAACAGATGGAAAACATTCCATGTTCATGGTTAGGAAGAATTAATATCGTAAAAATGGCTATACCGCCCAAAGTAATTTACAGAATCAATGCTATACCCATCAAGCTACCATTGACTTTCTTCACAGAACTAGAAAAAACCACCATGAACTTCATATGGAACCAAAAGAGAGCCCGCATAGCCAAGTCAATTCTAAGCAAAAAGAACACAGCGGGGCGCATCACACTACTAGATTTCAAACTATGCTACAAGGCTACAGTAATCAAAACAGCATGGTACTGGTACCAAAACAGAGATATAGACCAATGGAACAGAACAGAGGCATCGGAGGCAACACAACATATCTACAAACATACAATCTTTGATAAACCTGACAAAAACAAGCAATGGGGAAAGGATTCCCTGTTCAACAAATGGTGTTAGGAAAACTGGCTAGCCATGTGCAGAAAGCAGAAACTGGACCCCTTCCTGACACCTTATACCAAAATTAACTCCAGATGGATTAAAGACTTAAATATAAGACCAGGCACCATAAAAACCCTAGAGGAAAATCTAGGCAAAACCATCCAAGACATAGGAGTAGGCAAGGACTTCATGAACAAAACACCAAAAGCATTGGCAACAAAGGCCAAAATAGACAAATGGGACCTAATCAAACTCCACAGCTTCTGCACGGCAAAAGAAACAGTCACTAGAGTGAATCGGCAACCAACAGAATGGGAAAAAATTTTTGCAGTTTACCCATCTGACAAAGGGCTGATATCCAGAATTTACAAAGAGCTCAAACAGATTTACAGGAAAAAAACAAACAAGCCCATTCAAAATTGGGCAAAGGATATGAACAGACACTTTACAAAAGAAGACATATATGAGGCCAACAATCATATGAAAAAATGCTCATCGTCACTGGTCATCAGAGAGATGCAAATCAAAACCACATTGAGATGCCATCTCACGCCAGTTAGAATGGTGATCATTAAAAAATCTGGAGACAACAGATGCTGGAGAGGATGTGGAGAAAAAGGAACACTTTTACACTGTTGGTGGGAGTGTAAACTAGTTCAACCATTGTGGAAGACAGTGTGGTGATTCCTCAAGGCCTTAGAAATAGAAATTCCATTTGACCCAGCAATCCCATTACTGGGTATATATCCAAAAGACTATAAATCGTTCTACTATAAGGACACATGTACACGAATGTTCATTGCAGCACTGTTTACAATAGCAAAGACCTGGAATCAACCCAAATGCCCATTGATAATAGACTGGATTGGAAAAATGTGGCACATATACACCATGGAATATTATGCAGCAATCAGAAATGATGAGTTTGTGTCGTTTGTAGGGACATGGATGAATATGGAGAACATCATCCTCAGCAAACTGACACAAGAACAGAAAATGAAACACCGCATATTCTCACTCATAGGCGGGTGTTGAAAAATGAGAACACATGGACACAGGGAGGGGAGTACTACACACTGGGGTCTATTGGGGGGAAAAGGGGAGGGCCAGTGGGAGGGGGAGGTGGGGAGGGATAGCCTGGGGAGAAATGCCAAATGTGGGTGAAGGGGAGAAAGGAAGCAAAACACACTGCCATGTGTGTACCTACGCAACTGCCTTGCATGTTCTGCACATGTACCCCAAAACCTAAAATGCAATAAAAAATTTTAAAAAAAAGAAAAAGAAAAGGGCTCCCTGGGCTCTGCTCTCTCTTAAGGTTTAATAAGTAACAGAAACACATCAAAGAGACTGGTACTCTCCTTACTGCATATGTATTTTCTTTCTTTCTATCCTGTCTATGCCAATAAACATTAAGGATTTTGAGCACTAAAAAGATATGAATCTTGACTTCGCAATCTCCCTGATACAGATATTACCCCATTAGTGTTCTATAAAAAGCAATTACTGTAACCATATAACAGGTCCTCCTTGCCCACTGCCTAGACACAGACTGTTTATCAAGACATGGGATTGCAACAGAGAAAGAGTTTAATTCACACAGAACCAGCTGTATGGAAGACTAGAGTCTTACTAGCACTCAAATCAGTTTCCCTGAAAACTCAAGGATCAGGGTTTTTAAGGAAAATTTAGTAGCTAGGGGCTAGTGATTCAGGAGTGCTGATTGGTTGGCTTGAGATGAAATGAGAGGGAATCAAAGTTGTCCTCTTTCACTGAGTCCGTTCCTGGGTGGGGGCCACAAGAGCAGATGAGCCAGTTTATTGATCTGGGTGGCGGCAGCTGAACCATCAAGGATCTGCAGCGTCTGCAAAATATCTCAAACACTGATCTTAGGTTGTATAACAGTGATGTTATCCCCAAGAGCAATTTGGGGAGGGTCAGAATCTTGTAGCCTCCAGCTGCATGACTCCTAAACCATATTTCTAATCTTGTGGCTAATCTGTTAGTCCTACAAAAGCAGTCTAGTACCTAGGCAGGAAGGGGGTTTGTTTTGGGAAAGGGCTGTTAGTGTTTTTGTTTTAAAGTTAAACTATAAACTAAGTTCTGTCCAAAGTTAGTTGGGCCTATGCCCAGGAATGAACCAAAACAGATCGGAGGTTAGAAGGAAGATGGAGTTGGTTAGCTCAGATCTCTTTCACTGTAATAATTTTCTCAAAAATAACTTTGCAACAGCAGTTTCATTATTATTTCTACAAACTAAGAAAAGATTATTTTAAAAGTCAGTGCCATTCCACTCCAACTACACTAACTCAGCCATAACAGATTGAGAGGTGAGTCGTCTGTGTACACGTGGACTTTGGTTTTTGCTCATATTGGAAATGTCATTTCCTTTATTCATCTTACGAACTGACCCCATAAAATTCTTCATGTCAAACACTTCTCAACCACGTGGGCTAACAGATCAAAGCAGAAAGTAAAATAATGGTCACTTTCAATCACTTATTTGACCTATGTGATTAAAATAAGCATTGCAAGCCCTGGATTTATATAGCTTTTAAACTTTTAGAGAGAGAACTTTTACATACATTTTCCTGTGAGCTTGTTGGACAGGGATTGCTATGCTGGTTGGAAAGCTTCAGAAACAAGGCACAAATAACTAAATATTTTAGATCAAACGGTATCAGGCAGGATTTGTGCTTAATTTTCAAAATAAATACAGTTGATTCTCATAATTCATGGTAGTTATGTTCTGTAAAGTCACCACAAACACTGAATGAGCAGATACTTCTCCTAGGGGAAACAGAGTTACAGGTTCCTGCAAGCCCCGGTTACGTTCGTCCCAACTGATCACTACAAAACCTTGTTTTTTGTGTGTTTCTATATAGAGATATCTTATTTCAAGACCAGCCTGGCCAACATGGTGAAACCCCATCTCTCCTAAAAATACAAAAATTAGCTGGGCGTGGTGGTGCGCATCTGTTATCCCAGCTACTCAGGAGGCTGAGGCAGCAGAATTGCTTGAATCTGGGAGGCAGAGGTTGCAGTGAGCCAAGATCACGCCATTGCACTCCAGCCTGGGTGACAGAGCAAAACTCTGTCTCAAACAAATAAATAAATACAATAAAATAAAATGCAGTGTGTATTTTATGTTTAAAGCATATCTCAATTCAGACAAGCCACACCTCAAGTGGTCAATAGCCATGTGTGGCTGGCAGCCACAGTATTGAACGACACATGTATGCAACGTTAAGGTGACAAGATTCCTGTATTTTGATTCAATGGCAGATTTATTACATCATTTCCAGTTTCCATGTATTAGAAAACATTAGGTCTTCCTGGTCCTTTTAGTCTTTCTAAACTTTCAATTCTCCTTTTAGCAAAAGAAAAATAATACTCCATATATCATTATATTTTGATGTTCAGTGTTACAAAGTACTTATTTCAGTGTCAGACAAAATGTCAAAAAAAAAAACTGATTCAAATAAAATGAAAGTCATAAGAGCCAAACTTGTCCTTAAATCTTCACATGCACATTTACCATCAGCTCTTTGTAGATCTGCGTTTCAAGAGGAAATATCAGAACGCAGGAGAGTGACTGTGTCAGGACATCTAAAAACCACTCCAACCCTCTTCTGTGGCTGGGATTGCAGGGAGGCATTTGGAAGGGTCAGGAGAGCCTTGGATTATACTGTACGTCTTACTAATGTCACAGGATCTTCTGAGTGTCATTTCCCCAGCCGGAAACCTCTGTGGGTGGTGGTGCCATTGCCCGAGTTTTGCTCGGCCAGCTGGGATCATCCCACCCACTTGGCCCAGCAGTCTCGGTCAGCCCACACTACTGGCCCAGATCCCACACCTCCCAATGGCAAGCCAGGCGCAGAGTGGTGAGGGGTGTGTCAGTGCACAAGCATGGGGTCTGGCCACTGCGCACAGCCAGGCACACCAGCTGCTTTAGTGGGATAGGCAGCTCCAGGCACCAGCACAGGCACCAGCTCCATGCGAGGCTGCGGCTGGACCAGACATACAAGTGGTTTCCCCTGTGGGCACCAGTGTCTGGACAGAGGACGCAGTAGCTTACAGATGCTAGGACCTGCAGAGCCCTAAAGAGGAGCCTCTAGGTCTGGGCTTCCTGAAGGGCCACAACTCTTCTTCTTTCTCATCACCCGCAACTTGGCAAACAGGGATGCATGTTTCACCCTGTTTGTGTTACAGCTTTTTCAGTCCCACCCTTCGGGATTCCTGAGTTATTGTCCTGCATCCTGGAAGAGTGAGATACATGGACAAATGGAGGGTGAGCAAGATGGAGAAGAGAGTTATTGAGCCACAGTACAGCTCTCAGGAGAGCCGAAGTGGGTAGCTCCTATCCACAGGCAGGTCATCGCAACATCTGTGCAGCCCTCGGCAGAGAGGGACCCGAAGTGGGTAGCTCCTGTCCACAATCAGATCATCCTGACATCTGTGCAGCTCTCAGCAGAGAGGAGACTGGGAGAGGGTAGCTCCTGTCTGCAAGGAGGTCTTCCTGATGTCTGCCTGAGTCAGGCTGAATGGGGGGAGTGTTTATGGGCTCAGAAGGGAGAAAGTACATGCTGATTGGTCCCTGGACGGCCATGGGCGGGCCCAGAAGCAGCACCTTAAGTTCTCACTCCCGGCTGCAGACTCCACCCAGAACTGACAGCCTTGTCCCCAGGCTTCAGGTTATCCCTGGCTTGAAGGTGGGCAGGGACCTGCCCCTTTTTACCCAGGAACCTGTCTGTCTCCTGCCATCAACATGCCATCCATGGTACTCAGGCTGTTCATGCCAAGGGGTGCTTTCAGTCTCATATGGAGCCGCCCTCAGCACCTGCCAGCCTCCCTCCCACACTCTTTGTTGCCTGAAGTCCAGAGGGGGCTGTGGCAGCATGTCAGCACCGCCCTGAGCACATGCACACTGGCTGGGTCAATAGCACCAGGTTTGGCTACAGGTTTGCTCCACATCAGAGCAGGTGCTGGATACGGGGAGAAGCCAGGGAGTGACAGCAGGCACTTCCAAGCCTGTGGGGGTAGGGCGGGCTTCCTGGTCCCCCAAGAGTGCAGAGATGCCGGGGCCTGGAACTGCAGCTGGACAGCTGCAGCTGTGCCCGAGGAGCCTGGGCTCCCACCTGTTTGTGGCCCCCAAGAGCACGGGAAAACCAAGGCCTGGAGCCTGTTCCCAGCTCCTGCTGGCTTCCTTGGGGGGGCACAGCCCCGATCACACCCTCCTCCCCCACTGCAGCGGGCATCTTCACAGTGGCTGCTCCAGAGGGCCACCACTACCATCACTAATTCCCTCTTTCAGAATTTCCTTGAAGCCTCAGAGGACCCAGCACTCTGTGAGGGAAGAAAGAGAATAAAAACTCCCACCCACTCCCAGATTCAGCCCCACAGGCCTTGCATTTCCCAAGTCCCTGCCTTCTGTATCCCATAGAGACTGTTCCCCTTTAACCATGGTGCTCCAGGTGAGCTAGGCTATGGCAGGGCCTCTATTACCTTCATCAACACCTTTCCTGGGCCAACCTCAATAAACAGTCATCTAAGTTAAAACACTGGGCAGCTATACGAACAAAACACACACACACACACGGAAGTTCCCTGATCCCAGACACACTTTGATTCCAAAGCCAAATTCTGGAGCTGGCTCTGACAGAGGCCACCAAGTCTGAGACCCAAAGTTCAGTGCCTACCTCAAAGAATACAAGACAGAGGCAGACTGGCAGGACTCAGAGGCTCCATGCAACTTTGCCCCTCTTGAAGCTACAAGGCAGGGAATGCCTGAGGCTACCAGGAGCTGAAAGAGGAAGGAAGGACTCTCCCTAGAGTCTTTGCAGAGAGAGCAAAGCCCTGCAGACACCTTCTGGCTTCCAGAACTGTGAGCGAAAGCATTTGTTTGTTTAAAGATGTCCATGTTTGTGGTGATTGGTGATAACAGCCCTAGGAAATGAATGCACCCTATGTCAGGCATCCTTATGGTCGGATCAGCTGGATCCTGGAGGAACTGAGCTCACCTGGGAGCTCTTGTGCCCCTGGCAGGCAGAAGGGAACTTTGAATGGTGACCAATATGCCAGGAAATGGTTATTTATATGAAAGCTGTTGGTGGGAAGAGGAATGGGTTAGAACAGTGGTTCTCAAACCTGGTTGATTATCAGAATCCCTGGGGCTATTTTTAAATATCCAAGTTCTTGGGGCTCATCCACAACCTTATAAATCAGAATTTCTAGTAGTACAGCCAATAATCTGAATTTTTAAGGGTCCCCTGCCATTTCTGCTTGTCGACTTGGTCTTATCTCTATGCCAGGGTGAGAGGGGTTTTACGTCTCTATGATGTATGTGTAACAGGTGCCATCCTGACCAGAAGAGGGCACGGACAATAAGACTTCTGAGCTCTTATCACAGCCAGGAAAGCTTGGGTAAACAGAATCAAGGGATCATGGGAGCTGCTCACACAAAGCTTAAGAGGGGAAGATGCCTTCTTTTAGGGTTCAAAGGGCATTTCTCATTCTTGAAAATGGACAGCAGACTTATCAGGAGGGTTTGGGAGTGGTCTGTGGAGTGAAGAATTAACCTTGACTGAAGATAGGTTTAATATTTTGTGCCCCATCTTGGGAGGTCACTTCTAAGCCACTGGGATGTCCTGGCCAATAAGAATGCCTTTGTTAACATAGGAACTTTGGGCTATGCTAGAGAGTCTCTTCTAACAGTGAGATTCATCATGGGGTTTTGGGGCAATATGGTATTAATTTGACCTCCTGAGGGGCTAGAAACTAAGATCAGCCTTATCAGTGTCAGACATATCTGTATGACCAACCTCCAGTGAAAGTTCTGGATGCCAGGCAGGCCTCAGGCAGGTTGGTGATACTCCATATGTCATATCACACATTGTTGCTAAGAAAAATAAACTGTGCTCACTACGCCACGGAGAGCGTAGTGAGCACTCTGTGCTGAGCACTCTGTGCCTGTCCTCTCCTGGACTATACTCTATGAACCTTTTTGCATTACTAATTTTAATCTATATCATTTCACTGTAATAAACTGTAGCCATGTGGCCGGGTGTGGTGGCTCATGCCTGTATTACCAGCACTTTGGGAGGCCAGGGCAGGTGGATCACTTAAGGTCAGGGGTTCGAGACCAGCCTGGCCAATATGGTGAAACCCCATCTCTACTAAAAATACAAAAATTAGCCAGGTGTGGTGGTGCACACCTGTAATCCCAGCTACTTGGGAGGCTTAGGCAGGAGAATCAATTGAATCCAGAAGGCAGAGATTGCAGAGAGCTGAGATGAAGCTACTGCACTCCAGCCTGGGCGACAGATCAAGACTCTGTCTCAAAATAAATAAATAAACTGTAGCCATGAGTATAACTGCTTGGCTGAGTTCCATGAATCCTAGCAAACTATTGAGCCTGAAGGTGATCCTGGAGATGTTCCCAAATCATAATCATAAATAAAGTTTTCTGACTAGTGTTTCTTCACTTAACAATAGAGCATAATTGTATTTTGTATTACTAATCATTTTCCATCATTTCAATGGCTGCATAATATTCCAATATATGGCTAACCCCCAGCTGACTTCACTATTATTACTGTTCTACTACATTACTTTATCTCTATTATTGGAACTTTAGATAGTATCTGAATTTTCTCTATGGAAATATTGCTGAAAATCGCCTAATTATAAGTAGATCTATTTGTTTATCCATCATTATGACTTTATAATAAACTCCTAGACGTGGGATACTCCATCAAATGGTATGCATATTTGATTCACAGCACCAAAGGGTCTTCCCAAATATTCTACCAGTTTACATTCCTCATACCCTTGACAGTTCTGTGCATTAGCATTTTTCCATTTCTGCCAAATTATTCATTCATATGCTATCTGAATATGAGTTTAATTTGCTTTAATTTGTACTTCATTGATTACTAATGGGGGTGGACAGCTTTTTCAGATGTTTTTATTAGTCCTTTGAGAACTCCCTGTGGGATATGATTATTTAGAAGATTCTTGATCATTTTTTTTCCAGTTTGCACCAATTCACACTCCCACCAGCAGTATTGAGAATTCCTGGTTAGAGAAGGGCTGCACTGGTGTGAGCTGGACTCATCGGAGCAGACCCAGCAGCGAGGCTAGGGTTTGAATAGAAGGTCATTTTCATCATGAAAACTTGCATGTAGTGAGAGGTGGGTATATTCAGAACCTGAGGATAAAGCAGCTGGGTGGGAGCAGAGGATGGGTGGGGATGAGCAAGGAACAGCAGAGATGTGTAGAGGGCCTCAAGGTGGGAAGACTTCAATCACAGCCAGACCACTTGTTCTGTGGGCAGCAATAAGCCACAAATTCCCCATGCAAGGGAAAAATTTACAACTCTTGACTTCCTTGCTTGACCAAATATTTAAATTTTCAACATGTGTGGTATTTCTAAAAAGTCTGTTTTAATTGTTATCTTCCACACACCCAGTCTCCCAAGCCTCCATCTGCTCAACTCTGCTCCTTAGACACACATCTACATCACAGCACCTACACCACCAACAACACTACCATGGTATGTATTGCACACACATACACACACTCACACACACATATACACATACACACACACATATACAAACATATGCACTCACATACACATGCACACACAACATACACACAAGCACATATATACAATCACAACACACATGTACACATACACACATTATACATATACACATACACACATGCACACATACACAAACATACACACTCACATACACACATACAATATATAAACACACAAGCACAAAACACACACATACAGCACACCACATATATGCACATACACACAAACATACACATTCACACACAATAAACACCATACACAATCACACATGTACACATACACAAACACACACAGATGCCTTCCCATACATGCACACATACATACAAACATACATGTGCGCACATCACAGATGCACACACATGTATACAAATATACATACATATACACACATACACACTGACGTATACACACATGCACTTACATAAACATGCACAAACACACACATGCATAAACATACTCATGAATGCACATGCATACACACATACATACGCATGGTGTGCATACATATACATATGCACATACAAACATATGCCTACCCACCCACTTTGCCATCCAGTGGGCCCTTCTGGCTTGAATGTCCTTGCTCCACTTTTTCACCTTTAGAATAAAGATACCTTCTTTATCCTAAGATACCTTCTTTACCCTAAGATACCTTCTTTACCCTAAGATACCTTCTTTACCCTAAGGTACCTTCTTTACCCTAAGATATCTTCTTTACCCTAAGATACCTTCTTTACCCTAAGATACCTTCTTTACCCTAAGGTACCTTCTTTACCCTAAGATACCTTCTTTACCCTAAGGTACCTTCTTTATCCTAAGATACCTTCTTTACCCTAAGATACCTTCTTTATCCTAAGATACCGTCTTTACCCTAAGATACCTTCTTTACCCGAATGGTGTAGGATAAAGTCCTGCGAACCTTTAAGGCCACAATCTCCTTGTTCATATCCTTGGGAGTTCAGCTATAAGCCATACCACAATGTGTCTGTTTCCTTATTAATCTACCTGCTGACCAGAGATTAAGACCAATTCTGCTTTGTGGGTCTCATAGCCGTCAGGAACCAACCTTCCCGAGAACTCTCCAAGCCTTAGTGGTCTGATTTGAGGGTCCATAGACAAGCTTTCCCTCCTAAGAATTTCATACATGTACATTTGCCCAGAAACCAGAATTCTACTTCCTTTGAATCTCAGTGGGTTTCATTGTCCAGCTTCTCCTAACAAATTGAAAGTGCCCTTACTGTCAACCTCTCATCAGTCAACCTTCTGATCATTGGCCCATATCTGAGTGGTGATCAGACAACAGCTCAGCCTTGCCTGAGTGCAGGTGAGTCGGGCAGGGACAAAAGAACGTGCCCACTAGGACTTCACCTGTGTTGCTGCTTCCTGGCGGCAGACTCTGAGGGGAGGGTGATACATGCCAACAACTGGAATCAAAATTTAATCTGGAGGCCAGGCATGGTGGCTCATGCCTTAATCCTAGCACTTTGGGAGGCCAAGGCAGGTGGATCACTTGAGGCCATAAGTTGGAGACCAGTGTGGCCAACATGGTGAAACCCCATCTCTACTAAAAATACAAAAATTAGCTGGGCATGGTGGCACATGCCTGCAGTTTCAGCTACTCAAGAGGCTGAGGCACTAGGATCGCTTAAACCCAAAAGGCAGAAGTTGGAGTGGGTCAAGATCATGCCACCACATTCTGGCCTGGGCAATAGAGCAAGACTCTGTCTCAAATAATAATAAAAATCATAATAATCTGGAAAACACCTGCAGAAGTAGCTCCAGCATGCATATTGGGCCCTGGGTTTCAATTCTCAGTGCATCATATTAAATGTCTCCATCTGCTTTACACTAACCTGTATCAAAAAAGAGAAGAACCGGCATCCTGTGGACGGTAACTGTTGAGAAAGTCTTGAGATATATTTATTGATAAACCAGGCATCCCAGTGAATCTGTTGTCTGTTGGGCCATGTTTTAATAACTCCCATGTCTTCGTCTTAAATCAAATGCATTTCACAGTTTACTTCTGCTCTCCATCCTGTTCCCCCTCTTTGTTCTTCCTGCAGAACTTTATCCATGGCCTAAGCACTGAGGACACAGACCTAAATGCTGTCACCTTTCACAGACTCTCAGTCCCTCCCTCTCAGTCCCTTCCGCATGGTGTTGTCTGCCACTCACGGCTCTTTGTGCGGGCATGTGCAATGCTGTGTGATGCAATTCCCTCACCTTCTCGTGAAAACACACACACAGCCCAGTTGAATCTATCATCCATGCTTGTCAGAAGCAGGGAGGCCTTTGTGCAACTGTCCTCTGGGTTACAGGAAAGACGTGAACATGAAAAATGTGCTTTTAATTGTATTTGCTTGGATTCCTACTCAAGTCTACTCTTAAAAGCCGGAAGAAGGACTCATTAACGGCAATCGTAGCCCCACAACCAGCACTGAGGCCACAGGGATCCATGGTTCTAATTTTTCTTCCTAAAAACCTCTGGAGGCAGCGCCGAAGAGACCATCCAACGCGGGGCGGAGGAGGGCAGTGATCAAGTCAATTTCCGGAAACAAGCCAACAGGTTGCTTTGTGGTTTAAAACAAAAACGTTGATTAAATAAATTAGAGTGTTGGGAACCCTCTTTGTCCAAAGCCCAGTTCCACGGCACTCATACTAAGATGCTTCAATTCAATTCTGCAAGTATTTATGAGCACCTGCTATGTGGCAAGCACAGTGCTTGGCGCTGGAGCTAAAGATGAGTGATAGAGCCTCTTCTCTCTAGAAGCTCATCCTGACAGGCAGACAGGACACACACTAAGTGACTCTACTACTCAGGAGCCTATAGTAGGTGCTAATTTAAGGGTTCAAACAGAGGTGCAGTGGGGAAAGACAGAAAGGAAACAGTAATCAGAGAGGCAGTGGAGTTTAGGAGTCAGAAATTTGAACCCAGAGCCAGTTGACTGGCTCAACGCTCTCAACGATTCGACCTAATCTCCTTAATCCTCATCTTCCTCACCTGTAATATGAGCATAATTCTAATCATGTCTTTATTGTGTTGTTCTTGAAAAGATTTTTAAAACAGTGAATGTGTCCTCAGCACAGTGTCTGGCATATATAATAAGTGCTCAGTGTAAGTATTAGATATCAGGGTAGAATACAAGAACTTCTTTCAAAATTATTATAAAAGGACATTCTATGACCTCTGAATGTTAATTTTGGAAATGTCCTTTTTTCTTTTTTTTTTTTTTTGAGATGGAATTTTACTCTCAATGCCCAGGCTAGAGTGCAATGGTGTAATCTTGGCTCACTGCAACCTCTGCCTCCCGGGTTGAAGCAGTTCTCCTGCCTCAGCCTCCCAAGTAGCTGAGATTACAAGCATGCACCACCATGCCCTGCTCATTTTTTGTATTGAGTAGAAATGGGGTTTCAGCATGTTGGTCAGATCAGTCTCAAACTCCTGACCTCAGGTGATCCACCCACCTCAACCTCCCAAAGAGCTGGGATTACAGGCTTGAGCCACCGCACTCGGCTGGAAATGTTCTTAATTATGGAGGAATCTCAAAGGAGTATGCTAAGTGAAATAAGCTAGACACACACACACACAAAAACAAATGCTATATGATTCTACTCACATGAAATAGCTAGACTGGCAAATTCATAGAGACAGAAAGCAGATCAGAGGTTACCAAGGACCAGGGTGGGTGTAGGGGGTGGGAATGAGGACTTAATGTTTAATGGGTACAGTTTCTGTTTGGAGTGATAAAAAAAATTGGAAATAGATAGTGGTGATGGCTATAGAACATTCTCAGGGTACTTAATGCCACTGAATTTTACATTTAAAAGTGGTTAATAGGGCAAATTTTTACATAACATGTAGATTTAAATAGATAGATATAGATAGATGATAGATAGATGACAGATAGATAGGTCTAACTACAATGAAAAAAATTGTTTTTGGCTTTCCATTGTGGAAGGAACATACATGCTGGTAACCGTTTTCTTACAGAATAAAGTTTTTCTTTTAGTCCACCAAGGCAGTTCTCATAATGAGCACTGCAGGATTCTGGTCCTAGAGAGTTGTCCATTATTCCCTTGGGTGGCCTGCACTGGCTCTTGCCTCTGGCCCTTCCCCAGAGTCCCATTTAAGAATGATCTGGACACTCTCAAACCCAAGCTCTTTCAGAGGTGGTGCTGCTAGTTTCACATAAACAGGCAGACATGTATACATAAGAAAGAGGACGCTGCAGAGCCCGAGAACCTTGCACAGAAGCGTGTGTTTCTGCAAGCCTGGGAGTTGGGAGAATGAATGTAGCCTCTTCTGGGGTATAAGGAAAGACAGAAAGAATGGAAAATGTGCTACTAATCACACCTGGGCCAGTTCACCCTTGGGCACTGTCATGGTTAACTTTATGTGTCAAGTTGACTGGGCCACGGGATGTCTAGACGTTCAGTTAAACACGATTCTGGAAGGGTGTTTATCTGCAAGGGTGTTTCAGGATGAACTCAACATTTGAATTGGTGGACTGAGTGAAGCAGATTGCCCTGTAAATGTGGTGGACACCGTCCAATCAGTTGAAGAACAGAACAGAAAAGCTGAGTAAGATATTACTCCTGCTGGACTGCCTCTAATTGGGACATCAGCTTTTTTCCTGCCTTTGGACTAGAACTGAAACATCAGTTCTTCTGGGTCTCCAGCTGCCAACTCCCTCTGAAGATCCGGGGACTCGCAGGCTCCCTAAGTGCATGAGCCAATTCCTGATAATAAATTTCTGTCTCTGTGTATACATCCTATTGATTCTGTTCCTCTAGAGAACCCCGAGGAATAAAAACATGGTTTACATCCAAAAATGGAGCATATCTCCCCACAGGCTGGGTTTGGGGTAACTTCTCCAAAGTCATGACCTAAATGAAAAATAACTGGCCCAAAAAAGAAAGTTCATCAAAAGGATAGACTTTTTGGAATTTTCCCTTTAAGCCTCTATTGGTTTCTTAAAGCCAAATGAATTGGGATATCACAAAAAGTAGTTTTTATGCTTTTCTGATAAATCCAGAAAAGATATGAGGTTGTCATGGGGTATGGATAGATATAACCAAACCAAATATATATATATTTATATTTACAGGTAAGCACACTGTCCTTTGGAAGCCCTGTGACACTGTGTAGTCACTACCACTCCAAATGCCTCTCTCTTTAAACACCTCTAATAATGCTTCCAGCTCCACAATTCCAAAATAAAGTTCTATGAAATTTATACTAAATGAAAATAGAAGTAACGACGTATTTGTGACTGTGCATCAGTCGACAGATTTATCGATTCATCGCTCAAAGCTTGATATTGGTGCCTACTGATATTTGGCAGCAGTGTGTAACTCAGTTCTTAAGGTTGTCTGATTCTGACTACAAAGCTTATTTGCTTGATGTGAGATCTAATATTTTTACTTTTTAAAGTTTTATCACTTATTTTTAAAGAGACAGGGTCTTGCTATGTGGCTCAGGCTGGAATGCAGTGGCTCTGCACAGGTGCAATCGTAGCACACAACAGCCTCCAACTCCTGGGCTCGTGCCCTCCTCCTGCCTCAGCCTCCTGAGCCACTGCAACCAACTTCATGAGCTGGAACTATAACCATGGATTTCCACATTCTTCTTTTTATGAAAACGCTATCTAAAAATATACGGAGATAACTTTAGAACTTTCTCTTGATAGATTAACAATTTCTAATCTTATCATCAAATTTTAGTTATAACATTTATGTCAAATTCTATGTGAATATCTGTTGGAAACTACACCTCTCCCAGAATGGCACAGGAATCGTGAGTCCTCAGACTCACTTTCCTTTTGGAGCAGGGATAAGGGTCCCTTAAGGGGAGGCCAAGAATCATCACTGGGAAAAAGTGAGAGTCATGTAGGGCTAGAAATATGATTTGGAACAGCAGGATCCAGTAGTTCCTTCAAAGTCCTCAGCAGGCAAGTTCACAAGGTCAGTGTGAAGACTTCACTCCCTTATGGTTAAACAGAGCAGGTTCAGTGAAACTACTGATAAGAATGTGATGGGGCTTCTGTGCCACAGAAGGAGTTCACACACATGACAAACAGAGACAGGATGCCACCACATTTCTCCTGATGACATGTGTGATGAGGTTTCCCACACCTTCTGTAACAGGGGAGTCTCATTCCCATTATTTGACTAGAACCCACCACAATGATGGTAGAAAATGGGCAGGTGGAGACTTATCCTGCAGCTGGTGAAACACAGGTCCTCTCCAAGCCACCATGACCCCAAACTTAGGAGGTAACAGTCATCATCTCAAAATCCACGATCTCCTGATGTGCCGGGGATACTTGCTGAGTGGGAGGAGCAAGTGAGGACCAGGCCCGGGATGAGGTGAATTAGAAAGAGAGAAAACTGTTCTGGGCAGCCAGGGAGGCCCTCTCCACCCTGGCCTTCAGGTGAGATCACCAGCCACTTCGCATCACTCAGAGAACATGAATACCTGGATGTCGCAGCATGAATCTGCACAGGCCAGAGACTCAGGCGTGTGAGAAGTGTGACCAACTTTATTTCTATCTGGAGCCCTGCATGCTGCCTGGTAGCAGAAATGTAATCTGGCCACTTCCTGGTAAATGTTGTCATTCCAGATGATACTCAGTCAGATTTGGGGTCTTTGCTCTCTCCATCTTTCTCCCCAAGGTGGGGTCTGAGTTTTTGTTTGTTTATTTTTGAGACAGAGTCTCGCTCTGTCGCTCAGACTGGAGTACAGTGGCGTGATCTCAGCTCACAGCAATCTCTGCCTCCTTAGGTCAAGCAATTCTCCTGTCTCAGCCTCCTGAGTAGCTGGGATTATAGGCACTTGCCACCACACCTGGCTAATTTTTATATTTTTAGTAGAGACGGGGTTTCACCATGTTGACCAGGATGGTCTTGATCTCTCGACCTCATGATCCACCTGTCTCGGCCTCCCAAAGTGCTGGGATTACAGGCTTGAGCCACCGCGCCCAGCCTGCCTGGCTAATTTTTATATTTTTAGTAGAGACAGGGTTTCATCATGTTGGCAAGGCTGGTCTCAAACTCATGACCAAAGTGTTGGGATTACAGGCGTGAGCCACCACGTCTGCCCAGTAGGGTCTAAGTCTTGGGACAGCTTACATGGCATCCAGTAGTCAGTGGGATAGAAATGCCTACTTCATGGCCATCCCCTATTTCCCACTGGTCTCTGCTGGTGATGTCTCACCAGGTCCCAGTCATGAGATCATCCCCAAGCTGACACTGGCTGAGGCAAAACCATGTTCTTTTCAGATCCCAGGTTGGGTGGAGCCCTCTCATCGCTGCCACCACAGTATTTTGCATAATAAACCATGTGCACTTACTCATGGCCACAAGAAGTTGTGGCTCTTCTTCCTCATGCTCTCAGAGGATACAGTGTCATCTCCGTTGTCCCTGACAGCCATCGGCTTCCAGGACACAGTGAAAAGAGCATCTGCAAGATTACTTCCTCTAAGACTATGCTTTCAGGGATCATTTCTGCAGCTCATTACTAGAGAAGTTTCTCTGAACGTGTGGAGCACTAGAAACCATGAGGAGGAGATGTAGTTTTCACCCCTGAGAGTGAAGTCGGTTCTTGGTGTTTCTTCCTTGCAATTGCCACTTAATTAGATGGTTGACTTAATTGACCAATAAATGGCATAGATCATTTAATCTAAGATATTGGCAGAGATAGCAGTAGTGGAGGTGCATAGGGGTGTTTTGTTTTGTTTTGTTTTTTGAGATGGAGTCTTGCTCCATCACCCAGGCTAGAGTGCAGTGATGCGATCTCAGCTCACTGTAACCTCTGCCTCCTGGGTTCAAGCGATTCTCCTGCCTCAGCCTCCCAAGTAGCTGAGACTACAGATGCCCACCACCACTGATGATTGCTCTTCTTTTTCTCTGGGAAAGTAAGAGGGAGAGAATGCTGTCTGAGAGGTTCCTAATAAAAAAAAATTTTTTTGTTAATTTAAAAAAAAAAGATTGCTTCCTCCACATTCCAGACTGAAGCAGCAAGGGGACTTTCCCTTCAGACTTTCATCTTCCCTGGGCATTGCCTGGACCCGGCAGTACAATGCCCTCTGCCCTCCAATCCCTAAACAATCAAGGGCTCTGTATTATGGTGTCATCGTGACAAAACACCAGGCTGGGTGGCTACAGTCATATTTTCTTATAGCACTGGATGCTGGAAAGTCCAAAATCAAGGTTCCCGTGGGGATGGTGTCTGGTGAGAATGCCCTCTTTGGGTTATAGATGGTCCCTTCCCACTGTGCCTTTACATAGGGGCAAGCGGACATCTCTTCCTCTTCTGAGGACACAATCCTGTCAGATTGGGCATTAATCTTAATTACCTCCTAAAAGTCGTGTCTCCACATTGGGGGTTAGGACTTCAACACAGGAAGTGTGGGAGAATGCGGTTCAGTCCACAGCAGGCACTCACTGAGGCACCTGAACCAGAGCGACTCCATCTTGAGTGAGGGCTAGGAAAAACGAGGCTGGGACTTGCTGGGCTGTACACCAGCAAGTTAGGTACCCCTAGCCTCTAGATCTTGAGAGCTAAGGGAAAAAGTTGCTAATGTTCACCAAACAGACCCAGACTTGGGAGTGTCCTGATACCCCGATATCTTGAGAACAGACACATTCCTAATTATGCTTTAAAGGTTTATATTGATTCTCACAAAATATAGTAATTAAGAAAATTAATCTTTAATCACAAACCCTTGTGGCAGAGCACATCTCCCCATGACCTTTTTTTATCCTGTCTGTAAATAAGTATTGTACCCAGAGAGGACACGTTCCTCCTCCTATATTGGGGTACACCCTACTCTGTCTATGGAGTAGCTGTTCTTTCACCACTTGACTTTCTTTTCTTTTTTCTTTTCTTTTCTTTTCTCTTTTCTTTTCTTTTCTTTTCTTTTCTTCTTTTGAGACAGAGTCTTGTGCTGTCACCTAGGCTGGAGTGCAGTGGCATGATCTTGGCTCACTGCAACCTCTGCCTCCCAGGTTCAAGAGATTCTCCTGCCTCAGCCTCCCAAGTAGCTGGGACTACAGGTGCCTGCCACCACACCCAGCTAATTTTTTGTATTTTTAGTAGAGATAGGGTTTTACCATGTTGGCCAGGAGGGTCTCCATCTCTTGGCCTCGTGATCCACCTGCCTCAGCCTCTCAAAGTGCTGGGATTACAGGCATGAGCCACCGCGCCCGGCCCACTTTACTTTCTTAATAAACTTGCTTTTGCTTTGCACTGTGGACTCACCCTGAATTCTCTCTTGTGCAAGATCCAAGAGCCCTCTCTTGGGGTCTGGATGGGGACTCCTTTCCTGTAGCACCATCACTTCCTGTCTTCTGCAGCTGGAACCTGTTTGCAGGAATCCCCAGCGTCCAGGCCGAGGTTCCTCAGATCTTCGCCTACCCCTCTAGGGCAGAGCTCAGCCCACTTCATTGGAACACAACCAGGAGCACTGCTTTATGATCGTGATGGCTGCTTTCTCCCTACAACAGCAACGATGGGAGCTGCCACCAAAGCTGTGTGGCTTGCAGAGCCTCAGGTATATACGCTCTAGCCTTGTTACAGAGAGAGGGTGTGGACCTTGCTCTCCACCAGGATCACTCGGAAGGCTGCCTCTTCTTTGCTAAGTCTGCCCTCAGTGCCATGCTCTTCCCTTCACATCTGGCTCTAGCAAGTCACGCCTTTTCTCTCAGAGTCTCTCCTATCAGTTTCAGGGACCTGTTTTGAAATTCAACAAAAACTGTAAGCATGGCTGTATTCCTGTTCCAGCAGTCCTAGGACAGTGACTTCTAAAAGTCCTCACAGCTGCCTGAAGGGTAGACTTGAGAATGGGGTTAAAGAATCTTAGAAGGAAAATGAATATAAATACATATCAACATATCCAGTACACAAGTACAATGAAAGGGGGCATCTGTGTCTGAGGGGTCTGTTCCAGGGGCAGTGGAGCTGAGGACAGCATGAAAACTCTGGGAAGGTGAGGAAAGCAGTATGGGAAAGGCTCGCTTTTTTTTTAATTGTTTTTATTTTTTTTTCCTTTTTCTTTTTTAATTAAGACAGAGTCTCGCTCTGTCGCCAGGCAACATGCTGGAGTACAGTGGCATGATCTTGGCTCACTGCAACCTCCGCCTCCCGGGTTCAAGCAATTCTCCTGCCTCAGCCTCCTGAGTAGCCAGGATTACAAGTGTGCACCACCACGCCCAGCTAATTTTTGTATTTTAGTAGAGATGGGGTTTCACCATGTTGGCCAGAATGGTCTTGATCTCTTGACCTCGTGATCTCAGCCTCCCGCCTCAGCCTCCCAAAGTGCTGGGATTACAGGCATGTGCCACCACGCCCAGCTGTTTTTTATTTTTTTAACCATATAAAATACATTACTAATTTTTTAAAAAATGGCTAGATATGGTGGCTTACGGTTATTCACTCAGTAACAGAGTGAGACACCATCTCAAAAAAGAAAAAGAAAACTGATGGCAATAGTTGAATAAAATGGAAGCAGAGCAACATGTAAAAAACATACATGAAATTAGATCAAGAGAGAGCCCATGGAGACCTCTCCGGCACAGGTCACAATCAACAAATAAGCCTTGTCCTCAAACTTCACACTCACCGCTTCACAAGATGCCAAGCTCCAGTCCACCATAGCCCACACCTAAAGGGCGTGGAGTGCTACTATCTCATCTGAGGCTGGGGAAAGCCTGCACTCAGTCATATGTACTTCCACATAATCGTCAAACAGATCTGTGCAGCGGTGTCTGCAGTGCTCAGCAGCTCATGGAGGTTTATTTTTATTCATTTATTAAGGAACAGAGTCTCACTCTGTCATCCAGGCTGGAGTGCCATGGTGTAATCTCAGCTCATTGCAACCTCCATTTCCCAGATTCAAGCAATTCTCCTGTCTCAGCCTCCTGAGTAGCTGGGACTACAGGTGCGTGCCACCACGCCCAGCTAATTTCTGTATTTTTAGTAGAGACGGGGTTTCACCATGTTGCCCAGGCTGGTCTCAAATTCCTGGCCTCAATTGATCTGTCCACCTCAGCCTCCCAAAGTGCTGGAATCACAAGCATGAGCCACTGTACCTGGCTGGGTCCAGGGAGGTTCAGAGGCCACCATGGAAGAGAGGAGAAAAACACAGAGAACACCCTCTGTATCTGCTTCCTAGGGGTGACAGAACAAAGACAAATTTATTACTCACAGTTCTAGAATCTGAGAAGTCAAATATCAAGGTGTTGGCAGGGCTGGTTTCTTCTGAGAGCCGTGAGGAAGAATCTGTCCAGCCTCTCTCCTCCTCCCATGGTTCGCTGGCTGTCTTTGGTGTTCCTCTGCTTATAGAAGCATCCCCTCAATCTCCGTCTTCATCCTCACATGGCGTTTTCCCTGTACACATGACTGTGTTTATACTGCCCCCGACTTTTTTCCGTTTTTTTTTTTTTAAGATGGAGTCTCACTCTGTTGCCTCCACTGGAGTGCTGTGGCACAAACTCAGCTCACTGCAACCTCCGCCTCCCAGGTTCAAGTGATTCTCCTGTCTCAGCCTC
This sequence comes from Callithrix jacchus, assembly GCF_049354715.1. Taxonomy (NCBI): domain Eukaryota; kingdom Metazoa; phylum Chordata; class Mammalia; order Primates; family Cebidae; genus Callithrix; species Callithrix jacchus. The sequence goes on along the minus strand of NC_133512.1, from coordinate 99,278,531 downwards.
CTGAGTAGCTGGAACTACAGGTGTGAGTCACCTCAACCACACCTGACTAATTTTTGTATTTTTAGTAAAGACAGGATTTTACCATGTTGGCCCGGCTGGTCTCGAACCCCTGACCTCAAGTGATTTGCCCACTTCAGCCTCCCAAAGTGCTGGGATTACAGGTGTGAGCCACATGCCCCACACTTCCCCCTTTCATAAGGACATCAGTTATGTCGGACTAGCGCCCACTCTCATGACTTCATCTTAATCAATTACATCTGTAAAAACTCTATTTCCAAATAACTTCATGTTTTAAGGTACTAGGGGTTAGGACTTAAACATATGAATTGGGAAGGGGGGGTGGAGGGTGGGGAAGCACACAATTTAACCCATAGCCTTCTCATGCTTCAAAGCCAATATGAATATGTAAACTCACATTTTAAAAGTGCATTTTTATTTTGAATTAGTATAAGACTCACAGGAAGTTGCAAAAATACCGCCAGGAGTTCTCACACACCCTTCACCCAAAGATTGCTTACATAACGCTAGCCAGTACATTGTAGAAAGCAGGAAACTGACATTGGCATGGAAACCCATGCCCAGGACCATGCTGTTAACTCTGGAACAGACCATACTGATCAGCTTTTACATACAACATTTCAAATCCATTTTTTAACTTCAACAACAACAACCAAAAATAATAACTACATGTTTTAAAGACACAAAATGAGAATAGTAGCAGTAAAACATGATTTCCTAATGTAAAATATCAAAATATAATGTACTTGGTTTCAAGAGCAGCAAATTACAGCATTTTAACTACAGTGCTTGATTGGGTTTATAAAATGTTAGCAGGTTATCGAGGCAGAGGTCCAGCAGATGAAATATTTTCCTATTATTTCACTGGATCAATAAATTCTGCTTTGTGTTCAAAGCCACTCAGCTCAGTGCTTTGCAATGGTTCACTTTCATTTCCCTCCAGGAACCAAGGTCATTTCCCTCCGTCACTTTGTCTCAGCAGCTAAGCCCTAATCCTCACAATTATTACAGGAATTGTTCTAAGCCACTACTCTGTTTTTACTAACTTTCTGGAAAATGCAAGATGTTATGTACGGGGGAGACGGCGACCACAAAATTCCTGAAATGAATTTAGATCTGAAATGACAAATTCTCCCTTGAGAAGGGTGGGGATTGGAGATTTCTAGGGTGTAGATTTTACAACAGTTACTCCTTCCCGAAGAACCCATGCCCAAGACCATGATGCAGCGAAGAGAATCCTGAAGTTACAGCGAGAGAAAGGAAGTCCCCCCACAGCAAGAGAGGCCAGGCAACTGGAACCAAGAAAGATGAGGAATAAAATAAACCTCAGAAGGCACATCTGGATTTTAAGAAAAAAAAAAAAAAACCGACAGACTATGCCCTTCCCACTTTAGATTAGGTGAGAAGGCAGGGCTGATTGAGGGGGCAGTGGGATGGCTAAAGACGGGAAGGGGAGGGTCATGGGTAGAGGATGCATTCATGTCTTCCACAGTCGTGCCTCACGGTTAAATATAATACCTTTGCAAAGTTGAACCTGACCTTTCTATACCCACCTTGAGCTCCCATTCCAAGCAACCACTCAGCCATCCCTGTTCCTGGGAGAATTTACAGGGAAAATTGTAACTGGGTCTAACAACCATCAATGACATCCTCTTTTGTAATAATTTTTTCATCATCAATTTGTGCCCTTATTGATAGAATTAGTGAGATAGGAAATAGCCTACCTGTCGGGGGAAAAGCAATACTTATCTTGACAATGTGAAACCTACAAAAATTAGCCAGGTATGGTGATGAGCACCTGTAGTCCCAGCCACTTGGGAGGCTGAGAAGGCCACACTGGGTATGCAGGGTACAGATGCCAATTGAACTCTGAAGAGGTCAGTACATTCAGTGAATATATATTGAGCCTATGCTGAATGTCAGGCTCTCCTCTAGGCCCTGGACGTATAGCAGTGAAAATGACAAATCATTTTTTGACCTTGAGGAACTCATCATCTAAGGGGCACAAACAAATAACAAGCACATAAATGTATAATATAACGCCAGAAGTAATGTGTGCCATAAAGAAGGTGGCAGGGGAAAGAGAAAAAGAGACACGAGGCATGTTGTTGCATACCTGTAATCTCAGCCCTTTGGGAGGCCAAGGTGGGCAGATCGCTTGAGCTCAGGAGTTCGAGACCAGCCAGGGCGACATGGCGAAACCCCATCTCTACAAAAAAATAGCTGGGCGATACAAATATTTTCCAGGCGTGGTGGTGAACACCTGTAGTTCCAGCTACTTGGGAGGCTGAGGTGGGCAGATCATGTAGGCCCAGGAGGTCAAGGTTGCAGTGAGCCAAGATCAGGCCACTGCACTCCAGCCTGGGTGACAGAGCTAAACCTTGTCTTGCAAAGAGAAAAAGAAAAAGAAAAAACAGAACAAGAAAAAGGAGGAGGGTGCTGGTTTAGATTGGGCGGCCCTGCAAAGGTCTCTTGGAGGAGGAAGGAGCCATGTGAGCTGGGAGCTGAGTGATATGAGGAAGCCAGGCAAGTGGTCCATGCAGAGGGGACCACAGGTGCAAAGGCACTGGGGCAGGAGCCAGGTTATTTAGGGAAAATGGAGGGACAGGTGAGTGAGCGGGGAAATGAAGGCATGGGACAGTCAGGAGCCTGATCACATTGGGCCTTCTGGTGAAGATTCTGGATTTGGCGTACATGTTTGTAGAAAGTCATCAGAGGACTTTGAATAAAGGAGTGACAAAAATGTGTTTAGCTTTTAAGTAAAACAGAAGTAGATGACAGGACTCTAGTTAGAGGGCTATTCCAGTAGTTGCCAGGAGAGATGGCAGTGGCTTGAAATGAAGCTGTAAAAGTGGTCCAAGCAGCCAGATTTAGGTTATATTTTGTAGGTAAAGGCAGCAGGACCTGCTCATGATGGAATATAAGATGTGGAAACAAGGAGGAGAATCTAAGATTCATACTGCATTTTGAATATGGTATCACTGATTGTGGCGGGAAACTGGAGTTCTGTTGGCTTTCTGAAATGTGAGCTGTTATTAGTCATCTTAGAGGATGTGTCCCATCGGCAATCAGGATGCCCGTTAACAAAGTCTTGTAAAATGACTTACAAAAGAAATAAATTGGGCTGGTCATGGTGGCTCACACCTGTAATCTCAGCACTTCAGGAGGCCAAAGCGGGTGGATCACCTGAGATCAGGAGTTCAAGGCAAGCCTGGCTAACATGGTGAAACCCCACCTCTACTAAGAAAATACAAAGGTCAAGCATGGTGGCTCATGCCTGTAATCCCAGCACTTTGGGAGGCCGAGGCAGGCAGATCACGAGGTCAGGAGTTCAAGACCAGTCTGACCAACATGGTAAAACCCCATCTCTACTAAAAATACAAAAATTAGCTGGGCATGATGGCATACACCTGTAATCCCAGCTACTCAGGAGGCTGAGGCAACAGAATTACTTGAACTCAGGAAGCAGAGGCTGCAGTGAGCTGAGATCACACCACTGCACTCCATTCTCGGCAAAAGAGCGAGACTTCATTGCAAAAGAAAAAAAAAAAACTATCCAGGCATGGTGGTGCACATCTGTAGTCACAGCTACTCAGGAGGCTGAGGCAGGAGAATCGCTTGAACCTGGGAGGCGAGGGTTGCAGTGAGCTGAGATTGCGCCACTGCACCCAGCCTGGGCAATGGAGCAAGACTCTGTCTCAAAAAAAAAGAAAAAGAAACAAACAAATTAGGGGATATTTATTGTGAAATAAACTGGATTAATGGGAAAGGTGAAGCCAGCTCAAATTACAAAGGCCCATAACCCTAAGACCAAGTACTCTTTTCCCTGGGGTCTGTCTCCAGGGTGTGAGTGTGAAGCAGTCTGCACCACCCCACTCTGGCCACATGGACTTAATGGTGGCATCTGATGCTGCTTCTGCATTTCAGTCTGCCTGGCTGGGATGCTGAGTCCTGCCTGCATGTCTCCACACTTTACCCTGCAGGAGCCTCTTTCCATCCCCAAGCAGCTACTACAGTCCTGCTGCAAAAGCATGGGACACTGAGGATCTAGGAAATGAGCACTTCCAGACACCAGGTTGAATCATTTGAAACTGAAACTAGACTCCGTCAAGCTCAAGCTCATCACATCCCTTTGGGCAGCCAGCTACCACCCACCCTACTACACCCATACCCATCGGATCCCATCTACCCTGGCCAGAGCACTGAATTTCAGCAACCCTACACCATACAGCAACTGACGCGGTTTCTTTAAACATTTGGTGCACTTGAAACAAATTTAATTTCTGAAAACCATGTTCACACAATTTGTCGAGTCACGTAAGCCAGGAGAAGAGAAATCCACCTGCAGCAGAATAATTTTATGGGTGTTTATTTCAAATGAAGGGGGAGAAAGCTATCTGATTTCAGGCTTTCTTGGAAGTCTTATCCTAGGAATTTGGGCAAATGACTTGCATCTAGATAGCAACAAATCTATTTCTTTCTTTTTTTTTTTTTTTTGAGACAGAGTCTCGCTCTGTCATCCAGGCTAGAGTGCAGTGGCACAATCTCAGCTCACTGCAACCTCTGCCTCTCTGGTTCAAGCAATTCTCCTGCCTCAGCCTCCTAAATAGCTGGGGTTACAGGTGCGTGCCACCATGCCCTGCTAATTTCTGGTGTTTTTAGTAGAGACAGGGTTTCACCGTATTAGCCAGGATGGTCTCACTCTCCTGATCTCATGATCCACCTGTCTTGGCCTCCCAAAGTGCTGGGATTATAGGTGTGAGCCACTGCGCCCGGCAACAAATCTGTTTCTGGTAATTAACTGACACTGAAAAACACTAAGGCCCTACCATTTGTGATCTGAAGTGAACTATGTGCCCTGCTGGAGGGAGTGTCATTATGCAGCTGGCAAGCTAACCAACAGAACTAGAAGGTCTCCAGAGACATTTCTAACCTTGGTTCCAATTCCTCAGACGAACTTGCCTGACTCTCACTGTGGAAAACTCCAGAGGCCTTTGGTCCATCCTCTGCCCAAGCCTGGAGGGGTAGGAGCATGATGCAGCTCTCCGCAGGTGACCAGCTGTCCCCAGAAGACAAATGGCACCAGGTGGTCTTTCCCAAATCCTTGGAGAGGCAAAACGATGGCCAAGGGTTTCCACTGAAGCTGCCATCGGGACAAGAGTGAATACAAAATCCTTCTTTGTGATTTTGACCTTCACTGACCTTGATTATTCAACTTGACTTTCCCTGGGTCCATGTCATTCCTTGCAAGAGCTTTAGTCCCATTTACCATCCTCTGGGCACACAGTTCAGCATAATTTTATTTTTAGTCCTATGTCTAGAGACTAACTTCGAGCCAACGTTCCTAAAAGGTTATAAATTCCTACTAAAAGGAAAATGGTCATAAATTTTCCTTCCCTTCTGTTTCATGGCTGTTGCCTCCAGAATGTTGTTTTCAACTTACACGCAGTCCTAGGTTTTCTTTCTTTTGCTCAAACCCTTTTCAATTTGAATCCACGGGACACCGACAGTTAAGTCACCCTTTGTCAAGTGGTTGAACACTCACACTTGCATTTTTCTGGAGCCACCAAGCATATCAAATCCTGTGTGAAAAGAGTTCCCAGCTTTTCTCTCCGGCTGCCCCAGATGACAGAAGGGGGTCTTCACTGAGAGACGCTCTCTCGGGGCAGCTTCAGTAAGGCCACATTTCCAGTTCCAGGGCTGTGTGCTGCCTCTGGAAAGCCACAGAGAGCAGGTCGGCGTGGGTGGAAACACATCCCAGAGGGCAGCACAGCAAGACCTCCCTCTCTGTCTCCACAGATGCCTACTTGAACACCACAGCCACACAGCGGACTAAATTAGAGAGTAGGCACTGCAGTTTCCCTAAAGAAAGATCCCTCAGAACTACAGGGTATCTGCCGTATTTATGGCCTCCAAAATGCTTTGTGATCTATAGAAATCCGTCTACTTCGCTTCTTCCCTTCATCTTTCCTTCCACGGCTGTAAGACTTAGTTTCCCACAATTGGCTCTGAATGAAAGAGGACTCTATAAAAAGAGAGAGACAGCCAACTGGACACCGCAGTGCAGAGTGATCAGACGAATTCAGCTCTGATAAAAGAGGATGCAGGGACAGGTGGGCCCAGGAACCCAGGGACATTTTAGTGGGAGAGTTTACTCACCCAGATGTTGAGTGCCTTTTGTTGTAAGGCGAGCTTAGGAATCAGAGAGGAATGTGACTGTCAAGGAACTATGTGTTCTGGCTACTTTTTTTTTGAGACAGAGTCTTGCTCTGTCACCAGCTGGAGTGCAATGGCATGATCTCGGCTCACTGCAACCTTTGCCTCCTGGGTTCAAGCAATTATCTTGCCTCAGCCTCCCAAGTAGCTGGGACTACAGGCGCATGCCACCACGCCCAGCTAATTTTTGTTTTTTTAGTAGAGATGGGGTTTCACCATGTTGGTCAGGATGGTCTCGAACTCCTGACCTCAAATGATCCACCCACCTTGGCCTCCCAAAGTGCTGGGATTACAGGACTGTGTTACTGCGCCCAGCCCTTTCTGGCTTTTTATGAGCCATGTGGCCTGAGATAATTACTCAAAATCTTGAGCCTCTGTTTTCTTATCTGACAAATGGGAAGAATTAAACCCATCAATACACATCTTTCTTGCAATGATCCTTCCTCAGGAAGGATCAAAGTGGCTACAAGTGACTACAAATATTAGTCATTATTTATATTAAAAACTTAATACATTATTTGTATTAAACTTCTGGGCCAGGCACATGGGCTCATGCCTGTAATCACAGCACTTTGGGAGGCCAAGGCAGGCAGATCACTTGAGGTCAGGAGTTGAAGACCAGCCTGGCCAACATGGCAAAACCCCATCTCTTCTAAAACCACAAAAAATTAGCCAGGTATGGTGATGCACGGCTGTAATTCCAGCTACTCGGGAAGCTGAGGCACAAGAATCACTTGAACCTGGGAGGCCAAGATTGTGTCATTGCACTCCAACCTGGGTGACAGAGTGAGACTCTGTCTCAAAAAAAAAAATTACTTTAAAAAATAAGCAAACTCCTGGAGTCCCATAGGAGAGGTATAGGAGTTCAAAGGAAAGGAGATTTTCTTCAGGTGCGGTAACAAGGAAGCGTTCATGAGAAAGCAGTTTTTGGATTGATCCTTGCAGGATTTGTGGGGTTTAGCAGGCAATCAAGAGGAAAGAGAATCCATAATAACATTTGGCCAGGAAATAATGAAGTTCAGACAGGCAAAAGCAGGGAATCGTTCCCATCTGGGTCTTCTGAATGATTAAAATGATTCTTATGTAAGTGAAGCCCCTCAAATCAACTTTCATTGCTTCCTGCGTTCCAGGCACTGCGCTGCAGCCTTGAAGGCGTAGTTTCAGCCAACCTTCAGCGCCCATGTTAGTTCAGTATCACTAATGCTGCTATTTACAAAGAAACAGGCACAATTTCCCAAGGTGCCACTTCCAGCACGTGGCAGCATCAGAATTTGAACCAATTGCTCTGACCAGCAGATCCCATGTGTTTAAATGGAACCTTAGGAAGGATCATTGCAAGGAGGACCAGTGTTACAGGCTGAAGGGAGACCCCACCCCAAAATTCACATGTTGAAGCCCTAACACCCAGGACCTCAGCTGGGACGATATGTGGAGATGGGGAGGTAATATAAGTAAAATGAGGCCATTAGGATGGGTCCTCATCCAACATACATGGTGTCTTTATGAGAAGGCAAGGTTGGGACACAGACACACACAGAGGGAAGACCATGTGAGGATTCGGGGAGAAGACGGCCACCTGCCAGCAAAAGAGAGAGGCCTCAGGAGAAACCAACACTGCGGACACCTTGACCTCAGACTTCCAGCCTCCAGGACTTTGAGAAAGTAAATTTCTGCTGTTTAAATCCCCCCAGGCTGTGGTCCTTTGTTATGGCAGCCCGAGCAAACAACCCATCATGTAAATGTCACATCAACACAGGAGACAGGGTGAAATGCACACCAGCTCTGACTGCTGAGTAGGGCCAGGCACGCAGCAAGGTCAGGGGCAGATCAATAATGGCTGAGGGAAGAAGCGTTGCAGCGGAGAAGCGGCCGCGGAAGCAGAAAAGGTGTTAGTTCACATCGACGGTAGGTGGAATCGATTCTAAAGCTACTGCTGTCATTATTTAGATCTCAGAGCCACGCAACTTGATCTGAACGCCTTTCTCATCATGGGAAAAAATGAAGCCCGTTGGTTTTTTTGTTTGTTTGTTTGTTTTTTTATTGAGACAGAGTCTCACTTTGTCACCCAGATCTCGGCTCACTGCAACCTCTGCCTCCCAGGTTCAAGCTCGTCCGGCCTCAGCCTCCTGAGTAGCTGGGATTACAGGCGTGCACCACCACGGCCGGCTAACTTTTTTTTTTTTTTTTTTTTTTTTTTTTTTTTGAGACAGAGTTTCGCTCGTTACCGAGGCTGGAGTGCAATGGCGCGATCTCGGCTCACCGCAACCTCCGCCTCCTGGGTTCAGGCAATTCTCCTGCCTCAGCCTCCCGAGTAGCTGGGATTACAGGCACGCGCCACCATGCCCAGCTAATTTTTTGTATTTTTAGTAGAGATGGGTTTTGCCATGGTGGCCAGACTGGACTCAAACTCCTGATCTCAGGTGACCTGCCTGCCTTGGCCTCCTAAAGTGCTGGGATTACAGGCATGAGCCACTGCACCCTCCACTGACTTCAGAAAGCCCAACTTTCAATACTTCAGGTTCCTGTCATTAGGCTCTTAGTTTCATAAGAAGAACAGCAACAACTTTGGACATCTCACCAGGGGTAGAGTATCATGAGGCAGAGCCCTGTCCCTTAAACACTTCACTGTTTCTTTAGAACCTTCTAGGTGGAGCCACATCAGAACTGGGCAGTTGAAATCCTGCCTCAACCAATTCCTGGTGGGTTCATCTTGGGGAAAGCATCACAGGGTGTGTGGCCGCAGTTTGGACATCTTGATAAGTTTATTTGCACAATTAAAATAAATTTAAAATTAAGGCTGGGCATGGTGGCTCATACCTGTAATCCCAGCACTTTGGGAGGCTGAGGTGAGCCGCTCACAAGGTCAGGAGTTTGAGACCAACCTGGCCAATATGGTGAAACCCCATCTCTATTAAAAATACAAAAAATTAGCCAGGTGTGGTGGTGTGTGTCTGTAATCCTAGCTACTCAGGAGGCAGAGGCAGGAGAATTGCTTGAATCTGGGAGGCAGAGGTTGCAGCAAGCCGAGATTGCGCCACTGCACTCTGGCCTGGGCGACAGAGTGAGACTCCATCTCAAAAAAAAAAAAAAAATTACAAAAATTTTAAATGATGGAGCTGGGTCTCTAGTGCATCATCAGATCGGAAGCAAGAGCCAGTTTGAAGGCACAACCCAAACACCCCGGCTCCTCGGGATAAGCCCACGTCGGGGAACAGTTGGAACAGCTCCTGCTGCACCTCCCACTACTCCGTCCCACAAGTGCTGCTGTCACTCCTGCTCCTGCTAATATCTCCTCAGTGTCATCAACAGCAGGAAATTACAAAGGAATTCAAATGGAAAACTAAGCCCTTACAGGAGACAAAGAGTATTGAAGAAAAGCCCATTGGAATGACTTCCATTTTTTTTCTGGTGTGTGTGTGTGTGTGTGTGTGTGTGTGTGTGTGTGTCTGTAGGGCGGTGTGCATGTGTGTGTCTCTTGGGGGTGTATGTGCAAAAAGCAAAGGAAAGAAAACATCACTCTTGAAGCTTTCCAGACCCCAAAAGGCGCACACCAACCAGAAATGTAAGGTCAAAATCTTTCCTATTGTTCAACTGTGTTTAACACCAATCCACAAAATGTGGATTTTAAATAAGTGAACTTTAAATTCCTCCCAAATTAACATTTTGTTTTGCCGGTTTTAGTTCCCCCGAATTTCTCTACCACCTTCCGGTCAATTTTAATTTCCCAAAGGGAAGAGCAGCGTGACAGGTTTTGAGAAAGAGAAGCGACCCTTGACACCTGGGAGCAGCCTGGCACACAGCTGGGAGTGGTGTCTTCCTGTTAAACAGGCAATTGTACAGGTCACCCTGTGACCACGTGGAGCAAGACAGGAGCAAGACCACTCCTTAATCATGCCTAAACACTGAAAAACATAGAAACATTTGTCCAAAGCACAAGAAAAACAAACATCTCCCCACCCCGGTTAATACAGGTGACACAAGAAAAACAAACATCTCCCCACCCCGGTTAATTCAGGTGACCGCTGACTGCTCCTTTCCCAGTAACAGCATGAGCGTCTATTCATTCCAACCCCCTTGCAGACACTGTCTGTTAAAATATCTAATCACAAGATTTGCTTCCTGACAACATTCGGTCCAGAGCAAAGCTCTGCTTCCTTGGATCAACCCCAGAACCACCCAACACAGCCTGAATCCTGTAGTAAGCCCTTCCTGGGACTCTCTTCCTGAGGTGCCCACGATTGTCCGTGATGCATGTTCTTCCTCTTTGCAACAAATAAACCCAACATGTTCCAGGACAGAGGTCTTCCTGCAGTTCCTGCTCCTTGACTTCAAAATTGCACAACCCTTCTGTGCTAACTGCAGTTACTCAGTTTACAGAGAAGAGCCTCAGACCCAGTTCTCAACATATTCAACTTAAATTATAGCTTCTGGCCAGGTACCGTGGCTCACGCCTGTAATCCCAGCACTTTGGGAGGTCAAGGCAGGTGAATCACCTGAGGTCAGGAGTTTGAGACCAGCCTGGCCAACATGGTGAAACCCTGTCTCTACTAAAAATACAAAAATTAGCTGGTTGTGGTGGCATGCATCTTTAATCCCAGCTACTCAGGAGGCTGAGGCAGGAGAATCACTTGAACCCGGGAGGTGAAGGTTTCAGTGAGCTGAGATTGTGACACTGCACTATGGCCTGGGTGACAAAACAAGAGTCCATCTAAAAAAAAAATAAATTAACCGGGCGTGGTGGCAAGTGCCTATAATCCCAGCTACTTGGGAGTCTGAGGCAGGAGAGTCACTTAAGCCTGGGAGGCAGAGGTTGCAGTGAGCCGAGATGGTGCCACCGTGCTCCAGCCTGGGCGACAGAGCAAGACTTCCTCTTAAAAAAAAATTATAGCTTCTGAGGTCTCCTCAGCAGCTACTCCATCATTCAGCCAACAAACATTTGTTTATACCACTGTCAGGGGTTTCTCTCTGCTATTTCCCTGGCAGCAAATCCTGGAGACAATAAGACCACCCAGGCTCTGACACTCTGAGGTCTTTATATATGACCAAGTATTAGAACTGAAAGGACCTTCCTTTTACAAATGATTAAGCCAATACTCAGAGAAGTTAAGTAGCTTGCCTAGAACCATTCATACTCTCGTGGATTTTCTTCCATCTGCAACAAAAGCACATCTTGCATTGGGTCCCTGAAAGCAGATGCTGAGATGAGGATTTGCATGCACGTGACCAGCTCAGGGCATGCTCCTGGGTCAGTAGGGAGGTGGGGGAAAAGAACAGAAACATGGAAGAAGCCAGTCAAGGATAGGGCTTTTGGATAAAACCGGCAGCGGGTAGTTTCAAGCCGGTGGTTCCCAACTCAGGCAACTTTGCCCCAGAGGACATTTAGCAATAGCTGGCATATTCTTGATTGTCATGATTTTGAGAGACGGTCCTACTGTCATCCGGTGGGTAAAAGCCAGGGACACAGTTCATCACTCACCAATGCACAGGCTGCCCCCACAGCAAAGACTTAACCAGTCTAAAACATCGGTCCTGCTGCCACTGAGAAATTCTGGTCTCCAATGCTGACAGAAAAGGAAAGTTTGACAATCTGAGACTGCTGGCCTGAGACCCGGGCCAGCTGGGCTTGGAGAATGCTGAATTATCTCTTGACCAGAAGCTGACCCATAATCAATACCCAAGCTTGCATTGAGCATTTGGAATCAGCTGGGACATCTGACCATTTTGCAAATTCAATCAATTTTTATTATTATTATTATTATTATTTTTTGAGACAGAGTCTCATTCTGTCACCAGGCTGGAGTACAATGGCACGATCTCGGCTCACTACAACCTCCACCTCCTGAGTTCAAGGGATTCTCCTGCCTCATCCTCCTGAGTAGCTGGGCCTACAGGCATGTGCCATCACACCCAGCAAATTTTCATCTTTTTAGTAGAGACAGGGTTTCACCATGTTGGTCAGAATGGTCTCGATCTCTTGACCTCATGATCCGCCCACCTCAGCCTCCCAAAGTGCTAGGATTACAGGCATGAGCCACCGGGCCAGGCCCCCGTATCTTTATTAATAGAGTGATTGGATTATTTTCAGGCAAACTCTTCTTTTTTTAAATTTGAAGTTTGATCTAAAAGTGAAGGTAGCATAATGCAGGAGAAAGGGCCTGGTCCTGAGAGCCAGTTGGAGCTGAGTCTGAATTTCAGATCGTCATTTTCTCAATAGTATGATGAATAGTATTTCTTGTCTTGATGAAAGTCCGAGGAAGGGAAACTTCAGCTCTTCCCACTAGGGCAGCAAATCAAAGCTTTCCTAGACACAAGAGTTGAGATGCTTCATGCACAAAATCCTCATTCCCAGTTCTACCTGCAAAGCAAAAATGTTCCACTTGCACGTTGGTTTTATCTATAAAGCCAAACTAGTCTGGCTGACTAGTTTGGAACTGAGTCTGAATTTCAGATTCATCATCTTCTCAACAGTATGTCTTCAGGCAGGTTACTTACACTTTCCAAGTCTCTGTTTCCCCCCCTAAGCAATGGAGGTGATCGTGCCTTGTCTTAATAGTGTGTGGTGAGAGTCAAAACAAAGCAATAGGTGAAAAGAGTAAGAAGAACACTGGAGCATGTAGGCGCAGAACGGATGAGAGCTACCTCAAATTTAATCATTGTGCTAGGAACTGGTCAAACAAACCTTTGACCTCCAGCATCCTGCCAACCATCTGGTTGTTAGCCTCATGCCCAGGCTTGGGGGGACATTCATAAGGGTGCATGGACTTCAACTTACCAAGGAGAACTGCATCCCAAAAATCTAATATTGCACTACTGTGATTTCTGGCAGAAAACACACACAAGAACACAGAGGTCCCTCTGACTTCTGGGTGGGCTGTAACGAAGCCCCAGAAGAGGGAAGCCCCTGGCTAGGGTGCAAGGAACAGCTGGCACACGGCTGAGATGAGGCCGTCTTCTAACGAGGAAGCCCGGCACAGCCAAATCAGAGGAGACGTTCTTGTCTAGATAAAAGCCCGAGGAAGGGAAACTTCAGCTCTTCCAGCTAGGGCAGCAAATCAAAGCTTTCCTAGACACAAGAGTTGAGATGCTTTGTGCACAAAATCCTCATTCCCAGTTCTACCTGCAAAGCAAAAATATTCTACTTGCACGTTGGTTTTATCTGTATAAAGCCAAACTAGTCTGGCTGACTTCGATCCAAGGGTTGATGGGGGCTCTGCAGGGGGGCATCCAGGAGAGGCAAAGCTGTCTGTTCCAGCCTGTCCTCGGGGCATTTGTATAATTCCAGACACTAGTAATTACCCAACCTTCCCCCTCGCCCCAGGGCTTCCTCCAAGCTGTAACAAACACCAAGCCATTTGGAGAGGAGCTGGATCCTCCATGGTCTCCTCAGCTTCAGGACACATCCAAAGGAAGCTGGCATCGAGCATCACATGGCTTTGTGAACAGATAACATTTCTGGAGCTCTCGTAGTCTGAAGGGATTCGAGATGACAGATGTAACCCACATGATCTATGACAGATACAGCCATGGAGAATGTCAGCATTAATATTTAATATTATTTGAATAACTGCCCTGTTCGTCTCACTTAACGTGGCAGGCACCGTGGGCTGGCAGCACATCTCCCTGGGTGTTTGGCGGGGAACAGAGCTTGTAGAAAATGCTCAATCAGCAAGATGTTCAATAATTCAGATGCAAGATTCAGATTTGCTTTGAGAAATTACATTAAACTTGTTAAACATGACTTAGGGAGATCCCCAAACACTGGGTACACAGAATTCCCTTCATGCAAAAGTAGTCATAAGTACGATAAAAATTTAACTATGGGCTTTGAAGTCTCTGTTCATGACAACAGCTAATAGAAGGTGTAACGTTTAGGGAACTCATAAATAAAGATCTTTATTAAAATACGGCAATCACTTCTGAGTCTAGGCCTCCATGGCAGGAGCTGAGGCACCTTCTCTATCTTTCCATGCCCCTTCCCACACTCTCCTCTCTCTTCCCCATCACCCCTGCCATGCAGAAACACTAAGACACTGTAGAATCACTGTAGAATCATTAACCATGACTTTAAATGCTGCTTAACTTTTTTTTGAGATGGAGTTTTGCTCTTGTCGCCCAGGCTGCAATGCAATGGCACCATCTCAGTTCATCATAACCTCCACCTCCCAGGTTCAAGCAATTCTCCTGCCTCAGCCTCCCAAGTAGCTGGGATGACAGGCACCCGCCATCACGCCCAGCTAATTTTTGTAGTTTTAGCAGAGATGTAGTTTCACCAAGTTGGCCAGGCTGGTGTCGAACTCCTGACCTCAGGTGATCCATCTACCTCAGCCTCCCAGAATGCTAACATTACAGGTGTGAGCCACCATGGCTGACCCTGTTTAAATTTTGAAGCCTGCAATTCACATATTCCTCTCGACAACCTTTCCAAGATTCACTTGCAGGAAGGGTCTGGCTACCTTCCAACGGCTTCACATGTCATGGTTCTTTAGAGAAGATGGAACCAAGGGCAATTGCCCGGGAACAATATCCTAGAAAAGTGCTTGGTGCTGTTGATGCGACAAGGGAGGAGCACCTGCAATAGTTTAAGGAGACCTGAGCCAAATCACCTTTGGGTGAGGACACACCTGCCCTGCATACCACCCAGAGACTTGAGGCTGGGGAGAAGTTCATGGCAGAGCCTAGGAGAGGCCTGTGGAAGTGATCCTCAGCTGCCGGAAGGCAACACACACTCAGGAGAGTGAGAGAACACACATTCAGGGAGTACACACTCAGGCCATGCTTTGCAAAGGTCTTCCTTCCCTGTGTCACTCTGGACATAGCCAGGACCAGGACCAGGTCCAGGGGGCGGCAGGCAAAACCAGGTCCTAGGGCACCAATCCAGGGAGGTGCTGGAGCTCAGGTCATGCCAGTGCAGAGGTGGCGCCTGAGGGCCAGTGCCCCCTCCTTGGGTGTTGGCCCTGGTTCCCCCCTCGCCTCCTCCTGGTCCTGGTCCTGGGAGTATCGCCAGCCTTTCTTCCATCCCTCCCTTTTATTCTGATAATGGTATCTCAGGATTGTGTACCAGGCAAAGTTCTGAGAAAATCTAGAACAGGTCCTGGCATGCGGTATCACCTAGGAGGCCAGCTATACTATCTTGCCTGTTGGCACAGTGCAAAATGAGTTCCTTCAACCCAATTCAAGAATCATTTTTTGAATATTTCCTGAGTTAAAAGCATTTTGCTAGCCTGCTGGAGGATGCCAAAACACACGAGAAGACTCTTGTCCCCACAAGGGCTCACACTGAGAGATTAAGGCTGCTGGGGGGAAGGCACTGTGAGCATGCATGTGGGGGGTCATGTGTAGATAGCTCCCACCATCCAGGTCCCATGCCCTGTGCCGGGTACAGGTGGCTGACAGCAGCTTTCTCCCTTGGAATGGCACCAGCCACAGGAAAGCACTGGGTACCAGCCTTGGAACTGCTTCTCTGAGCCTCTGTTGCCTCATTAGTGAAGCAGAAATAACACTGCTCTAAAGGAATGTGCATTAATCTGGGCTCTCTGGAGAAAGAGAACCAATGGGATATAGAGAGATCTATAGAAAGAGATTTATTACAAGGACTGGCTCACGTGATCATGGAAGCCGTGTGCAAGCCGGAGGCCCAGGAAAGCCAGTGCTGAAGTTCCAGTCTAAACCCACAGGCCTGAGAACTGGGGGAGCCAACAGTCTCAGTCTTGAAGGAGCTTGCAGGCCCGACGACCAGGAGCGGGGAAGGAGAAAATGAACGTCTCAGCTCAGCACGGAGAAAGTCCATGCCTGCTCTGCTTTTTGTTCTATTAGGCCCTCCGTGGATAGAATAATGGCCACCTGCAAGGGTGAGAGTTGACATTCTGTACTCAGCCTACCAATTCAAATACTGATCTCTTCCAGAAACACCCTCACAGACACACCCAGAAGCAACATTTTACCAGCTATCTGGGTATTCCTTAGCCAAGTTGACACAGAAAATAACCATTGCATTCTCTATTCTGTAATGCAAGACAAGCTATTATCTCACTTAGGCACAAACTCCTCTATTTAATTATTTTGGTTTTAATATATTTGTATGATGATGATGTTCTCCCCCATCCAAAGAGCTTAAAACTTGCAAGTTGTTCTGTCACCTAGATAAGTTTGAAAATTACTGGGAAAGAGCACTTTCTTTCACAAGCCTGAGGTCTTTTTTGGTGGAAGACAGAGGCTGGGCTCTAGCAGGCTCCCACCCCACCTGTCATGAGAGAGTTGAGGGCAGGCTTCAAAGCGCCCAGCTGCTCAAAGCCACTGGCCACGCTGGTTTCCACCGGAACAGGGGTCAGTTCTGTCCCTGGAATTTGCAGCCAGTGACAGAACTGACCCAGAGTATCACAACCGCACCAGAATCTGAAGGCAGATTGGCAGATCTCTGGGTTGTCATACGAGTCTCTGCCTGTCATATGAGAGGTAGGATGTGGTTCTTTTGGGCAGAGTCACCCACTCTTCCTGGCCAGAGATTATCAGGCCATTCAGGTTGAACAGAGATTTCAGTCAGTATATCTGACAATAATCAATGCGAGCAAATACTCATTGATTAAATCATTTATTTGATTCAGACTTTGCCTAAATGATATTAAGGTGGCAGACCAGAAACATAGCAAAATCAGTTTCCTTAGGTTCTCTTCTAATCACTTGGTTAATTTTAACTTTTATCTCTACAGAATTCATCTCTGTCCTTTAGGAAGAGTATCAAAAAACAACACTTTAAAAGCAAAGCCATTAAGTTTTACTTTTGATCATGAGTTCCCTTTCTACTTTTTAAAAATAAATTTTATATCTCCATGATATGCATTTCTGTTGGTGCACAGTCATTATCAGGTGTTTTTCACTGTAATGAATCTCTGCACACATATTAGGCAGAGGGCAAATTTCCGTATGTAAGAAGTATGTGAACAGAAGTAAAATTACAGTGCCATCTTCAGGAAACTAAAAGTCTTTCTTTGCAAAGGACTATATACGTAGCTCCAATATTCCTGGGTTTGAACATAAATCTCTCCTTTATGATATAAAAATGGTAGGTGAAGCAAAGGATAAACATGGGGCAGCTCTTCGAAGGGAACTGCAGTAAAATCTTCTAGATAAGTACAGAGGCACCAAGGATGCAGTGCTCCTGGAACCAGAGACGGTGTGGCTTCCTTTTTATAGCCGTGTATTCATCATAGACGGCTAAAGGAGAGGAAACGTTAAAAGGAGGAATCAAAGTTGCCTTTGTTGCAAGCAAACTGCCTCTGTTTTTCTTAAATTTTTATGGATTACTGAAGCTAGAAGAAAACCTGCATAGTCCAGGGTGCTGGCTCCTGGTCTGGTGGAAGATTATTCTGATAAGCCATGGTGTGCACCTGTATGTGTTTGATAAGAGCACTCGGGGGACCACCATCTGCAGCCCAAAGGAAGTTTAAGAGACTCAGGTCATGAATGGTTGAAGTACAGGGCTTGGTCTCAGAGCCAGGGAAGGCAGAGCTAGAAAGAAGATGTTTTATTGATGATGAAGCTGAGAGGCCTGGAGAGGATGCTTACCTTGCCCAAGACCACATGGCTTGTAGACCAGTGGAAACTCTCCTGATGCCTGATCTGGAGTCCTTCAATAAATGGGCATGTAAACTGGCATAATCTTTCTGGAAAGCAACTTGGAAATTGATGATATGCTTAGAGCCAGGACTTCCTGTCCATACTGACCTTCAAGCTGCAGAAGTGGGGCCTTTCCCTGAGCCCCACTCATCTTCCCACTAAGCAAGGAGTCCAAAGAAACCAGGGAACATGCCCAAGCCTCACCAAGCCCCCTAGATCACACTCCAGCTTCCTGGAACTCTGGAATTCCCTGCCCAAGCAGCCCTAAGCCAGCTTCCAGGACGTAAGCAGATCACCCGAAGGGTAGCAAGGTGTGAACATTTGCGGGAAGGGAAAGTGTGGTCAGCCCCAGGAGCTTGAGTATACAGGCTAAGGGGCCGACACGCATGCGCACAAGTCCCCGCGCAGTGAAATACAAAGCTGAAGGTGGGAAGAGGAGGGGTCAGGCCACCGGGTCAGCGCCTGGGGCCCGTTCTCCCCACACCAGCATGTTCCATTACAGAACTCCAAGGAACCTACACATTCTAAATTGTGTTTAGGTCAACCTTGTGTGTCAGGTCATTTTGAAGTAACATTTGTCAAGATAGATGGCTAGAATATATTTTATTTAAATTATCAATTTGTCTGCTTGATTTATACCTTTTAAATATCTAGACACATTTTTACTTTCGCTCTGAGCTCAGCAAATCAGGAACAGAATGATTTTTCTCAATACTCAAAAGACATAATCAGAAATGCAAACCAAGCTTTATGCACAAAGATGATATTTAAAGTATATTTTATAAGAGCCAAAAATATGTATCATCTTAAAAGTTGAATATTAAGTGAAATTATGTTTGAGATGTCTGCAGGCAAGCAGGCGGCTGGTTATACAAATCAAGAATACAGGGCTAGACATACAAATTTGGGATTCATGTAAACAGAAATATCATGTATATATAATCATATCAATATGATTACATCTATATATAAAACAATTGAAATCATATATGATCATATGAATAGAAGTAATACCTAGACAGTATTACTTCTCTAGAAAGTGATTGTTGCAGCTGGGCATGGTGGCTCACGCCTGTAATCCCAGCACTATGGGAGGACGAGGTGGGTGGATCACCTGAGGTCAGGAGTTCAAGACCAGCCTGGACAACATGGTGAAACCCTGTCTCAACTAAAAATACAAAAATTAGCTGGGTGTGGTGGTGGGTGCCTGTAATCCCAGCTGCACAGGAGGCTGAGGCAGGAGAATCACCAGAACCCCGTAGGCGGAGGTTGCAATGAGCCAAGATCATACCATTGCACTCCAGTCTGGGCGAGAGAGCAAGACTCTGTCAGAAAGAAAGAGAGAGAGAGAGAGAGAGAGAGAAAGAGAGAAAAAAAGAGAGACAGAGAGACAGAGACTGACAGAGAGAGAGAGAGAGAGAGAGATTGTCGCCAGAGAAGAGGGTCAGGTACAGGCCCTGAAATGTTCCCACGTTTGGAGATCCGCCAGAGGAAATACTACAGGCAACAGAAAAGACCAAAGAATGGCCAACAAGAAGGAAAACAGGATCCTACAACCTCACAAAAGCCAAAAGAAAAGAGAGTTAAGAAAAAGAAAGCGGTTGGCTATGCCAAATGATGCCTGGAAATTCAGTAAGATAAGGAAGTGATAATTAATGTTCACCAGATGTGGTGAGCTTGGGGGAAGAGGGGTGAACAAGCACTGGTAATTGTGACAACCCAGTTATCATACAATGCTGTTGACAGAAGCCAGATGGTAGTGGGTTGATAAGTGAATTAGAGGAGCAGAAGAGGTATGGGCATGACTGACTGGGTTCTGCTTTTATATTTAACATTTTTAAAACACAGTTATTTCTCAAGTATCTGATGCTTCTAACATCTGACATCCTTGGGGTATAATTTTGCAGTTTCTCGCTTCTCCTGATTCTAGCTCATGATGACAAGTTTTTCTTCTCCTGATTCTAGCTCATGATGACAAGTTTTTCTTCTCCTGATTCTAGCTCACGAAGACAAGTTTTTCTTCTCCTGATTCTAGCTCATGATGACAAGTTTTTCTTCTCCTGATTCTAGCTCATGATGACAAGTTTTTCTTCTCCTGATTCTAGCTCATGATGACAAGTTTTTCTTCTCCTGATTCTAGCTCATGATGACAAGTTTTTCTTCTCCTGATTCTAGCTCATGATGACATTTGACTGAGCTACATTTGTAGCAGTCCCAAGGAACCTAGGATGAAGGTACCTTCCTCTGCCAAGAATTTGTTTTTGCTTCTTCTGGGACCTACTGAGATCTACCTACCCAGGTCCCCCAGACCTTGAAGCTAATACAAGTTAGAACCCTGAAGGTGTGT
The DNA here is from genome assembly GCF_049354715.1 of Callithrix jacchus. Classification (NCBI taxonomy): domain Eukaryota; kingdom Metazoa; phylum Chordata; class Mammalia; order Primates; family Cebidae; genus Callithrix; species Callithrix jacchus. Next base: position 99,258,337 of record NC_133512.1, on the reverse strand, counting down.
GAGGTTATAGCTGTGCTTGTGAATTCCAAGGATAATTTTTTTCTTCCCCCCACCCCACATCTAGATTCAAGTCCCAGGCAAACATGTTGCTGGCTGTCTTCTTTGCTGGAGGATATATTTCCTTCTAGATCATCCTTTTATGGAGGGGATAGCAAGGGTCTCTCCCAACTCCCCACCTGGCTCAAAAACAAAACAAAATCTCCTGTCACCCACATACCCATTAAAGGTTCCCAGTATTGACAATGGCCTTTAGTGCAGCCTCAGTGAGAGTTCAGGCCTGGTGCCCTTGCTCCCTGCTTCCTCTGCAGTTTTAGCCCAAAGCTCAGCTACCCCTTTAAGAGTGAGTTCAATGAGTCTTATCTGACATTTTTTGGCATTCTACAAGTAAAAGTTTTTTCTTAGTATCTATTCTGCCTATTTCTAGAAGCAAAAGTCTGGATGATGGGATTCCGTTCTGAACGGTGGGAAGAGACTTCTGGTTTCAGCTCCAATTAGTAAAAATCTTAGACGTTGTCACTCCTGCCCCTACAACAAGAAGAAGGCCGAACAAGCTACAAATCAATGACTTTTCTTAGACCTATGGGAGAACTAAAATAAAAAGCTTAGAAATTGCCACTCCTCCCGCTGCAACAACAAAAAAAGCTGAACAAACTGAAAACTAATGACTTTTCTTAGAACTATGGGAAAACTAAAGTCACGAGGAAAACCACCCCCAAACCTGCAGACAGACAAGAATTAGAGAGTCCCAGCTGAGATCTGCTTACCTGGAGCAGAAATTCCTGGAGTCATCAACTGGAGGAACACTGAAATGGTAATTTTGAGGAGTTGCTGGAGGCTGACCGCAGATTAGCCAGAGAGCGGGAGGTCTGATTGTCTTTTGAGTATTGAGAAAAATCAGTCTATTTCTGATTTGCTGAGCTCAGAGCAAAAGTAAAAATGTGTCCAGATATTTAAAAGGTATAAATCAAGCAGACAAATTGATAATTGAAATAAAATATATTTACCCTCATTATCTAACTACCTCCCAGATGCCCCACCCCCCAACATTATTAACAGGTGATTAAGTTTCAACATATCAATTCTGGGAGCTCACAAATATTCATACCATAGCACAGGCCTTTAGTGCAAGGTTTTGTTAATCTGACTAGGCGCTGGGCTGTGTTTAATGTTTGAAATTTGTTATGTACATGAGCCAATGGTGGCCCCTGAATGTTGGCCCCTAGATTGTTTACTTCTTTGAAGCAGTCTGGAACTGTTAGCTCAAAAGCCTAGCAGTGCCAAATTCAAATTCCAACACATCCAGTTGCTTTAAGTATAGCCCCAATAGATATGATTTTTAACCATCTGGAACCTGCCTATATACTCTGCGAAACTGCACCCAATGTCTCCCAGACTTAGACAGACAATCCTTGGACTATAAACACTCCAAGAAACTGCTGCTTTCAAAGTTCTCTTTCCCAGTGCTGCTAAATGACATCGCCCAGACAGGAGGGGAGCCCCTTGCCTATCCTCCTCTCCCTTGGGAGTTCCCTTATGCTCCTCACTTTTGGAGTGGTGGCTCCTTGCTGTTGTTTCTGGAAGGTCTCATTTGAGGAAGGACTTCCCCTGCATGGTGTCAGAGCATTGCCTGAATAAAGCTGCATGTGCTATGGCCACCTCATATCTTTTCCCTTGATCTGCCCCAAATTCTTAAACATGCTGCACAGTAGCTGTAGGTGCCAGAGGCATGAAATTCCTCTAGTGTTCTTGTTTTCATCCTTCCCGTTTTCTTTGGGCTTCCCTAAGAACTCCTCCTTAGAGAGAGTCTGTGTCTTGCAGTGCTTCCAGCTGTAACCCATCATTATGACCCTGGGGCCCTGTGGGTGTGGCAGTGAGGCAGGGGTGGGAAGTGTTCTCCATCTTATGAGCAAGTTGCAATCTTTCTGTGTTTCTACGTCTTGGGTTGTAATCTTCACATGTGTTTGTACCTTTTTCACCCATCCTACATGAACCAGGAAGGCTGGAGGGGGATGGGGTTGAGAAATGCTTTTCCCCAAGGTTGGATGAGGCTCCAGTAAAGATTTTACCCTGGAGAGTAGGTCTCCATTATGGAGAATGCTCTGGACATATTTAATGATACTTCATTCTCCCCCATCCTCTGGCACCCCCATTAGAAACATGAGCATCTTTTCTTGACTCCTCACTGTGAGAACCTGGTGGGATTCCTAGAGGTAAAACTCATGAGAGTGTGGGTTTAGGATGGGATGGGGTGATCCAACAGAAATGCATAAAGGATGGGTCCTGGAAAAAGCCATGGTGACAGGCCACCTGGAACCTGCAGGAAGAAGTCTCCAGGAATGGCTGGCTGTAAGAGGGTCAGTAATGTCACAATTGGGCCTCAAAGATGTTATCATGTGTCATCTTAAAGCCCAGGATCAGAAGCCAGAAAGATCTGGATTTGATCCCAGGTCTACCACTGGGATCAGCTCTGTGACCTTAGGCTAATTTTCTCAAGTCTTAGGTCCCCTAACTATAAAATGGCAAAAACAGTACTACTTATCTCAATGGTAGGAATAAAGCTTTTATTTAAAAAGTGCCTGTAACATGCTAGCCCAGTATCAATCACATAGCAAGTGTTCAGCAAAAATTAAGCTACCTTCAGTGGTGATGTCTGATTCTGGCTACATTCCTAAATACTAAAGAATAATAGATGTCTCTAGGCTTTTACAGAGGGGCCTCTGTTTCTCTCAATACTTTCTGTATTTGGAGACCTGAAAGTAATGGAGGGAAGGCTGTTTCTTTACCTCTAATGTCAGTGGTAGATAAACAATTTAGGGAAATTAGACAGTTCTACCTTGAAAAAAAACTTTTAATTTATTCTGCCACATTAAATCAAGACTTGAAACATTTATAGATTTCCCCTTAAACTCTGCTTTGAATTACTAATTCATACCTAACAAGCCTGATGAATGAAAAATCCTTTTTTTGAAAAAAAATTTCCCCACATAAACATCCTAAAACATTTCTTTAATTCATAAGAAATAAGGGCTAGGAATTAGACCAACCTGGCAGGGCATGGTGGCTCATGCCTGTAATCCCAGCACTTTGGGAGGCTGAGGCTGGTGGATCACCTGAGGTCAGGAGCCTGAGACCAGCTTGGCCAACATGGTGAAACCCCATCTCTACTAAAAAAAAAAACAAAAATTAGCTGGGTGTGGTGTCACATGCCTGTAATCCTAGCTACTCATAAGGCTGAGGTAGGAGAGTTGTTTGAACCTGGGAGACAGAGGTTGTAGTGAGCCAACATCGCACCATTGCACTCCACCCTGGGTGACAAGAGCGAAACTCTGTCTCAAAAAAAGGAAAGAAGACCAACCTGATTGATGTAAAGAAACAGCATAAAACAAGGCACTAAATACCAGTAAAACAAATCTCTTCTTTTTTATCCTATCCTTAATGAATTAAGACCAGATTGTGGAGGAAAGATATTTCAATTTATAAAGCCCTTCTTGTTTCTGAAAAAGATTTTCATCAAATGCCCCTCGTTTTTCATTTTGGGTTCTCCAGAGCTCTGTGCTGTGTCCTGTGTGTATATGACTGGCCATCACATGCCAGCTTGCAGGGGCTTCAATAGCATTTCTGGGCCACCAAAAGCTTGCTGATAAAGACACACCTAAGACTGGGCAATTTACAAAGAAAGAAGTTTATTAGACTCAAAGTTCCATGTGGCTGGGAAGCCTCACAATCATGGTGAAAGGCGAAAGGCACGTCTTACATGACGGCAGACAGGAGGAGAGAGCTTGTGCAGGGAAACTTCCCTTTATAAAACCATCAGATCTCATGAGACTCATTCACTGTCACAGGAACAGTACAGGAAAGACCCACCCTCTGTGGGAACAATTCAAGATGAGATTTGGGCGGGGACACAGCTAAACAATATTAGGCTGGGTTTATTTCCCTCTATCTGAAAGTTATCACTTCAAAAGCACCAGATCCAATTCACACTGACATACATTCGGATCCCTTCCCAGCCTGATGGGTTTTAAGTGCCACAACAGGGCAGATGCGTACCTGTTGGTTTAAGCTACTCTACTGAGAGCCCCAGGGCAATGTCTACGGGGAGAGGGGAGGACGCTTCTCTTTCTGAAGCCATCAGGCCTCTTCCTCAGAACACTTGCTTCCTTTCAACCACATCCAGCCTTGTTCCATTAAGGCCCCTTCTAGCTCCCTCTCTTTTACCATAGACTTGAGTGTTTCAGGCCTATTGATCCACTACAGCATTCGGCATGAGCTTTGGAAACAAACAAGTAATGGATTAACCCTTTCTGCAGCTAAAGCTCAAAGTGCTCCCCCAAGACAGAAGCAACAAAAGAGGAGGTGGACCACACACCGCACCCCTCTCCCTCCCCAGACATCTCACCAAGCTCCAGAAAGAGCTACCGGTGTCTCAGTCAACACTGTGTGCACATCCACCTTTCTGCTGTTGGGCCCTCAGTGTGGATAAAGAGAAAAAACAAGAGGAAATGTTCCTCAGGGTCAATTTCATCATGGACACAGGATAAAGGGGAACAAGGGCCACCATTCTCTCTTCTACAGGGTTCAAACACTGAGCAACACTGCAGTCAAGAACAAATACATGCACACATGATTAAATAGTTGTTTCGCTTCAGGAGGAGTTTTAAAAGATAAAGATGTAGTTACAGGATTTACTGTGTTCTTTTAAAAAGATTCTCACAACTGTTAAGAAAACAGTTTTGAGCTTACATAAAACAGTGAGCAAATCTTCCTTTTTGTTGAAATATATACATTGTGTGTGTATATATATATATAGTTAAAATATATATTTTTTATATGAATATATATTTTGAGACAGGGCCTCTCTGTTGCCCAGGCTGGAGTGCAGTGGCATGATCTCAGCTCATTGCAGCCTTGACCTCCCAGGCTCAAGTGATCTCCCCTCTTCAACCTCTCAAGTAGCTGAGACTATAGGCGCATGCCACCACACCCACTAATTTTTGTATTTGTTGTAGACGTGGGGGTTCACTATATTGCCTGCTTAAGCAATCTGCCCACCTCTGCCTCCAAAAGTGCTGGGATTACAAGTGTGGGCCACCATACCTGGCCAATCTTTTCCCCTTTTTTATAAAGAAAATGTATGTGAAGTTGGAGCGCTCCATTTTTTCCTCCTTTCACATATATGATTTATAATGTAATCTACATATTTCACATCATTAAGCACCATTAAAAGTAGAAAAACAAAGAACTAGGACTGGGTTTTTCAAAGGTGGAAGCGGAAAACAGTTTTAACATAATCATGTAAATATAAACTGATGACTGAGGAGTAAAAGATGGGAATAAGACCAGAAGGGCAGGCGATGAAATAGAATACAAATCCAAAGAACACGAGGCTGGAAAATGTGGACCTCACTCTTCCAAAATTAGAGGCGCAGTCTGTATGCTTTGCATGTGTATGTGTTGGGAGCCAGGGTATTTATTTATTAATAGATGTATACCTCTATCTCTGTCTCTGTCTCTATTGTTCACTTCCTATCCACCTGGAAGGTGGGATCAGAAAAGTAGCTTCAGGTGAAATGGTAAAAGTCTTTTCCTTCCTCTCACAACACTCCAGCCAGCTCCTTTTAGAAACTTTTTCCAGCAAGCCCTCTGCCCACCCACCTTAGGCAGTTCATTCCCTGTGCCTGGCCTCCTGTTCCTGCAATCTCTAACTCAATCACCCACCTTTCCCGTGGTGTCCTACTCACCCTGACTCAGCTGCCTCTAATCTCATTTCTTCCCATAGTCACCTCTGAACTGTCAAATACCACAGTAAACCCATTTCTCCATTGTGTGACCTTCAGCAATACACGTAATCTCTGGGTACATCGATTTCCCTGCAAGGTGGAATTAATACTACTGCCTCCTTCACAGGCTTGTTGTGAATAAGTTTGTGGGTCAGAAGGTGCCACATGGAGAGCACTCAGCATGATGCTGACCCATGGTCACATTCAGCCAGTATCAGCTTCCATTCCTATCTGAAACACTAAGTCTTTACTCCTCACCCAGTGAAATGAAGTGATGGTGCTCCCACCTTTGAGAGTGTCAGCCTCTCCACTCTATCCTCCAACCTCCCGGTCTCTGTGGTTCTGCTTTTCTTTTTATATTATCAACACTTGTGGGGTTTTTTTTTTCTTTGAGTTGGAGTCTCGCTCTGTCACCCAGGCTGGAGTGCAGTGGCACAATCTCAGCTCACTGCAACCTCTCCCTCCCAGGTTCAAGCAATTCTCCTGCCTCTCAGCCTCCCAAGTAGTAGGATTAGGCACCCACCAGCACACCCGGCTGATTTTTGTATTTTTAGTGGAAACAGGGTTTCACCATGTTGGCCAGGCTAATCTAGAACTCCTGACCTCAAGTTATCCGCCTGCCCCAGCCTCCCAAAGTGCTAGAATTACAGATGTGAGCCACCACACCCGGCCAACACTTACAGTCTTTATAGGAAACACTGCTGAGACTTTCATGAGTTGTCTCTAGATTCATTCTAAAATTGAAAACCAATAAATGCCACTTATGACAGCTATGTAAATATTTTCACTGTAAAATCAAATAGTGAGCTATGATCATGCTTCCGTCTCCCCTATGCTACACAAGAGAGCATGCACCAGCAACATGTCCAAATGCATTCACCCTTTGCAAATGCTGGGAGATATTACTGATCCTTCTGCACCAGAAACATCTTCTGAGCAAAGAACACCAACAGCTTTGTTCAAGGATGTTTGTATAAGAGACAGCCTTGGAACCTAGAGGTAGTATCCCTGGATTTGTTTATAATAGGAGTCATTTCCTCCCTTCAATTTAGAGCTACCTCTCCCTAGACATCTTCTAGGGTAATATAGCTGGACAGCCCTTCTTTTCCTCTCCTGAGATATTCCTGGGTAATGAAGCTAACTTCTCCTTGGAAGGAGAAGAGGCAGTTTTGATGGCTTTTCCTATAGAGAGGATCAGGATCTCCCATCTGCATGTTACTCAGTTGTGCATGAACCCACCGTATGTGCAACACCCACCTAAGCCTACCCCACATTGTCCCCCATGAGACCTGGGGGCAAAGGGGAGCAAGGAAAAGGTGGAGGCCACAGAGCCTGCTGTGCTGTGAGTCATAATCTAAGTCCCCCGGGCTCATTTCTCCCTGCTGGCTGAAGCTCTGCAGTATGGCAAATCAAGCAACTTAGCAGTTTCAGTGGCTGCACTGAGGACTACTTGACTATTTTAACAGTTTACTCCAGTTATTCAAAATCATTGTGCCACAGTTTGGTTTTCTTTTTGACTTGCACCTTTCTTGTATAATTGGTTGTTGTTGTTTCCTGGAATTTTTCTTCATTCTGTGGCTTGATCTTATTCTCAGACTTTTCCAACCCATTGATCATACAATTTTCTATCAAATTCCCCCCTCTTGTGTTTTTTAGATCATCCTCTGGTGGTCTCCGTGCTCCTCTTCTTACACGGACTAGTTGCTCTAGAGGCCTTCTATGTAGCTGTTATCTGGGAACTTTTCTTCTAGATTGAACGTACTATTTCCTAAAACTCATGTTGGTATTTATTGTTTTACTTTCTCATTTTGCTGGATCACATCTGCAAGTAACTCCCAAAGAAAAGTTCCTGTAAAGTCAATATTTTGAGGTTTTAATTATATAAAAATATTTTTATTCTTTTTTTACCTTTGACAATTTAGATTGGTACAGAACTGAAGTCAATTCTCTTCAGAAATTTGATGGCATTATTCATTTTCTTATAGCATCAATAGCTGTTGATAAGATATCAAATGTCAGTATGATTCTTATTCATTTGTAGGTAATCTTTTTGTTTCCTCCATGAAATCTTTTGATTTCTTATCTTTATACTTAATTCCTCAAATATCTAAATGAAGCCTTTTTAAAATTTATTTTGTATAGATTTTTCACTTTGAATATTCATGTTCTCCTTTAGTTCTTGGAAATTTTCTTGTATTATATCGGTGATATTTTCCAGTCTCTTCTATCTGGAATTCCTGTTAGTCAGGAATCTAGCTCTTAGATTCATGTTATGGAACTTTCCTTTCCTCATACATTAAAAAAATCTCATTACATTTTTTTTTTCATTATGAAAGAATAGCTTGAGTACATTTTCTACCAACTGACTCATCAGGATCCTGGGAGGAAACAGATGGCATATGCAAAAGGTGAGTGAAGAAACTTTAATAAGGAAACTATTTGTAGAGTTACGGTCAGTGCTAAAGAACAAAGAACGGTGAAGTTCCCATAGATCAGCAACAGCACAAAGCCATTATCACCCCTCAGCCTGAAAGGATCAGGAGAAAAAGCAAAGTTATTGGAAAATGAACCGCAGCCATGAATGAGGGGCCATCTGGCAGGAATCGTGGCCACTGCAGAGAAAACCAGCCATTGCCAAAACCACACTCAGCAGAGTACTGAAGGTTCTCATTATTGATGATAACTATGTTCTAATAAAGTCACCACAAACAATCAGCAAATACTGCTCCTGGGAGAACTACAGGGCTAGGTTCCTGTAAGCCTCTGGTCACATTTTTGCCAACATTTAATTCATAACCTTGTTTTATGTGTGTTTCTGTTTAAAGACATCTTATTTAATATATGTTGTGGATCCATTAACATTAAACTCATAGCTAACAGCCCTTATCATGTATGCCTGAACAAAGGTTATCTAATCTGGTTTTTTTTCCCCCCGGAAGGCACATCACAGCTTTCTTGCACTTAGGAACAATAGACAGCACTATGCTTGGGGCATTTTAACTCACAAAATGTAAAAGCATGCCACTAAATAGACTGAGAAAATGATACTTGTTTATATTGTGAGAGCTTAAACAGGAAGAGAGAGCATTGCCTGGTTCCACCTCTGCTGGGAAGTATGCATCCAGCAACTCAAATTTTTGGCCACTGTGCCTGTCTGTAAATGACAAAAAAAGCCAGGCACAGTGTCTCACACCTGTAATCCCAGCACTTTGGGAGGCCACGGCAGGTGGATCATGAAGTCAAGACATCAAGACCACCCTGGCCAACATGGTGAAACCCCGACGCTACTAAAAATACAAAAATTAGCTGGGTGTGGTGGTGAGCGCTGTAGTCCCAGCTACTGAGGAGGCCAAGGCAAGAGAATCACTTGAACCCAGGAGGCGGAGGTTGCAGTGAGCTGAGATTGCACCACTGCACTGCAGCCTGGCAAGAGCGAGACTCCATCTCAAAAAAACAGAAGCCTATGTGAGCACTTACTTCGGGTGATGAATAAATTCGTGAATAGGTGAATTCACATATGTGGAATCCAAGAATAATAAAGATCAATCACGCTTTCCTGCCTCTAATCAACTGGCCTATCCTTGGCCAAACTCAACCAGAAGTCAGAAGCAACAAAGCCCAGATAATGCAATGGGGACAAGTCAGTCTCCCAGGCACACAGTAGGGCAGAAAAGAAGAGAGACTAGATCTGGAGGGACAAACAGAAAATCCAATCCACCCTTACCAGTGAATTTCAAAATTGGCAGTTATATTTTTAACTTTCAGGAGATCTTCCATTCTATAATTATTCCTTTTTTTTTGACATTTTGTACATGGACAAATGATCTTCTCAAATTTCTCTGAAGGTAACAACTGAAGTTATTTTTTATTGTGGTGTGCCTTTTTGTACATGCTTTTAATTCTATTTGGTTACCTGTACTATTTCTGACTTCTCCAAAGTTTTTTTTGTTTTGTTTTGTTTTGCTTTTTTGGTTTTTTTGGAGACGGAGTATCCCTACCCAGGCTGGAATGCAGAGGCACAATCTTTGCTCACGGCAACCTCTGCCTCCTGGGTTCAAACAATTCCCCTGCCTCAGCCTCCAAAGTAGCTGAGATTACAGGCATGCATGACCATGCATGGCTAATTTTTTATATTTTTAGTAGAGGCAGGGTTTCACCATGTTGATCAGGCTGATCTCAAACTCCTGACCTCAAATGATATTCCTGCCTTGACCTCCCAAAGTTCTGAGATTACAGGTGTGAGCCACCACACCCAGCCTCCAAGGTTTTTTTAATCAATAAATATAGGTGTCTTAGTCTGTTTTGTGTTGCTGTAACAGAAAACCTGAGACTGAGTAATTTATAAAGAGGTTTATTTAGCACATCATTCTGCAGACTGAGAAGTTCAAGGGGCATGGCCCTGGTATCTACTCAGCTTCTGGTAAGGGCCATGTGCTACATCAAAACATGGCAGAGAAGGCCAAAGGGGAAGCAAACACATGCAAGGAACTCATGGGAACCAGCTCAGTCCTGGGAGCACTCACTCCCATGAGAGACAGCATTTATCTGTTAATTAGGGATCTGCCCCTATGACCCAAACACCTCCCTTCGGGCCCCACCTCCCAACACTGACAACTGGCAATTAAACTTCCACGCAAGTTTTGGTGGAGACAAACCACATCTAAACTACAGCAATAGGTATTCCTTTTCCATGTCATATTCTTTCCTCAACTGTATGACCATAATTATAATATTTATTTACTTACTTGAGACAGGGTCTCACTCTGTTGCCCAGGCTGGAGTACAGTGGTGTGCTCATGGCTCACAGCAACCTCCATCTCCCTGTGCTCAGGTGATCCTCTCTCCTCAGCCCCCCAAGTAGCTGGAACTACAGTTGCATCCCACCATGCCTGGTTAATTTTTGAATTTTTTTTGTAAAGATAGTATCTCACCACGTTGCCCATGCTGGCCTCAAACTTGTGGGCTCAAGGGACCCACCACCTTGACCTCCCAAAGTGCTGGGATTATAGGTGTGAGCTACCATGCCCAGCCTGGCCATATATTTTTTAATGAGTTAATAGAAAAGGTAACTGGGAGTTTCTTGTTAAAGGTAGGGACTGTTGACTCTGGTGACAGGTAGGCTTTTCTCTAGATTGGGGCTTCTCAACCTTGGCACTACTGATGCTTAGGCCTCAGTCTTTGTTATGGGGCTGAGGTGTGCACGGGAGGAGGTTTATCAGCATCTCTGGCCTCAACTCACTGGATGCCAACATTCCCCCTCCTCTTGTGGTGACTATCAAAAATGTCTCCAGATATTGCCAAATGTCTACTTAGGGCTAAAATCAACCTCTGGTTGAAAACCATCGTCTCATCATCCTACTTGAGAATTGCTTAGAAATCCAGGCCAGGCATGGTGGCTCACACCTGTAATCCCAGCACTTGGAAGGCTGGGGTGGGTAGATCACAAGGTCAGGAGTGGCCAGGCTGGCCAACACAATGAAAACCCACATCTACTAAAAATACAAAAATTAGCCGGGCATGGTGGCATGTACCTATAATCTCAACAACTAGGGAAGCTGAGGCAAGAGAATCACTCGAACCCGGGAGGCCAAGGTTGCAGTGAGCTGAAATTGCACCACTGCACTCCAGCCTGCATCACAGAGTGAAACTCCATCTCAAAAAAAAGAAAGAAAGAAAGAAATCCAAACACTCAGGTCCCACTCCAGATGTCCTGAATCCCCTAAAAATTCTGGCAGGTGGAGCTCAGCAATCTTTTTTGACCATGCTCCTGGTAATTCTGAAGCACACAAATGCTGGACAATGACCACTCTATAGTAAGAAGGTGAAGCACTTGCTGTTTTACTGACACACTAGAACATTTAAAAAGAGCAAGATTTTTTCATCTCCCAAGAACTGAGTGCATAGCCAGAACTCTCTGTTATCTGCTTTCTGTAGTCCTGCTTTCTGCTCCCATCCTTTACGTCTGTCAGTCTTCAAGTCAGGAGCCTGCACTAACTCCCACCAGGCTAATCGCCCCCTCGGTGGCCCACCTATATTCCAGTATTCTAGGGTGCAGCTCCCCACTCCACTGGTCAACACTCTCCCCTTGTGTGTTTCCAAGAAAACTGATTAAACCTCCCACCCGTTTGCTTCCCTTTCATTCTTTCTGTTTTGTCAGTCTCTACCTTTCTTATCCCTTTACTCTAATTTGCTAAGTGGTGAGTAGGGGAAGTAGCATCAAGACTAAGAGTTTGGGTTCTGGCGTCAGACTGTCTGGGTTCCTATTCTGAGTCTGTCACTTCCTAGCTGTGTTTGTTTGGGCAAGTCACTTGACATTTCTCTGCCTCAGTTTCTTCATCCATAAAACTGGGATAATGGTTCTCATCCCACAGGATAGTTGGGAAGATTAATGAGTTAGTACATGTAAAAAGAAAGATTTGCCATTAAATATGAAGAACTGGCCAGGTGCAGTGGCTCATGCCTGTAATCCCAGAACTTTGGGAGACCTAGGTGGGTGGATCACCTGGTGTCACGAGTTCGTGACCAGTCTGGCCAACACGGCGAAACCCCATCTCTCCTAAAAATACAAAAATTAGCTGGGCGTGCTGGTGTGCACCTGTAATCCCAGCTACTCAAGCAGCTAAGGCAGGGAGAATTGCTTGATGCCAGGAGGTAGGTGTTGCCGTGAGCCAAGATGATGCCTCTGAACTCCAGCCTGGGCGACAGAGCAAGACTCCGTCTAAAAAATACAGACCTACATAAATATAAAGAAGTGAACACATGCATTTACCTGTAATCCATCTCACAACCCAACTAAGATTTTAAGAGACAGAGAAACAAAGAGAACTGGAGTTGAGATCATTCTGGAAGCTGAAAAGCAGCAGGAATGTCAGAGAAGCAGCCCACAAGGCACTGGAGAATCCCCTAAGGCTCAGGAATTGATGGCACCAGGCACCTCTTGAAAACACAGGCAAAGTAAAAGTTTACCTACTGAATGTGAAGCTTGATTCCTTCATTCCAAGCCCTCCCACCCCCAGATTTCTTCCCTGACTCAGCTACCAGAAAGTTAGCAGCCAGGCTCATACTCTTCCAGCCTGGGAGTTGAAAAGAAAATTTTTCAAAAGTTAGAGACCTGAATTTTCAGATACATAAGTCCATCTCATGGCCTGCAAAATACATGAAAGTGATCCACACAGAGGCACCTCGTGTTTCAGAACAGCAGGGCCAAAGAATAGGTCCTGCAAGTTTCCAGACAGGGAAAAAAATAGAGCACTCACTCACACGGAGACAGGAATCTGCATGGCTTCAGATTTCTCGAAAGCAACACTGAGTGCACTGCCTTCGAATGCTGGAGGGAAAATGATTTCCAACCTGGAACCATGCTACACCTTGGATGTTTGTCCCTTCCAAACCTAATGTTGACATTTGATCTCCAGTGTTGCAGGTGAGTCCTAACGGGAGGTGTTTCAGTCATGGGGGTGGATCCCTCATGAATAGTGGGTGGATCCCTCCAGGAAGTGGGTGGGTGTGGGTGAGTTCTCATCCTGTCAGTTCCCATGAGAGCTAAAGGCTGAAAGGAGCCTGGCCTTCCCCTCTCTCTCTCTTGCTTCCTGTCTTGCCACGTGATCTGCACACACCAGCTCCCTTTCACCTTCTTCCAGGAAGTGGAAGCAGCCTCTGCCTTTACCATGCAGAGGTCCAGTGTTGAACTTTTCTAGACATGAGAACCATGCGCCAAATAAACCTTTTTCTTTATAAATTACCTAACCACAGATATTCCTTTATAACGACACGAAACAGATAAGACAACCCACATGTCGGCTGAATTACTGCATAGAGTACACTAAGAACATTTCCAGGTTTGTAGAATCTCAATCCAAATTAGATCAACCCTTCCCCTACTGTCAACATTCCCCTTCGCTTGCCTTTAAGTGGGGAGAAGGCAGTAAGGCAGTGCATGCTCCTCTGGCACAGATTCCCACGCTGCATGTCCTGCTGAGTGCCCGGGCCCTGCAATTTCCCTCTGTGGAATGACGGAGGGTGGGGAGCCCCCACCCGCAGTTCCCCTCTGTGGAACGACAGAAGCTGGGGACCAGGCCTTCTCATCTCTTGAGGATTCAGGTGTTGTACATTTCACCCTTCCCAGTAAAGGTGTTGTAGAGGAGGAAAACTTTTTTCTCTCTATTTCCAGATTCTGCAGCTGGGGCTCTGGATATTGCTAAACTGGCAAAAGAGAGACTAACCAGAAGAAAGTACAGTGTATGAACACGTGCAGCGTGTGTGTATCCATGTGAGAGAAAGTAGTGACGAATAACTGGAAGGGATGATTAGAATGTAAGATTCTGTAACATCTCAACAAAGAACAGTGAATGTGTAGAGAAATGACAACACAAAGGGGCTTAGGCTTTTAGGGACAGCACATTGTGGGAAGCTAAATGTAGGGAGGAAGCTAATGGAAGATAAGGGTTATTTTAGGAGTGTTTGTTGTATAGATTCCTTCGTGCTGCCTTGAAGCAAATAAGAGTCTAAGCCTACTTTAGGCAACTAGTCAGGGGGAGGCAGAGAGTGCTTTTTTGGGGGGCATCTGCTGTTCCTCAATTGTCTTCAGCTCAAAATAATCCTTATGCCAGGATGGCATATTTTGGGGTTACATATTCTGATCACCTACAGCACAGGTCCCCAATCCCCAGGGCCATGGCTTGTTAGGAACTGGGCTGCATAGCAGGAGGTGAGGGCATTACCACCTAAGCTCTGCCTCCTCTCAGTTCAGCACAACATTAGATGCTCACGGGAGTGCAATCCCTGTTGTGAACTGTGCACGCAGGGGATCTAGGTCGCAGGCTCCTTATGAGATTCTAACTAATGCCTGATGATCTGAAGTGGAAAAATTTCATGCCAAACCAACCTCCACTCCCTTGTCCATGGGAAAACTGTCTTCCATGAAAGTGGTCCCTGGTGCTAGCCAAAATGATGTGGGACTGCTGCCCTACGCTATCATGAAAGAATTTGTTCCAGCTGAGTGCAGCGGCTCATGCCTGTAATCCCAGTACTTCAGAAAACAGAGGTGGGCAGATCACTTGAGGTCATGAGTTCGAGACCAGGCTGGCCAACATGGTGAAACCCCCTCTCTACTAAAAATGCAAAAATTAGCCAAGCGTGGTGACAGGCGCCTGTAATCCCAGCTCCTCAGCAGGCTGGGGCAGGAGAATGGCTTGAACCTGGGAGGCAGAGGTTGCAATGAGCCAAGATCGCACCATTGCACTCCAGCATGGGGGACAAGAGCAAGATTTTGTCTCCAAAAAAACAAAGGAAGAATTTGTTCCAAGCCCTATGCCCTTCAGATGACATCCCAACCTTAATAAAATTAGTACATAAGCTTGAATTAAACTTCCTACCTTGGTCAAGGAGTTGGGAGGGGAGGGAGGAAAAGAATGCATGATGATCTCTCTGGTTAATTTCCCTTTTCTGTAAAATGCAAACAATAGTATTTTTCCAGGACTCTGAAAATCAGAGATAACATATATCGAGGACTTAGTATATTAGTTTGTTCATATTGGGGACAATCAACACTATGTGATTAATTACTTCAGTTTGTCCTTCTTAAAATACAGAAGCCAGGTGTTATCTGAGTGGTATCAAATACAGAAGCTGGATTCTCCAGTCTGATTAATGCTGACTGTGATTGGTGTGGCCTTCTTTAGATGCTCACTCAGAGTGGACCTGAGATAAGCTAAAACGCCAGATCTTCTTTCTCTTTCCTTTATTTCATAAAATTTAAGTGCCAAACTATGTATTTCTCCTGAAATTCACTTTATTGATTTCAGTTCAGCATGATAGCCTATTGAAATCATGTGGATTCTTAAGACTTTCTTCTATAATATTAGCTCTTTCTTCCCGTCTTTGTCTCATAAGCCCACATTTGACAGTCACTTATTTTACATCTGAATCGAAATCGTTCATGGGAATGTTAGTAGCAAAGGCAAGGCTGTCTGCCTCTCCACTGGTGACACCACTGCCTGGTAGAAGACAGGTCCCTTTTCAGAGTTACAATTTTGCATTTTATCTCATTTCAAAATGTAGAAAAATTTTGTGATTATTATTACTATTTTTGAGACAGACTCTTGCTCTGTCGTCCAGGCTGGGTGCAATGGTGTAATCTCGGCTCACTGCAACCTCCACCTACCTGGTTCAAGCAATTCTCTTGCCTCAGCTTCCTGAGTAGCTGGGATTACAGGCACCTGCCACCATGCCCAGCTAATTGTTGTATTTTTAGCAGAGACAGGGTTTCACCATGTTGGCTAGGCTGGTCTTGAACTCCTGACCTTAGGTGATCCACCCACCTCAGCCTCTCAAAGTGCTGGGATTACAGGTGTGAGCCACCATATCTAGCCAAAAATTTCATATTATATAGAAAAAGCAAATTTAAAAAAACTCTCATTTCATTGATAAATAACTGTACCATTTTCCAGCTTTGAAAAGGCATGGATCAGCCCTGAGCCTGAAACACATCACAATACCCCACACGGGCTTAAAATAAAAATAAGACTCAGCCAGGAAACACTACTGTTTTGCAAAATGACACACAGCACACGGGAATGCTGACCTTGTTTTAAAGGCTTTTCCCCAGCTGTTTCTCATTTGGGCTGTGAATGGGTGTTTTGATGGTGGTCACGGGGGTTTGGGTTTTGTTTTTGTTTTTGTTTTTTTTACTGCTGCTGTATTGTGCCCAAGCAAGTGACTAGCCAGTATTTTGTGAACCAGCAGCATTCCTGAGCCAGCTATAAAAATCATCAGGCCAGTGAAAATGGCTCTTATCTGAAAATTTATAAAAATAGAGTTAGAAGGAACATTAGATATAATCTAGTCCAAACCCGTTGTCATGAGAAAGAAATACCCGATGCTTTAAAATTCACAGGGAAAACCATTCACATCCATCATCTAATTCTCAGCTCCGCACTGTCAGGCACCCGAACCCACATCAGTCTGCCTTCTCCCCGGATTTCTAGCCATTTGTCCACAACTCTACACAGCTGAGAGTAGCAGTGGCCACAGACTCCACCCCCTGCCCAGAAGTGGATGCTGATTACTCAACCCCTTCTCCTCCAGGAAAACACTGCTGAAATAGATTCCTGCATCCTAAGAAAGATGCAGTGAAAGGCAACTGTGGAGGCTGCCATGGCTGATGCGAGGTCACTACCGTACGAAATCCCCCTACAGGAGAGACTACGTTTCCTTGTTCACCAGTTTGAGTCAGATTTTCTGTTTCACGCAGCCACAATAATCTTAGCCAATTTAGAAGGCCTTTTGAGTTCCATCAAACACATGAGGAGTTGAGGCTTGAAGATAAGTTACTTCCCAAAACAGCACAGGAGCATAGCCAGCCCTAAAAGCCCCCTAAAATTTTAATTCATTGTAGTACACCCCAGAGCATGAGGGGCTGGCGCTTGAACCACCCCTACAACGCCTCCTCCATGTGTTCAACTCACGTTTTATTTCTTGAAACCCAAAGCGCAACTGGTTCTCACCTGCCTCCAGGTGAGACACTGTGGAAGACGTTCCAAGAGACGTTCCTCTTGTTCACAACGGAATCATTCCTTCGCAGACTTGCCTGGCCTGCTACTTGGAGCAACCTCAAGGCTGCAACTCAGCAGGCATCTGTTAAATATAGGGGTAGATGATTAGCAAGTTAGTTGCCAGCTGCTACCTGGAATTTGGACACAGGAAAGATTCAAAGGCAGCTGAGATTACCTTCAGCACCAACTTTAGAGTCCGGGCTTGAAAGCTGGAAGCTTTGCTTCCTTATAGAGCTGAGGATAGTCGAGTGTAAAGAGATCGCAGAGGTGATTTTGTCCAACATCGTTTCACAGGTGACATGAGTGAACCCTGATTGGCTAACGCCAAGCAGCAGGTTTGCTGTGGAGCTGGGGCTACAACTCAGTTCCCCAGCCCAGCTCCCACCAGGGCATTTCCTGGAGCAATCTGCAATGTGCATGGTAACACCTTGAACTTTTTAATGACCTATAATTCTTAAACACAAATGCACTTTGCTTGTACTGATATGGCTCAGATGAGTGGAGGAACACCAGGGTTCTTGGTCCTCACATCGGTTTAGATAAAACGACACGGACACACGTGGAATAGTTTAAAGGAATGGAGAGTTTAATAGGCAAGAAAGAAGGAAGACGCTCCCCTGAGCAGGGACAGAGGGAGGGGGTTCCAAAGCCAAGATAGGAAACCCTGAGTGCTGCCAATACCAGCTAGTTGTATGAGAAGGCTGGAGGAGGTGGTGTCTGATTTGCATAGGGTTCAGAGGATTGGTTTAACCAGGCACGTCATTCACATTGCCGTGAAAAAACTGGCCCTCCCACCCAGGCCTTTTAATATGCAAATGCAGGGTGCCATGATGTTCTACACATGTGGGGATATGTGGGGCAGCCATGCTGCCAGACACATTTTGAGGGCAGGGAAAGACAACTGTGGGACTCGCCTTGTTTGGGTGAACCTAGTTTCTAACAAAAGGCATTTGCATATCAAATGTTGCTGACTAGGCTCAAAGAGCTGGGGCTTTCGCGCTAGACAAGAAACGTTTCTGGAGCTGCTTTGAAAGCAACAGAAACTCTCCAAGAACCCCTTTTCCTCTCTATCTGCCTAAAATAATTTCTTAATAACTCCTATAACAATACCATGGAATTCCTGGTTTTGGTCTGAACTGTGTTCACCCAGGATTCATGCATGTTTTGAGGACCGGTAGCATGGGAGCTTGAGGGCCTTATGACATAAGGAACCCAGGTGGCTTCAGGGAGTGAGATATCCTGAAAGGGGACAAGCCAGCTGCGTGTGCTTGACCCAACAACATTGGAGCGCGCTTTCTAATGCTGAGTGTGTATGGCGCTTGCATCTTTTATCTCTATCTTTACAATCAAGCTAGGAGACAGCAACTGGATTACCCTGTTTTATTCATAAAGCAACCATCACCTTCAGAAGTTGCAGAACTTCCCCCAAAGTCACACAGCTGGAAAGTTACAGAGCCAGGTCTCCACAGGCTCCAGCAGAGCCTAGTCTGTCAGTGACAACCGCCCAAGCCGTTACCCGCTATGCTAAATTTCCTCCAAAGAGGTAACAGCTGACATATGCCTGTTTCCAATTTGTGCAAAGAACAGTTTTAAGAACCCTCCACAAAGTAATTTGTTTAACCCTGGTAACCTCCTGTATCAATTTCCTAGCACTATCATAACAAATTACCACCAACTGGGTGGCTTAAAACAACAGAAATGTGTTCCCTCAGAGTTCAGAAGTCTGAAATCAAGGTGTTGGCAGAGCCATGCTCCTTTCGAAGCTTCCCGGGGAAGATCCTCCTTGCCTTTTCCAGGTTCTGGTAGCTCCTGGCCTTCCCAAGCATGTGGCCACATCACCTGCAACTCAGCCTCCATCCTCACATCAGTCCTCACATGATCTCTCATTTGTGTGTGTGTCTGTGTCTCTCTCCTTCTTCTAAGAACATCAGGCATTGGATTCAGAGGCCACCTTAAAGCCGGGAGGATTTTATTTCAAGATCCTCATCTAATTACAACTGCAAAGGGCTTTTTGTTGTCATTGTTGTTGTTGTTTGAGATGGAGTCTCTCACTGTCGCCCAGGCTGGAGTGCAATGGCCCCATCTCAGCTCACTGCAACCTCCATCTCCCGGGTTCAAGCAATTCTCCTACCTCAGCCTCCCAAGTAGCTGGGATAACAGGTGCCCATGCCCAGCTAATTTTTTGTATTTTTAGTAAAGACAGGTTTCATCACATTGGTCAGACTGGTCACGAGCTCCTGACCTCAGGTGATCCACCTGTCTTTGCCTCCCAAAGGGCTGAGATTACAGGCATGAGCCATAGCACCTGGCCCAAAGGGGGTTTTAAACATAAAGTCACATGCTGAGGTTCTGGGTGGACATGAATTTTAGGAATACAGTATTCAACCCACTATACCTGTATTAGTCCATTTTCATGCTGCTGATAAAGACATACCCACGACTGGGCAATTTACAAAAGAAAGAGGCTTAACTGACTTATAGTTCCACAAGGCTGGGGAGCCCTCACAATCATGGCAGAAGGTGAAAGGCAAGTCTCACATGATGCAGACAAGAGAAGAGGGCTTGTGCAGAGAAATTTCCCCTTTCAAAACCATCAGATCCCAACACATGGGAATTCAAGATGAGATCTGGGTGGGGACACAGCCAAACCATATCATTCTGCCCCAGCCCCTCCCAAATCTCATGTCCTTACATTTCAAAATCCATCATGCCTTCCCAATAGTTCCCCAAAGTCTTAACTCATTTCAGCATTATCTCATCTGAGACAAGGCAAGTCCCTTCTGCCTATGAGCCCATAAAATCAAAAGCAAGTTAGTTACTTCCTGGATACAATGGGGGTGCAGGCATTGGGTAAACATAGCCATCCCAATTGGAGAAATTGGCCAAAATAAAGGGGCTCAGGCCCCATGCAAATCTGAAATCCAGCAGGGCAGTCAAATCTTAAAGCTCCAAAATGATCTCCTCTGTCTCCAAGACTCCTATCCAGGTCATGCTGATGCAAGAGATGGGTTCCCATAGTCTTGGGCAGCTCTGCCTCTGTGGCTTTGCAGGGTACAGCCTCCCTCTTGGCTTCTTTCACAGCTGGCATTGAGGTCTTCAACTTTTCCAGGCTCACAGTGCAAGCTGTCAGTGGATTTACCATTCTGGGGGCTGGAAGATGGTGGCCCTCTTCTCACAGTTCCATTAAGGTGGTGTTCCAGTTGGGACTCTGTGTGGGGGCTCCCACCCCACATTTTCCTTCCACACTGACTTAGCACAGGTTCTCCATGAGGACCCCACCTCCACAGCAAACTTCTGCTCAGGCATTTCCATACATCTTCTGAAATCTAGGCAGAAGTTCCCAAACCTCAGTTCTTTATTTCTGTGCACCCACAGACTCAACACCACATGGAAGCTGCCAAGGCTTGAAGCTTACACTGAAGCCACACCCCAGCTCTTCATTGGCCCCTTTCAGCCACAGCTGGAGTGGCTGAGATAGAGGGCACCAAGTCCCTAGGCAGCACACAGCACACGGATGCTGGGCTAGACCCACAAAACCATTTTCTCCTCCTAGGCCACCAGGCTTGTGATGGCCTGGGCCACAAAAATCTCTGACATGCCCAGAGATGACAATGAGGCATCAACATTTGGTGCCTCGTTACTTATGCAAATTTCTGCAACCAGCTTGAATTTCTCCTCAGAAAATGGAATTTTCTTTTCTATTGCATTGTCAGGCTGCAAATTTTCCAAACTTTTATGTTCTGCTTCCCTTATAAAACTGAACATCTTCAAGAGCACCCAAGACACCTCTTGAATGCTTTGCTGCTTAGAAATTTCTTCCACCAGATACCCAAAATCATCTCTCGAATTCAAAATTCCACAAATCTCTAGGCCAGAGACAAAAGGCCTCCAGTGTCTTTGCTAAAACCAAACAAGAGTCATCTCTGCTCCAGTTCCCAACAAGTTCCTCATCTCCATCTGAGACCCCCTCAGTCTGGATTTCATTGTCCATATCATTATCAGCATTTTGGTCAAAGCCATTCAACAAGTTTCTAGGGAATTCCAAACTTTCCCACATTTCCCAGTCTTCTTCTGGGCCCTCCAAACTGTTCCAACCTCTGCCTGTTACCCAGTTCCAAAGTCGCTTCCACATTTGTGGGTATTTTTTCAGAAGTGCCCCACTCTCCTGGTACCCATGTACTGTATTAGTCTGTCTTCATGCTGCTGATAAAGACATACCCAAGACTGGGCAATTTACAGAAGAAGGTAGTTTAACGTACTCACAATTCCAAGTGGCTGGGGAGGCCTCACAATCATGGCAGAAGACGAAAGGCATGTCTCACATGGAGGCAGATAAGAGAACAGCACTTGTGCAGAGTAACTCCTCTTTTTAAAACCATCAGCTCGTGTGTGACTTAGTCACTTTCACAAGACAGCATGGGAAAAACCTGCCCCCATTATTTAATTACCTCCCACCAGAGTCCTCCCACAACACATGGGAATTCCAGATGAGATTTGGGAGGGGACACAGCCAACCCATATCAGTACCTCACAATAATTAAAGCACTAATTTTTTAATCCCCATTTTACAGATGAAGGAACTGAGGCACAGGATAAGTTGCCTATGGTTACACAGATGACAGCCAGCAGAGTTCTGAGCCCAGCTAGTCTCCAAGGACCCCATCTGTTACTGCTGTGCAACACCACCTCTAAATGCTTTTGGTTATAGCAACTGCCAGTAATTTATGCCTCCTGGGGAGAAGAAGTTATAATGTCAAAAAGACATCAGCAAGACAGTGGAAGTATAAAGTACCTCCACTTAGGTCCAATATGACAGAATGTGCCACAGAAATGTTGGTCAGAGTTCAACACATCTACCTTGGAGGCTGTGACCCATCAAAGGCTCCATCTATTTCAGATGCTAGGACCTACGGAGCATCTTCAGCAGAGCAATGCACCTGCCTACATGAGCCAGCGGACAGCGCCCAGGCCCAGCATCTCCAGGGGCTCTTCAAGAGCCGAGGCCTCATAGTTGACATCACTATAGAAGATGGAGTTAGAATCAGAGACAATAGCCAGAGACAGAGAAAACGGCAGGCGCTATATGGAGGCAGAATCCTAAGAGCAAACCTATCCTGACATTTAAGGTATTTCAGGCTATGTGCTAAAAGAAACATTTTGCTTCTATTGTCTCACTTTATCCTCACAAGAATTCCATGACAAATGGGGAAACTGAGGCACAGAGATTTTAATAACCTACCCAAGGCCAAGTCCAGGTGGTCTACCTCTGGAGCCCACCACATCACACGAAGACCTGTGACCATCAGCACATAGGAGACCACCCCGCCTGTTGGGGGGTGAACAGAATCTAAGGAGAATCTGAAAGTCTCACAATAGCAGAAGGAGACAAGAGAAACCCCCTTATTTTTTTAACTATTAATTAAACCCCATCTGACCCCTAGACTTGCATGACCTGAGAGAGAAATACTGTCCATCCTTTGGCCAGAAAGAATGGAAAACTAACAGTTATATAATTGGATAGTTCTATGACTGAAACCAACTAGACACTAATGATATCCCTGTTCCATTTAATCCCACAATTACTTAAATATTTTCAGAAAAGCATGGGCAATTTTATCGTTAGAGGCTCAATAACACCTGGAAATTGATTCTTAAATTGTTAATTCTCCTACAACCTAGTTTCCTGTGCATGTAGAAATCCTGTTCAAAACTTTTATTTTTTAATATCAAAGGTTTGTTTCTTTGTATAACTCTGATTGGCAATATTCTGTTTCTAAATAAAGAGAAACATTCTGAAATTCCACTACCAAACATTGAATTACAAGGAAAAAGTAATTTCAGCATTAAGCCACTAGATGGCAGATTCTCACAGTTTGAGGCACAGACAAAAATACTAAACAAATAAATTACCATCAACAAGAACGTTTTTTAAAATGGGTTCAAAATCAAATACTAGCATCATATGTAATCAAGAAATTGTTTGTGATAGTAACTGATTCCCTAGGGAATAAAATTATAGAATAAAAATATAACCCCCAGCCGGGTGCAGTAGCTCCCGCCTGTAATCCCAACACTTTGGGAGGCCAAGGCAGGTTGATCACGAGGTCAAGGGATTGAGACCATCCTGGCCAACATGGTGAACCTCATCTTTTCTAAAAATGCAAAAATTATCCGGGCGTGGTGGTGCACGCTGTAGTCCCAGCTACTCGGGAGGCTAAGGCAGGAGAATCACTTGAACATGGGAGGCAGAGGTTGCAGTGAGCTGAGATCACACCACTGCACTCCAGCCCTGGCAACAGAGACTCCATCTCAAAAAAAAAAAAAAATTAACCCCCATCTACTCCCAAGCCTTACCCCCCAACAATCAACAAAAATTAGTAAAAGCAGGAGCATTTATAGAGAAAAGGAAATAGGTTATCTATGTGCTTCCAGCTGAGCCTTAAGTATCAATCTCTTTGGATGAGAGAGGAAGCTGATATTTTGTAGCTGCAACTGACAAGCTCTGTCATGGAAATTGACCACCTGGGAACCTACGGCACCCGGCTCATCCTCTGGTCAGGTTTTTGCCATGCAGGCATTGATTTAAGGTGGTAGAAGGAGCATGTGCCTGGAAAACTGGGTTTTGGGCAAGTCACCTGGGTTTGGCCAGGTCACTTCACCTTCCTGAGCCCCAGGGTCCTTGCCTATATTTATAATCTATTTGATGAAATGGATATATGGTAACTATGTGAAGTGATGAATATGCTAATTTCATTGTAATCATTTCACAATATATACATCTATCAAATCATCACATTGTACACCTTAAAATATATAAAATTGTATTGTCAGTTATACTTCAGTGGAGCTGACATGTATATAAGAATAAAATATATATAATATGCATATATCATATATTTGGCAGAGTAACAGTATTGGGTTTGGAATAATGACTTTAAAGCACCTCACGCATTTAACAGTTGTCAGATCCTTCTTTTTTTTTGAGACGGAATTTCACTCTTGTTACCCAGGCTGGAGTGCAATGACGCGATCTCGGCTCACCGCAACCTCCGCCTCCTGGGTTCAGGCAATTCTCCTGCCTCAGCCTCCTGAGTAGCTGGGATTACAGGTACGTGCCACCATGCCCAGCTAATTTTTTGTATTTTCAGTAGAGATGGGGTTTTACCATGTTGACCAGGTTGGTCTCGATCTCTTGACCTTGTGATCCACCCGCCTCGGCCTCCCAAAGTGCTGGGATTACAGGCGTGAGCCACGGCACCTGGCCTGTCAGATCCTCCTTTACAGCTGTTACAGCTGTGTCACTTTGGGAAGGTCACTTCACCTTTCAGAGCCTCTTACTGTTCCTGTGAAATAGAGACAGTTCTCACCACTCTCAGTCTTAAAGCCATGACTCCTATGTTTCATCTTTCTTCGTTCTCTGATATGGTTTTCTCAGTAGCTCTTAACACCATGAGACATAATTTTGATTCACTTGTTTATGGACTGTTTCAGCATATGAAAATGCAAGCTCCATAAGGGAGGGCTTACTCTCCATCTGGTTCACTGTAGGGGTCCAGACTCCTGGACAGGGCAGGCATACAGCAGGCACACATAAATATCTGTGCCAGGAGTGAATGAGTAAGCAGCACCTACCTCACACAGTTGCTGCAGACTTAGATGAGGATACTTCTGCAGATTTTAGCACATCTGGCCCACAGTAGACATTCAATGAGCAGTAGTAGTTAATATGAATACCTGTATGTCTTTTTTTTTTTTTTTTTTTTTGAGACAGAGTCTCACTCTATTGCCCAGGCTGGAGTGCAGTGGCCCAATCTCAGCTCGCTGCAACCTCTGCCTCCCGGGTTCAAGCAGTTTTCCTGTCTCAGCCTCCTGAACAGCTGGGATTATAGGCACCTGTCACCACGCCCAGCTAATTTTTGTATTTTTAGTAGAAATGGGGTTTCAGCATGTTGGCCAGGCTGGTCTTTAACTCCTGACCTCAGGTGATCCATCCACCTCAGCCTCCCAAAGTGCTGGGATTACAGGAGTGAGCCACCAAGCCCAGCCATGATTACTTGCATGTCTTTGTGCATACAAGTGTGTAATGTCTCAAAACCCCAGTCACTGTATTTCCAAGTGAGAACACAGGTCTGCTATACAGATCAATTGAGAAGCCATGTGCAGCTCTAAGCTCAACACCTAGCACACACCCATCTATCAAGGCCCTGGTAACAGGAGCAAGTGGAAGTTGGCAGCACTCCTTGCTCCTACTTGAAGAGCCCACAGAATATACCGTCTTTGTTTCCTAAATCTGTAGAAACAAATTACCACAAACGTGGCAACTTCAATCCACAGAAATTTATTCTCTCACAATTCCGGAGATCAGAAGTCTGAAATCAGGGTGTTGGCCACAGTCCCCTCAAAGCTACTATAGGAGAGGCTGCTTCCTTGCCTCTCCCGGCTTTGGTGGCTCCAGGCATTCCTGGACCTGGCAGCATCACTCTCATCTCGGCTCCACCTTCACATGGCCTTCTGTGTCTCTTCTCGTTGTGTCTCCTGTGATACTTGTCATTGGATTGAAGCCCCACCCTGATAATCCAGGCTGATCTCATCTCGAGAACCTTAATGTAATCGCATTTGCAAAACTGCATCCAAATAAGGTCACATTCTCTGTCTCAGAGACAGAGACACAGACAGAGGCTCTGGGACTCTGACTTCTGCCTTCACTGAGGTCTCTGACCTACAGATGGGCTGCCTTCCAAAGGACTGTTTGTCATTCGAATCGTGTTTTCCCAAAGAAACAATGTCATAAATGGAGGCTAAGTTCTCAGGCACATCAATCTACAAACGTTTGTATGACCATAATACAGATAAAATTGTATACAAGTGAATTTCCAAATCATAGTGAATATCATCACGATTCTAATAATTAATATTAAAAATGATAACGTTAAATAGACCATTTTGTGTCTTCAATACTAGTCCACACTTACTCAGGGGGGATGAGGAGGCAGATGAAATTTTATGGAGACGCAAAGGGACTTCAAAGGATGAGGTTATGATCTTTGCTTCCTTGAATTTCCTACTTTAGGAGTTTCTTTTCTTTAGTGAGGCTCTATGACTAGTGGTACTCTTACACCTGCAAGCTGGTTATGAATCAAGTTGGCAGAAGGAAGAAACAAGGAGAGATTTTCTTCTGAAACAACCCATTAAATTCCGCTATTCAAAACATTCACCTGTAAAGATTCTCAAATTTTCTGCATAGACAATAATATCAATTGCTTACAATGACAGTTCTTACTTTCTTTCTGACTCTTACATGTTTCATTTCATCTTTCTGTTTTCCTGGGCTTGGTGGGCCCCTCAGTACACTGCGGAACCACAGCGATGATAGTTAATACCCCTTTTTCCTTTTTAAGAGGGAGTTTCTCTCTGTCGCCCAGGCTGGAATGCAGTGGCGCAATCTCAGCTCACTGTAACCTCTGCCTCCCAGGTTCATGCAATTCTCCTGCCTCAGGCTCCCAAGTAACTGCAATTACAGGCATGTGCCACCATACCTGGCAAATTTTGTATTTTTAGTGGAGACGGGGGTTTCACCATGTTGGCCAGGCTGGTCTCGAACTCCTGACCTCAAGTGATCCCCCCCACCCCGCCTTAGCCTCCCAAAGTGCTGGGATTGCTGGCGTGAGCCACGGCGCCTAGCCATGAATACCCTATCTTGATCCTAATTTCAAAGGAGATACTTTTAATATTATGTCAGTAACTATGAAGTTTGCTGTCTTTTTTGTTTGTTTGATGCGCTTCAGCATAATAAAGAATTTCTCTTAAAATCCAGGAAGGGTAAGAGTTGTACTCTAGTTCTTTTTTTTTAATCATGAGTAGATATGGAACTTTTTAAATAACTCCAGGCTTACATACAGCTGTAAGAGGTGTCAGAGATTCCATATACGCTTCAGTGGGCATCATTGCATCCCTATGGCACAAAAGCACAACCAGGAAACTGATATGAATACAATCCACAGATCTCATTCAGACTTCACCAGTTTTACCAACACTCTTCCGACTGTGCGTATTTAATTCTCTGCAGTTTTGTCCCATGTATAGATTCACAGAACCACTGCCACAGTCAAGATAGAGCACATTTCAGTCACGAGGACCCCAGGTACTTTTATAGCCACAGCCACCGCCCTCGGCCCCTGCCCCAAGCTCTGGCAATCAGTAATGTATCTGTATCTCTGTAATGTTTTCATTTCAAGAATGTTATATAAATGGAATCATAGAGTATGTACCTTTGGGGATTTTTTTTCATTCAGAATAATTCCCTTGCGATACATCCAGGTTGCTACATGTGTGCATAATCTCTCAATAGTTTGTTTCTTTTTATTGCTGAGTAGTACTCCACACTGTGGATATACTAATCCCACAGCATGTTGACTGTACATGCGTTAGGAGACATTCGCATTGTTTCCAGTTTAGGACTGTTATGATTAAAGCCTGCTTTGAACATCCACGTAAAGTTTTTGTGGGAACATGATTTTTCATTTTTCTGGAAAAAAGCCCAACAATGCAATTGTCCATGGCTATACGGCGAACACAGGTTTAGTATTGTAAGAAACTGACAAACTGATTTCTAGAGTGGCTGCACCATCTTACATTCCTACCAGCAATATATGAATGATCCACTTTCGCCACATTCTCACCATCATTTGATATTATTGCTATTTTTTAAGCCATTATGATAGGTGTGTAGTAAAATTTCACGATGGTTTAGTTTGCAAGAATAGCCTAATATGGTTAATAAGATGGTGTGTTGTTTGAAACTGCCTCATAGAAACAAAAAGAGCCACTATAATAGCAAAACTAGAGATTCACACCTATAATAAAACCAGTTGGCAATATGACAAGGTAACTCTATAAACTCCCTAATGACGCATGTAGCAGAGGGAGTGGAAACCGTATTAGGCCATTCTTGCATTGCTATAAAAAAATACCTGACACTGGGTAATTTATAAGAAAAAAGGTTAAATTTGCTCACACTTCTGCTGGCTGTACAGGAAGCATAACAGCATCTGCTTCTGGGGAAGCTTCTGGAAGCTTCCAATCATGGCAGAAGGTGAAGGGGGAGCAGCCATGTC
This sequence comes from Callithrix jacchus, assembly GCF_049354715.1. Taxonomy (NCBI): domain Eukaryota; kingdom Metazoa; phylum Chordata; class Mammalia; order Primates; family Cebidae; genus Callithrix; species Callithrix jacchus. The sequence continues at coordinate 99,229,891 of NC_133512.1, read as the reverse complement.
ACCTGGCAAAAGCAGAAGTGAGAGAGCAAAGGGTGGGATGTCGCATCCTTTTAAACAAACAGATCTCATGAGAACTCACGCATGAGGACAGTACTACAAGGGATAGTCCTAAACCATTCATGAGAATCTGCCCCCATGATCCAGTCACCTCCTGCCAGGTCCCACCTCCAACACTAGGATTACATTTCAATATGAGATTTGGGCAGGGACAGCATCCTAAATTTTATCATTGATTCTTCTTTACCTTATCATTGATTCTTCTTAACACCTTTGAGAGCCTATTATCCCTAAATCATATTTCTAATTTCTGTATTATTCTTTCATACGTATTAAACACACTTATTTTATATTATGTATCAGACATTTCCAATATTAGAAGGCTCTTCAGGTCTGATTCTGTTGCTTGTTGTTTCTGCTGACATGTGTGTGTTTTGTTTTTTGAGCCCATTTTCCCTGGAACTTTGCGAACCTTTCTCAGACCTGGTTGAGGATATTACTCCAGAATAGATTCAGGTTTTCTTTTTTAGATGACTGGAAACATTACAAGTCAGAACTAGTTTGAACTAAATTTTCAATTTGGGCTTATTTGCATCACACAGGCAGTGTGAATTCAAGCCTCACACCCACACATGAACTAGTTTATGGTAAATTCTCAAATGTAGTCTTTTGTGTTTTAGCCTCTAAACCCAGAACCAAGGCTAAAGCAAACACGTTTCCTCATTGTCTACTTTTTTGGGTGCCTTTTCTTTTTTCTAGTTTACATTTTCAAAGAGAATTTGGGCATCAGAGATCCAGCCCTTCCTCTAAGCTTTCTAAACGAACTCCCAACTTGTATGAACCCAAAGTGTTGCTCCTTATCCCCTATACCACTATGTGGCCTTTGAAATTGAAATTCCTGTCAGTAGAAGTTGGTGGATGCCCTTAAGACATATACCATTAGGATAAAGGGTTAGAAGTCTTTATCTCCCTTTTGTGTTTGACTTTCTGTTTTAAAAAAAAATACTTACTCATCCTAATTTTATATCTTACTCACTAGAAAGACACAGTATAGAAATTGCATTATACTTTCTGTGTTCTGAACATTTGTGTCCCCCCAAATTCAAATGTCCAAATCTAACACCAGTGTGGTAGTATTAAGAGGTAGGGACTTTGGAAGGTGATCAGATCCTAAGCGCAGAACCTCACGTGTAGGATTAGGGCCCTTATAAAGGAGGCCCAGTGGAGCTTGTTGGCCATGGCCCTTTTGCCATGTTTGAGAACACAGTGAGAAGGCACTGTCTATAAAGAAGTCAACACTCCCCAAATGCTGTGGACATCTTGATCTTGGAACTTCCCAGCCTCTAGGACTGTAAGAAATAAATTTCTGTTTACAAGTTACCTGGCCTGTGTGAGTAACTGAGATACACAGGCTGAGATAACACTTTCTCCATCTAGCACTCCTGCAGGTGTAACAAAGAAATTGGTGCTGCTCTGGGACATTATTGCCACTCTCTCCTTCCATGAGGTTATCATTGAAGGCTCCTGGCGAGAGAGAAAGCATTCTCATTTTTTACCTTTTTCCCCAGAACACTCAAAGATGGTGGAAGAACTGTCATTAAGCCCTAAAGTGGGCTGTAAAGAGAGGCACCTGCAGTGTGCAGACAAAACAAGGAAGAGTCTTAGTAGGAAGAGGAAGAGATTCGGAAGCTGGCGGGTGAGAATTTTGCCCATGCCACAATAACCTCCAAATTCACCAAGAGCCTCACTTAGTGTATTTTCCTCAGGTCTTCTGGGGACAGACTCAGCCTTCACCAGCATCACACCCTCAACAGCAACACTAGGCTGCTTGTCAGCATCACATCCACCAATGAGACCCTCCCCACATGTTTGCTAATCCCTACATTCCTACCATCATCTCTAAAGTTATGGTCAAAGGCTTTTCTTCTCTGCTCACAAACACATTCCCCGGTGATGAATCATAGCCTAGACTGGAGATGCAGTCTACCCAGCAGGTCAAATACACATCCTGAAAGCTACAAAGCAAAAACTAATGTTAAAGGACTTTAACTAAAGAAAGGGGTAGAGAAGGACCACTGACCTGAGTTCACGGTACTGTTCGAGCACTCGGTCCTACCTCGGCCTTGGGGACACTACATAGCACTCATCCTCGTGGTTCCCGTGCGAGCAACAGGAGTCTTATTATTGTTCCAGCCAAGTCCTTCCTCCTAAACGTTGGTGTTTCCAAAGTAGAGCCGTTATGGTTTCTTCCTTTCCTTTCCCTTTTCCTGCAACCCAAGCTGACTCCATTGTTTTCTCTGCTAAAGCAACTCCCAAAAATTAATATCTTCAGTCAGCCAATTTGCCCGAACCTCTGACTCATACAGCAATTTCTCTAATAGACAGTTCATAAGCACCTCAACAATTTCTACAAAATGGGACTCATCATCCTCCTTCCTAAAACCTGCTCTTTCTTCTGAAATCTACACCTGGTCACCCTTCACCCAGTCACTCAGGGCAGATGGCAGGCTTCCCCTGCCCACTCCACATGCATTTAGCTCCAAGCTCTACCAGTTCTCCTTCACAAGGGCTGTCGAAACTGCCCCCTCTCCTCTATCTCATCCATTCATTTATTCAACGCAATTATATGGTGGCGAGTCACTAGTGGACCTACATTATTTTTGCTTTCTAAAAACAGCACATACACAGTATAAAGATGGCCCACACTGAATCTCCTTCCTTGCCTTTCAAAGAAGCCCCTCACTAAGCAATTAAACTCTTGACTGCCTACATACTTGATTTCATCACAAATGGAGAAATGAGGACATTTGGCATCGTGGTGTGCCCATGCTGTTTGGAAAATGCCTCGTGTGTTCAGTCATCCAAGAGCCAAGCATGCTGGCTTTGTTTCTACAACAAAGCCATAGTCACCCTGCATGTGTGTATCACACACATAGAGCATTCAAACATCATCATTTACAGCACACACTGCACAAAGTTTTCACCCCAAACAACTAGAGAGCCCTGAAGGTTTGCAGGGCAAGAGCAATTTGTGATTGTTATTTGTATTTTGGCTTAAATTATAATGTGAGTCACTCTTATTTTGCTCTGATCAGTATTTCCTGATTTATATAAATTATATATATGTTTAAAACTGTATATGTTATGCCACCTCTGTTTCTGATGATTTTCAGCACACCTGATTTTAATATCCCTTTGTAACAGAGATTGACCAAACCCAGCCCACCGCCTGTTTCTATGAATAAAGTTTTATTTATACACAGCCATATGCATTCATTTACATGTGGTCTATGGCTGCCTTGGGACTAAAAAGGCTGAGTTGCATACTTACAACAGAGACCCACAAAGCCTAAAATACTAATCATCCAGTCTTTAATAAAAAGAGTTTGCCAACTTCTGTCTTACAGCATTATCATGGACGGCAGGCCAGCCTCCATTTGGCTGTAGTCATTGCTTTTCACTGTCAGTTGGCTTCTCTTCTCACACTGACCACCACAGTCCTCTGAACAATATTCTCCAACAGTCACAAGATACAACAGTACCAGGTTGCCTCCTGATATGGTTTGGCTCTGTGTCCCCACCAAAATCGCATCTTGAATTGTACTCCCATAATTCCCACATGCTGTGGGAGGGACCCTGTGGGAGATGATTGAATCATGGGGGCAGTGTCCCCCATACTGTTCTCGTGGTAGTGAATGAATATCTCACAAGATCTGATGGGGTTTTGTTTTCCTTTTTTTAATTTTACTTTAACTTCTGGGATGCATGTGCTGAGCATGCAGGTTTGTTGCATAGGTATACATGTGCCACGGTGTTTTGCTGCACCTATCAACCCATCATCTAGGTTTTTAGTCCTGCATGCATTAGGTATTTCTCCTAATGCTCTCCTTCCTCTTTCCCCCAACCACCCGACAGGCCCTGGTGTGTAATGTTCCCCTCCTTGGGTCCATGTGTTCTCATTGTTCAACTTCCACTTGTGAGTGAGAATATGTTGTGCTTGGTGGTTTTCTGTTCCTGTGTTAGCTTGCTGAGGATGATGGTTTCCAGCTTCATCCATGTGCCTGCAAAGGACACGAACTCATTCTTTTATATGGCTGCACAGCATTCCATGGTGTACAGGTGCCACATTTTCTTTATCTAGTCTGTCATTGATGGGCATTTGACTTGGTTTCAAGTCTTTGCTCTTGTGAACAGTGCTGCAGTGAACAAACATGTGCACGTGTCTTTATAGTAGAACGATTTATAGTCCTTTGGGTATACACCCAGTCATGGGATTGCTGGGTCAAATGGGATTTCTATTTCTAGATCCTTAAGGAATCACCGCACTGTCTTCCACAGTAGTTGAACTAATTTACACTCCCACCAACAGTGTAAAAGTGTTCCTATTTCTCCGCAATCCCACCAGCATTTGTTGTTTCTTGACTTTTTAATGATCGCCATTCTAACTGGCATGAGATGGTATCTCAATGTGCTTTTGATTTGCATTTCTCTAATGACCAGTGATGATGAGCTTTTTTTTCATATGTTTGTTGGCTGCATAAATGTCTTCTTTTGAGAAGAGTCTGTTCAAATCCTTTGCCTACTTTTCAATGGGGTTGTTTGTTTTTTCCTTGTAAATTTGTTTAAGTTCCTTGTAGATGCTAGATATTAGACTTAGACAGATAGATTGCAAAACTTTTCTCCCATTCTGTAGGTTGCCTGTTCACTCTGATTATAGTTTCTTTTGCTGAGTAGAAGCTCTTTAGTCTAATTAGATCCCATTTGTGAATTTTAGCTTTTGTTGTAATTGCTTTTGGTGTTTTAGTCATGAAGTATTTGTCCTTGCCTATGTCCTGAATGGTACTGCCTAGGTTTTCTTCCAGGGTTTTTATGATTTTATTTTTAGGTTTGAGTCTTTAATCCATCTTGAGTTAATTTTTTGTATAAGGTGTAAGGAAGGGGTCCAGTTTCTGTTTTCTGCATATGGCTAGCCAGTTTTCCAACACCATTTATTAAACAGGGAATCATTTCCCCATTGCTTGTTTTTGTCAGGTTTGTCAAAGACCAGATGGTAGTAGATGTGTGGCATTATTTCTGAGGCCTCTATTCTGTTCCACTGGTCTATATATCTGTTTTGGTACCAGTACCATGTTGTTTTGGTTACTGTAAACTTGTAGTATAGTTTGAAGTAAGGAAGCATGATGCCTCCAGCTTTGTTCTTTTTGCTTAGTATTGTCTTGGCTATATGGGCTCTTTTTTGGTCCCATAAGAAATTTAAAGTGGTTTTTTCTAATTCTGCGAAGAAAGTCAATGGTAGCTTGATGGGGATAGCAGTGAATTTATAAATTACTTTGGGCAGTATGGCCATTTTCACAATATTGATTCTTCCTATCCATGAGCATGAAATTTTTTCCATTTGTTTGTGTCCTCTCTCATTTCCTTGAGCAGTGGTTTGTAGTTTTCCTTGAAGAGGTCCTTCACGTCCTTTGTAAGTTGTATTCCTAGGTATTTTATTTTCTTAGTAGCAATTGTGAATGCGATTTCACTCATGATTTGTCTCTCTGCTTGTCTATTATTGGTGTATAGGAATGCTTTGTGATTTTCGCACATTGATTTTGTATCCTGAGACTTTGCTGAAGGTGTTTATCAGCTTATGGAGATTTTGGGCTGAGATGATGCGTTTTCTAAATATACAATTATGTCATCTGAAAACAGAGACAATTTGACTTCCTCTCTTCCTATTTGAATACCCTTTATTTCTTTCTCTTGCCTTATTGTCTGGCCAGAAATTCCAATACTATGTTGAATAGGAGTGGTGAGAGGGCATCCTTGTCTTGTGCCGATTTTCAGAGGGAATGCTTCCAGCTTTTGCCTATTCAGTACGATATTAGCTATGGGCTTGTCATAAATAGCTCTTATTATTTTGAGATATGTTCCAAGATTGGATGGTTTTATTAGGGGTTTCCGCTTTTGCATCTTCCTCATTTTCTTGGCCTGCTGCCATCCATGTAAGATGAGACTTGCTCCTCCTTGCCTTCTGCCATGATTGTGAGGCTTCCCCAGCCATGTGGAACTGTAAATCCAGTTAAATCTCTTTCTTTTGTAAATTGCCCAGTCTTGGGTATGTGTCTTTATCAGCAGTGTGAAAAATGGACTAATACACCACGATCCAACTTCTGGGCCCCCTTTCATAAAATACAGCTGTGACGAAAAATAAATCTTGGGGCCCCCAAATCACTAAGCTAACGGGAAAAGTCAAGCGTAGGGCAAACCTGCCTCCCATTCTATTCCCTCAGCTCACTGAGATAGATGCATATCTGATTGGCTCCTTTGGAAAGGCTACTCAGAAACTCGAATGAATGCAACCATTTGTCTCTCAGCTACCTGTGACCCGGAAGCCTCCTCCTTGCTTCCACTTGTCCCTCCTTTCTGGATAGAACCAATGTACATCTTACATTTATTGATTGATGTCTCAAGTCTCCCTGAAATGTATAAAACCAAGCTGTGCCCTGACCACCTTGGGCACACGTTCTCAGGACCCCCCGAGGTTGTGTCACAGGTGAATGTCCTCAACCTTGGCAAAATAAACTTTCTAAATGAACTGAGACCTGTCTCAGATTTTCAGGGTTCACAAGCCTAAGTATATCATCCTAAGGACCAGAAGAACTTTTTTTTTTAAGTGAACATCTTTACCATTTTGAAGTGAATAGTTCAGTGATAATAAACACACTTAAATCCTTTGTTTCCCCTCCATCTCCCTCCCCTTTCCAGGCTCTGATAGACACCAGTCTTCTCTGTACCATTATGAGATCCGCTTTTTAAACCCCTACATATGAGTGAGAATGTGATATTTATCTTTCCATGCCGGGCTTATTTCATTTAACATAATGGCCTCCAGTTCCATCCATGCTGCTGCAAATGACAGGATTTTGTTCATCTCATGGCTGAATAACATCCCATCATGTATATAAACCACATTTTTTGCCAAGCATGGTGGCTGTAATATCTGGACCTTGGAAGCCGAAAGGGGCAGATCACTTGAAATCAGGAGTTCAAGACCAGCCTGGCCAACATGGCAAAACCCGGTCTCTACTAAAAATACCAAAGTTAGCCAGGCATGGTGGCACACGCCTGTAATCCCAGCTACTTGGGAGGCTGAAGCACAAGAATCATTTAACCTGGGAGGTGAAGGTTGCAGTGAGCTGAGATTGCACCACTGCCCTCCAACCTGAATGACAGAGCAAGACTCTGTCCCCAGAAAACAAATAAATAAGAAAAATAAATCGCATTTTCTTTGTCCATTCATCTATTGATGGGCCAGAAGGATATTTCTTATATCACTTCCAACGATGACTAATTCGTCAAATACTTCTTGTTGCCCACATACACCAGGAATAGCCTGGCGTGAAGCACTGCCTCAGTTCCTGACCCTGTGGAATTTTAGGACGAGTGGGAAAAACAGATGCTGGACAATAACAGAAAAAGTGAGGCGCCATCAAAAGGAAGTACGGAGGAGACCAGAAAACACAAAAGGAGGTCGGGCCAAGCCTGGTATGTCCAAAATGATCGCCTGGATGAACTGATACTGACATTTAATCCAAGACCTAGAGGATGAACAAGAGCAAGCTTGGGAGAAGGGGGTAGGCACCGACAACAAAGAAAAGGGGGAAGGTTCTCCAGACACAGGAAACACGGCTGAATGCATCAGCCACCTGCAGCTAGCGAAAGGAACCGGTAGAGCCCGATTCTTTGTCTATTTTGTCTTCCTTAAGGACTTCAAAGTGACACAGAGGCCTCAGAACAACCGGCAGCTCATGGAGATTCATCCATTCACTCAGTCAGCAAATGTTCACTCATGGCCCACAACGTGCCCAGTGTTATTCCAGGTGCTAGAAATTCAAAGGCAAACAACACAAAGTCCTAACCTGCTCTGCTTCTCTGAGGCAGGAGGAAAAAAAAAAATGCCCTGAGAGGGAGAAACATTCTCAAAGGATGAAAGCAGCCGCCAAGCAGATGACTGGAGCCCCAGTTATTAGTTAAGTTGAGATTAACTCAAGGGACATGTCAGCGGTCATTGATCTGACTAGCAGAGAAATTGGATTTACTTTGGAAAATATATTAGGATTTAAAGATGGCAAAAAGATTTTTACTTAGCAGGTAAGGCTATTCATTTTAGGACCGAACTGGTGGATTTGGGAGAGTTTGAGGCTTGGTCAGAAAGGGGTGGTGATGAATTAGCCCTTCCAGCAAAAGTAGCCAACAGGCTTTCTACACCTTCTGAACATCCAGAAAGTGTAGAAAGGGTTGCTGATAAGGGGAGGGGATGACTAGCCACCTACAGATGCTGTTTATTTTTAGTAAAGGATCATAGCGATATGAGAGCTGCTCAAAGCCTACTAGGAATACAGTTAAAAACAATCTCCTAAGCAAGAGCTGGTCAGGAATGTCTCAGGTAAGGAGAACAATGCCTTTTATTTACCTACGAGAGTGTTAAGGGCATCACCTTTATGTTCCCAGTGCTTGTCACAAGATAGGCTTAAAAACAAAATAGGTGAAGGAAGGGAAGAAAGTCATCTAGACACAGCCGGAAAGCATGTCATCATAAAACACTGCCGTGGCAGCCCTGGGGACCCAGATGAAGGCAGGGATGTGGCTGAGGGTGTAGAAGAACAAAGAGGTGTTTCTAAGAGAGATCACAATGAATGGGGAAAATGAAGGAATTAGATGGGAAACAGAAGGAAGTCAATTAAATCGTTAAGAATGAGTAAAGGGGCTGTGCACCATGGCTCACACCTGTAATCCCAGTATTTTGGGAGGCCAAGGTGGGAGGATGGCTTGAGCCCAGGAATTCGAGACCAGCCTGGGCAACAAAGCAAGACTCCATCTCTACAAAAAATACAAAAATTAGCTGGGCATGGTGGTGTGTGCTTGCTGTCCCAGCTACTTGGGAGGCTGAGATGGCAGGATCACCTGAGCCCAGGGAGGTTGAGGCTGCAGTGAGCCATGATTGCACCACTGCACTCCAGCCTGGGTGACAGGGTGAGACCTTGTCTCAAAAATAAATAAAAGTAGAATAATGAGCAAAGGCTTTTCAAAGTAAAAGTTGGGGTGAAAATGGCTGTACTGTGTCGTCAGAGGGTCTAGTGAAATTCATGCAAATAAAAGCCAAAAAGAATGAGAATAGAAGGCCACTGTAGAGCAAGCTGAAGACCCACAAAGAGGGGGAAGGAGGAAGGAGGCCAGTGGAGAGCCAGAGAGGAGAGAAAAGGGGGCGAAGATGGGAAGAAAAAAGAAAGTGGTTATTCAGAGTTTTGAAGTAATTATGAAAGTCACATACAGCGATAAAGCTCAGCTCAAGGAAAGGTCGAAAGATGGTGAGCCGCCTGGAGCATGAAAACACAGGTGGGAGCTTTAGCCCACAGGACTCTCAAAGAAAACGAGACCGTTTATTTGCTTCTCTTAGCTGCTTACAAAGAGAATTATACCCATGGAGGCACATCTTTAAAAGTTGTCTCACCGATTAACGAAAATAGAAGAGAAGCGTATAGAAATGACAACTGTATCGAAGAACATATTGTAAAAGTTTGGAATCGTTTTTGGTTGGAAGGTCTATGATTGCAATGCAAACTGGGAATGTGAAAAAGTGCATCTGTGAAGGCTGATGCTAACTGCTGCCCTCTGCAGGAGCAGAGAAGGAGCTAGGAGAGAAAAACAGAAATAATGCGTGCAAGATGAAATGATTTCTTCTGAGTACAAGAAAGGTGACACTGAATTTTGCTGTTTGTTGGATAAAGTTGATCATGCTAGAAATGAACAGACTTTAGGTCAAAATGAAGCCAAATCCAGACAGGCAAGGTTAAAAGTCCAAGATGAAATTGCACCTTTTCTATAAACTATATCTACTACACTACAATGTGCTATGATTACACAAACAGAGAGAGAACAAGGAGAACAGCATTCATGTTCCGGAAAGGGTAGGATAAAGTAAAATGTATTGTATTTCATGATCACGGTAGCAATCATCAGAATTACCTTCTCAGAAGTGGGGCATGTTAGAAGAGGAATATGGAAATGAACAAATTCCTATAATGGAAGAGGATAAATTACATGAGGGGTGATAAAAATCTTCCTCACTTTTTTAAATGAGGTCAGCATAATTCTGATACCAAAACCTGACTAAGTTTACATGAAAAGAAAACTAAAGACCAACATCCCTCATGAACATAGATGCAAAAATGTGTATACTATTTGATTCAGCAACCCCACTCGGAGTAGTTTATCCTAACAAAGCCCCCTTAGAGCTGTTCAAAGATTACAGACAGGGTTATTCATCACAGCATAACGCTTTTGTTGTTGTTTGATTAACCTTTTTTTTTTTTTTTTTTTTTGAGACAGAGTCTTGCTCTGTCACCCGGCACCAGGCTGGAGTGCAGTGGCGCGATCTCAGCTCACTGCAACCTCCGCCTCCCAGGTTCAAGCAATTCTGCTGCCTCAGCCTCCCAAGTCCCTAGGACTACAGATGCGCGCCACTATGCCCAGCTAATTTTTTTATATTTTAGTAGGGATGGGGTTTCACAATATTGGCCAGGATGGTCTCGATCTCTTGACCTCGTGATCCACCTGCCTTGGCCTCCCAAAGTGTCATTAAACTTTTTAAAATTAAACTTTTAATTTTAAGATATTTATATATTCATGTTCCATTGTAAAAACAGAGAAGAAATTCCCACATATCCTTTACCCAGTTTCCCCCAGTAATAACATCCTGCAAATTTTCAATACAATATCACAACCATGATCACATTGATACATTCAAAGGAATTTTGGATATGCAAATTGAAGAAGGACCTAGAAATTACGGAGAAATTTCCGCGGAAAACCAATTTCTGTTCTGCATTAACACTAAGTTAAGGAGTATGTCCCTTTCAAAAGCAAGGAAAAAAAGTTTTCGCCCACGGTGTTTATCCACTTTTTCATTGTATCAGCTCTGGAAAGTAATTTTTGTTTATTCAGCCCTTGGACATGCTATATAAACGTGCTTCATAATACATCATCAGTTTCTTTTTCTGACAAAAAAATAATAAATGTATTGTGAACGAAGGAAAGGTTTTGTCTTATCCCTCATTTTATACCCTGCCTAGGACCCTTTCCCTTGGGGTCTTCCCCGTTAAGAACCAGTAGACCTGGGCATGGAAAAGCAGCTTTTTGCCATCCTGCCCATTTCTTCTCCCAGCACGTGGCAAAGATGTATGCTGAGAAGTATACATAGTCACATTGATTACACAGTCACGTTTTTAAAAATTCCTTCCTTCAGTGCTAAATATCAGAGGCATATCACTGACTGTCAGCTGTTTTCTGGGAATCAAGCAATTCTTTCTAAACTGATTTTGACATCTGGGTTGCCGCTTCGGCGATCCTCTTTTGGCACACACATAGCCGTTGTTTCATGAACGCTGCTCCAATGCACCTTGTCCGGTCTATATCATGGCACACAAAGTCACCAATAACACGACTTTTAAAACTTCTGTGGTGTGAATTTTCAATGATAAGAAGAACAAAATGCCATCAAGCACTTTTGTTCTCCGTCTTTTTCAAGAACTGACTCATACTTAATATGCCGCAAACTTACACTGCTATAAAGCAAAACTACTGATGTGCTCTTCCATATTTTATGCCATATAAATGATGTGACAGCTTACAGAGTCGTATGACATAGGAAGTTAGCCAGTAGTCTGTTCCATTTTCTCTCTGAGCTCAGAACTATGTGGCATTCACTTTTGCAGCTGGTTTTATAAGTTTTCCCACAACTGTGTAACTAACAGTATTCTTGCTATGGAAAGGACAGCCGGGTAAACTTTCAATGAACTTTGAGGAGTTTTGGTTTCATCTCCACTTTTAGTAATGAAATTTATTTATCTCATGCTAGAGGACGTATTTTGTCTTTGAAGGGAGCAGGAAAAGAAAAACTTGGTTGATTAACGTGGTTGCTGTGTATTGCTAGAAAATGGTGTGAACAAATTAACAGCTTCAAGTTACTACTTGAAGTTTTGGCCGGGCGCGGTGGCTCAAGCCTGTAATCCCAGCACTTTGGGAGGCTGAGGAGGGTGGATCATTTGAGGTCAGGAGTTCAAGACAAGCCTGGTCAACATGGTGAAACCCCATCTCTACTAAAAATACAAGACTTAGCCAGTGTGGTGGCGCACACCTGTAGTCCCAATTACTGGAGGGGCTAAGGCAAGAGAATCGCTTGAACCAGGAGGCAGAGGTTGCAGTGAGCCGAGATGGCGCCACTGCACTCCAACCTGGGCAACAGAGGTTCTGTCTCAAAAAAACAAAAATGAGCCAGGTGTAGTGGCACATGCCTGTAATCTCAGCTACTTGGGAGGCTGAGGCAGGAGTATCACTTGAACCTGGGAGGCAGACACTGCAGTGAGCCGAGATCATGCCACTGCACTCCAGCCTTGGTGACAGAGCCAGACTCTGTCTCAAAAAAGAAAACAGTTTTGAAAGAAAATAAACTGAGAGCAGGTTGCAAATAAGCCAGTAAAATGGAGGGGTGTTCTGTTTTGTTTTGTTTTGTTTTTGGTATTTTTTACTGCATTTCCCATTTGTAATTTGTTGGGCTGATTTTGATCATCATTCTTCTCCCAGCTACATTTCTTCCAGTTCATACAGATCTGCATCCTTCAGTTGCACATTCACTTCTTATGTTTACATTTTGTAAACCAGAAATACAATTTCTGGTTTCAACTGACTGAGTGGACTCCTCTCTTGGCCAGGGGGATTTCAAAGTAAACCCAAAAAACTAATTGAGGCCATGATGGAAAGGAGGGGTAGGCCATGGCTCTGATACCTTCCTTCCTTTGGAGTTCAGGCACAATTGACCAGAATTAACAGCAGAATAGAAAACTTAAGACTGAGAAAATAGACCCTCTGTAGCAGTAAGATACCAAATTCCAACCTGATTCCAGTATAGCATCACATGACAGATAGCAGGTCCTAAAAGAAATCAAGATACTTTACCCCAAAATACATTTCTTTGACATATTTTGAAGTGGCCCTGCAAAGCTGTCTCTTGTCGGGGAAATTTACATTCTGTACAGAATCTCAATCCCTCTCTGGGTCTTTTTCTGATCCTGAGGAGATTAGCTGAGAGTCCAGCAACTTTTAAACGTCTGAATAGGAAACATTTTCCATCTATTGCCACTAAAGGTGGCTACCTATGAGACTTCATCTACATAATAAGAACCTTGGTCTCTGCAACCCCTTATCTTAACCCAGGCACACTCCATTTTGTTGACTCAAGGTATTTAGATAGTAATTTAACTCTGTCAATCTATTGCCAATCAGGAAATCTTTGAACCACTCATGACATGGAAGTCCCTGCTTCAAGATGTCCCATCTCTCCAGGCCAAACCAATGTAAACTTTACATGTGTTTGATGTGGGCAGGCAGGTGAGCCCAGAAATTGGGGCTTAGCCCAGGAGGGTTCTTGGCTTCACCCAGGAAAAAATTCGAGGGCAAGCTGGTAATATTAGACAGCAATCTTTTATTGAACCAGAACTGCTCCTTGTGGATGAAGTCTAACTCCTAGGCAGTGCACCTAGAGTCAGCAGAGCGTGGACTGTGGGCAGCTGTATTTATGCCCACTTTTAATTACATGCAAATTAAGAGGTGGGTAATTCAGAAATCTCTAGAAAAGGAGAAGTAACTTCTGGGTCATTGCCCTGGCATTTGTAGACATCATGATGCTGGTGGGAGTGTCTTATGCTAATGAGCAGCAAGGGCAACGAGTGGTTGCCTTCAGTGCCACCTGCTGGTTCCTGCTTCACTTCAGTTGGGTGCCACCTGCTGACTGTTGCCAGTTTCTTTACTTCATCCTGTTGGGTCTGCTGGTCTCCTACCTCATATTGATTGCCTGTAACCTCTGTCTCCTTAAAATGTATAAAATCAGCCAGGTCCTGTGGTTCACACCTATAATCCCAGCATTTTGGGAGGCCAAGGCGGGTGGATCATGAGGTCAGGAGATTAAGACCGTCCTAGCTAACATGGTGAAACCCCATCTCTACTAAAAATACAAAACAAAACAAAAAAATTAGCCAAGCATGGTGGTGTGTGCCTGTAGCCTCAGCTGCTTGGAAGGCTGAGGCAGTGGAATCCCTTGAACCCGGGAGACAGAGGTTGCAGTGAGCTGACATTGTGCCACACTGCACTCCAGCCTGGGTGACAGAGTGAGACTCCATCTCAAAAATAAATAAAAATAACATGTATAAAATTAGGCTGTAACCCAAACACCTTGGGCATATGTTCTCAGGATCTCCTGGGGCTGTGTCATGGGTCATGGTCCTCACATCTGGCTAGGAATAAATTTCTTTAAATATTTTACAACCTTTGGCTTTTTTCATCAACATTTTTTATTTTAATCCGTTTTGAGTCATCGGTCCGTTCTTGAGCATAGAGGATATGACATAACAGCAATTTTGAAAAATCCAACTTTAACAAACGATGTAAATTATGCAGAAAGATATCGGGGGCAAACTGTCTCCTGTTAAGTTACACTGTCATGAGCCAACCACCAGATTCCCTTGCACTGTGTGGTCAGCCCCTCCATCCAGCTTCTCCTCTGGAAATAGCCAAGATCACTGTAAGAATGAGAAATATTCCTTGGAAGGGACCTGCCTGGTACACAGTGAATTATCAATAAGGGTGGCTGTAATTGTCATGAAAACAGTGCTAAGAAACTGAAATGAAAAACCAAGATGCTCCCAATGAATTCACTGAAGAACAAGAAGTAAAAGAGTATAGGAAGTGGACAGAAGCATCCAGAACCTGACCCAGCAGCTGCTGGTGGGCAACACACTCCACGAAGCACAAGCGAAGAACAAGAGAAGTGGGGGTTTTTTTGTTGTGTTTTGTTTTTTTTTTTTTGAGACGGAGTTTCACTCTTGTTTACCCAGGCTGGAGTGCAATGGCGCGATCTCACCGCAACCTCCGCCTCCTGGGTTCAAGCAATTCTCCTGCCTCAGCCTCCCGAGTAGCTGGGATTACAGGTATGAGTCTGTAATCCCAGCACTTTGGGAGGCCGAGGTGGGTGGATCACGAGGTCAAGAGATCGAGACCATCCTGGTCAACATGGTGAAACCCCATTCTACTAAAAATACGAGAGAAGTGGTTTTTAGTCTGAAAGGCACAGGCTGAATTCTCAGACGCTGCGGAGCAGAACTTCTGCGCTTTCTTCAAGTGACAACTGCAGCAAAGCAAGAAATGCTCACAGATTCTAAGAGGCAAAAGGACCCATGCGGGATTCAACTTGAGCGGGGCAAACTCACGTCATGCAAGTAGACTATTCTTGGAACTTTCTGGGAAAATCAGACATTCTAGGGTCAGGACTGGGTAAGGCACTGCATACCCAAAATTTAAGGGAGTGCCAAAAATCTCAGTAATTGAGATAAATAAGTTTTTTTTTAAATAGCAGAAAGAAAACTGCTATGAACAAAACATCATGATTTTAAATAAAGATAGAACCAGTACTAGTTTTTCCTTCACCCCAGGCGCCACTCCCTCAGCAGTCACTGATTCTAAGTATCTGCCGTTTTCTCTCCCCTCGTTGACTTTCTCAGTCTCTCTATCCCAGCCCAGCTGGCTCTTGCTAATCCTAAATGTGAGACGATGACAGTTATCTTTGTGCTTAACCCCTGTGCATGGGCACACAAATGCCATCACCTATTATTAAAAAATGCAGTTTCTTTTTCCTCCCATTAATCTGTGAAGTAAAATCTCTCTGAGGGTGAGGCCCTCCCCAGGTGAGCCCTACACATGTTAGAATTTGAGAGTCACAGGTCTAGGGCACTCTGTGTCCCTTGCTTACTTAACGTGAGTTCTGAAAAATCATTTTTCTCTTAGTCAACTGAGAAATAAAAATTTTCAAAAGAACATCAACTACAAGACTAAAAGGGGCTGGGCATGGTGACTCACGCCTGTAATCCCAGCACTTTGGAAGGCCAAGACTAGCGGACCACTTCAGGTCAGGGGTTTGCGACCAGCCTGGTCAACACGGTGAGATCCTGTCTCCACTAAAAATACAAAAATCAGCTGGGTCTGGTGGCAGGCACCTATAATCCCAGCACTTTAGGAGGCTGAGGCGGGTGGATCATGAGGTCAGAAGATTGAGACCATCCTGGCCAACATGGTGAAACCTTGTCTTTACTAAAAATGCAGGAAGTTAGCCAGGCATGGTGGGGTATGCCTATAATCCCAGCTACTCGGGAGGCTGAGGCACGAGAATTGCTTGAACCCAGGAGGCAGAGGTTGCAGTGAGCCAAGATCATGCCACTGCACTCCAGCCTGGTCAACAGAGTAAGACTCCATCTCAGGGAAAAAAAAAAAAAAGACTAAATGGGAAAAGCAAAAATTTTCAATGACTTTGCAAAAGCATAGAAACAGATGATTTTGCACAGCACATACTTCTCCACAGAAAATTCGTGTTGAGTCATGATGGTTCTGTTTCCTGGTACTTTCCTCCCTCAGTCCAACCTCTAATACAGAAGCATCTTCAGAGATGTTCTACAAACACAATGTTCCATTGTCAGATAAGTTTGGGAAACACTGCATACTCTAACTCCCTCTAAAAGTTTAAATTTACATACGTGTATAAAAATCCAGGGATAAAGAAATGTGCTTAACCTGATCTTTCAAAGTTTATTCCAGCACAGAATCATTGTTTAATCAATCAAATTTTATTTCAAAAAATTAACATCACCACCTCGAAAGGAAGAAACTAATCCAAGTAACTTTTCTTTAAAGTTTCTCTAGGCTACTTTATTTCTAATGACTTGGCATTTTATATCAATTGTTGACATTTTTATATTAACAGATAGTTTTTTTTAATTGTGGTAAAAAACACATAAAATTTATGTTTCAAGGATACCATTCTATATTGTTATTTTCACACTGTTGGGTGGTAACTGAGAGCGTTGTTTTGTTTGTTTGTTTGTTTGTTTGGTTTTTTGCCTGTAATGTTTATTTTCCTGTACCAGCTTTGGAAGATGCAGCTCAGAGGGCCAACTGCCAAACTGGCCTGAGTGACAATTAATTCAATTAATTTGATCCATCAGTACCTAGTCTGGCTGGAGACAATGTGACCGCCAGTGCCATTTGCCAGACATTCTACCTTTTACCACCACTGCCTGGACTGGCTTGAGCTCTGTTTCATTTCCAGATGCCTATTTCATCCTCTCGGTGGACCTGTCACTGGAGTCCTCTTTTCAGTTAGAAGGAAGCTTCAGGTCCCCCGCTAATTTCCTTAGGCAAGAAAACCAACCAATTTCCAAATCCTTCCCAGCTTGGGTTCCACAACTCCCCCTCTCACAGGTGTTTGCCTTTCGGTAAGGCGCCTGCCTGTCACCCAATTGCCTTTCTGAAAGGTGGCACCAGGTTATGGGTCTGCAGCTGTGAGGCATGCTTCCCGTGTCACTGCGTCCTCATCCACCTGCCTGCTACCTGTCAGGCAATACTTGTTCCCACCTTTCCTATCACGAGGGAACAAGTTCATACCTTTTTATACCCTGTAATGCCCACTGCCACAAGTGAATGTGAACTTGAGGCCTTCATCCTTCAATATTGAAATTGAGATGGAGAATAGGGGTCTTACTGAAAATTCTGGCAATAATATTAGGCTGGTGCAAAAGTAATTTCGGTTACTTCTAATTGCACTTTATTTTTATTTTATTTATTTATTTTTTTTTTTGAGACATCTCTTGCTTTGTCGCCCAGGCCGGAGTACAGTGGTGCAATCTCACTGCAACCTCCGCCTCCTGGATTCAGGCTGTTCTCCCATTTCAACCTCTAGAGTAGCTGGGATTACAGGTGCCTGCCACCACTCCCGGCTAATTTTTGTAGTTTTAGTAGAGACGGGGTGTCACCTTGGCCAGGCTGGCTCGAACTCCTGACCTCAGGTGATCCACCTGTCTCGGCCTCCCAAAGTGCTGGAATTGCAGGCATGAGCCATCACACCCAGCCTACTTTTTTAAAATTACTTTAATGGCAAAAACCGCGATTAGTTTTTCCACCAACCTAATAGCACACCTTGTGATACACAAGCCATGGCCACAAGCCTAAAGGATGGGGAAGAACTGCTAGTTTGCACATAAGAGAAACCATGAGGTAGGAAAGACATTTACATCTGTGGATAGATCAGACACCGCATGAATGTCCCCTTTAAATGAGCAAAGAGATGGTGGGTGAGATACGCTGCTGAGGATGCCGGAGCCCACCATTCTGAGCACGAGGTCACCAACAGTTCTATTCTGAATGACAGGTGAGGATTTATAGGAATAAGGGGCCTGAGACAAGTTTCCCTACGTGAGGCCTTATAGACTGCAGACCTTCTGGGGTTTAGTCACTGTAAAAGTGCAATGAGAAAGGGGCAGTAATGTTAAGCTGGGCCCAGGATGGGACAGTGGCAATAACTGGGTTTACAGATATTGAAAGTGTTTATGATATATAGTCATCCATCCTGATTGATTTTAGGACATCACCAGATAACTGAATCTGCGAATGCTCAAAGCCCCCAGTTGGCCCTCCATATCCACGAGTTCCAAATCCCACAGATTCAACCAACCTCAGCTTTAAAAAACTGCCTGCTGGCCAGGTGCAGTTACTCATACCTGTAATCCCAGCACCTTAGGAGGCCAAGGCAGGTGGATCACTTGAGTGCAGGAGTTCAAGACCAGCCTGACCAACATGATAAAACCCCATCTCTACTGAAAAAAAAAGTACAAAAAATTAGCCAGGTGTGGTGGCTCACGCCTATAATCCCAGCACTTTGGGAGGTCAAGGCGGGTGGATCACAAGGTCAAGAGATCGAGACCATCCTGGTCAACAAGGTGAAACCCCATCTCTACTAAAAATACAAAAATTAGCTGGCCACGGTGGTGCGCACCTATAGTCCCAGCTACTAGGGAGGCTGAGGCAGGAGAACTGCTTGAACCCAGAAGGCGGAGGTTGCGGTGAGCCGAGATCGCGCCATTGCACTCCAGTCTGGGTAACAACAGCAAAACTCCACCTCAAAAAAAAAAAAAGACAAAAAACTGCCAATGTGGAACCTGAGGATACAGAAGGCCAACTGTGTTTATAATAATAAAAAATATCATCCACCCATCATCCATCATCCTATCACCCAGAAGTAACCATTAGCATTTCTTTCCAGGCTTTTTTCCTTCATGCACATTCACACATATATGTATATACATTACACATGCGTATGGACGTTGCAACGTTGAGATCATACGGTATGCCTAAATATGTACCCTGCTTTATTCATTTTGATAATACATAATGAATATTTTTCAGATCCTTCAACATTCTTTAAAAATATTATTTTAAATGGTTGCAAAATATTCCTTATGCATATGTCTATATCATTGTTTTTAGTTTCTCATTTTTATAAATAATTATAGGATGAATGTTTTGTGTGAACATCACTATGTCCATGAGAAAAATTACTAGGAATAAAGTTCCTGGGTTAGGCCAGGCATGGTGACTGTATCCCAGCACTTTGGGAGGTCAAGGCAGCAGGATCACTTGAGACCAGGTGTTCAAGACCAGCCTGAGCAACAAAGCAAGACCCCATCTCTACAAAAAGTTTTTAAAAATTAGCTGGGCATGGTGGTGACATATCTGTAGTCTCAGCTACTCAGGAGGCTGAGGAGGGAGGATTGCCCGAGCCTGGGAGGTCAAGGCTGCAGTGAGCCATGATCATGCCACTGTACTCCAGCCTGGGCAACAGAGCAAAACCACAACTCAGAAAAAGAAGAAAGAAGAAGAAGAAGAAGAAGAAGAAGAAGAAGAAGAAGGAGAAGGAGAAGGAGAAGGAGAAGGAGAAGGAGAAGGAGAAGGAGAAGGAGAAGGAGAAGGAGAAGGAGAAGGAGAAGGAGAAGGAGAAGAGGAGGAGGGGGAAAGAAGGAGGAGGAGGAGGGGGAAGAATGAGGGAGGAGGGAAGAGGGAGGTGGGAGGAGGGAGGAGGGAGAAAGGAGAAGGAAGAGAAGAAGAAACTAGATCAAAGGATTAAAAGGTTAAACATTTTTGGCAAGGCACAGTGGCTCATGCCTGTAATTCCAGCACTTTGGGGTGTCTAGGCAGGTGGATCCTGAGACCAGGTGATCGAGACCATCCTGGCCAACATGGTGAAACCCCATCTCTACTAAAATACAAAAAATTAGCTGAGCGTGGTGGTGTGGACCTGTAGTCCCAGCCACTCAGGAGGCTGAGGCAGGGGAATCGCCTAATTCCCCAGGAGGCAGAGGTTGCAGTGAGCCGAGATCATGCCACTGTGCTCCAGCCTGGTTGACAAAGCAAGAAGCAAGATTCCATCTCAAAAAAAAAAAAAAAAGAAAAGAAAGAAAGAAACATGTTTAAGGTTTGGGCACCTGTCACCCAGTCGCCTTACTGAAAGGCAGCAGCAGGTTATGGGGCTGCAACTGTGGGGCACGCTTCCATGCCACTGCATCTTCATCAACCTGGTTGCTTCTTTTTTTTTTTTTAATTTGACAATTTTCTAGGAAAGAATAATATCTCATTGTTTTAATTTGATTTGCATTTCTTTTTATTCCTAACTAGGTGGGGCATGTTTTCATAACATTTTTGACCACTGTATTTATTTCTTTTGTAACTTACTCATTCAAGTGTTTATTCGTTCTCCTATTAGAGTTTTTACCTGTTACTCATTTCATATAAGTTTATGATAAAGACTGACTTCCTGTGACATTTATGTTCCAAATGTTTTCACTAGTTCTTCATTTACCTCTAATATTGCTGATGGTCCTCCAAACGTGTTGAAATTAATACATTAAATATATCCAGGTTTTCTGTAATCAATTATGCCTCAGTAAAAGTGTTTTTAAAAAAAATATATATATATATATAGCTCCATGATACTTTGTGGCACAAAAGTTTTTTGTTTTAATGTAATCAAATCCACTGGCCTTTCTCCTTACTGGGAAAAGCATACATGCTTAGAGCTGTCTTCTGGACTAACATGTATGCTAGTCCAGGTCTGATAAGATCTTGTAAATATTTACACATATTTTTATCTGGTTCTTCAAGAGTTTCATAGTTTACATTTACCTCTTTAATCAATATAAAACTTATTTTGGTGTAGGATATAAGGTAGAGATCCAATTCAATTATTTTTGTAAATACTTAACAAATTATCCTACTATCATTGTTACATTCTTCATATTGATCCTGCATGTTTCTGAAGATTATTTCCAATTATTTCATACTTTTGCTGTTATAAGGAGGTTTTTTTATTATGTTAACTAATTGGCTTTCTTTTTCTAGAATGTGAGAAGATATATTTTGTAGACATAAATTTTGTAACAAGCAACTTTGCTACACTAATTCATTGTCTATCAGTTCGTTGTCTTGGATTTTTCTAGCTATAAAATGTTATCAGTTGTAAATAATTTTGTTTCCTCCTTTCTAATAATTATGAAATTTCTTGTTCTTATGCATTCACTAACACACTACTAAAGTGTTAAATAAGTTATAAAAGACTACCTCACATCTTATTTTAATACAAAGTATGGTATGGTTTGGCTCTGTGTCCCCACCCAAATCTCATCTTGAATTGCAATCCCCATGCATCAAGGGGAGGGACCTGGTGGGAGGTGATTGGATCATGGGGGCAGTTGCCGCATGCTGTTCTCCTGACAGCGAGTGAGTTCTCACAAGATCTGATGGTTTTATGAGTGTTTGGCAGTTCCTCCTTTGCTCCCTCTCTCTCTACTGCTGCCTTGTAAAGAAGGTATTTGCTTCTCCTTCACCTTCTGCCATGATTGTGAGTTTCCTGAGGCCTCCTGAGCCATATGGAATTGTGAGTCAATTAAACCTCTTTTCTTTATAAATTAACCCAGTCTCAGGTAGTGTCTTTATAGCAGTGTGAAAACAGACTAGTTCAAAGTATGATGCCATTTACTATTCACTTAACAAATATTTCTTGAATGCCTACTATGTGTTAAGGTCTGTCCTAGGTGGTAGGGATACAATAGTGGACAAAACATTTAAAAAAAAAAATTACACCTTTCATATGCTTACAGTTGTAATGGTGCTGATTTCTATTTTAAGACAGATCATTCATGAGGAGAGATCCAAGATGGCTGATTACTAGCAGCAGAGGAATGTAGCTCCCAGTGAAAGCGCAGAGAACGAGAGGACACTACACTTTCAGACAAAGTTTTGTTGCTCACAGACCAGGAGATTCCCAGTGGAGGAGCCCCACAGGTCGCCAGCACAACTCTTGTGGCCAGCACGGCAGTTCTTGGTGCAGAGTAAACGGGACTGGGTCCCCTTTTGGTCAACATTTGGAGCTCTGGGAAGGCAGAGCCACCTATTCAGCTGATTGAAAACGGACTCAAGAAGGAAGCCAGACCGGAGATTCCCAGGCAGAAAAGCACCACAAATCTTAATGCCTCTGTTTTAGCTGGCACAGTGGGTTGCTCAGATTCCAGCGCTGGGAATCAACAAGTTGAACGTCCACTTAGAGACCTAATTTGAAAGTCGGTAATTACAAAGATGACAGATGGATAAAAAAAAGTCTGAGAATACCCAAAATCAGAATGCCTCTCCCTCTACAGGGGATCACAGTTCCTCATCAACAAGGGAACAAGGCCTGATGGAGAACGAGTGCATTCCAATAACAGAATTAGGCTTCAGAAGGTGGATAATAAGAAACTTCTGTGAGTTAAAATGTTCTAGCCCAATAAAGAAACTAAGAACCCTGAAAAAAAGTTTCATGAAATCCTAACGAGAATAGACAATCTAGCGGGAATATAAGTGAATTAATGGAACTGAAGAATACAATACGAGAACTCCGCAAAGTATTCACAGGTTTTAACAGTCGAATTGATCAAGCAGAAGAAAGGATATCAGAGGTCGAAGACCAACTTAATGAAATGAAACAAGAAGACAAGATTAGAGAAGAAAGAGTAAAAAGGAATGAGCAAAGTCTCCAGGAAATATGGGACTATGTGAAAAGACCTAATTTACGTGTGATTGGTGTACCTGAATGTCATGAAGAGAATGAATCCAAGCTGGAAAATATTCTTCAGGGTATTATTCAGGAAAACTTTCCTAACCTAGTAAGGCAGGACAGTACTCAACTCCAGGTAATACAGAGAACACCACAAAGATATTCCTCAAGTAGAGCAACTCCAAGACATATAATCGTTAGATTCACCAGGGTTGAAATAAAGGAGAAAATTTTAAGGGCAGCTAGAGAGAAAGGTCAGGTTACCCATAAGCCTAGCAGACTCACAGCAGATCTCTCAGCTGAAATCCTACAAACTAGAAAAGAGTGGGGTCAATATTCAATACCCTCAAAGAAAAGAATTTTCAACCCCGAATCTCATATCCAGCCAAACTAAGCTTTATAAATGAAGGAAAAATAAAATTTTTCATGAACAAGCAAGCACTCAGAGATTTCATCACCACCAGGCCTGCTTTACAAGAGTTTCTGAAAGAAGCACTATACACAGAAAGGAACAAGCAGTGTCAGTCATCCCAAAAACTAACCAAAAGGTAAAGAGTATCTCCATAACGAAGAATCTATATCAACTAATGGGCAAAATAGCCAGCTAGCGTTAAACGACAATATTGAACTCACAAATATCAATATTAATCCTAAATTTAAATGGATTAAATGCCCCAATCAAAGACACAGACAGGCAAATTGAATAAAAATTCAAAACTCATCGGTATGCTGTATCCAGATTCACCTCATAAGCAAGGACACACAAAGACTCAAAACAAAGGGTTGGTGGAAGACTCACCAATCAAATGGAGAGCAAAAAAGAAAAGAAACAGGAGTTGTAACTTTCCTCTCTGACAAAATAGACTTTAATAGTAACAAAGACTAAAAGAAACAAAGAAGGACATTACATAATGGTAAAAGGATCAATGCAACAACAGGAGTCAATGTTCATAAATATATATGCACCCAATATAGGAACACCCAGATACATAAAACAAGTTCCTAATGACTTATAAAGAGACTTGGACTCCTGCACAATAATAGCAGGAGACTTTGACACCACATTGTTAATATTTGACAGATCAATGAGAGAGAAGATTAACAGGAACATCTATGATTTGAACTCAGACCTGGAACAAGTAAACTCAGTGAATATTTATAGAATTCTTCACCCCAGGTCTACAGAACATACATTTTTCTCAGTCTCACATTATACCTATTTCTAAAGTGACCACATAATAGGAAGTAAATCACTCTCCAGCATTTGCATAGCTTTTTACAGACTTAAATGAAATATTGCTTGGCTGTTTGTTATTTTCTTCCCTTATTCCTTCCTGTCTCTGCTGTTAAGCACAATTATCAGCATAAAAGAGGTTTTAATACCTATTTTTAGATGCATTCCAGCCTAGGCAATAGAGCAAGACTTCTGTTCTCTCTCCCCCTTTCTCTTTCTCTTTCTTTCTTTCAAAAAAAAAAAAAAGACAGATCATTCTTTATTGAAATAAATTTTTGAACAGTTAGGATTATCAATAGATTAATGGGTTGTCTCAGGTGGCAGGGTTTTCTGATATTGATATTCAGCCATAGATTAGTTGCCTATGAAGGAATGTCCTAGAAACTATTCACAGCATTGAATGGATGGTTTAGCTAGATTCGTCCATTTAATAAACATTTATTGAGTACCTATCACCTGCTGGCTACAACACATGGAGCTAAACAAAATATCCTCTGCCATTTACAGCCTCAGAGTCTAGTGGGGATATAGCCATGTGAACAAATATTTATAGTAATGTAAAATACAGAATAAAAGAAGTTTAAATAGGGTTATTTACAAACATAGGGAAGTGAGTACTTACCTCTGCTTGCATGAGAAAATGAGGGCGTCATCTGAAGCCTGGGGAACAGCATATGCAAAGTCAGAGTCACAAGAGAACATATTCATGGTTAACTACAAATGGTTCCATATGGCTGGAACTCTGGAGTTCCCTTGCAATCATGAGATCGTATTATTCACAATTAAGCTACACAAATGTTCACAGGGTGTTACACTTCCAATTTCTTATTAAGCCTCTCTTCACAGAGTCTTTACTAATATGTATTGTGAATCTCTAGTTATAAGATACTTACTAATAATTGATAAGCTACTTGTCTTTAAAAAGAGTTTAAGGACTTCAGGCAGCTAACAAAATAGTAAAAACATAAAAAGGTAATTAAAGTAAAATTTTAAAACAAAACCACATTAAAGGAGGTCAACACAAATTGGTGTTAGTCCATTTTGTGTTACTATAACAGAACACCTGAGACTGGGTAATTTAGAAACAATAGAAGTTTACCTGGCTCACGGTTCTGGAGGCTGGAAGTACAAGAACCTGGCACCTGCATCTGGTGAGGGCCTTTGTGCTGCAGCATCTCACGGCAGAATGCAAAAGAGCAAGAGAATATATACAAGAGAAGGGAAGAGGCTGAATTCATGCCTTTTGTCAGAAACCCATTCTGGCAATAACTAACCTTCTCCCTCAGTAATAATACTTAATAATAGCATTAATCCATTCATAAGGGCAGAGCTCTTATGACCTAATCATGTCTTCAGAGTCCCAACAGTCAACACTGTTGCACTGGGGACTAAAATTTCCAACACGTGAACTTGGGTGACACATTCAACCCATAGTATAAGTATATCAATCTATTGGATGTGTATTTCCCCAAAGTGTATTCTATAGATATAGAATAGCGATGGTTGCCAGGAGCTGGGAGGTGGGGGAAAAGGGAAGCTATTGTTTAATGAGAAGTTTGGGAAGATGCAGATCATTCTGGAGATGGTGGTGTAGCTGTACAACAGTGTTAATGTTCCTAATGTCATTAAACTGTATATTTAAAACGGTTAAAATGGTAAATTTGATATTATGTATATTTTGCCACATAAAGTATCATATGGAAAGTTACCTCCCATAGTTCCAAAGGGAGGTAACAGATGTTACTTATTTTTAAAGGGATCATATCCTTAAATAGACAGGAGGGAAAATTGAGTTAAAATAACATAGGTGTCTGCCTGGAGGTAGTGGTTCATGCCTGTAATCTCAGCACCTTGGGAGGCCAAGGCAGGTGGATCACCTGAGGTCAGGAGTTCATGGCCAGCTTGGCCAACATGGCAAAACCTCATCTCTCCTAAAAATACAAAATTGGCCAGGCATGGTGGTGCCTGCCTGTAGTATCAGCTACTTGGGAGGCTGAGGCAGAAGAATCACTTGAACCTGGGAGGCAGAGGTTGCAGCAAGCCGAGATCATGCCACTGCACTCCAGCCTTGGTAATTGAGTGAGACTCCATCAAAAAATAAAAATAAAGTTAAATAAAAAATAACATAGGTTTATTTTCTTCAGACTCTCTGAGCCTTTGTGCACTAATATGTTTATGAATCTTGTATACCAGTATCGCCCAGTTATACCTTGCAGGGCTCTCTTTCATGGAACCCACACAAGGCAATGGTGATACAGGAAACAGAGCATTTACCACAATTTATCGTTAAATTTACTGTCATTTTTCACACAGCTAAAACAACAATAAAAAAGAAATGCAGTAAGAAATGGAAACAACAATTTTCTCTTTTCTTATGCCAAATTCTTTTAAAAAGTGCATGTGTGAATCCTTCTATGGAGAAATAAAGCCCCCAAAAAAGTATCCTCAAAAGTTTTGCAGAAGATGCAGAAATGTTCTTCATGCAGCTCTTTCTAATACTGACCCTCAATAAATGTGAAGCAAAAAGAGGAACATGGACGTGGTAGAATGTGGACTACGGAAGAACTTTGCAGAAGTAGTTCTAAATTACAGAATGGTGGTTATAAAAATGAACCTTAATTTCCTGCCAGTAGAACATTAGGTCATAATATTAATAAACTGACATCTCTCGTGACACTGCCAGGAAATCGCAATCTTCATATTTTGATGTTTTATGTCATGCTGTACTTTTCTTCATACTTTTTAGTTTTCATTTCTTTGCAACAAAAGACAATGTTATAATTTTTTGTTCTAATTTCTTCCAATACTGAGGGGCTTAGAGTCTAGTATTTATGCTGATTTTAAGTCTCTTTCAGTCTGACACACATCCAGAGGCAATTTTTAATTGCTGCCTCGGACAAACTATAACCACTTTGACTTCCCAAAAGCCTCTGACAAACAGCCTGGAAACTCCCACTCTAAAACAATCGTTCTTGTTTGTGAGCTTTTCTGACAGACCAGGCTGGCCAATTGTGTCATAATGTATTGCTGTAATTAAGCATTTTGACGGGAAAGAGACTTGTTTATATTCCCAGCCAATGTGCCCTGCTAGGTTTCACACCCGGATCTCAAGGCAGAAACCAAGCAGGAAAGCATGAGTGCAACAGAGGAGCCCGTCAGATATAGAAACTGTACATCTCTGCCGGAGCCTGGGGGGCAGTGTTGTTCTTGCTCTGTGACATTAACTGTATGGACTCAGAAGGTGACGGAACTGACTCTGACATTTGCTGTTTTAAAAGGTAGCCATGTTGGAAGTTCTCCCTCTGTGTGTCCAGTCCTGGTGAACAGCATTGCCAACCGTCTGGTCAACCGTGCTGGAAAACGCAGGGACAACCTTGATTTTCCCCTCTCCTTGCAATATTCAATCCATCACATGGGCTTTCAATCCCCTCTCAGAAAGTGTTGTGACAAAATCTATCCCTTTCCACTCCCATAATCACCATCAATACTTAATGCCCTCGATTTTCTCGGGCTAGTTTTCTCGACTTTAGTTAGATCATTTTACCTAGCTTGAGTCTAACTCTCTTTAATTCAGTTTTTAAGCTGCTGCCTGGGTTACTTTTCTAAGTCACAGATTATCAAGTTATCCCACTTTGCCAAATTAAAAAAAAAAAAAACCTTGACCCTAATCGCCAGAAACATTATTTTCCAAAATGGGATGTAGCGAACATCAGCACTATAGAATTTTTACAGGTGTTACTTGAAGCAAGGATTTTGTTTGGTGAACTTCATTTAGGACTGCCAAGTTAAAAGATGTGTTTCTGATTCTTTATTATAAAATGTGCTAGGTGGGCATGGTGGCTCACACCTGTAATCCCAGCATTTTGGGAGGCCAACACGAGCAGATCACTTAAGGTCAGGCGTTCAAGACCAGTCTGGCCAACATGGAGAAACCCCGTTTCTACTAAGACACAAATATTGCCTGGGCATGGTGGTGCATGACTGTAATCCCAGCTGCTCAGGAGGCTGAGGCAGAAGAATCACTTGAACCTGGGAGGCAGAGGTTCCAGCCAGCCAAGATCATGCCACTGTACTCTAGCCTGGGCGACAGTGAGTCTTTCTCAAAAAATAAAAAATAAAATAAAATGTGCCAGAGCCTTTAAAGTGCTATTGTGTATCATGTAGCTCCAAGACATGAGGTAGAGCACTTGGTTAGATAATATATTCATTCTGGATATATGCATTCTGGAACATATCCATTCTGGTACTCTTTTTAAAGAATATATTGTAAGAGTAGGGCTCTTATGCTCCTATGGAGCATACTTCACAGGATGCTGATCTAAAGTATAGCATAAAGATCAATTTCTGGCCCTGAAACTCCCTTTCCAGCCATGATGGTATGAATTAGGAGGTGACACAACTCGTGATTGGTTCCCATCCTCTCTCTGGCCCATTTTCAAGCATGGTAGTGTGGACCCTTTCTCATCCGTTCTCATCTTCTGGGTCAGGGGGCAATTAGCAAGTGACTGCCTCCTGGTGAAATTAAAAGTGTCATCCCTCCACACAGAAGTGACATGATACTTGTGTCTGGGAAGGCTTGGAAAGTGGAAAACTTGGCCAGGCATGGTGGCACATGCCTGTAATCCCAGCACTTTGGGAAGCCAAGGCAGGCAGATCACAAGGTCAAGAGATAGAGACTATCGCAGCCAACCCAGTGAGACCCCGTCTCTACTAAAAATACAAAAATTAGCTGGGCGTGATGTTGGCAGGCACCTGTAGTCCCAGCTACTTGGGAGGCTGAGGCAAAAAAATCGCTTGAACCTGGGAGGCAGAGGTTGCTGCGAGCTGAGATCATGCCACTGCACTCCAGCCTGGGTGACAGAGCGAGACTCCATCTCAAAAAAAAAAAAAAAAAAGTAAAAACTAAGAAAAGAAAGTGGAAGACTTGAGCTTGACTAACTGCTCTCTGAAGTGAGAGGGCTGCCATGGGGCAGGCTGCTGATGGTGACAGCACCAGCTCCCCAACTCGAACAAGACACCCAGAAGCTGACAAGGGCTTTTATCTGTGACCCGTCCAGAAAACTTGTCCCTAGTGTTGTTCCTCTGAAGCCCTTTCAGTTTCTACTGCAGACCACGCGCTCCCAGCCTGCACAGAACAGCTGCCCCTCCCCAGGGCACCAGACCACTCCCTCCCACGCCATGCCATCCTCTTGGCTACACTGATCTCAAATGATCTTAGAGTCTGTCTTTGATGCCCTGCTTGTGAGAACCTGACTGAGAGCAGCTCGACAGGTCACACCCCAGTGAGGGAGGATGAGGCTGGGAAGAATGGGACTGGGAGGGCCTGATTTTGTCAGTCTCTTTTGTAACCCTCCATGGCCCTCTATTATCTAACCAAGATGACTCTTGGTCTGACATCAGGAATCTCTGCGACAGCCCCATCCTCCACTCATCCCTCTAATTACCAGGACAGCACAGTGATTAAGAGTGAACCACGGGGGTAGACTCTAGGACTCAAACACTACCTCTACGTGACCTTAACTTCTCTGAGCCTCGGACTCTATGTCTGTAAATAGAAAGCAGTGGGAATACTAGCGCCCTGCTCCCATGATTGTTTTCAGAATTGAGATCATGCATAAAAGTGCTTAGCCCAGAGCTGGTCACATAAAAAACATTCAATAAATCAGGGGTTTGGAAACTCTGGTCTGTGGGCCAAATTCAGCCCACCATCTGTTTTTATAAGTAAAGTTTTATTGGAACTCAGCCACACCTGTATGGCCTATGGCTTCTCTCCTGCTGTAGTAGCAGAGTTAAGTCATGTTGGGTTGTTTTACATTTTTACTGTTATAACTAATGATACTATATGTTCTCCTGCCAATTCTAGTCCTTGTAAGATACTCCTCAGTGTAACTGCAGAGCTGCTAGAAGATTCGACTGTGTTAACTGATGCTAATTGTCTTCTGATGCAGCTACGCCTACTCACGCTCTTAACGGCACTGTGGGAGAGGCCTCTGCTTCACAGCCTCAGCCACACTTCGACTGGTTTACTTTATTTTTTGCCAGTTGAGTATAAATTGATATCCCTTAGTGGGTTTTATTTTGTTTTATTATTGGGGACAGGGTCTTGCTCTGTCACCTGGGCTGGAGTGCAGTGACGTGTCCATAGCTCACCACAACCTTCAATTCCTGGCCTCAGGCAATCCTCCCACCTCGGTCTCCAAAGGTGCTGGGATTACAGGTTCACTCCACTATGGCCGGCTAATTTTTGTACTTTTAGTAGAGAAGGGGTTTCACCACATTGGCCAGGCTGGTCTCGAACTCCTGACCTTGTGATCCACCCACCTCGGCCTCCCAAAGTGCTGGGATTACAGGCATGAGCCACCGTGCCTGGCCTGGATTCTAATCTTTTGTCCATTATATGTGTTACAAATAACTGCTCTGGAACTCCTAGAAGAGGGTCCCTATTTGGGAAGCTTGTCCCAAAAAGATTCACACCCGGAGTACCAAGACTGGTGACTCAGCTCAGAGTAGCAGATTCCTGGGTGCTGAGGTTGCAGGGTGCAGCCAGGGCCAACCTTAGTTTTCCTGCTGGGTCAGTACAGATGCATAGAAGGCCTGTGACCGTTCCATCCATGGTGCTGGTAATCAAACCTAGAATCCTGAGGCTCCAGGCAACGTTTGGGATGCTGTCTGCAGACACAGTCATGAGTTTCCACCGTCCCTTCTTCAACAGCAGTTCTCAGTTTCCATCAGCTGCCTCCTGCCCACTTGGCACCAGAGCTGGTGGGTCCAGGGAGGCCGAGGAGCCTAATGACCGCTCCTGTTCTGTGTGGTCAGCATCTAGCTGGTCAGTGTCCAGAAGCTTCTGCTCAGCAAATAGCCTTTGGCTGCTCACGCACAACCTCTCTAGCGATGTCTCAGCTGAGCTATTTAGCAGCTGGCTGGGGTTTTTCAAGGCCCAGCCAGTATAAGAAATAGTTTGGAGTCTGCCTGCTGTGTCTGAAGAAAGCCAGCCCGTGTCAGGCTCCACAGCAGCTCACTGCCAGCACCCTCTAGGCGCTCATCTAACAGGCAGGGATGCGGGACAGAGCTCTCCATGCTCCCTGAAGAGGCCCCTCAAAATGCAGCGAAATAGAGCCCAGCAATACCCCCTACAGTGTGCGGGGGGCCGAGGTCATGGAAAACCAGCCTCTTTGTCGGTATGAAAACAGAAAAACATGCACATAAAGTCCTAAACTGTGTTTTCCAAAAGGTAAATACATAAAATATACAAACCAACTTTACTTTAACCTTGATTTACAATAACTTTTCCAGATCTGAGAAAGTTTCCAAATAGGAAATCCAAAGTTGATCCCGTTGGCATGTTTTAAAACACGCTTCTCCTCTGGTCCAGCTATTAAAACTTCTACAGGTGGCCGGGCACCGCGGCTCACACCTGTAATCCTAGCATTTGCAAGGCTGAGGGGGGTGGATCACCTGAAGTAAACAGTTCAAGACCAGCCTGGCCAACGTGGTGAAACGTGATCTCTACTAAAAATACAAAAATTATCTGGGTGTGGTGACGGGCACCGGTAATCCCAGCTACTGTGGGAGGCTGAGGCAGGAGAATCACTTGAATCTGGGAGGCAGAGGTTGCAGTGAGGCGAGATTGCATCATTGCACTCCATCCTAGGTGACAAAAGCAAAACTACATCTCAAAGAATAAATAAATATAATTTTTAAAAAATTCTAGAGGTGAAGAAAAAACCCTGGTCCTTTATTTTCTGTGAGTGCCCTCAGTACGCCAAAGGAGGGGAAGCCCCCTCTCTGGAGATGAACTCATTATCTCCACTAAAACTACTTTCAGTTGTACATGCTAATTCCCACGGGGCAGGATATCAGCCAGTGAAATCTCTGGGTACCACGAAAACTTATTTCAGTTATTGATTTAAACTTCTTTTCCTGGGAAAAGCAGAAAGAAAAAGAGCATCAGAGTTTATTCCATTTTTAAAAATAACTTAGAGATGTTCTTTGCCAAAAAAAAACACAAAATGCGAAAGAAGGGTAGACAGTGTCTAGAAACTAAGGCCACCCTCCCTCCTCCGGAGCCGATAAGAAGAGATTAGCTTCTTAAAAAGAAATCATATTCTTCCAATCGTAATAAAAACTGAGGTGTACAGGAACAAATAAATCCTGAGTCAAATGCATGAGAATATGTTTGCATCCCCCTCGTTTCCTACTTATTTGTACTATAGACTTAAAGCAATTTTCAGACACATTGGAAAAGTCATCAGAACCCTAAATTCCAGAACAACTGTGGACTGGCCGCAGGATGCTGCCCAGTTCATCCCCATTGTTTTCATCCCAGAACACAAGAGGATGCAATGGACGCAAACCATCTGGAGCCTGGAAATATGAGTATGCAAATGCTATTCTGTAGGTGGAGCTGTGAAATGCACCATCTCACGGACACCTAAATAACAGAAGGAAAAGGTAATTAAAGGAAAAGGGTGGAAGGAAGGAAGGAAGGAAGGAAGGAAGGAAGGAAGGAGGGAGGGAGGGAGGGAGGGAGGGAGGGAGGGAGGGAGGGAGGGAGGGAGGGAGGGAGGGAGGGAAACCTGTTTGCAAATGAGAAGATGTAAATAACACTGAACTAGATTACAGGGTAATGGGAAAATAACCTATCACTAAACACTATTGATTCTGTCTCTTAAACATTCCCCTGATTTGCCTCTTCCAAATGATACGGGGAGAGGCCCATATCGTCTCTCCCTTTGAAGATGTGGCAGCCTCTTAAATAGACCTGCTCCTCCATCTCTCCCACACCAATCAATCCTACACACACTTCCAAAGTGCTTTTTCCAAAATGCAAATCAAATCAGAACAGTCCCCCAGTGCCCACACCATAAAATCAAAACTGCGTAGCCATGCAGGCTTGGCCCTTTACGATCTGACCTTGCCTTCTCTCTGGCCCAGCTTTTCCCGAATGCGCTCTGCAGAATACTAATTCAAAGGGATGTTACAGACACAGCCACACAAAATGGTTTCTTGGTGAAATAAATTGAGAAAGTGCTAGCAGGACAAAGTGAACTGCAGGACTCTTCAGAGCCTTTTTAATGCTAATAAACATTAGGAATTTCCAAGAGGGTCTGATAAACACTGCAGTGCTGCTGCCAACTTTCCTCTTCAGGGCAGACGAACCTATCCTCCAGCTTCTGGGAATATTGGCCATTGACTACTCACAGGCCACCACCCAGAGCTCCAGCTCTCACTGGAATTTGTCCTCAGCCACAGAGCACTGTCTCAACCAAGGATGTGCCTTGAGTATCAGCGACTAGTGATCTAAAGGCCTGGCCCTCTTGCCTCAATTAGGGACCGCTCTGAAAGGCCATCCCAGCCCTAACGCTCTCTGGAGGACAGGCTGAGACCTCAGCTCCAACCACATCAAGTGACGGTGTGGCAGCCATGGAATGTGCCTGGAAGAACTCCAACTACAGAGAACGTGAGTGACCCAGAGCCCCATGTTCCAAAACCTGTCTGTGTGTACACTGAGGCCATGTCTACGTGGGGCTACTGCCTATCAGTGACTGACCGTGGAGTGGGGGAACTCAGACAAGCCCATTCCTGAGATGCACGGGATGTCTTGGCTCAAGCATTCTCCAACAGCAATCTCGGATGCTCCAACCCAAACTTCACCAGCCCCAGTGACACGCTGCTAAATGTTCACCCACTGCATGAGTTTACTATAAATTGTGCTGATATAATGGACATGTAACACACGATATATATGTAATATAAAATACACAGTACTGTTTATCATAAGCTCCGGATAGCCATTGAGTCTCACCGAATGCTGTCGTTGATTTTTGCTGAATCCTGCATCCGCAAGCAGCCTAGGGTCAGCAGGGGTGATTGAGTGTAGACACAACATGAAGGCTGATTGACAGTCTGTTTATATTAATAAATAAGGCAAAAGCAAAACCAAACCTATGCATCAGAACTGCACCTGACAGACAATGAATGAGTGAATTCCTCATTGACTCCAATAAGGGTTTTTAAATATTAGTAGAATTACAAGAATTTTAAATATTCAAAGAATATATCCTCAATTTTGTGCCAGTCACAGCTACAGACATGACACACTTTTTCAGTTTAATATGAATTATGAGCATCTTTCCATCACTTTTTAAAGCGGCAATCAACAAAACAGTAAGCCAGGCCCCAGTCGGAAGCATTTGTCCAATTGTGTGTTGCCAACAGTTTCACCACGGCTAATTTCAAGCTACTAGCATGTGGTCAGAGTGTGGAGTTGTGAAGAGATGGGCCCTGTGTCCCACGACACAAGTAGGCACAGGGTGCCTGGCCAGTGGAAGTCCCAGGGGCCTGAGGTGGGTCTGTCTCACCTCCTTATACACACACCTCCACAGCCCCCTGGAGCATTTGCCAAAAAACCTGCACAGAAGTCTCCACCTCAGAGTCTGTTTCCAGGAAATCCAATCTAAGACAACAGGGAATGTAACACACAGCATGCCCCAGACATACTTGATATGGGACCAATTCCCATAGAGCCTCTCACAGAACTAGTGTTTTGTGGAATAAAATCTAGGAAAATTTGTTCCACCTTCTCCTCCTACACCTACTTATCCATTTATGTGCAATTCTCCAAATACACTATGTTTTTCCAGGCCACAATTCCTTTGCACATCTGTTACTTTTCCTGGAATTTCAAGTGGACCGTGGAGAGGAAGTCAGTCTCTGGAGAAATAGCGGGAGGGAGGAAAGGAGAGTTTACCCATACTCAGAAATAGAGTATTCATGCCATATGAATCAGGCCTCAGGATCCTATTAGGTGCATATGAATCAGGATTTTGAATCAGGATTTGCGGGTACTCAGAGATTCCCCACATCCATTCAGGGATTTGACTTCAGAAGGCAACAGAAGAGCCACCTGTCTCCTGGCTGCTTGGGAAGACACCACAGGAAGGACACTTCTTAGAAACACAGAGTAGAATCAGGTTCTTGGTTCTTACCCAAAAAATTTCCTTCAGAGAATATCAAACAAATGTTTTTATAATGAGAAAGCAAAATCCTAAAGACAGCAAAATAAATAAAAACCAGAGTATAGCCAGGCACAGTGGCTCACACCTGTAATCCCAGCACTTTGGGAGGCTGAGGTGAGTAGATCACTTGAGGTCAAGAGTTCGAGACCAGCCTGGCCAACATGGCGAAACCCCATCTCTAATAAAAACACAAAAATGTTAGCCGGGCATGGTGGTGCACACCTGTAGCCCAGCTACTTGGGAGGCTGAGGCAGGAGAATTGCTTGAACCAGGGAGGCAGAGATTGCAGTGAGCAGATATCACGCAACTACACTCCAGCCTGGGCAACAGAGGGAGACTCTGCCTCAAAAAAACAAAAAACAAACAAACAAACAAAACTAGAGCCCTAGATACACGCTTCCCTCGCCACCCCAGCAAAACCAGAGCACTAGGTACAGGCTTCCCTCACCACCCCGGCAAAACCACAGCCCTAGATACATGCTTCCCTCACCACCCCGGCAAAACCACAGCCCTAGATAAACGCTTCCCTCACCACCCCGGCAAAACCACAGCCCTAGATACATGCTTCCCTCACCACCCCGGCAAAACCACAGCCCTAGATAAACGCT
The DNA here is from genome assembly GCF_049354715.1 of Callithrix jacchus. Lineage (NCBI taxonomy): Eukaryota > Metazoa > Chordata > Mammalia > Primates > Cebidae > Callithrix > Callithrix jacchus. Next base: position 99,194,029 of record NC_133512.1, on the reverse strand, counting down.
TCCCTCACCACCCCGGCAAAACCACAGCCCTAGATACAGGCTTCCCTCACCACCCCGGCAAAACCACAGCCCTAGATACAGGCTTCCCTCACCACCCCGGCAAAACCACAGCCCTAGATACACACTTCCCTCACCACCCTGGCAAAACCACAGCCCTAGATACACACTTCCCTCACCACCCCGGCAAAACCACAGCCCTAGATACACGCTTCCCTCACCACCACGGCAAAACCACAGCCCTAGATACACGCTTCCCTCACCACCCCGGCAAAACCACAGCCCTAGATACACGCTTCCCTCACCACCCCGGCAAAACCACAGCCCTAGATACACGCTTCCCTCACCACCCCGGCAAAACCACAGCCCTAGATAAACGCTTCCCTCACCACCCCGGCAAAACCACAGCCCTAGATACAGGCTTCCCTCACCACCCCGGCAAAACCACAGCCCTAGATACAGGCTTCCCTCACCACCCCGGCAAAACCACAGCCCTAGATACATGCTTCCCTCACCACCCCGGCAAAACCACAGCCCTAGATACATGCTTCCCTCACCACCCTGGCAAAACCACAGCCCTAGATACAGGCTTCCCTCACCACCCTGGCAAAACCACAGCCCTAGATGCATGCTTCCCTCAACACCCCGGCAAAACCACAGCCCTAGATACACACTTCCCTCACCACCCCGGCAAAGGCCTTTCAGGCCAACATGAACTCTCTTGCATATACTGCTCAGGATAGATGCTCAGATATTTAGAAGCCAACAGCGTTACTGAAGTTCGAGATGGTAGGAGCAACCAGCACTATTTGAGGCACGGAATCTAGAGCCAAGATGCAGCCAGGCTTAAATCCCAGCTCTCCGCTTTGCTGGGTAACCTTGAGCAAGTCGCTTCACCTCTCTGAGTTTCAGTTTCTTCTGTCTGCAAACTATAGATGATAATACTTACATGTCAAGAATTGTTAAGAGCATGGACGACACCCACAAAATGCTTGGTGCATTTTGTACGTGCTAGTTATTAAAATCTCATTACCAAAATTAAACAGAAAAGCCAAGGCACTAGGGTTTACTTCCTCTCTGAAGCCCATACAACTGTTTTACAGTGAGTGAGATTGGGGATCCACATCCTCTGGTTTCTCAACCGGATCTTCTGAGTCCCCCATCATACTAATGATTATCAGTGACCTGAAAAATCATCCACTGTCGGCTGGTGCTGACAATGACATTTTCCATGATGGCAGAAACAAAACTAATGTTTTTAGGTTTGTACCTGGCAGGCTACTTTTAGAAAATTATTTACATTTTCAATATAATGATGGTTGGTTTCTTTTACAATAATTGGGTGACGGGTAGACTAGAAGCCCAACTCTCACCTTATGTAATATACTCATGCAGCAAACCTGCACAAGTACCCCCAAATCTATAAAGTTGTAAAAAATAAATAACAAAAACCAGCTACAAGTATAGATGTGAAATATTTCTCTGAGTGCTGCACCATTTTAATGGAAGCTCACAGATTAAAATTCTCAACAAATACACCCACTGTGGAATGCTAAAGTACACTTCCGGGCAATCTTTCAGAGCAATGGATTCAATTTATTCTTGTCACCATAGCAACAAGAGGAATTCTTTCTATTATTTTCATCATAGCATTTCCAATTATTTTCGCTCGCAGTTTAGGCCACAGACAAAACTAGAAGGAATGAAGCTGACCACAAAATGAACCAAAACCTCATAACTTCCACCCTGGTTTAAAGGTTGCTCTTGGGTAGGTAATACTCTTTTGCCATCATAAATCCCATATGAGTCTCTAGGTCTTCACCAAAAAAAAAGAAAAATGTATTTACTTAAGAACTTATCACTTTGTCTCTTTTGAGTTGAGGGAAGCAAGAAATGAGACCATTTTACCAATTATGTACACTCTGAAAATGTAAAATTAGTCATTTAATATTCAAAGTGCTTTTCATTTAGGGGGTGAAAGTAAATAATGTTACACTTCAATGATTACAGACTCTCAGTAATGAAGTATGATTTTTATTCTATGCCTCTAAATTGTCAAATTTGGTACATTGGGGTTAAAATCACACGGCAGCAACACATCCCTGAGGTGAGTGTGTCAGACCCTTCACACACAGAGAGGAAGAGGCATACATGCTTAAGCAGCACTGATTATCTGCCAAACACAATACCCACATGACCCCTTAAGAAAAAATGCACCTGGCGAGCAGCCAAAGAGAAATAACGTTCTACAGAAATGAATACAAATGGCTATTTCTATCTATGTGATCAGCACATTCAGGCTTTACCAGCTTTGGGTATAACATGATGCCACAGTTTAATTCCCACCTGCTGGGTTAGAGAAACAGATCCCCTTCCTTGTGTGTCCCCTTCCCAGTCCCGCCACATCTTTGATCATCTCAAGGTGCAGCCGTCAGGAGGCTCAGAAACCTGACCTCCACTCCATCTCTTCCGCTTCCTTCTCAGTCTGTTCCCTTTGACCACAGCTCCAGGATGGCGGCCGCTGCCCTTCCCCTTCCATCTCTTCCTAAACCCAGTACAGTCTCTCTCTTAATTCCTCACAGCATGACTGAGCAATGTGGTTGCTCTTCATATTTCCACAGAAAGGTCCATGGATGAGAGAAGACACTCTCAGAGCCCCCTGGTTCTAATGTCACCATGGCTATCAGAATGTTTGGCAACAATGGAAATATTCTACATCTGCACCATCCAGTTCAATAGCCATGAACCACAACTGTGGCTACTAAGCATTATACTGTGGCCACTATGATGGGGCAGCTGAATTTTACTTTTATTTCCTTTTAATGAGTTTAAATTTCAGTTAGCCACATGTGTCCAGTGGCTGCTGCATTGGGCAGCACAGTTCTAGATAAATCCATGGAGTCCTTCAAAAAACACCTCTCTGTATATCCCTCTATAGCCAGAAGCCAATCCTCTCCCCTCCTGGGATTCCAATCCCAGGCCCAATTTTCTGAGATCCTAGTAGTTTCCCTTCCTCTCCTGACCATGTCACCTGATCCAAGATTAGCGGCTTCTCACATCCATTCAGTCCTCCTTTTCATAGCAGCTTCCAGATCATTCTCCCTTCCTTTTCCTAAAATATATGACTCTCATATGATCAGACTATGCCGTCCACTTCATCTATTGCCACTGTCACCTACTGACCTCAAGGTCACTCCCCTTAACTTAGCTCTTGGCTCACTGCCAGTCTCTTCACTACTACCTTGTAGTAGTGACACTGGCCTCACAGTTTCTTGAGCTGTCTTCTTCCAGTGATTTTATTTTCCCACTTTGCTCATTTTTGGAGTGGCTGGTACTAGTTGTTCCTTTCCTTGTTTAGTGCTTCTTTCGGGAGCTCATGTATGGCAGGCCTGGTTCATAAAGGATTTTCTCTTTTGCTTATGAAGCTTAGTTTGGCTGGATATGAAATTCTTGGTTGAAAGTTCTTTTCTTTAAGGATGTTGAATATTGGCCCCCACTCTCTTCTGGCTTGTAGGGTTTCTGCCGAGAGATCCACTATGAGTCCGACAGGCTTCCCTTTGTGAGTAACCCGACGTTTCTCTCTGGCTGCCCTTAGCATTTTTTCCTTCATTTCAACCCTGGTGAATCTGACGATTATGTGCCTTGGGGTTGCTCTTCTTGAGGAATATCTTTGTGGTATTCTCTGTATTTCCTAGACTTGAATATTGGCCTGCCTTGCTAGGTTGGGGAAGTTCTCCTGGATAATATCCTGAAGTGTTTTCCAGCTTGGATTCATTCTCTCTGTCACATTCAGGTACACCTATCAAACGTACATTAGGTCTTTTCACATAATCCCAAATTTCTTTGAGGTGTTGTTCATTTCTTTTCACTCTTTTTTCTCTAATCTTGCCTTCTCGTTTTATTTCATTGAGTTGATCTTCAGTCTCTGATATCCTTTCTTCTGCTTAGTCAATTCAGCTGTTGAAACTTGTGTATGCTTCACGAAGTTCTCATACTGTGTTTTTCAGCTCCATCAATTATTTATATTCTTTTCTAAGCTCTTTATTCTCATTAGCATTTCATCAAAACTTTTTTCAAGGTTCTTAGTTTCTTTGCATTGGGTTAAAGTATGTTCTTTTAGCTCAGAGAAGTTTGTTATTCCCAACTTTCTGAAGCCTGTTTCTGTCAATTCATCAGACTCATTCTCCATCCAACCTTGTTCCCTTGCTGGTGAGGAGATGTGATCCTTTGGAGGAGGAGAGGCATCCTGGTTTTGGCTGTTTTCATCATTTTTGTGCTGGTTTCTTCCCATCTTTGTGGATTTATCTAACTGTGGTCTTTGTAGTTGGTGACTTTCAGATGGGGTCTCTGAGTGGACATCCTTTTTGTTGATGAAGTTATTTCTTTCTGTTTTTTAGTTTTCCTTCTAACATTCAGGCCCCTCTGCTGTACAACTGCTGGAGGTCCACTCCAAATCCTGCTTGCCTGGGGATCACCTGCAGCAGCTGCAGAACAGTAAGGATTGCTGCCAGTTTCTTCTTCTGTTATCTTTGTCCCAGAAGGATACCTGCCAGATGTCAGCCTGAGCTCTCCTTTATGAGATATCTCTGGATATATGGGGGTTGGGGAGCTGCTTGAGGAGACAGTCTGTCCCTTATAGGAGCTCAAGTGCTGAGCTGTTAGCTCCATTGTTCCATTCAGAGCTGCTGGTCAGGTACATTTAAGTCTGCTGCAGCAGAGCTCATAACCACCTTTTTTTCCCAGGTGCTCTGTCCTGGGAAGGTGGGGCTTTATTTATAAGTTCCTGACATGCTGCTGCCTTTTTTCACAGATGCCCTGCCTAGCAAGGAGGTAGCCTAGTCACAGTCTGCCAGCAGAGGCATTGCTGAGCTGCCATGGGCCCGCTGCTGTGTGAACTTCCTTGCAGTTTTGTTTATACACATATAGTTAGAACTGCCTCAGTCATGTCGGTGTGCCTCAGTAATGGCAGACTCCCTCTGTAATGGCAGACTGCCTAGGTAATGGTGGATTGCCTTGGTAATGGCAGATTGCCTCGGTAATGGTGGACTGCCTCAGTCATGGCAGACTGCTTTGGTAGTGGTGGACTGCCTCAGTAATGGCGGACTGCCATGGTAGTGGCGGGCTGCCTCGGTGGTGGACACCCTTCCCCCCACAAAGCGGGACCATCCTGAGTCCAGCTGTGCTTGCTGTGAAACTCAATCCAGAGTGTTTCAGATTGGTGGTCTTTGTGGGGGTGGGACCCACCGAGCCAGACCACCTGGCTCCCTGTTTCAGCCCCCTCTTTTTCAGTTGAATGGACAACTCTGTCTCCCAGGCATTCTGGGTGCCAGTTGAAACCGTGCCCAGATTTGTGTGAGTTTTTGTGTGGAGACCCACTGCACTGGCTGAAACAGCTACACTGGATACTCATGGCACTTTTCTGCCTGGGAATCTCCTGGTTGGTGGGCAGCAAAAATTCATTTGGAAATATGCTGATCACTCATCCTCTGTGTTCTCACTGGGAACTGCACTCCAGAGCTGTTCCTATTCAGTCACCTTCGATCATCCTCTTAACCAACACTGAGACTTGCTTTATGGCCAAGCATGTGGTAAACCTTGGAGGTAGGTTCTGTGTCCACATAAGAAGAATATGTATTCTGTGGTTTATGAGTGGTGTCTTCTGTAGATGTTTAATAGGTACAATTGGTCAAGTCTAAAATTTAATAGGTCTAGAATTTGTTTGTTTTCTGCCTCAATGATTTGTCTAACACTGTCAGAGGCATATTGAAGCCCTCCACTAATATTGTGTGGTTAAGCCTTTCCATAAGTTTAGAAGTACTTGTTTTATGAATCTGGGTACGACAACGTTGTGTGCATATATATTTAGGATAGCTAAATCTTCATGTTGAACTGAATGCTTCATCATTATGTAATGACCTTCTTTTGTCCTTTTTACTTTTGTTGGTTTAAAATCTGCTTTATCTGATATAAGAATAGCAACCCCTGCCCTTTTTTGTTTTCCATTTGCATGGTAGATCTTTCTCCAACCCTTTACTTGGAGCCTATGGGTGTTATTATATGTGAGATGAGTCTGTTGAAAACAGCAGATGGTGGCCGGATGTAGTGGCTCAAGCCTGTAATCCCAGCACTTTGGGAGGCCAAGGTGGGCTGATCATGAGGTCAGGTGTTTGAGACCAGCCAGTTCGAGATCAGCCTGGCCAACATGGTGAAATCCTGTCTCTACTGAAAATACAAAAATTAGCTAGGTATGGTGGTGTGCACCTGTAATCCCAGCTTCTCAGGAGGCTGAGGCAGGAGAATTGCTTGAACCTGGGAGGTGGAGGTTGCAGTGAGCCAAGATCATGCCACTGCACTCCAGCCTAGGTGACAGAGCAAGACTCCATCTCAGAAAAAAAGAAAAGCAAAAGGAGAGGAGAGGAGGACAGGAGAGGAGAGGAGAAGAGAGGAGAGAAGAGGAGAAAGGAAAAGAAAGGAAAGGAAAAAACAAAAATAGCAGATGGATGGTCTTTTTTTAATTCAACTTGCCACTCTGTGCCTTTTAAGTGGGGTGTGTAGACCATTTACATTCTAGGTTAATACTGATCTCTGAATATCAGAGGTTTTGATCCTATTGTGAAGTTGTTAGCTGGCTTCCTTTGTAGTTTCTGTCATATAGTTGCTTTGTAGGATCTGTGGGCTATAAACTTAAGTGTGTTTTTGTGGTAGCAGGTAGCATTCTTTCATTTTCATTTTCATTTATTTTCCTTTATTTATTTATTTTTTTTGAGACAGAGACTCACTCTGTCACCCAGGCTGAAGTGCAGTGGCATGATCTCAGCTCACTGCAACCTCTGCCTCCCAGGTTCAAGCAATTCTTGGGCTTCAGCCTCCCAAGTAGCTGGAACTACAGGCACACACAACCATGACCAGTTAATTTTTGTATCTTTACTAGAGACAAGGTTTTACTATGTTGGCCAGGCTGGTCTTGAATTCTTGTCTTAACCTCAAGTTTTTCATCCAACTCGGCCTCCCAAAGTGCTGGGATTACAGACATGAGCCACCATGCCCCCCAACCCCATCCTTTCATTTTCACGTTTACAACTTCATTGAGGACCACTGTGAGGCTGGTCTAGTGGTAACAAATTCCCTCAGTGGTTGCTTGTCTGGAAAACATTTTATTTCTCCTTCATTTATAAAGCTTAGTTTAGCAAGATATGAAATTCTTGTTTACAATTTCTCATCTTTAAGAATATGAAGATAGGTTCCCAGCCTCTCCTGGCTTGTAAGCTTTCTGCTGAGAAGTCTGCTGTTAGCCTGATGGGGTTTGTTTTGTATGTGACCTAACCTTTTTCTCTAGCTGCCTTTAAGACTTTTTTCTTTAGTGTTGTCCTTGGACAGTCTGGTGACTATGCCTTGGTGATGTTCATTTTGTACAGTACCTTGCAGGTGTTCTCTGAATTTCTGGTGTCTGGATATCAACCTCTCTAATAAAAAGAGAAAATTTTTCTTTAATTAGTCCCTCAAATGTGTTTTCCAGGTTGTTTTTCTGTTCTCTCAGGAAGGCCATAATTCATATGTTTGGTTGCTTTACAAAATCCCATATTTTTTTAAGACTGTTCATTTTTTTAAATTCTTTCTTCTTTATTTTTGTCTGACTGGATTAATTTGAAAGACTAGTCTTCAAGTTCTGAAATTCTTGTTCAGTGCAGTCTATTGACAAAGCTTTCCATTGTATTTTGAAATTCCTTTTGTGAGTTTTTTAATTCCAGAAACTCTGATTTCTTTTTAGGATGTTTACCTCTTCCTTCATTTCTTGCATTGCTTTAGAAGTTTCTTCATATTGATTTTCAACCTTGTCTTGGATCTCATTGAGTTTCCATGCAATCCATAGCTGTCATTTCTTTTTTTCTTTTTGTGCATATTTTTTGTTTGTTTGTTGTTTGTTTTTAGACAGAGTCTCGCTCTGTTGCCCAGGCTGGAGTGCAGTGGCACAATCCTGACTCACTGCAACCTCTGCCTCCCAGGTTCAAGCAATTCTCTGCCTCAGCCTCCCAAGTAGCTGGGATTACAGGTACCTGCCACCATGCCCAGCTACTTTTTGTATTTTTTTAGTAGAGAGGTGGTTTCACCATCTTGGCCAGGCTGATCTTGAACTCCTGACCTCATGATCCGCCCACCTCAGCCTTCCAAAGTGCTGGGATCACAGACATGAGTCACCGCAGCCAGCCTAGCTGTCATTTCTTAGTTTCCATTTTAGCTAGGGACCATCACTGAAGCGCTAGTGTGATCCTTTGCTGGTGTTACTACATTCAGATTTTTCATGGTGCCAGAATTCTTATACTGATTCTTTATCTAGAGATGCTGAAACTTCTAATTTTTATAATTATTTTCATGTAGGTAGGATTTTTTTCTTTTTTTCCCTATAATGTTGGGGGTTTGTTGTTTTTGTTACTATTCTTTTCTTTCCTTCCCCCATCCCTGACTCTAGTGGATGTGGTTATAGAGAACACTTGGTGGTGCTATTTGGCTTTGCTTCTATTGCCCTATGTACTTCTGTCAGCAGGTTTTATATTGTATTATGCAGTTTGACATACAAGCCATAGATGATGCTTATAGGTAAGAGCCTGCTGCTGCCAGTATGACTGGGTATACTTGATCCTTGTTTACTGGGAGCAGTTCCTGTTGCCCCAGGTAATGGGCTAACTTGTGGAGTGCACATGGTCTGACTCCCTGCTCACCTCCTTCATGGGCAGGGGTAGGGGGCCTACATGGGCAGAGCCAGACCAGACAGGTCCACCTGTGGTCTCTGGATGGCAGGCACAAGCACCAGTGCCAACTGAGAATCCAGTGGGCTATCACCAAGTGCCCAAAGATGTGCCTAGGCAGGGAGTTGGGAAAGTTCCTTGGCCCCAAGTTCTCTGCACAGAGATGGGGGGAGCCTAAACTCCAATCCAGTAGAGTGGGTGCTCCAGATGCCTGGAGATCTGCCCAGATGTGGAGCAGAGAGGGCCTGCCTGTAGCAGGGTTTCTGCCCAGAAAGGGTAGTGTAGCTCAGGCTGGTCCAGACAAGCAGGTGCTTCAAGTGCTTGGATTTCTCCCTGGGGGTGAAGCAGAGAGAGCCCCACTGCACCATGGTTTCAAGGGAGCAGGTTGGGACACCAAGCAATGGCATATACAGACCACCAAGGTGGTCACCAAGCTGGTCCTAGCTACAAGTATCATTGCCCAGGAGAAACTAGAGCTATACTAGCTCTCCTCCCACCACAGACTTGTGATGGGAGAGAGCACAATCCCAGCACCTTCTGCTGAGGAACTTTCCACAGTTCTGACTATAGAGGTTCTACCATGCTCTACGGTAGGTGCTCCAATCTCAGGTCCAAGACTAAAATTCCTGCATGGCTATGCTATTAGGTTGCCAAACATGGCTAACTTTGTATGCCTCCAGATTAAAAATGCTGTCCTGCTCTTGATCCTGGGCCTGGAAAAATGTCTATAGCTTTGCCTAGTATCTGTCCTCAGCATCTCCATCGCTGTCCCCACATTAGCTCCAGGGCTTGGAAGAATGAAAGTGCTCTCCCTCAGCCTGGATCGCTCAGATCCCTGGTGGAAAGGTGAATCACAGAGGGAGGCTCTCTCTTGTGGGGGACTTTTTCCAACTCACTTGGAGGTTTCAAAAATATCAAAGTAAAATTTCAGTCAAGGCATTCCTTTACACTTACATGTAAATCTTTGTTTTAGGTTTCTATGGCTGCTATAACAAATTATCATAAATTTAGCAACTTAAAGAATAAATTTAATATCTCACAACTCTGTAGGTCAGAAATCTGAGTGAATCCAGCTGATTTTCCTGGGTGAATCAAGCTGAAGCCAAGGTGTCAGCCAGCAGGGCTCTTATCTGGAGGCTCTGGAAATAAATCTGTTTCAAGCTCATTCTGGTTGTTGGTTGAATTCAGTTCCTTGTGATTGCAGGACTAAGGTCTCCATTTCCTTGCTGGCTGTTGGCTGAGAGTCATGCTCCCAGTCATTTGAAAAGCCACCACATTCCCTGGCTCACAGCCCACTTCATCCATCTTCAAAGCCAACGTTAGTAGGTCATGTTCTTTTCATGTTTCATTTCTCTCTGACCTAATCTCCCTTCACCTCATCTTCCTGCTGTATCTCTCTGACCTACTCTTCCTTCTTCCTCTTCTGCTTTTAAGGGCTCAGGCACTGACATTTGGCCAGCCTGAATAATCCAGGATAATCTCAGTATTCTAAAGCCAATTGATTAGTAATCTTAATTACATCAGCAAAGCCCCTTCAAACCAATGCCTAGATTAGGGTTTGATTGAATAACAATGAGACAGAAATCTTGAGAACACATCTTTGAAATTCTGCCTACCAAAACCCTAGTATTTGTGTCAATTTTATTTATGTTATACATAAATTTTTTAGAAACTTATCAAATGGTTTTTTAAACCAGATATATGTTAGTTTATATCCTACTAAGATGGAAAAAGTAGATATATTTAACTAACTGCTGGCTGTCTCCCCAAATTAACCCTGGAAAAATTACAGAAACATGTGCCACAGAAAGAAAAAGAATAAGAGAAACCATTGAACTTAGTATTGAATCAATACGAAGGCGAGAGATGAGGAGGCAGAGTGCATTGGAAGAAACAGTGAGACGACAGGTTGGAGAACAGCTTTCCATGTTCCATTCCTGCCACTCTGTCTAAGTGCCGTGGGACCATCATGTCTGACTCTTCACTACAGATATTGGTGAGCACAGCTTAGGCCATGGTGACGTCCACACAGTAGTGAATGAACAAGAGGAAGTTGCCCTTCCAGTTCCTTTCTCTCCACACTCCTACTGTATTATGACATATCTTGATACTGATTAGAGCCACACATATTATCTGAAAGAGTCATTGTTAATTCCAGAGGAGGAAAAAAGAAAACCCTCAGCCAAAGTAATCACTTCCCTAAGTACAACAACAATAAAAGAAAGACGACAGATGAAACAACATGTTTCATCTAAAGGTAGATCGAGACATTTATATTATGCTTAAGGACATCAGAGACTCAGAGCTACCTGACTGCATAATTCCTGAGGCACCAGTCATACTGCATTCCAGGAGAATGATGCCTTTGAGTTGTACAGTGCGATAGCTCTGTAAGTAATGATATTACTAACATGTAACAAAAACAAGAAGCAAGAAAAACAGAATCCAATAGAAATATTAGGTATAGAAATAATATTTTAAGTAACAAAAACAATAGATGTGATAAATAGTTGGATGATTACTACTGAAGAACAAATTAGTAAATTGAAAGACCAGATTAAGACATTTTTAATAATTTGATCAGGCAGCAGAGGAAAAACAGAGCTTTAAACTACAAAGAAAAAACTAAAGTAGAAGTAGAAGCAATAGAATCTTAACAGGAGGGCCAGAAGAAAAAATGTATATATAATAAATATTTCAAGAAACAACAAGTAGAGAAATCGGGTGGAAGCACCTTAACCAAGTGATGGAAATGATCACCAACAGAGCAGGCCAACACTACATGTATGTTCCCGGCTCTAACTGAAAGATAAGGTGGTTGAGTTATATTTAGGAGGCTGGACACTTCCTGATTAACTGCCCGAACTCTGGAGTCTGACCCAGGCTTGAATACTAGATCGGCCACATGTAAATTATGTGTGATTTCCTATAAGCTACTTTACCATTTGCATCAGGGCCTTTGGGGTTGTTTCTAATGGTCCAAAAAATAGGAGGAACAAAGGTTAATTTGTGTCATTCATATAATATTTTGCATGTTATTACAAAGAAGCCATTCAAACATTCAGACTGCTAAGTGTGAAGGACCCACAATCCATTTCACAGAGTTCCAGTATGGCAGAGCTAACAGCTTCCTACTTTCTTCCACATATAAGTGCTTGGAAGTCATCACCGCCATTCTCACAGCAAGAAAAAGGCTGAACAAAATGAAAACCAACAACACCTCTTAGATTCATCAGAGAACAAACATCATGGGGCAAGCTGCTGGTCCAGAAGCTGGAAAGAGATGAGGATGCCAAGAATCACAGCTTAACAGGAGCAGAAGTCCAGCAGCAGGAGCCCTCGGCTGGAGCCAGTGCTGGTAGGAGCAGCTGAACTGCAGTTGATAAACTTCTGGAGACTCAGCATGAACTTGCAGGAGAGTTAAAACTCTGAAGGCACCAGGCACAGTGGCTCATGCCTGTAATCCCAGCACTTTGGGAGGCCGAGGCAGGCAGATCAACTGAAGTCAGGAGTTTGAGACCAGCCTGACCAACATGGAGAATCCCCATCTCTACTAAAAATACAAAATTAGCCGGCATGGTGGCACATACTACTCAGCCTCCCAGCTACTCAGGAGGCTGAGGCAGGAGAATCACTTGAACCTGGGAAGCGGAGGTTGCAGTGAGCCAAGATCATGCCATTGCACTTCAGCCTAGGCAACAAGAGTGAAACTCTGCCTCCCCTCCCCACAAAAAAAAAAAAATACTCTGGAGGCTCAGTCTTGCAGGGGGAGGACATTTTCATGAGTTTTACCTCTAGGAATTCCTCTAGGCTCTTACAGTGAAGATCAGGGAAAAATCCTTTATACTTCAGTCAGGGGTGGGAAAAAGTAACTATCTGAAATATAGTTGACCTTGAACAACACAGGTTGAACTGCAAGGGTCCACTTATATACAGATTTTCTTCCTCCAGTACCACCCCCAAGACAGCAAGACCAACCCCTCTCTATTAGTTTATTCTCATACTCTTATAAAACTACCTGAGACTGAGTAATTTATGAAGAAAAGAGGTTTCATTGACTCACAGAGGTTTCATTGACTCACAGTTCCAGCATGGCTGGAAGGCCTCAGGAAACTTACAGTCGTGGTGGAAGGCGAAGGGGAAGCAAGCACATCTTCTAAGAGTGAGGGGAGAAGCAACATACTTTAACACCATCAGATCTCATGAGAACTCACTCACTATCCCAAGAAGAGCAAGGTGAAATCCGCCCCCAAGATCCAATCACCTCCTACCAGGCCCCTCCTCCACCACCCAGGGATTATAGTTTGAGATGAGATTTGGGTGGGGACACAAACCACATCACCATCCTGTTCCCCTGCCTCCTTGGTCTACTGAACATGAAGACTTAGAGGATGAGACTTTTATGAAGATCCACTCCCAGTTTTCATTCTTCTTCTTATTATTATTATTGAGACAGGGTCTTTTTCTATTGCTCAGGCTGGAGTGCAGTGGCACTGTCATGGCTCACTGCAGCCTTGACCTCCCAGCCTCAATCAATCCTCCTGCCTCAGCCTCCTGAGTAGCTAAGACAACAGGCACACACCATCACATCCAGCTAATTTTTGTATTTTTTGCAGAGACAGGGTTTCACGATGCTGCCCAGGCTGGTCTTGAACTCCTGGGATCTAGCAATTCACCTACCTTGGCCTCTGAAAGTGCTGGAATCACAGGTGTGAGCCACTTCACCCAGCAGTGATTTTCTTAATAACATTTTCTTTTTATTTTTTTGAGACGGAGTTTCGCTCTTATTACCCAGGCTGGAGTGAAATGGCACGATCTTGGCTCACTGCAACCTCCGCCTCCTGAGTTCAAGCAATTCTGCCTCAGCCTCCCAAGTAGCTGGGACTACAAGCATGCGCCACCATGCCCAGCTAATTTTTGTATTTTTAGTAGAGAAGGTGTTTCACAATGTTGACCAGGATGGTCTCAATCTCTTGGCCTCGTGATCCACCCACCTCGGCCTCCCAAAGTGCTAGGATTATAGGCATGAGCCACCGTGCCTGGCCAACAACATTTTCTTATCTCTGGCTTACTTTATTGTAAGAATACAGCATATAATACATATAATGTACAAAATGTTTGTTAATCAACTGTTTATGTTATCAGTAAGGCTTCTGGTCAATAGTAAGCTATTAATAGTTAAGTTCTTGAGAAGTCAAAACTTACACTTGAATTTTTAACTATGCAGGAGGGTAGGGGGGTGTCAGTCCCCCTAAGCAAGAGTCAACTATGACCAGGAGATTCTGTTCTCCTTAACAAAAGCCTACCTTCAAGGAAAACCACCTTACCAGAGCCCAGCCCATCTGGGTTTTACCAGAGTATAATCAACATGAGGGAAGGGAAAATACCCAACTCTAACCCCATCTCAACTTCCTTTGTCACCTGAAGGGGAGAGGGAGGGTGAAGGGGTCCTGAGATGATAGTCCAGGGACAAAGGCTCACTGAAGGGCCAAGGCCTAATCCTAAATGGATAGAACACCTCCCCTCCCCTACACCTTACCATCACATCAGCAGGGCCCCTATATAGATTACAGCTGAAAGAATTACAAGCCTCAGATCCTATGTAAGAAAAAGTCCCTGAGGAAACCCAAAGACAGCAGAGGAGAGAAAAATAAGATTATTAGAGATAATTTTAACCTCTGACACTTCTGACTAGAAGCAAACAGCAAACACAGCCACTGCTAGCCGGAGTTTCACAAAACCCGAAGTCCCAGTTCCTACCTCGTTTCCTCGTAACTGGACATCATAACTGGATATCATAAAAAAAATTACAAGGCATGCTAAAAATCAAAAAACACAGTCAGAGGAGACAAAGTAAACACCAGAGCCAGACTCAGATATGGCAGAGCTTTGGGAAATACCAAACCAAGAATTTTAAATATCAGCAATTACTACACTAAGAGCTCTAAGAGAAGTAACCTTTGAGTCTGTCTAGAGGGGTGCTAGAGCTCAGTGTATGAGAATGGACTCTGGAGACAGCTGCCTGGATTTGAGCCCAATTCCACACACTAGCTGTGTGAACTTGAGAAGTTACCTAATCAATTTCTGCCTCAATGTCCATTATGAGAAGTGAATTAATTGCCCAAATTTTTTTAGAAAAGCATGCCTAAGCCAACGCAAGAATGTCTTACAATGGTTGCTATATAGATCAAAATTACCTATTTATTCTTTTAAAGTAAGGGCTGTGTGTTAGTTGCTGCTGCTACTGTTATTACCTAATTCAGAGATGGGCAAATGGGGGACAGGGAGGAACAACATGCAAGCTTAGCTGCTGACAGAGCCAACACCAGACATCAGACCATCTTGCTCCAATCACTTTCATCTCATGGATTGTAATCAGTCTGACTTCTCCTGCCAGTTGTCCCTTCAAAAGCTATTTTTTTCGTGGTTTTGTAACCACCCAATGGGTTCACCTTGTCCGTGGCCTAGACAGAGCCAATTTCTCAAAACAAGAGAATTGCAACAGAGAAAAAGAAATTCATGCAGAGCTGACTGTGCAGGAGACTACAGTTTTATTTTTACTCAAATCAGTCTCCCCAAGCATTTGAGAGCAGAGTTTTTAAGGACAACTTAGTGGGTGGAAGGAAGCCAGTGAGCCAGGTGGGCTGACTGACCAGGGATGAAATCACAGGAAGTCAAGGCTGTGTTCTTGTGCTGAGTCAGTTCCTGGGTGGGGCCACAAGATCAGATGAGCCAGTTTACCAATCTGGGTGATGCCAGCTGATCCGTCAAGTGCATGGTCTGCAAAATATCTCAAGCACTGATCTTAGGAGCAGTTTAGGGAGGGTCAGAATCTTATAGTCTCCAGCTGCATGACTCCTAAACCATCATTTCCAATCTTGCAGCTGTTAGTCCTACAAAAGCAACCTAGTTCCCAGGCAAGGAGATCTGCTTTGGGAAAAGGCTATTATCCTCTTTGTCTTAAACTATAAGTTTCTCCGAAAGTGAGTTCAGCCTATGCACAGGAATGAACAAGGACACGTTAGAGGTTAGAAGTAAGAGGAAGTCGATTAAGTTAGATCTCTCTGACTGTCTCAGTCATAATTTTGCAAAGGCGATTTTCGTTTTGCAGTTATTTATGAAATGCTGATGGTTGCCAACAACTGAACAACACTCTCTTCCTATGGACTTCATGATGTAAATTGTGAAGCTTTCTCAGAGGTGGATACCAGTATAGGAGAGGCCATAATGGCATTTATTCATACTTTTTAGAAAACAAATTAGCAGTCCAAAATTAACGGAAACAAATTTTGCTTTACCAATAATAAACAACAGTTCCTTTACAGAAAATATTAAAGATACAAATACCAAAATATATTCAGGTACCTTCCAGCAAATTTTCAACTGCTATTAATCACAGATTAATCATAGATTATTACCATTCTGGTTTCCCTGCAGTTTTTAAATAATTTTAATTTTTCCTCCTAATTACTAATACTTCATGGTTTGAAAATCTGAGCCTTAAAACCAGTTCCTAGAGGTTTTTGAGATATAATTTCCAATTAAGCATTTTTATCATAAATAGAATGTTTTTGTATACATCTAGAAAATCCGTGAAGACATTAAGAAGACTTAAATTAGCCATTGTTGTTGACTTTTGACAATCAGACATTCTTAGTTATGTGAGCTTAGTTCTTGACTACAGCTGCATGTTTCTGCAAGAAAGAGAAACTGGATTTTGCTCCCCAACCCTGTCTTTCTCCTGCAGCCTGGATTATGCTGGGAAAGTCATAACAGAGTCACTATGCACAACCATAGGCCTCATGTCTTCCTTTCTTTTAAAAGTTAACTTTTCAAGGGGTTAAAAATGTAATTTATGCAGAAGGTAGAGAATGACCACGTGTCAAAAAGTTTTTTTCTACACATTAATAAGAGTAGAAAAGCAAGATAGCAGCAAGATGGCAAGCTGGCTCAAGGAGCATTTGAGGAAATGGGTATGGATAGGTATTTGAGAAAAGAATGTTAATGACTACTATTTTTTGGTTGTCTTTTTTTTTTTTGAGACAGAATCTTGCTGTCACCCAGACTAGAGTGCAGTGGCACTATCTTGGCTCAGTTCAACCCCTGCCTTCCAGGTTCAAGCAATTCTCCTGCTTCAGCCTCCCAAGTAGTGAGGATTACAAGCATGCATCACCACACCTGGCTAATTCTTTTGTGTTTTTAGTAAAGACAGGGTTTACCGTATTGGCCAGGCTGATCCACTTGACCTCAGGTGATCTACCCATCTTGGCCTCCCAAAGTGCTGGGATTACAGGTGTGAGCCCCCACACCCCACTAGTGACTACCATTTATAATGCAGTAACTTGGATGAGATCTTGGAACAGAAAAGGGGGCATTAGGAAATCTGAATAAAGTATAGGCTTTAGTTAATAAGAATTGATCCATGTTCATCAATTGTGACAAATGCACCATATTAACATAAGCTTAATGATAGGAAAAAGTGGATATGAGGCAAGTAGCAACCCTCTGTACTTATGTGGCTTAACAGTCAGACAGGCTTATTTTGGGGGAGCAAACCCGAGAGGGGCTTCTGGCTGATTTCAGTCAGGAGCACTCTCTCTTACTGAGAGTATATATTGGTTTTAGGGTAAGGGGGTTTATCACAAGCTTTAAACTGTGTCGGGGAGAAGTTTATGGCAGGGTTGGAATGTCTCTGGGTGGAGGTGAGGTTATCTTTTGAGCTGACATCTTTCTGGCTAGTGGGGGAGGTTATCTCAGGGCTGGCACATCCTGGTCAGGGAAGGATCTGGAATGTTTCTGGTCAGAGATATCATTTGATAGTCATGCTGACCTTCGCCATTAGGCTTTGATTTTAGGCAGTTTTCAATCAAGGTGAACATAAAATGACAGTGTCTGCCCAAGAGGGCAATATTCCTGCTCTGTCAGGCACCATCTTCACAGAGTGCAGGTAGTATATTTTTTATACATACACTTTGAAGATAATACATCACAAAACTGTTTTAGATTTACAAAAAAAGATAACTATTCTAAAGTTTTAAAGATTTTATTTAAAAAAATGAAAAAATGTTAACATAAGAGCTCTAGGTTATATGAAACAGGTTAATGTCTAAACACACTGAAGCAGTAATAATAACCTTTCAGGTTTTTTCTACCAGACAGTTTATTTGCATCACTTGCAGACAAATACCCCAAGATAACATGTAGCTTCACAGACTTGGGCCCTTTAATCATTAATAGATCGAAAGTCAAACAAGAACATTTCCCTAAATATTTAAATAATCTTTAGATAGACCTGTGAACAATGCTCCAAATGACTGTGAAGGGACACGTCTTCCCCCTTGAGCTTTATTTCTAAGTTTTGAACATAAAATTAGCTTTAAAAAAAATAGTTTGTCTGCTGAATATATTTAGACCTTCTAAAATAGCAGACAATTCAACTTTAATCCAACTTTCTTGACATTGCGAGATATTGCTGAAGCCTGGGAAGCAGGTTTTTCAATAGGGCTGCCAAGTTTAGCACATAAAAATGCCAGATGCTCTGGTAAATTTGAATTGCAGATAAACAAATAATATATTGTAAATATAATAAACAATGAATAAGTTTTAGTATAAGTAGGTCCCAAATATCACATGGCTTCACATTATTATTTCTTTGGGTTCACCCAGTTCTTATACACTATGAAACGTTCCCTTAGCAACAAACTGCGAAAGTAGCAGACACATGCACTTTGAATCCATTCATATTTTCAGCTTCTTATATTCTCTACAAACACAAAACTAATGTTTGAATACTGTACTCCATTTGTGTTGCTCTAAAATGACCAATTTAAAATATCACAGGGGATCTCGGGTTAGATGATACGGGAAGACAATGAGATAGTTCTGTAGCCTTACAACACCTGGGGTTTGGCTCTTGGTGAGACAAAGGTAATCCCGATTACGATTACTCACCGTGTTTCTGACCTTCCCAAGGCAAGGACTTGAATAAGGCCCTATTGTCTATACTGACCTAATTCAAAGTTCTTTGCGGCTTACCTCGTGCTAATCACTACAAGTCGTCTCCAGCTGCTCTTCGGTGTTGGTTGTTTCACATCCTGATCCCAGCCGGTAGTTGGAAGATTTCCTGATCATTTCTGATAAAATAAAATTTACTTCAGTTTTTCTTTCAGGCATAACTGAGAACCTTTAACCATAACTGCATTTTACCCTTTCTCTGTTTAACAAGAGTGACAAAAACCATGGTAGACATTTTTTCTATACCAGAAATAGAAGTCAAATGTGTATGCTGTTCTCCAAAATGAAAGCATATCTCAGAAATTCACCTCATTCAGAACAATGAATTTGCAAACTCTTGTCTCACCTTTAGAACCTTCTTAACTTGAGCCAGTGAGAAATCAAGCTCAGTAGTCAGCGACGGGTCCATCGCAGAGGCGCAGATATGCACCTACCGTTCTCCCCAGTGACTGACCACGGTGACACCAAGAAGCAGATCCGACGCACTGTCCCATTCACCTCCTCTCCCGGGGCCATGCTCCCTCAGGCACGGGAAAATGTAAGCTGTAGAGACCGTTATTTCAACTTTGATTAGAGTAAAATAGTACCTCTTCTAGAACTCAGGCTCCTCATTCCATTCCCATCTCAGGTGGTGGATCCTAATTAACTCAACCATCAGAATTTGTCTTTCTTCAGACGGTAAGTGAATTAGTAAAGGAGGTACTCAGGCAGAGAGAAAGGCACTCAGAACAGATGGTCTGAAGGGTATGAAGATATAAAGAAGAAAGAGGTCATCTGTAGCTGAGCGTCCACGAATAGTGATTAAATAATACTATGTAAATTGGTAATAATAATGTCTAATGAAATTCCCAAGGCTGGGTGTTGTTGCTCAGGCCTGTAATCTAAGCACTTTAGGAGGCCAAGGTGGGCGGATCACTTGAGGTCAGAAGTTCGAGACTAGACTGGCCAACATGGCAAAATCCCATCTCTACTAAAAATACAAAAATTAGCCGGACACCCAACTCATGGCAACCTTGAGTTCTAACAAATTGTTAAGAAAGAATATTTGTGGTGTTACACAGACTCTTTAGACATTTATAAATGGAAGAGAGGGCACAATCCCCAACTCCTTCACTTTTTATGGCACTAGCATAAACTGGACATGAAATTCAGTGAAGATAGTGCAAAAAAGAAAAGTTTGAACATAGATACAAAAATCCTGAAAAACAAAATTAACAGACTGCATTTATTAATATATTAAAAATATGCAAATATGCCCAGGCACGGTGGCTCATGCCTGTGGTCTCAGCTACTCGAGAGCCTGAGGTGGGAAGATCAATTGATCCCCAGAGGTATAGGTTGCAGTGAGCTGTGATCACGCCACTGCACTCCAGCTTGGGCAACAGAACAAAACTCTGTATCAAAAGAAAATGAGAAAACACTAACAATGTCTAAGTATATAAAAATCAAACTGGGTTTATCCCAGGAATTGAAGGTTGAGTTAACATTGCAAAATTATTTCGTGTAAACAATAACAGATTAAAGAAGAAAAATGTCAGTAAATACAGAAAAACAGCTTTGATCAAAATCAAAATTAATATACCTCTCTTTTTTTTTTTCTTTTCTTTTTTTTTTTTTTTTTTTTGAGACACTCACTCTGTTGCCCAGGCTGGAGTGCAGTGGTCCAATCTCGGCTCACTGCAATCTTCACCTCCCAGGTTCAAGTGATTCTCCCACCTCAGCCTCTAAAACAGCTGGGATTACAGGTGTACACCACCAAGCCAGGCTAATTTTTGTATTTTTAGTAAAGATGGGGTTTCACCATGTTAGCCAGGCTGGTCTCCCAACTCCTGGCCTTGTGATTCACCCACCTCAGCCTCCCAAAGTGCTGGAATTAAGGCGAGAGCCACCGTGCTGGACCAAAATTAATCTCTATGTTTACAATTCATAGCAAATTAGGAATGGAGGAAACTTTAATGTGATGAGGACATCTATTAAAAAATTACAGTAAATGTCATGCTTACAGTTGAAATAATGACAGCCTTTGGGATCAGCACATAACAAGGCTGCTTGTTATCAACTCTTCTGATCAACTCTATACTGGACATTCTAGCTAACATATTAAAGCAACAAAAAGAAATTGAAAAGAAAGAGAAAACTTTCAGAAGATGTACACTAAAACTATGTACTTATGTCCAAATTTACCCACTGATAAATTATTGAAATTAATAAGAGAATTTATCTATTTAGCTGGACACAAAATCAATATACCGAAATGAATTGTAGTCTATAAGTAGCAAATAATCAGAAAAATTAAATTTTAGAGACATCACTTACAGTCACATCAAAAACTATAACATTTCCAGATACAAAGATGTGTAAGACCTCTACAAAGGAAACTAAGTTTGTTTTGAGAGACATTGAAAAAGACTTTTTAAAATGCAGAGATAATTGTGCTCATAAGACTCATTCCTGTTTAGTCACGAAATTAATTGATTGATTTGATGTCACTCTAAACAAAATCACAGCAACTTTTTGTTTTTGTAGAAACTGACAAACTGATTTGAAAATATGTGTGTAAATGCAAATGTCCAGGAATAGCCAATCCACTCCTGAAGTTGTAAAAAAAAGAAAAAACAACATGAAAAGATTTGCTTTTATCAGATATCCAAACATACTACAAAGCTTTGAGAATTAAGCCGGCGTGCATTGGCTCAGAGACAAACACACTAATAAAACAGTTCAGAAGGCAGAAACAGACCCCATACTTAATAGAGACTTGATAATGTAACCACCCAATGGGTTCACCTTGCCCACTGCCTAGACAGAGCTGATTTATGAAGACAGGGGAACTGCAGTAGAGAAAGAGTAATTCACTCAGAGCCAGCCGTGTAGGAGACCAGAGTTTTCTTATTAGTCAAATCAGTCTCCCTGAGCATTCAGGGAGCAGAGTTTTCAAGGACAACTTGGTAGGTAGAAGAAAGTCCGAAGCCCGTGAGCCAGGAGGGCTAATTGGTGACGTAGGAGATGAAATCATGGGAAGCTGAAGCTGTCCTCTTGCACAGTCAGTTCCTGGGTGGGGGCCACAAAATCAGATGGGCCATTTTATTGATCTGCGTAGCACCAGCTGGTCTGTCAAGTGTAGATATTTGTTGAGATATTTGGTCTGCAAAATATCTCAAGCACTGATCTTATGAGCAATCTAGGGAGGGTCAGAATCTTGTAGCTTCCAGCTGTGTTACTTCTAAACCATAATTTCTAATCTTGTGGTTAATTTGTCAGTCCTACAAAGGTAACCTAGTCCCCAGGCAAGAAGGAGATCTGCTTTCAGAAAGGGCTGTGGTCATCTTTGCTTTGAACTATGAACTAAGTTCCTCCCAAAGTTAGTTCAGCCTATGTCCAGGAAGGAACAAGGACAAACTAAAGGGTAGAACCAAGATGGAGTGAGTCAGGTTAGATCTCTTTCCCTGTCTCAGTCATAATTTTACAAAGGCATTTTCAGTCAGGGACAGAGATGGAACAGCAGACAGGAAAGAAAGAATTTTTCAGTAGATAATCCAGGGGCAACTGGACCCCTCTACAAAAATAGACTGCATGCCAAAATCAATTCAAAAGGAAGTAAAGACCTAAAGATGAAGAGAAAAACTATAAAACTTCTAAAATATAACATAGAAGACTGTCTTTATTACTGCTAAGTGAGGTTAATTAAAAGATAAAAACAAACACAAACTCAAAACAGCTAGAAAGATATCTTCATTGCTAAGTCACTACATGGAGGGCATGACCAGTTTACCATCTCCTGCATTGTAAAAGATCAGAAAAACATTTCTGAGGCCAGATGCCGTGGCTCATGCCTGTCATCCCAGCACTTTGGGAGGCTGAGGTGGGTGGATTGCTTGAGGCCAGGGGTTCAAGACCAGCCTGGTTAACATAGCAAAACCCTGTCTCTACTAAAAATACAAAAATTAGCCAGGCATGGTAGCACAGGCCTGTGGTCCCAGCTACTCTGGAGGCAGAGGCAGGAGAATCACGTGAACCCAGAAGGTGGAGGTTGCAGTGAGCTGAGGTCACACGGCTGCACTCCAGCCTGAGCAACAGAGCAAGACCATTTCAAAAAACAAAATTCTGAAAGTGAATTCATCATATATTCATAGTATTTCTGACACAGGAGTTAGGAAGAAATTACTTAGGTAGATACTGAGGGTACTGGAGTCCCTGCTAAAGATTTCCTTTTAATAACAAACAGCCCCCAAATCATTTCCTTTTCTAACAAAAAGCAGCCTGTAAAATGGAGCTGCAAACATAGGCAAGCAAGCTGAAGGCTTGCACAGGTGAATACCAGCAGCTGTTCAATGAAAAAGGCTACCTGGGACCAGGCATGCTCAAGATGGCGGCTCCATCTTGTCTTTTTGCCAGCCATGTGTACAGCATGGAGAAGACAAGATGGCGCTGGCCAAGTGTAAAACTCATTTGCATAATACGATTAGGGTGGGACAACCAGCCTTCCTTGCCACTATGTAAACGTCACACCTGGTCCAACCAATATGGGGGCCCTATGTAAATCAGACGCCGCCTCCTCAAGCCTGCCTATAAAACCTGCTGCGTCCACCGCAGGCCAGCTTTTGCCTTTCAGATGCCTCTCTCAAAGCAGACAGTGCTGCCCTCCTCTCTCCTTTCTTCTGCCTATTAAACTTTCCGCTCCTTAACCCACCCACATGTGTCCCTGTTGTTACTCTTTTATATATATATATAAAGATGGGGTTTCACCATATTGGTCAGGCTGGTCTCAAACTCCTGACCTCAGGTGATCCGCCCACTTCAGCCTCCCAAAGTGCTGGGATTACAGGATTACAGGCATGAGCCACCTTGCCTGGCTCTCTTTATTTTTTTTTTAATTGCATTTTAGGATTTGGGGTACATGTGAAGAACATGCAAGATTGTTGCATAGGTACACACGTGGCAACGTGATTTGCTGCCTTCCTCCCCTTCACCTATATCTGGCATTTCTCCCCATGCTATCTCTCCCCAACTCCCCACCCCCCGCTGTCTCTCCCCTATTTCACCCCAACAGACCCCAGTGTGTGATCTTCTCCTCCCTGTGCCCATGTGTTCTCATTGTTCAACACCCACTCGTGAGTGAGAACATGCAGTGTTTGATTTTCTGTTCTTGTGTCAGTTTGCTGAGAATGATGGTTTCCAGGTTCATCCACGTCCCTACGAAGTACACGAACTCATCGTTTTTGATGGCTGCATAATATTCCATATTGTATATGTGCCACATTTTCCCTGTCCAGTCTATCATCGATAGGGATTTTGGTTGATTCCAGGTCTTTGCTATTGTAAACAGTGCTGCAATGAACATTCGTGTGCATGTGTTCTTATAGTAGAACGATTTATAGTCCTTTGGATATATACCCAGTAATGGGATTGCTGGGTCAAATGGAATTTGTATTTCTAGGTCCTTGAGGAATCACCACACTGTCTTCCACAATGGTTGAACTAATTTACACTCCCACCAACAGTGTAAACGTTTTCCTATTTCTCCACATCCTCTCCAGCATCTGTTGTCTCCAGATTTTTTAATGATCCCCATTCTAACTGGCGTGAGACAGTATCTCAATGTAGTTTGGATTTGCATCTCTCTAATGACCAGTGACGATGAGCATTTTCCATATGTTTGTTGGCCTCATGTATGTCTTCTTCACTCTAATGACTCTTTTGCCGTGCAGAAGCTGTGGGGTTTCATTAGGTCCCATTTGTCTATTTTGGCTTTTGTTGCCAGTGCTTTTGGTGTTTTGGTCATGAAGTCCTCGCCTATTTTTTTTTTTTTTTTTTGAGACAGAGTCTCACTCCAGCACCAGGCACCAGGCTGGAGTGCAGCAGCGCAATTTTGGCTCACTGCAACCTCCACCTCCCAGGTTCTAGCAATTCTCCTGCCTCAGCCTCCCGAGTAGCTGGGACTACAGGCGCATACCACCACACCCAGTTAATTTTTGTATTTTTAGTAGAACGGGATTTCACCATGTTGGCCAGGATGGTCTCCATCTCTTGTCCTCGTGATCTGCCCGCCTCGGCCTCCCAAAGTGCTGGGATTACAGGCTCCTGTTGTTACTCTCTGCAGGAGACAATGAACCCTGGATATTTACACCAGACAAGGAAGCCTCTTCATTTCTTTTTTTATTTTAGCAAGATCTACTAAACAAATTTGGAAACTTCTTGGGTTCATTTAATTCTCCTTTCATAAAATATCTGGGTTTTTCTTCTCTTGGTGGAAAAGTATTTTTTCACACTTAGAGCATGGCTCTCTTTTCATTCCAGCCTGTTCATTCATTCTCATTATTTTCTCTTTTACTTCTCCCTACAGGAAGCATATAAAATGAACTTCCTTAAAGTAGGACTTATTCACTTATGACATATTCCATTAATATGTGCTCATAGAAATGTTTTTGAACGGAAAGAGAAAATCTGTTTCTGAAATATTTCTAATCTAGCTTAATATTTATCCTTACATTATGATTACATAAATTATAATTTAGGATTACCTATACTTGTTTACCTGGTCTCTTTTTCCAATATTTCTGAATAACTACATTAAAGAAATTAACAGATACAACATGCATGGTTCTCTGAGGAAAGAAAAAAACTAAATTTTGCTTCAAAATTCACATACTGAGGAACAAACTTGAATGTTTACTTTTTTTTTTTTTAGGTTTTTAAAGTACAGATTAGCATAACACCAAATGATTTAGACAGAGTAATATCTCTACTTCCACGTCTCTCCCCTACGATTCATTCTCCTTTGCTTCCCCAGAGAAAGGGGTGCATGTAAGACTATTCCTATTCAGCCCCCACTTTGTTATAAAATCAAAGACCTAAGTAAACAGAGAGGAATTCTGCTTTAAGCTGAGAGATCTGTCATCATAATCACATAGTAAAAGTAATTTACTAAAGATAAGCATTTAAGCCCTAAATTTTTATCAACAGAAATGTTTCTTAAAGCATGAAGACTTTTACTGTTTCCCACAGTTAGAAAATGCCAATAAAATTTTCATTGCCTGTTATCGTAATAAAATGAATACTGCTTTATTTCATTTTCTGAATTCTGCCTTCATTTTCTTCAGTAAGACTGAACATTGCACTTAGAAACAGACATATCTGAAAATATATTCAACTATGTATTTATCTCACCTTTCAAGGTGAAATTTCAGATTTTAAAATTGTAGTTATCTCAGATGATTACCAGAATGGGGTGTAATGATATCTTGCATTTATGACTATTGATGTGCCTTTTTATAGATTCATTTTTATGTTGAACTACTTATTTTATATGCATTGATGAGCATAATTGTAATTAGTTGTCTAGTTTGGTAAATGAGTACCTGGGATAATTTATGAGTGCTTCTAATTTTTTTCTTTATGTCTTCTAAAAAAATGGGAGACATGTACAGAACGTGCAGGTTTGTTACATAGATATAGGTGTACCCTGGTGGTTTGCACCTATTGACCCATCCTCTAAGTTCCTTCTCCTCACCCCCAACCCCAACAGGCGCTGGTTATGTTGTTGCCCTCTCTGTGTCTATGTGTTCTCAATGTTCAACCCCAACTTATGAGTGAGAACATGAGGTATTTGGTTTTCTGTTCCTATGTTAGTTTGCTGAGGATGGTGGCTTCCAGCTTCATCCATGTCCCTGCAAAGGACATGATCTCATTCATTTTTATGGCTGCATAGTATTCCATGGTGTATATGTGCCACATTTTTCTTACCCAGTCCAATACTGATGGGCATTTGGGTTGGTTCCATGTCTTTACTATTGTAAATAGTGCTGCAAGAAACATGTGTGCATGTGTCTTTACAGTAGAATGATTTCTATTCCTTTGGGCATATACTCAGTAATGGGATTGCTGAGTTAAATGGTATTTCTGGTCCTAGATCCTTGAGGAACTGCTACACTGTCTTCTATAATGGTTGAACTAATTTACTTTCCCACCAACAGTGTAAAAGCATTCCTATTTCTCCACAGCCTCCCCAGCAACTATTGTTTCCTGGCTTTTTAATAATCGCCATTCTGACTGGTGTGAGGTGGTCTCATTGTGGTTTTGATTTGCATTTCCCAGATGATCAGTGATGTTGAGCTGTTTTTCACATATTTGTTGGCCGTGAAATGTCTTCTTTTGAGAAGTGTCCATATTCTTTGCTCACTTTTTGATGGGGTTGTTTTTTCTTGTAAATATGTTTAAGTTCCTTATAAGTTCTGGATATCAGACCTTTCTCAGATGGGAAAATTGCAAAAATTTTCTCCCATCCTGTAGGTTGCCCGTTCACTCTGATGCTAGCTTCTTTTGTTGTGCAGAAGCTCTCTAGTTTAATTAGATCCCATTTGTCCATTTTGGCTTGAGTGCTTTTAATTTTTAGTTCAGGCTTGACATTTTGATATTGACTTGAGTACTTTCTATACCTTGCTGGATAGCTCTGATAACTCACACTTACAATGAAAAATATCCCTACAGATATTTATAAGCATAAAGTTAAGCCTGGAATTTATGCATTCAATATTTATTTTCTTCAAAGTATAATGAGTTTCTGCTGCTCAGAAAGGACTCTCCAACCTGAAAAGCAATTTCTAAAAGTATCTGTTTTCTTCAAATCAACTATATTAGTTATGAATTAGAAACCTAATTTATTTTAAAACCTTAAAGTCTATTTCTAACACTTGCTATTTTATTTATAAATCTAACAAATTTTATATGAAAAAGAACAACCACTTTTATTTGTCCCTTTATTAATATTTCAATGAACTCTTACCTGACCAAATCATCTTCAAATGTTTAACATGACTTAGAAAATTAAATTCCCTTAGACATTTGAACTCTGATTACAAAATTAACACATCTGGTGCTCTCACTTCAAACACCTAAGAAAATGTCTAAGCTTAAGTTCAACCATAGCCCACCTCCAGACAAGAATTCATGCAAAAGGGGGCTGAGCGTGGTGGCTCATGCCAATAATCCCAGCACTTTTGGAGGCCGAGACGAGTAGATCACTCGAGGTCAGGAGTTCAAGACTAGCCTGGTCGACATGGTGAAACCCCATCTCTACCAAAAATACAAAAATTAGCCAGGCATGGCATAATCCCAACTACTTGGGATACTGAGGCAAGAGAATCACTTGAACCCAGAAGGCAGAGATTGCAGTGAGCTGAGATTGCACCACTGCACTCCAGCCTGGGCAACAGACCCAGACTCTGTTTCAAAATAATAATAATAATAATTCATGTAAAAATAATATGTTAGGAAAAAACGGTAATGAATTAGGGATAGGAAGTCGAGGAGGCCAAGTCATGGTGCAATGCCAAAGTCACATATAGAGTATCTTCAACTCAATCCCAGAGAAAGCTCTGGAGACAACATGGTTCACACTTGAGAACTGTCCTAATTAGCAGCAAAAAAGCAGAGAATTTATACCTCAGTGGCCATAGGCCAAAGGTGGCCCCAGGGAATTATTCTCAAGCATTTCCAGCTCTGGCCGCTGGAGGGCAGCCCTCCAACAAAGAGACATGGGTCCCTACTGGTGGGAGAGAAAACCCTCAGTAACTAGTGTGCCCTAAAATGGTGCAAGGTTCACAGAGGACGTGGGTAGAACACTGCCCACCCGTTGTACCAGCCAGATCCATTTGTGCCTCTCAAGGTAATCCTCTGTGACAGTGGCCAGGCACAATTTCTAGAAGAAAAGGCTTTGAAGAGAGAGATTAGTGGAACGAGTTCCTGCTGGTTGGCCCTCAGACTGTAACTGATTTTCATCTTTCTCCTCTACTCTCCATTCTAAATTCCCCTCATCCTAGGCCAGTATTTGTCTTATGGGTCATCTCTGAGGAGCCTGCACCCCTAGTTGTCACCTCCTTATCACACTGTAGTTGCTGTGTCTATTCAGTTATAAATGCACAGAACTAAGAGGGGCCCTGGTGGGTTCTATTTTTGTTTTGTTGTTTTGTTTTGTTTTTCGAGATAGAGTCTCGCTCTTGTCACCCAGGCTGGAGTGCAGTAGCACAATTTCAGCTCACTGCAACCTCCGCCTCAAGAGATTCTCCTGCCTCAGCCTTCCGAGTAGCTGGGACCACAGGCGCCCACCACCATGCCTGGCTAATTTTTGGTATTTTTAGTAGAGATGGGATTTCACCATGTTAGCCAGGCTGGTTTCAAACTCCTGACCTCAGGTGATCCACCCACCTCAACTTCCCAAAATGCCAGGATTACAGACGTGAGCCACCGCACCCAGCCGAGGTGGGTTCTAAACATGTGCCTCTCTGCCTCCATCATGTGGCAGTAAGCCTGTCTCCTCATGACAACCTATCACCTGTCAGCGTACTGACTCCCTCATCCCTGCTGTCCACTGCCAGGAGGAGATCAAATGACCTGACTAGTTGACACCCACAGCTTTAGGTGCGATGGAAACTGTATTGTATTCCCTATTGAAATGTCCTTCCTGCAAACCTTCAACAACCCAGCAGACGTGAATTAC
Organism: Callithrix jacchus; assembly: GCF_049354715.1. NCBI lineage: Eukaryota > Metazoa > Chordata > Mammalia > Primates > Cebidae > Callithrix > Callithrix jacchus. The sequence continues at coordinate 99,164,779 of NC_133512.1, read as the reverse complement.
AAGTATAGGAAGCCTGCATCTGCCAAGTGGGTCTCTGAGGGTGATGGTGAGAAAGGCATACTGCTACTTCTGCCCCTTGGTTCCCAGACTTGTGTGTGCTGCCCCTTGGGGGCAGAGCACATGTGGTGATGGTTGATTCCAAGGTATGGACTGTTCCCTGAAAGACAGTAAGCCGACCCCACAGGTGTCATCTCAAGCTGGGGGCTCAAATGTATTTTCATCAGGCTGATAAACACAGCAAGATCTTGTCTCCACTTTATTTATATCTTTTCTTTTGGAAACGGAGTTTCACTCTCATCACCCAGGCTGGAGTGCAATGGCACGACCTCGGCTCGCTGCGACCTCTGCCTCCCGGGTTCAAGCAATTCTCCTGCTTCAGCCTCCCAAGTAGCTGGGGTTACAGGTGCCCACCACCACACCTTGCTAATTTTTGTATTTTTAGTAGAGACAGGGTTACACCATGTTGATCAGGCTAGTCTCAAACTCCTAACCTCAGGCGATCCACCCATCTCAGCCTCCCAAAGTGCTGGGATTACAGGCATGAGCCACTGTCTGGCTTCTACGTTAAAAAAAATTAAAAATTCATCAGGCGCAGTGGCATGTGCCTGTAGTCTGAGCTTCTCAGGAGGCTGAGGCGGAAGGATCACTCGAGTCCAGGAGTTCACAATCTCAGTGAGCTATGGGCACACCACTGCACTCAGGCCTAGACAACAGAGGGAGACCCTGTCTCAAAAAAAAAAAAAAGATAGCTTTTATTAGCACCACACTCTAACCAACTGAGCAAACCGGCCCCTAAGATATGCTTTTGAAAGGACACTCCAATATTCTTCCAGGTCAGGAGCTGGACCTGGCACAAGGATGGTTTAGCTAAAAGTGGACTGCTGCTGTGCTAGAACCAGCTCACAAGTGAGCTCTAGAAGGGGTGCGGAGGGGAAAGCCTCCCAGCATGCAGAACTTTCTCTTGGTATGAAGAGATATGTGCCACAAGAACAGGATACGAATATACATAGACTTGGCTGGGTGGTCGAAGACTGGCAGGTGGGAGAAGGGCAGTCTGAGAAGACTTGTGACAGGAGAGGGCTTAGCCAGGGGAACCCTTGGTCACGTGTTCATTGTTGCACCTACTTAGCTATAAAGTGAGCCCCTTGATGCAAGGCAACATCTTGCAAGATCTCCTGTCAATAAATTGAGCATTTTGTGTGCCCTTAGATAGTAGTGGCAGAGGCCAGGAGCGGTGGCTCACACCTGTAATCCCAGCACTTTGGGAGGCTGAGGCGGGTGGATCATGAGGTCAGGAGTTTGAGGCCAGCCTGACCAACATGGTGAAACCCCCTCTCTACTAAAAATACAAAAATGAGTTGAGCATGGTGATGCACACCTGTAGTCCCAGCTGCTCAGGAGGCTGAGGCAGAAGAATCGCTTGAACCTGGGAGGCAGAGGCTGCAGTGAGCTAAGATTGTGCCACTGCACTCCAGCCTGGGTGACAGAGAAAGACTCTACCTCAAAAATAAATAAAAAGATAGTAGTGGCAGAAAATTTAAACCCATATCTGGAAGCTATACCAATTCTAGTCACAAAAAAGTCACTGCCACGTTTCTAGGGTAGAAAGTCTCTGATATAATCAACTTGCCGCCAAGTGCCTAAGCGGTCTCAAGAGATTGTACCATGTTGGCCGGGCGCGGTGGCTCACACCTGTAATCCCAGCACTTTGGGAGGCTGAGGCCGGCGGATCACCTGAGGGCAGTAATCTGAGACCAGCCTGGCCAACATGGTGAAACCCAGTCTCTACTTAAAATACAAAAATTAGCCAGTATGGTGGTGGGCACCTATAATCCCAGCTACTCAGGAGGCTGAGGCAGGAGAATTGCTTGAACCTGGGAGGAAGAAGTTGTAGTGAACTGAGACCGAGCCACTGCATTCCAGCCTGGGAGACAAAGGAAGACTCCCTCTCAAAAAATTAAAGAAATAAATAAAAAAGAGGTGGTACCATGTCATGGAGCCCAATATTAGAGTCTGCTGCTGACAGGGGGAGGAGTTAAATGAGCCTTGGTGAGTCAGTTCTGCCAGACACATTCACAACCTCTGCCTCTCCCACCAAAATATTCCCCGGTCAGCCTATGGTGTGAACACCGGGCTGGCCGAGGGCGGCGGCCGGCTGACATCAAGGTGAGTGCTGCTGTCCACCTGCCTGTTCGGTGCCTCCTCTGGAGTGGATGTTCCCGCCTGGGCCTCCATGACGATACCAACAGTCTCACACGCTGGGTGACCTCCCCAGGTCCGCCCACAGGCCTCTCTCCCTAACTCCTTTACCATCACTTCTTCCAGGGCCCTGACAATCGGGCAAGCCTTAGCCACTGCTCAGGAGGCCCAGCGCAGCCTTACCTGGGCACTTTCCTTCACATGAAGCAGAAGCTCTGTGGAGAGGGTTGGCGCTCACCACAAACGTCAGGGCCATTTCTGAGTCAGGCTGTCCTGAGTAGGAGTCCAGCCTTCCACACACCAGGCCCAGATTGTCCTCCATCAGCCGGTCGAAGGGAGCACCCCACAAGGCCATTGATAGAAGCTTGGGAGAAGAATGGACGCAAGAGCACCGAGTGACGGGGTCTGGACCACCTCTTCGCGTAACTTACTTGTGCCCCAGACATGCTCAGGCTCCATCCTGGCTGCACCACTTTCATGTCATCCTAGATTGCTGCTGTGCTCACGTGACTTTATGACTCGGAAGGCCTGAGGCACACGGCAGCCAGCTCGTGACGGGCACTCTGTCACGTCGGTTGATATCCATAGGCGAATATGCTCTGTGTCTGTGTTCGTTCGTTTTCACACTGATAATAAAGACATACCTGAGACCGGGTAATTTATTTTAAAAAAGAGGTTTAATGGACTCAGTTCCACATGGCTGGGGAGGACTCATGATCATGGTGGAAGACGAAGGAAGAGCAAAGGGACATCTTACATGAGGCAGGCAAGAGACTTTGTGCAGGGGAACCATCAGATCTCATGAGGCTTATTCACTATCACAAAAACAGCATGGGGAAAAACCCACTCCTACAGTTCAGTTACTTCCCACTAGCTTCCTCCCATGACATGTGGGGATTATCACAATTCAAGGTGAGATCTGGATGGGGACACAGAGCTCAACTGTCCCACTGCTTGACAGCATAAGAAGAGTTTTTCCAATGCTGTATAGTTTTCCTCCCCACATGGCATGGCCTTATTCAGAATTTTGGAGTCTACACATGCCCTTTTTTCTTTTTTTTTGAGTCTCAGTCTGCCCCCAGGCTGGAGTGCAGTGACACGATCTCAGCTCACTGAAATATCTGCCTCCCGAGTTCAAGCGATTCCCCTGCCTCAGCTTCCCAAGTAGCCGGGATTTTTTTGTATTTTAGTAGAGATGGAGTTCTGTCATGTTGGCCAAGATAGTCTCGATCTCCTGACCTCGTGATCCGCCCACCTTGGCCTCCCAAAGTGCTGGGATTTTAGGCGTGAGCCACCGCGCCCAGCCTACACTGACATGCTCTTAATGGGATTTGCGAGAGACAGTGTCTTTATCAGGCATGGATTCCTCCAGCATCGTGGGATCTGCTGAGCCATATGGCCCCGGTAGCAGGGTCATTTGTTCCACAGCTTGGACCTGCTGCTAAACCCTCTTGCTCTGGGACCCACTCAAAAGTAACTGCCTTCTATATGCAGGTACTTGCTGGGGGTCAGAGAGAAAATCACTGGAACTAGAAAGCCTGAAATCGGTAAAAGAATCCAAAAGCAATGACAGCATCTGCTACAGAAGGTAAAACCTCCGCACTCACTTAAGTGATTTTTATAAACCATGATAGTACATTTAGTAGATCAAAATTTCTTAAATGTTGCAATGATTGTCTAAAAATCAGAGACTACTCAAAGAATTCAAGATTACAGATTATTACCACACCTATATAAACACACATGAACTGAACGCAGTGGCTCACACCTGTAATCCGGGCACTTAGGGAGACCACTGTGGGCCGATCACAAGGTCAGGAGATAGGGGTAGAGTGAGGTTAGGGATAGAGTGAAGTAGAAGGATCACTTGAGGCCAGGAGTTCAAGACCAACCTGGGCAACATAGTGAGACCACCATTTCTACAAAAAGTAAAATTAAAAATCTAGCCAGTCTCTCTTCCTCGGTGCTGCCTATGGAGGTGGGAGCCACCAACTTGACATGATGGATGACCTCAGACCCCTCATGAAGCCCAAAATTGTCAAAAAGGGGACTCAGAAGTTCATCCGGCACCAGTCAGACTGATATGCCAAACTTAAGCATAAGCAGAGCTTTGTCAGGTGGTGTATAGTTTTCTCCCCCAGGTGGCATGACCTTGTTCAGAATTTTGGAGTCTACGTTGACTCCACATATAACTGGCAGAAACCCAGAAGCATTGACAACAGGGCTCGGAGAAGACTCAAGGGCCAGATCTTGATGCCCAGCACTGGTGATAGGAACAAAGAAATAAAGCACATGCTGCCCAGTGGCTTCTGGGAGTTCCCGGTCCACAATCTCAAGGAGCTGGAGGTGCTGCTGATATGCTACAAATCTCACTGTGCTGAGATCGCTCGCAGTGTTTCCTCCAAGAACTGCAAAGCCGTATGGAAAGAGCAGCCTGGCTGCCCTGAGTCACCAACCCCAATGCCGGGCTGCACAGCAAAGAAAATGAATAGACAGCTCTTATGCACATTTTATTTATGTTTAAATAAAACCATTAAAACCGCCAAAAATTTGGCCAAGTATGGTGGCGCATGCTTGTAGTCCCAGCTACCCGGGAAGCTGAGGTGAGAGGAGTGCTGGAGCCCAGGAGTTCAGAGGCTGCGGTGAGCTGTGATTGTGCTACTTCACTCCAGCATGGGCAACAGAGTGAGATCCCATCTCTAAAAATAAATTAAAGTAAGATAAAATGATAACAAATAAACACACCTTAAAATGTGAATGATTTCTTCATCATCTATATTAGTCAGGGTTCTCTTAAAGAAACAGAACTAATAGGATATGTCCATATATATATGGGAGTTTATTAAGTATTAACTTACACAATCACAGGGTCCCACAATAGGCCATCTGCAAGCTGAGGAGCAAGGAGGGCCAGTCCGAGTCCCAGAACTGAAGATCCTGGGCTGGACGTTCACGGGCAGGAAGCATCCAGCATGGGAGAAACACGTGGGCTGGAAGGCTAGGTCAGTCTCACGTTTTTCTGCCTGCTTTACATTCACTAGAAGCTGATTAGATTGTGCCACTAGAGGAAGTGTGGGTCTGCCTTCCCGAGCCCACTGACTCAAATGTTAATCTCTTCTGGCAACACCCTCGCAGATACACCCAGGATTAACACTTTGTATCCCTCAATCCAATCAAGTTGACACTCAGTTTTAAACATCACATCATCTCTCTGTTTTACAAAATATCTTCCTGGGGAAATGACTTTAAGCAGGTTAATGCATTGAAAATTCAGAATCAAAAAACTTCTAGACCATCGTGGCATCGCTCCTCAGGATGGCTAACAAAATGCTCAGCAGAAGCTACTGGGATGAAACCCACTGAACAGTCGTAATTGATTTGACAGGCCAATGGCGTTTTTCTAGCTCTATTTCCATCAACAAGAGTTTAAGCAATCCTGTAAGTTTCAATTTCTTGAAACTCAATTCCTTTCCCCCAAATGAACCATGTGTTAAAATAAACGTGGACTTTCTTAAGTTCCTGGGTTTCACTTCATCTTGCGGATGAAACCTGATTGTGTAACCATCCTGAAATGCACTCTGGTGTACACCGGTAGAAAATGAACTCCTTCCTCAGTCCCTGTTCCACCCCCTTGCTTTTTCTCTTCATCTCATTGACCACCATTTTTTTTTTTAAGATAGAGTCTGGCTGTCACCAGGCTAGAGTGCAGTGGCACCATCTCAGCTCACTACAACCTCTACCTCTCAGAGGTGATTCTCCTACCTCAGCTTTCCGAGTAGCTGGGACTACAGGCGCTCACCACCACACCCGGCTAATTTTTGTATTTTTAGTAGAGATGGGGTTTCACCATGTTGGCTAGGAAAGTCTTGATCTCTTGACCTCATGATCTGCCCATCTCAACCCCCGAAAGTGCTGGGATTACAGGCGTGAGGTGCCATGCCTGGCCTGACCACCATTTTTAATCACTGGGGTTTTTTTTAATATTTTTTTAGAGATGAATTTTGGTTTTTAAATTTTTTTAATTATTTTTTAATCTTTTATCCAAAGACTACTGTGGAACCGGTGGTGTTTAGTTACATAAGGAAGTCCTTCAGTGGTGATCTGTGAGATTCTGGTGTACCTGTCACCCGATTAATCACTGTTTTAATGAAGAGGAATCAAATATATACACATAATTCTGCCATGATGCCTCACACCACCTGAAAGAGTAAACAGTCACAGATGAAACGTACACAGTCACAAGCCTAATTGGAGAATGGCAAAATACAATCGTTACAGGTCCTGCTAGGAATATTTCAAAAAGCCTGCCTTCCTGGGATAGGCACCCGGAAGTCCCCGATGCTTTATGTCCCTTCCTCTTTCCTTCTCTATCATTCTTCTTCTCTCCAGAGTACCAAGTTCATCTTGCTGAAGCCCCTGGGGCTCAGGCTGCTGGCAAGTGCCCTTTTCACTGTGTAAGGAAGCCCTCTTCACCTGGGGTCCTGACACGCTACCTCTTGTGTTTAAGGTCAGCAGTGCTAATTCACTTTGGTCGTCTGTACTTCAAAGGAAGCATTTGAAAATTATTATTTTTCTTCTCTTTTTGTTTTGAAACAGTCTTGCTTTTGTCACCCAGGCTGGAGTGGTGCAATCTCCGCTCACTGCAACCTTCACCTCCTGGGTTCAAGCGGTTCTCCTGCCTCAGCCTCCCAGGGAGCTGGGACTACAGGCACATGCCACCATACCTGGCTAATTTTTGTACTTTTAGTAGAGACAGGGTTTTGCCATGTTGGCCAGGCTGGTCTCAAACTCCTGATCTCAAGTGATCCGCCCACCTTAGCCTCCCAAAGTGCTGGGATAAAAGACTAAAAATTATTTTTAATGCAATTTTTATGCAGAAGATGAATGCTGCCTGGAGCATGGATGGGAAGAAATAAAGAGTGAATGGGACACCAAAACCCCAGACCTTTCCATACATTTTTCCCTGTAGAAAAAATCTCATTACTCCCAAAGCACTCTTACCTACCCTAGCATGACACAGGCCTCACCAGTTCCTCTGCTTCTCCACCACAATCATTCTACAGGTGATCCAGATTCACAGTGGAAAAATAAAAAACAAAAACTAAGACTGTAGCTCCAATATTGCTAGATCTCACCTCTAAGTGTTTTAAATTTTCTTAGAAAGGACTTCTAGGGCTGGGTGCAGTGGCTTATGCCTGTAATTCCAGCACTTTGGGAGGCCAAGGTGGGATGATCACTTGAGCCCAGGAGTTTGAGACCAGCCTGACCAAAATAGTGAGACCCTGTCTCTACAAAAAAAAAAAAGCCAAGTGTAGTGGCCCTAGCTACTTGGGAGGCTGAGGTGGGAGGACTGCTTGAGCCTAGGAGGTTGAAGCAGCAGTGAGCTATGATGGCACCACTGCAGTCCAACCTGGGCAACAGAATGAGACCCTGCAAGAAAAAGAAGGAAAGAAGGAAGGAAGGAGGGAGGAAAGGGAGGGAGGGAGGGAGGAGAGAAAGAGAGTGAGAAAAAGAGAGGAAAGAAGGGAGGGAAGGAGAGAGAGGAAAGAAAGAAGAAAAAAGAAAGAAAAGAAGGAAGGAAGGAGGAAGGGAAGGAGTAAGAAAGGAAAGGAAAAGAGAAAGAGAAAAGGAACGAGCTTCTAGCTCTTGTAGGTGGCCTAAATGAAATTTATGGACTGTTCCTATAATATTTGTTGTTTATTCAGGACCTGTCTCCAATCTGAAACTCCTTAAAGAAACCTAGAACCTATTTCAGACTTCTCACCCCAGTCAACTCTGTCCATTCCTCCTGGTACAATGTAAAACATTTAACCTGTGTAATCCAAGTGTTGACTGGCCTCGTTGCCTGAAATACAATGAGAATGAGATCATATTAGCTTTAAAAAAGAATTGTGGTAAAATAGACATCACGAAATTTTCCATCTTAATCATTGTTATGTGTACAGCTCAGTCGTTTTCAGAAGAACCACACTGTTGTGCAAACATCGCCTCCATCCATCTTCAGAGTTTTTCATCTTGCAAAACCGAAACTCTGTACCTGTTAAACAATAATTCCTCATTTCCCCCTTCCACCAGTTCCTGGCAACTGCTGAATTTGACTACTCTACGTACCTCTTGTAAGTACAATCATAAAATATTTTGAGGGTTTTTTTGTGGTTGGCTTATTTCATTTAGCATAACGTCCTCAAAATTCATCCACATTGTGGTATGTGTTAGAATTTCATTTTTAAAGCTGAATAATATTCCATTGTATGGATAGAATATATTTTGTTTATTTACTTATGTTATTTATTTATTTTTATTTTTTGAGACAGAATCTCTGTCGCCAGGCTGGAGTGCAGTGGTGTGATCTCGGCTCACTGCAAACTCCACCTCCTGGGTTCAAGCAATTCTCCTGCCTCAGCCTAGTAGTTGGGATTACAGGCACATGCCACCACACCCAGCTAATTTTTGTATTTTTAGTAGAGATGGGGTTTCATCATGTTGGCCAGGATGGTCTCGATCTCTGGACCTTGTGATCTGCACGCCTGGGCCTCCCAAAGTGCTGGGATTATAGGCGTGAGCCACCGTTCCCAGCCCTTGTTTATTTATTCATCTGTGTATGAACATTCACATTGCTTCTACTTTTTGGTTGTTGTAAATAATGCTGATATGAACATGGGTATAAACATTAGCTTTTGAAGCCCAAATTATTATGACATCCAGAGCCTCTTACTAAATGTCATTCCCAGGTATTTCTGAAGATCTACAAATAAAATGACAGGCTCCACACATCTGTCCGGTGGGAAGCTTGCAGCCTTTGGTGGTATCCAGCCTCGGACAGCACCGTCCACTTCTCCCCTACAGATTACTTCCTGTAGGGTCTGCATCAGATTCTTAAGCTGTTGCTGTTCTCACACATGCGCTTTAGTCAAGCATGGGCACAGACCCTTCCTGAACGTCCCATAGTGATAGATGAGACATGGCTTATACATTTAATAAGATATCTTTAGAAGAAAATGACAGAAACTCCAATCAAAACTGACTTCAGTCAAAGAGAGAGAGTTCTTTGGTTCACAAAGCTGAAAAAGCAGAGGCATATTCTTACTTTGGGCATGGCTGGATTCAGAGGCTCAGGCCTTCAGTCTGAAGACATGTCTGAGTGTCTTCAGGATTCGAGCTCTCTTTCTTGGCTCTGTTTTGCTTGTCTACTTTATTCTCCACGTGGCGCCCCCGGAAGCTCTAGGCTTACTCTTCCCAAACTTTATTGGATCACTATTCCGAAAGTCCCAGCAAGACGTAAGCCTGGCTCTGATTGGCCCAGCTGGGGTCACATGCTCAGCCATGAACTATGTGCACTATGCCTACTGTGGAACTATTGTGTGCTATGGCCAGCAGTGCATGGTACACTCATTGGCCAGCTCTGTGTCACCTGTGTACCCACGAAGCCATGGGATGGGACCAGCCTTGTCCAAAACTCATGGGACCAGTGGGGAATCCAGTAGTCCCCAGGAAAATTGAAGGTGCTACCCTTGGGGAGAATAGGAAAGAATTGCAATACAGAAATTATTTAAAACTGAATTCTAGACAGGTCTGATTTCAGAATTTGTAAGGCACGGACCATTCAACAGGGTCCCTACTCGCCCATGAGGCCCAGAAGAATGGCAGTTTCTCCACGCCCTCTCTCAGGCCAAGGGCCACTTCCCCAGGCCTCATTCCCCATCTTGGGATTATTGATCTCCTCGGGATTTTTTTTTTTTTTGAGACAGAGTTTTGTGCTTGTTGCCCAAGGTGAAGTGCAATGGCATGATCTCAGCTCACCACAACTTCCACCTCCTGGGTTCAAGCAATTCTCCTGCCTCAGCCTCCAAGTAGCCGGGATTACAGGCATGTGCCACCACACCAGGCTAATTTTGTATTTTTAGTAGAGACGGGGTTTCTCCATGTTGGTCAGGCTGGTCTCGAACTCCCAACCTCAGGTGATCCGCCCACCTCAGCCTCCCAAAGTGTTGGGATTGCAGGTGTGAGCCACCGTGCCTGGCCCCCTCAGGATCTTTGATGGTAAGGATATCCACTCCATCTGGGAAAAATTCCCAATTCCTGCCAACACTGCAGTCTGGCCATACCATTTCAACAAGACATTTACATCAAAACACAGTAGGCCAGCACATATTAGACTTCCCAGCATCTGGCTTATTCAGTCTGGAATAATATCACGAATGGGACATCAAGACTTCAGGCCACGTGGGGCTCAGCCTGGCCAAGCCCAGTTCCTTTGCTCCAGATGGTTGGATTTGCATGTCTTCCCTGTAGTCCTGGAGATTTCTCCTTATCTCGTGTAAAGAGCTACATGGAAAAAGAAGCCATATCACCCTAATGTCAGAAGCATTTGAACCAGAGCAACTCCATCTTAAATAGGAGCTGGGTAAAATGAGGCTGAGAGCCACTGGGCTGCATTCACAGGAGGTTAGGCATTCTAAGTCGCAGGATGAGATAGGAGGTTTGCACAAGATACAGATCATAAAGAACCTTGCTGATAAAACAGGTTGCAGTAAAGAAGCTGGCTAAAACCCACCAAAGCCAAGATGGCAACAAGAGTGACCTCTGATCGTCCTCACTGCTACACTCCCACCAGTGCCATGACAGTTTACAAATGCCATGGCAATGTCAGGAAGTCATCCTATATGGTCTAAAGAGGGGAGGCATGAGTAATCCGTCCCTTGTTTGGCATATCACCACGAAATAACCGTAAAAATGGGCAACCAGCAGGCTTTGGGGCTGCTCTGTCTGTGGAGTAGCCATCCTTTTATTCCCCTACTTAATAAACTTGCTTTCACTTTACTCTATGGACTTGCCCTGAATTATTTCTTGCCCGAGATCCATGAACCTTCTCTTGGGGCCTGGATCAGGACCTCTGTCCAGTAACACTAAGATCAAGTCGTAACTTACTGATCTGGAATTGTTCATGTGAGGAGATTTGGAGGGATAATTCATCTGAAGCATGTAGCATCAGAGAGCTCAAGAAACAGTAGATATCAGTTTTTTAAATTACAATAAAAATATTCCAGGCAGGGGCTGTTACTTCTCTGGTAGAGACAGATGCATCCAATGCTAAAGGGGGAAGCAGGAAGCCGCAGTCAGGAGAATGGAAGGGACAGGGGGAGGGGATGAGGCTCTCCCAGGATGGGGAAAAGAAAGATGGAGTGCAGCAGCTGCTCAGCTGCTCCTTGAAGGACCCCACCCTGGGAGCCGAAGGCAGCTGTTGTCAGTCCCCAGGAGGCCTGCAGGCCAGAGCCCAGAATAGACACGGGGCTGCCCGGGGCAATCTAATCCCACGGAGGGTTTTAACCCTAATGTTGCAGAGCCCATGTGTCTTCCCACCATGCCCACTGCCATCCACACAACACTCAACACAGAAGGAAAGGGTCAAAAGTCGCTTTTGGAGCTTTGCATTTGCACATGGGTGTTTCCAAGTCAGGTGTTAATGCCTGAGGGACTGCCAAAACCTTGTTTCTGAAATTATTTTCTACCCTTTAAATTAAATTCAGCAGTATAGACATAGCGACGATAAACTTTTTTTTTTTTTTTTGAGACGGAGTGTCGCCCTTCTTACCCAGGCTGGAGTACAATGGCGTGATCTCGGCTCACCGCAACCTCTGCCTCCTGGGTTCAGGCAATTCTCCTGCCTCAGCCTCCTGAGTAGCTGGGATTACAGGCACGCGCCACCATGCCCAGCTAATTTTTTGTATTTTTAGTAGGTGCCAGAGTTCATGTGGTTCACATTCCTAATTATAAGCACAGTGCCAAGGACTCTCAGGATAACTTCTGCAAACCTAAGCCTTCAGAAAAGGGATGGAGCAACAGCATGAGTGCATCACGGCTTGGGCATGAAGGTGCTTTGGGCGTGAAGAGCCTCTACTGTGAAGTTAGACGCTTCCAATATTAGCTCTGTTTTAAGTATATGCACAAAGTCAGAGTCTCATAGCTGAACCATTAAAAGTAAAATCAACACCAAGATATACTTGAGAGTAACTTTTTATTATCACTTGAAATACTTCCTTTTATCATCAATTACACATGCTTTTGATCTGGATCACGAGGTCAAGAGTTCGAGACCATCCTGGTCAACATGGTGAAACCCCATCTCAAATAAAAATAGAAGAAATTAGCTGGGCAAGGTGGCAGGTGCCTGTAATCCCAGCTACTCAGGAGGCTGAGGCAGGAGAATCACTTGGACCCAAGAGGCTGAGGTTGCAGTGAGCTGAGACCGTGCCATCACACTTCAGCCTGGGTGACAGAGCTAGACTCGATCTCAAAAATAAATAAATATAAATAAATAAATATTATTAAACCAATAATGCATTAACATTTACTAATTACTAATTTAAGCAAAGTAAAACCTATTTCAGAGTAAGGGAAAAGCATGTAGAAACATAGTCATTATTATTAACTGCTGATAAACAAGGCTTACTATAATCCTGGTTTTCCCCATTCTATCTTAAAGGGAAATCTCAAAGTCTTTCTTTCATAAACGAAACTTTGTAATTTGAAAGAGTCCAGGTTTTGTAACAATCATGTTCCTTAAAATTAAACTACAGTTTTCACTTTTCTTAAAGGGAAAAGCTTTCAAAAGTTTCTCACAGAGAGAAAGCATTGATTTTCCTCTGAGCTCCTCCCATGAGCTGTCTTGGTCTCTGCCAACTCAGTTCTGTCTATATCTGCGAAACTTCATCCCTAGCTACACCTCAGCTCCGTTAGTATTCATGGCACAATGACTAGGAACCCCAAACATTCACCATAAATAATGCTGTTTACTGGCCTATTTTTACTAGGACTACTGAATTATGCTGAACCCTGACGGGGGCAGGTGTTGAGAGCATTGAAGGTACACTTCTCCCTAGCACCATCAGTCATTGTTCAGATATTTAAATTTCACCAGCAGAATCAATGGCCTGCTGGGGGCATTGTCACTTACACGGAGCAGGGCCATCTGTCGCAGCACTGGCATGTTCAGGCATGTTAGTTGCAGGACAGCGTGGCAGTTTGTCTTTCTTTCTTTGTGAATTTCAGGATGAAGTCCTCCAATGGGGCTTCGTGACTGACCAAGGTTTGAAATTGATAATGTCCCCAGATGGGGACTTGCTGAAGAGGCTCCATTCACAGCAATTAGACGATCATCTGGTATAAAACCTGTCTGGGAGCGAGGGGCACAGAATCCCTGAGCTCAGATGGAGCAACGGAAGAGAAATCCAGATCTCCTGTTCTAGAGGCAGAGTTTTTCACTTTTCCCTAAGGGGTCATCTCAGCAGCCCCCGCTTCTGAGCTGCAACCTGGGGAAATCTCACTGCCGATGTGCCAGTACTCCCTGAATCCAACTTGGGTTATGAAAACAATGAGGCTTTCGTGCTTGGGCTCTGTTCACCCCCTTGGTGACCTGCTGTCTCACTCCTCAGCCCAAATCCAGGGAATTCACTGTGTAGGAATAACTTCTCCCACCCTAGGAATTCTCTGATTTACTCTTACCTAGGTCCACGGGTCTTGACCAAAATGTGAGATGTCCCTAATTTAAAGTTTTGCCTTTTAAGAGGCAGTCGAGGAAATAATATTATGAGGTTGATCTATTTCTCTAGTGGCCAAAGACAGAGAAGTAAAAAGGAAAAGCTAGATTCAAATGCGTGGCTGCAGGTTCAAGATTCCAGGCCAAGTCCTTGGAATTCCAGCCCCTCCAGCCCCACCAGCTCAGTCGACAGGGAATCCTGCCTCAGGGAATCATGATCTACCACCCAAGAAAGTTTGCAGAAAAAGAGATTCCACCTTGCCTTCCCTCAAGGGTAGTGTTGAACCCATTAAGCTTTTCCCCAGCAGTACACAGAGTAATCTTAGGGATTCTGGGGGGAAAATACCCCAAATTCTGCTTCCGTATGCTTCACCACATGGCCCTAGGGCACACACACTGATCAAGAACGGCCTCGGGCATCCTGTCACCCCCATAGTGCACCTGCAAACTGGCTTTTACAGAGACCCTGTCTTCCAAATGCATCCAGATCTTTCTAGGCCTCTTCTGCAATTGTAACCTGTTTGGCACTACCCAGAAACGCTAACATTTCTACCACTTTAATCTTAAGAGATTAAATCACACTCCACGACACTCCTGACAACAAACAGCATTTTAAACAGCAATTTACGATAGAAAGATTTTCAATCAATGGGCTAAGCCCTTCCCTGGTGATTTGAGAAACTGCCAGCCTCGATGGAGACTCTTCCATCAATTCCTCATCATTTAAAAGAAACAATGGAGGACAAAAATCATCCAATTAAGTGACAATTCCAATGTGTAAATGTTATCGCATTTTTTGCAGCTGTGATATGGGCTCTACACTAAAAACACAACTTGTCTAATCTGAATGAGTTTTTTCAGGATTTTATCTTCAATATTTTGTTTGTGCCTCTTGATTTAGTAAACTCCCAACCACTTTTTCCTTCCCTCCCTCCCCCCACCCACACACAAAGTGTTTCTCATTATGACCTGAGACATTAATTCTGATTTTAGAGGTTTTAGATCATTTCTTCTAGGTGTTAATCAGTTCTGGCCATATGGTGATCGTGAGGTAACCATTATTACTTTACAATGAATGTCCTTAATTACATTTTCGGTAGTAATATTAGTCCTTCTGTTTATTTGAGTACCTAAGAGCTGCAGGCAACGCAGCTGACCTGAATTACATGGAGGACAAGCTCCAGCTGACTTTCTGTAAACTCGCATTAAGATTCTAATATGAGGCGACAGGAGTAGGTGGAGATAATGAGATCGGGTAAGGCCCTGCCTATTACACCCCCCAGCTGGCCACTCTTTCACCTCCAGTTTGCTCCAGGCATTTTCTACTTAGCTGTGACCTTATGTGTGGTGATGCCAATCTGGTGGTCAGGAGTGGGGCACCCAGCCTATTTCTGAATTCTCCTGCTGACCCTGGGGAACCCTGCAACTTGGTTTTAGATACTGGTGGCAAAGTGTCGCTCTCCTTGACAGCATCCAGGAAAAGGTCATTACCTTTGCCAAAACGCAAGTGGGAGTTCAAAGCCCCAGCCTTGAAGAGTGTCCCTGGGGACTTCCAGGCCCTGAATGTGAATGCAAAGCCCCCTTGCCCAGCGGGGTGAGGCACCCGAGTGATGTTCGCCTGGGTGGGAGGGCAGACGCTGTTTGGGTCCACTTTAGGGGCGGTCGAGGTCAATTTAACTTGTCATTGGCCACAGGAAGACATAAGGTAAGTTAATGATTCTAAGGTGAATCAACTGCTGTTTTAGGCAATCAGTGTCTCTTGAGAATTCATTCACACCATCAAGCAACGTTTTTGACTTTAACACTGTTATGGAACTGGGCTTAAGAACATTTAAGTAGAGAGAGAGATTAATTCACTGCCCCAAAGGAGGCCTGGAGTCGTCTTAGGGAAAAGAATCCTCACAAAACACTCCACTGAGTATTCTTGTGTTTAACCTGAGTCATGTTGATTTGAAAAATTCCGGCATAAAAATTAAATGTCTTTACAAAGTATGGTAGAAGGAATGATCTTGTTCTCAGACTTTTGTCTTCCCTGGAGATGGATCCACAGGAAGCCTCTAACTTGGTCGCCCTTTGGCACAAGCTTTGCACCTGTTCCCTATCGCCTTGCTTAGATTTTTGCCTCTTCTCTCGTGGTAAAGACCAGGATTTGTTGTTGTTTTAGAGATAGTATCCTGCTCTGTCACCCAGGCTGGAGTGCAGTGTCCCAATCGTAGCTCACTACAGCGTCAACCTCCTGGCTTCAAGTGATCCTCCCACAGCAGCCTCCCGAGTAGCTAGGACTACAGCCATGTGCCACCATGCTTGGCCAATTTGTTTTATTTTTTATAGAAACGAGGTCTTGCCATGTTGCCCAGGCTGATCTTGAACTCCTGGCCTCATACGATCCTCCCACTTCAGCCTCCTGAGCTGTCACCATGCCCAGCAAGACCTGGATCTTTTTTCTTTCTCTCTCTGTCCTCCTAACTGGAGTGCAGTGGTGCAATCTCAGCTCACTGCAACCTCCACCTCCCAGATTCAAGTGATTCTCCTGCCTCAGGCTCCTAAGTAGCTGGCATTACAAGCACCTACCACCACACCCTATTAATTTTTGTACTTTTAGTAGAGACAGTTTTCACCATATTGGCCAGGCTGGTCTCGAACTCCCGACCTTGTAATCCACCTGCCTTGGCCTCCCAAAGTGCTAGGATTACAGGCATGAGTCACTGCACCCGGCCAAGACCTGGATCTTTAATTCTTTGCCTGTCTTTGATCTTTGAAACCTCCAGACCCAAGCTTTGCCTTGCCTGACTAACTAGACCCCTGCTTCCCGCTAGGCCTGTATTTTTGGTTAAAGTATGAGCTCCCACTTTATATTTCTCTCCAGCTTTGGATGTTCAGTTTGATAGAAACCACAGGTTTCCCCACCTAGTTCTCCTGCCCTAATTTGTTTTTTCCCATGTTGCAGTTCCTGGCTTCTCTATTCGCCCACACCCTGATTGTGGCACAGTGCCCAAAACAGACATATGCCACAGGCCAAGTGTCTTCTGGCTGGTCATTTGAGGGCAAAGAGGATTTCATGACCTTTCCCTGGGAACAGCTGCATGAACTGCAGGGTCACAAGAGGATCGTGTCTGCCTACTGCTAAGGTCAGCTGCAGATACCTCATGTCAGAGAAAGCCTATTTAGCATCAGAAGAATAAAAAGAAGAAAGTTTCACCTTGGCTAGTACTTTGATGTGAACCAATACAATTACTCTCTACCGATACTCTGAATAATGGATATGAATGATAATCAATGATGCAGTGCCTAAAAGAAGGTGAGAAGAGATGATCACTACCTAAACCTTCCTTTTAAAGGATACCACAGGTGAGTGGTATGAGTGAGTGGCTGATCTTGAACACCTGACCTCAAGTGATCCACCCACCTCAGCCTCTCAAAGTGCTGGGATTATAGGCATGAGTCAACACACCTGGCTGATATGATTTAAATCTAATTAGATCACTGGAAGATACAGCACAGTCTCGAAGTGGTTGTCTAAGGATGGCACCATGGGTTACATATTATCTTTCCAAAACTCAGAATGTTCTGAATTCTTTCTTTCTTTAAAGATAGAGTCTCACTCTTGTCACCCAGGCTGGAGTACAATGGCTCAATCTAGGCTCACTGCAACCTCTGCACCCTGGGTTCAAGCAACTCTCCTGCCTTAGCCTCCCAAGTAGTTGGGATTATACGCACCTGCCACCATGCCTGCCTAATTTCTTGTATTTTTAGTAGAGATGGGGTTTCACCATGTTGGCCACACTGATATGGAACTCTTGATCTCAGGTGATCTGCCCGCCTCAGCCTCCCAAAGTGCTGGGATTACAGGTGTGAGCCACTGCGCCTGGCCTGAATATCTTTAAGTAGAGAATCTACATTGCCTTCATAATAAAATGTTTTAAAGTTAGTTTTTATTTGAAATGTTAATTTGAAGTGAAAGTGCTTTTCCTCTGACCAGGTGTCTAATGCATTTAGGAAAGGCTGAGCATGAAGCCAGGGTTGGGGGAAAGAGCCTGTTTGGAGGGAACTGTACGAACAAAGACTCCCAGCTGGGACTGACGGGCAAAGGTCAGAGCCCAGAGAGGCGCCTGCTGGAAAAGAAGGGACATGGTTGAATATCTGCCCTGCCAGGTGTCATGCTGGAATGTGATCCCCAGGGTTGGAGGTGGGACCTGGTGAGAGGCGACTGGATCGTGAGGTGGATGTGCCGTGGATGGTTTACACCATCCCCTCGGTGCCGTCCTTGCATTAGTGAGTGAGTTCTCATGAGATCGGTTAAGTGTGTGGTGCCCTCTCTTGCTTTCTTGCTCTCACTCTCGCTGTTTGATGCACCTGCTCCTACTTTGCCTTCCCCCATGAATGAAAGCTCCTTGAGGCCTCCCCAGAAGCCAAGCAGATGCCCGTGCCATGCTTCCTGTATAGTCTGCAGAATCATGAACCAATTAAACCTCTTTTCTTTACAAATTACCCAGCCTTAGGTATTTATAGCAATGCAAAGAACAGCCTAATACAAGAAGAGGAAAGACGACACCTTCAAGTAAGGGTACTGAGATGACACCCAAGCAGAACACAGCACCGTCATCATTTCACTTGCTTGGCAGAAGGAGGGTGACAGTTTGTAGGGAGACAAACTTACAGTCCAACCAAGTGATTTAGGGAAATATGAAACCAAATGGTTTAGGGAAAATATGATGAAATTCAATGCATTTGAAATGGGGAATATATTCAATATAATATATTTCAGTCCAGTGTATCCTCAGAGAGTGAAGTTTGGCATGGTACCGCTGTAGGTCATTTGTCTTCTATTCAAAAGGATGATGACTATGTTAATGCTGTGGCTCGGGAACCCAACAGCAAGTACATCCTGCACTCCCAGCCCCTCCTGCTTACATGAGACAGCCATGAACCATAAGACAGCTCACGCCTGTAATCCCAGCACTTTGGGAGGCCGAGGCGGGTGGATCACGAGGTCAAGAGATCGAGACCATCCTGGTCAACATGGTGAAACCCCCGTCTCTACTAAAAAAAAATACAAAAAATTAGCTGGGCATGGTGGCGCATGCCTGTAATCCCAGCTACTCGGGAGGCTGAGGCAGGAGAATTGCCTGAATCCAGGAGGCAGAGGTTGCGGTGAGCCGAGATCGTGCCATTGCACTCCAGCCTGGGTAACAACAGCGAAACTCCTTCTCAAAAAAAAAGACAGCGCCCCCATCTCAACATACTTGGCCCTGGAAATCATTAGGGACTCTTAAGAAGCAGAAAGTCCTGGCCAGGCGCAGTGGCTCACGCCTGTAATCCCAGCACTTTGGGAAGCCAAGGCAGGCAGATCACGAAGTCAGGAGAATGAGGCCATCCTGGCTAATATGGTGAAACCCTATCTCTACTAAAAATACAAAAACTAAGCTGGGCATGGTGGCTCATGCCTGTAGTTCCAGCTATTTGGGAGGCTGAGGCAGGAGAATTGCTTTAACCTGGGAGGCAGAGGTTGCAGCGAGCCAAGATCGTACCACTGCACTCTAGCCTGGGTAACAGAGTGAAACTCTGTCTCCAAAACAAAACAAAACAAAATAAAAAGCAGCATAAAGTCCTGACCACATAACAATAAGCACCAGCTTTTCACTTAATTGTTTCTGAATATTCACCAGATCAGTTTTGTTTGTTCGTTTGTTTTTTGTATCTTTTGAGACAAGCTGGAGTGCGGTGGCACATTCATGGCTCACTGCAGCCTTGACCTCCTGGGCTCAAGCAATCAATCCTCCTGCTTCAGCCTCTTGAGAAGCTGAGACTACAGGTGCACACCACCGAGCCCAGCTAATTGTCTTCTTAATATATATTTAAAGACAGGGTCTTGCTATTTTGCCCAAGCTGGTCTCAAACTCCTGTGCTCGAGTGTCCTCCTGCTTCAGCCTCCCAAAGTGCTGCGATCACAGGCATGAGCCACCATGCCTGGACTGCTTCCTCCTTTTTACCTATGCTATTCCTGACTATTTTACCTTGACCTTAAAGCTGATTAGATTTCATATTATGAGAGGTCCTGTGGCTTATCCAGGTCATAACCACTACATTTATCGCATCGACCAATGATTAACCACAACCACAGATTACTGAGAATACTGGCAAGAAAATGAGTAACTACAAAATGACAACGGGTTGTGTAATTTAATTTTTTTCAGTAGATTTTAGATTAACATTAAACATTCCAGTTATAATCTCTATTCTGCAGCTGATGCAGAGTTTGAGTTTAAAAAAAGAACTGTCTTCACAGAAATGTGGACTTATAAAATATATTTTTATATAATAAACTTTATATTTTTAGAGCTATTTTAGGTCCACAGTAAAAGTGAGCAGAAAATAGAGATTTACAGTACGTCTTGCCCTCATGCATGCACAACCTCCCTCCCTGTCAACTTCCCCCACCAGCATGGTAGATTTTTAACAACTGTTGAAGCAACATTGATGTATTATCACCCGAAGTCCATAGTTGAGATTACAGTGGGTTTGGACAAATACATAAGGTCATGCATCTACCATTACAGTCTCATTTACTACTGTATTAGTCCATTCTCACTGCTCATACACAAGACTGGGCAATTTAGAAAAGAAGTTTCACTGGACTCACAGTTCCACATGGCTGGGGAAGCCTCACAATCATGGCAGAAGGCAAGGAGCAAGTCACATCTTATATGGATGGCAGCAGACAAAGAGAGAGTAAGAAAGACGCAAAAGCAGAAACCCCTGATAAAACCCTCAGATCTCATGAGACTTACTCACTACCAAGAGAACAGTATGGGGGAAACTGCCTCCGTGATTCAATTATCTCCCACCGGGTCCCTCCCACAACACTTGGGAATTATGGGAGTACAGTTCAAGATGAGATCTGGGTGGGGACACAGCCAAACTAAATCAACTGCCTTAAAAATCCTCTGTGCTTCACTTTTCCTTCCTTCCTCCCTCCCCCCCACTCCTTGGCAACCACTGATCATTTGTCTGTCTCCATAGTTTTGTCCCTTCCAGAATGTCACGTAGTTGGAATCCTACAGACCATGGCCTTTTCAGATTGGCTTCTTTCACTTAGCAATATGCATTTAGGCTTCCTTCAGGCCTATCCATGACTTGATAACCCATTTCCTTTTAGTGCTGAATAATATTCCATTGTCTGGGTGTACCACAGTTTATTTTTTCATTGACCTACTGGAGAACATCTTGGATGCTTCCAAGTTTGAGCCAATTACACATAAAACTGCTACCAACATCCATATGGATATTTTGTGTGGAGATACACACACATGCACACACATACATGCAACACACATATATAAAATATATACATATTTATATATATTTAACAAAAAATTATAATTAAAATATTTTCTATATATATATATATGTATATACACACACACACACACACACATACATATATATATATATTTTTTTTTTTGAGACAGAGTCTCACTCTGTTGCCCAAGCTAGAATACAGTGACACAATCTCTGCTTACTGCAACCCCTGCCCCCCAGGTTCAAGTGATTCTCCTGCCTCAGTCTCCTGAGAAACTGGATTACAGTTGCCTGCCATCGCACCTGGCTAATTTTTGTATTTTTAATAGAGATGAGGTTTCACCATCTTGTCCAGGCTGGTCTTGAACTCCTGACCTCATGATCCACCCACCTCAGCCTCCCAAAGTTCTGGGATTACAAGCGTGAGCCACCACACCCAGCCTCCAAAAATATTTTTTAGATAAAAGTCATCAGATAATATAACAAGAATCTTCATGCTACTCCCCAGCATACTTGTCTAGTCTTTCCCAATCTCTTCCCAAAAAGTAACCATTATTCTGAATTCGTTGTGGATCCTTCCCTTCCCTTGCATTTCTTATACTCTACCTACTTATATACGTATTCTTAAACAACACGGTGTGTTTTCACATGTTTTCAGCTTTATATCAGTGATATTACACACAGATTATTTTGCAATCTGCCTTCCTCCTCTCCTTCCCCTACCCCTTATATGAGGCTTTTGAAAAGCATCTGTATTGAAATGTGCAGTCCACTCCATTTCATTGCTGTTTTGTGTGCCGTTCTATTAGCATCCCACAGCCTGGTTTTCTATTCCTTTGTTGATGGACACTTAGGTTGCTCCCAGATTGTTGCCAAAGTTGCCAACAATTAGATTACAAACAACACGAGCAGAAACATCCTGGTACATGACTACTCTCGCACTTAAGCAAAACTTTCTCTGGGACAGTGCTACTCAAAATATGGTCTGAGAACTGTTTGTTTCTAGTACATCAATGCCCTGCTTCCTTAATCAAGAAAATCTTACTATGAAACAAACATCAGCTAAACTAGATGCTGTGTTGTGTGATAAAGTTAATATACGACATTCTGGTGCAAGTTCTTCCTTCTTATGGCAAAACTGGCACTGTGCAGATAAGTGAACCTATATTCTCTCTCTCCCTATGTATTCTCTCTCTCCCTATATATATATGTATACATAGAGAGAGAGAGAATATATCCAGGAATGACATTAATTAACTATTAATTAATTAATCAGTTTGAGACAGAGTCTCACTCTTGTTGCCCAGGCTGGAGTGCAATGACATGATCTTGACTCACTGCAGTCTCCACCTCCCAGGTTCAAGCGATTCTGCTGCCTCAGCCTCCCAAGTAGCTGGGCACAGGCATGCACCACCACACCAATCTAATTTTTGTATTTTTAGTAGAGATAGGGTTTTACCATGTTTCCCAGGCTGGTCTTGAACTCCTGACCTCAAATGATCCACCCACCTAGGCCTCCCAAAGTGCTGGGATTACAGGCGTGACCCACTATGCCAGCCAGGAATGAAATTACTGAGCCAGATACAGAATGGTCTAGTTTCTAAATTATGGCAAACTGCTCCCACAGCTTAGTACCTAATATCACAGTATTAATTCCTATAACTCTGAAATCCTAAGAAACAGGTCTACCTCAAACATTACAGGACCTGAGACAAGAACACAAATGAAACCCCTGAACAATATGTCTAAATATTTAGAAGTTCAAAGTCATGTGAATAAACTGTTAAATATCTTCTATCCTCCTACCTTGACAAAAATGCCTCTTTTTTTTTTTTTTGAGACGGAGTTTTGCTCTTGTTACCCAGGCTGGAGTGCAATGGTGCAATCTCAGCTCACCACAACCTCTGCCTCCTGGGTTCAAGTGATTCTCCTGCCTCAGCCTCCCAAGTAGCTGGCATGCACCACCACACCCAGCTACTTTTGTATTTTTAGTAGAGACGTGGTTTCTCTATGTTGGTCAAGCTGGTCTCAAACTCCCAACCTCAGGTGATCTACCTGCCTCAGTCTCCCAAAATGTCGGAATTACAGGCATGAGCCAACCATGCCCGGCTGACAAAAATGCTTTTATAACAACCTGGAAGGCCAGGTTCAAATTTAGAATTCTCCACCCTGGAATGTGGGTGGCTGTGAAGTGCTGACCCTTGACCCCTGACATACAGCACTTCTACTCTCTTCCCATCTCCAGCTCCGCCCTGTACCTCAAGGATCTCCTGTGTGTGTCTACAGACATGCAGCTTACACGTCCAAACTCCATCCACGTGCCCATAAACAGCCACCCATGGTCACTTTGGGGGGACAGGCTGCATGTGGGGAAGAGCCTCCTCTATCCCTGGAAGTGAACTCAGACTGCTTAGAGGATTTCAGAACTCAGAACTGCTTAGAACTGCCCCGTGGTTTTGTGGTAGGAGAACAGGCTCCAATGGGCACATCCTCTTGTCTCTGGGACCTCTCGTTGTTAGGGGATGGGTAGAACTAGAGCAAGTTCATAGTTGAGCCTCTAAAATAGGTCCAGAGCCAGGCGCAGTGGTTCACGCCTGTAATCCCAGCAATTTGGGAGGCTGAGGTGGCTAGATCACTTGAGGTCAGGAGTTCGAGACTAGCCTGGCCAACATGGTGAAACCCCATCTCTACTAAAAATACAAAAAAAATAGCTAGCGATGTTGGCAGTAACTGTAATCCCAGCTACTCAGGAGGCTGAGGCAGGAGAATCACTTAAACTGGGAGATAGAGGCTGCAGTGTGCCGATATCATGCTATTGCACTCCAGCCTGGATCTTGCAACAGAGCAAGACTCAGTCTCAAAAAACAAAAATTAAAAATGAAATGAAATAAATTAAGCCCAGAGCAGGGACCCCTGTGGCCAGGATATAAGGGCAATACTGGGAATTTATTACTCTCAGTGAAATTTTCAAATTGTCAATGTTTTGTTGTTCATGGTACTTGTTAAGATAAAAATCTGTTATGTATCTATTTTCATTTCCCCATTTTAATTCATTATTTTGCCTATATTCATCTTATTTTGTGTTTTCTTGATCTATTTTGCCAGAGTTCTATCTTATCAGTCTTTTGAAGGACCAGCTTTTGGCTTGGTTCGTCTTTATTTTTATGCTTTCTCCAGTTTTTTGACTTCTTTAAGAGCATTTTTTTTTTTTAAGTTCATTTGATTTAACCTTTCTTGTTGCCTAATTTATTCTGAGCAAACAATTTTCCCTAAATACTGTTTTGGCAGTTTCCTGCCAATTTTAAAAGATAATGTTTTCATTATTGCCTAGTTCTACATATTTTGTATTTTTATAATTTTTGAATCCTTTTAAAATTTATGATTTTTTTTTCATTCTTTTCTTATCCACAGAAAGGGCAGTCAGAAAAATTTATGATTCTTTAGTAGCATGTTATTTTCCAAATAGGCTGGCTTTTTAACATTTTTTAACTTTTTTGAGACAGTCTCACTCTGTCGCCCAGACTGAAGTGCAGTGGCACAATCTCTGCTCACTGCAGCTTTCCTCTCCCAAGCTCAAGCCATCCTCCCACCTCAGCCTCCTAAGTAGCTGGGACTTCAGGCCTGCACCACCACGCCCGTCTAAATTTTTGTATTTTTTGTAGCGACAGGGTGTCAACCTCTTGCTCATGCTGGTCTTGAACTCCTGGACTCAAGCAGTCCACCCACCTCAGCCTCCCAAAGTGCTGGGACTATAGGAATGAGCCACCTCAGGTGGACCTTTCTAAGCAACCCATTTATTATTTGTTAGTAGTTTTTATTGCAATATAGTTAGAGAACATATTTTTTGTTTCCGTGGGGTTCTTGTTTTGTTTTGTTTTAGAGACAGGGTCTCTAGCACTGAAATCTTTAATGTGATCAGTTAAAAAAAGAGAGAGAGAGAGAGAGAGGGGGTCTCACTCTGTTGCCCAGGCTAGAGTACAGTATTGCAATCATAGCTCACTATAATCTCGAACTCCTGGGCTCAAATAATTCTTCCACCTCAGCCTCCTGAGCAGCTACAACTACAGGCACACACTCCCATGCTCAGCTGATTTTTTTTTTTTTTTTTTGAGACATAGTCTCACTCTGTCACCCCAGGCAGTGGTACGATCTCAGCTCACTGCAACCTCTGCCTCCCAGTTCAAGCGATTCTCCTGTCTCAGCCTCCTGAGTAGCTGGGACTTCAAGCACACACCATCATGCCCAGCTAATTTTTATATTTTTTAGAGAGACAGTTTCACCATATTGGTCAGGCTGGTTTTGAACTCCTGATCTTAGGTGATCCATCTGCCTCAGCCTCCCAAAGTGTCGGGATTACAGGCGATTTTTTTGTTTTTTGTAGCAACAGAGTCTCACTATGTTGCCCAAACTGGTCTCAAACTCCTGGCCTCAAGTGATCTCCTGCCTCAGACTGCCAAAGCACTGGGATTACAGGCGTGAACCACAGCACCCGGCCCAAATGGAGTTTATCTCTGAAATGCTAGAGTGGTTTAGCATTGGAAAATCTCTACAAATCTCTTTGTCAGTTTATCTGATTGAGATTTAAATTATATGACTTTTCTCAGTTTTTACAGAAAAATCTTCATAAAATTCAATATTCATTCACCATTAAATTCTATTTTTACACGTGAAAATAAGAGAACTGTCTTAATTTGATAAAGGGTATCTACGGCAACTATTATATTTCATACCAAAATGTTGAAGGCATTATCTCTAAGATGGATAATGAGAAGTCAAGGCAGGGATGCGGTGGCTCAGACCTGTAAACGCAGCACTTCGGGAGGCCAATGAGGGCGAATCACTTGAGGCCAGGAGTTTGAGACCAGCCTAGCCAACGTAGTGAAACCCCATCTCTCCTAAAAACACAAAAACTAGCCAGGCGTGGTGGTGCATCTCTGTAATCCCAGCTACTCAGGAGGCTGAGACATGAGAATTGCTTGAACCCAGGAGGTAGATGCTATAGTGAGCCAAGATCATGCCACTGCACTTCAGCCTGGGCAACAGAGCAAGACTCTGTCTCAAAAAATAAAAAGGAAAAATCAAGGATTCCTGCTATCAACACTTCTGTTCACATTTGTACCAAAATTCCTGGCGAGGGCAGTAAAGCAAGAAAAAGAAACAAGATTTATAGGAATTGGAAAAGAAAAAACGAAACTGCCTTTATCCACAGATGATGTAATTATCTGCCTTAAAAAAATACAAATATAATCTAAAAACAAACTGTTGTATTAATTTTAATGTTTAGCAAGGCTGTTGAATACAAAATAAGTATGTGAACTCAATTACATGTCTATATACCAGCTACAGTTAGAAAAGTAATATATTTTTAAAAGAGTCATCCTTTCCATATTCCTGTAGGATAATGGCTACTTCCTAACCTGAAATTCTCCATTTATTCTCCAAAAGGCATAAAGATCAATAAGAAAAGCAAATGAAACCATACAAAAAGGCATGTCGACATCATCACAAAGAGAACGTTACAAATGTCAATTCACACGCAAGAGAGGAAATAAACAGACCAAACCAGCAGGCCCAGCCCCAGAGCCCACACTAGAGCAGAATTAGAGCAGAACATAGAGAAATGAGGAGAAGGAAGCCAGGAGCCTAGCGGTGGCAGAATACAGATAAAACATCACAACCAGAATGAAAGGGTCCCACTCAGGATGGGGGAAATTTCAGAGGAGCTGAGATCAGGCTGATCTGGCTACTAAAGATTCAAAAGGAGACCAGGCTCAGTGGCTCATGCCTATAATCCCAGCACTTTGGGAGGCCAGGAGTTTGAGACCAGCCTGGCCAACATAGTAAAACCCCTCCCCTACTAAAAATACAAAAATTGGCTGGAAATCATTTGAGCTTGGGAAGCAGAGGCTGCAATGAGCCAAGATCATGCCACTACACTCCAGCCTGGGCAACAGAGCAAGACTCTATCTCAAAAAAAAAAAAAAAGAAAGAAAGAATCAAAAGGAAGAAAGGTACTGGAGAGTGTGCAGGATCCTGGAGGCAGCATTAGGAAGGCACCGCTTCTGAGTGAGAAAGCAATTTGGAAGAGGAGGCATCTATTGAAGAGAAAAGACAAAGTTAAGCCATGGAAATTATAGATCCACAGAAACAAAGAAGTCATAAAACTGGAAACCTTCCCAGGCACCAGAAAATAAGTCATTTGTTAAAGAACCTGTACTTCATCCTACCAAGAGGAGAGAGTATTCTTAAACTAAGAAACCTCATGAGTCATTCTAATCCCTCACTCACTCCATAGACACATGTGTTAATGGGCTGATTAAGAAAACTCCAAGACAATTTATGGAACTACCATTTAATCCAGCAATCCCACTACTGTGTATCTACCCAGAGGAAAAGAAGTCACTCACTACACGAAAAAGATACTTGCACACACATGTTTATAGCAGCACAATTCAAAATTGCAAAAATATGGAACCAGCCCAATGTCCATCAATCAATGATTTGATAAAGAAATTGAGATATATATATCCAATGGAATACTACTCAGCCATAAAAAAAAGAATGAAATAATGGCATTTGCAGCAACTTGGATGGAATTAAGAACCATCATTTTTTTATTTTTATTTTTTGAGATGGAGTTTCTCTCTGTTGCCCAGACTGAAGTGCAGTGGTGTGATCTCAGCTCACTGCAACATCAACCTCCCAGATTCAAGCAATTCTCCTCCCTCAACCTCCCAAATAGCTGGAATTACAGGCACCCGCCACTCCACCCAGCTGATTTTTGTATTTTTAGTAGAGAGGGTGTTTTACCGTGTTGACCAGGCTGGTCTCAAACTGCTGACCTCAAGTGATCTGCCCACCCCAGCCTCCCAAAGTGCTGGGATTATAGGCATGAGCCACCATGCCCAGCCTAGGGATCATTATTCTAAGTGAACTAACTCGGGAATGGAAAACCAAACATCAAATGTTCTCACTAATAAGTGGAAGCTAAGCTATGAGGATGCAAAGGCTTATGATACAATGGATTTTGGGGACTTGGGGGAAAGGATGGGAGGGCACAAGGAAAAAAAGACTGCACTTTGGGTACAGTGTACCCTGGGTAATGGGTGCACCAAAATCTCAGAAATCACCACTAAAGAACTTATTCATGTAACCAAACACCACCTGTTCCCCCAAAACCTATTAAAATTTTTTTTTAAATCCAAGACACTTTAAACTTAACAGAAAAAGGCAGGCAACCTCCATAGCAAGTTCCTACAAGAAGAAAACAGGAAGAATCCAAATTTTTCCACCAATAAAAATAGTTCCCCAAAAAAGCAGAGAAAAACTGTAGCACATGCTTCAACATGAATTAAGTATAATTAAACTAGCAGCAGTGTATATACACAAATATAAAAAAATACCATGAATAAGAAACTCCTAATAGAGGCCAAGCACTATGGCTCATGCCTGTATTCTCAGCTCTTTGGGAGTCCAAGGTGGGTGGATCACCTGAGGTCAAGAGTTCAAGACCAGCCTGGCCAACATGGTGAAACCCCATTTCTACTAAAAATACAAAAATTAGCCAGGCGTGATGGCACGGACCTATAGTCACAGCTACTTGGGGGGGCTGAGGCAGGAGAATTGCTTGAACTCAGGAGGTCAAGGCCGCAGTGAGCCAAGATGGCATCCCCATGGTCCAGCCTGGAGGATGACAAAATGAGACTCTGTCTCCAAAACAAAAAGATATGTAGGCCAGGCATGGTGGCTCATGCCTGTAATCCCAGTACTTTGGGAGGCCAAGGCTGGAGGATCACGAGGTCAAGAGATTAACACCATCCTGGCCAACATGGTGAAACCCCGTCTCTATAAAAAAATAAAATAAAATAAAAATAAAATGGTGCCACTTTGCATCCCACGCCGGAGGAGGCATTAATGAGACCAAGTAAGCTACTACACATTTGCCTCTGTCTGTTTAAGGAAGAATTGCTTGGACTGAGGAGAAGATGGCACTATAGGAGCAACTCAGGATTGCAGCTCCCAGTGAAAGCACAGAGGGTGAGTGGATGCCGCATTTCCAGACAGATCTTTATTGCCCACAGACCAGGAGAGTCCCCGGTGTAGGAGCCCCACGGGCCACCAGCACAGCTGTTTCAGCCGGCGCCGCAGCACAGTGGCACTCCGTACAAAATATACTGGTCTGGTTGCCCTGTTAAACCGGCAATTTGAGATTTGGGAAGGCAGATTAGCACATTCATCTGATTAAATGGGACCTAAACAGCAAGCCAGGCCAGGAGATTCCGGGAAGCGACGTTGTTTCAGCCGGTGCAGTGAGTTGCCACACAGGAAATCACACAGATCCCAGTGCCCTTTCAGCAGGCGACTGGAATACCTGGGAGAGAGTCAACCATTCAACTTAAAAAAAAAAAGGGCGCTGAGGCAGGGAGCCAGGTGATCAGGCTCAGCGATTCCCACCCCCACAAAAACAAACAAAACAGCAATTGGAAACCTTTAGGGTTGAGAGTTTCACAGCAAGCACAGCTGAACCCAGGACGGTGCAGCTCGGTGGGGGAGGGGTGTCCGCCATTACTGAGGCACTCCACCCATGCAGAGGCACTCTGCCATTGCTGACGGAGCCTGCCATTGCTGAGGCAACCCACCATAACAGAGAGAGTCCGCCATTACAGAGGCGGGCCACCATCACCACGGCAGTTCTAACCACACCCATATAAACAGGACTACAGGGAATTACACACAGCAGCAGGGCAGAGCCCACGGCAGCAGGGCAGAGCCCAGAGCAGCTCAGCATAACCTCTGCAGGCAGGCAGTGACTAGACTGCCTCCTTGTTGGGCAGGACAGTGCAATGGATACTCATAAATAAAGCCCTAACTCCCTGGGACAGAGCACCTGAGGAAAAAAAAAAAGGACTTTAGGAGTTCTGCTGCAGCAGACTTAAACGTACCTGCCTAGCAGCCCTGAATGAAAAACGGAACTCACAGCTCAGCACTTGAGCTCCTATAAAGTACAGACTGTCTCCTCAAGCAGCTCCCTGACCCCCATATATCCAAAGAGTCATCTCACGGAGGATTGATCAGACTGACATTTGGAGGGCATCATTCTGGGACAAAGATAGCAGAAGAAGAAACTGGTAGCAACCCTCACTCTTCCGCAGCTGCTACAGGTGTTCCCCAGACAAGCAGGCCCTGGAGTGGACCTCAGCAGTCCTACAACAGAGGGGCCAGATGGTTAGAATGAAAACTAAGAAACAGAAATACTTCATCATCAACAATCTGGACATCCACTCAGAGACCCAATCGAAAAGTCAGCAATTACTTAGACGACAGGTGGATAAATCCACAAAGATTGGAAGAAACCAGCGCAAAAAAGAGGAAAACACCCGAAACCGGAACACCTCACCTCCTACAAGGGACCACAACCCCTCACCAGCAAGGGAACAAAGCTGGACGGAGAATGAGTGTGATGAAATGACAGAATCAGACTTCAGAAGGTGGGTAATGAGAAACTTCATGAGCTAAAAGAACACGTTCTAACTCAATACAAAGAAACTAAGAACCTTGAAAAAAGATTTGAGGAAATGATAACAAGAATGGACAACTTAGAGAGGAATATGAGTGAATTGATGGAGCTGAAAAACACAACACGAGAACTCCGTGAAGCATGCACAAGTCTCAACAGCCGAATTGACCAAGCAGAAGAAAGGATATCAGAGGTCGAAGAACAACTCAATGAAATAAAACGAGAAGGCAAGATTGGAGAAAAAAAGCGCAAAAAGGAATGAACAAAGTCTCCAAGAAATGTGGGACTATGTGAAGAGACCTAATCTACATTTGATAGGTGTACCTGAATGTGACAAAGAGAATGAATCCAAGCTGGAAAATACTCTCCAGGATATTATCTAGGAAAATTTCCCCAATCTAGCAAGGCAGGCCAATAGTCAAGTCCAGGAAATACAGAGAACACCACAAAGATATTCCACAAGAAGAGCAACCCCAAGGCACATAATTGTCAGATTCACCAGGGTTGAAATGCAGGAGAAAATGCTAAGGGCAGCCAGAGAGAAAGGTTGGGTCACCCACAAAGGGAAGCCCATCAGACTCACAGCAGATCTCTCGGCAGAAACCCTACAAGCCAGAAGAGAGTGGGGGCCAATATTCAACATCCTTAAAGAAAAGAACTTTCAACCCAGAATTTCATATCCAGCCAAACTGAGCTTCATAAGTGAAGGAAAAATAAAATCCTTTGCGAACAAGCAAGTACTCAGAGATTTTGCACCACCAGGCCTGCTTTACAAGAGCTCCTGAAAGAGGCACTACACATAGAAAGGAACAACCAGTACCAGCCATCCCAAAAACATACCAAATGCTAAAAAGCATCAACAAAATGAAGAATCTGCAGCAACTAATGAGCAAAACAGCCAGGTAGCATCAAAATGGCAGTATCAAATTCACACAAAACAATATTAACCCTAAATGTAACTGGGCTAAATGCACCAATCAAAAGACACAGACTGGCAAATTAGATAAAAAGCCAAAACCCATTGGTGTGCTGTATCCAGGAAACCCATCTCACATGCAAGGATACATAAAGGTTCAAAATAAAGGGATGAAGGAAGATTTACCAAGCAAATGGAGAGCAAAAAAAAGCAGGAGTTGCAATTCTCGTCTCTGATAAAATAGACTTTAAAGCAACAAAGATCAAAAGAGACAGAGAAGGACATTACATAATGGTAAAAGGATCGATACAACAAGAAGAGCTAATGATCCTAAATATATATGGACCCAATACAGGAGCACCCAGATATATAAGGCAAGTTCTTAATGACTTACAAAGAGACTTACACTCCCACATAATAATAGTGGGAGACTTTAACACTCCACTGTCAATATTAGACAGATCAACCAGACAGAAAATTAACAAGGATATCCAGGACTCGAACTCAGACCTGGAACAAGCAAACCTGATAGACATTTACAGAACTCTCCACCCCAAATCCACAGAATACACATTCTTCTCAGCACCACATCACACCTACTCTAAAATTGACCACATAATTGGAAGTAAAGCACTCCTCAGCAAATGCAAAACAACTGAAATCATAACAAACAGTCTCTCAGACCATAGTGCAATCAAATTAGAACTCAGAATGCAGAAACTAACTCAGAACTGCACAGCTTCATGGAAACTGAACAACGGGCTCTTGAATGTTGACTGGATAAACAATGAAATGAAGGCAGAAATAAAGAAGTTGTTCAAAACCAACGAGAATGAAGACAAAACATACCAGAATCTCTGGGACACACTGAAAGCAGTCTCTAGAGGAAAATATGTAGCAATAAGTGCCCACATGAGAAGAGTGGAGAGATCCAAAATCGACACCCTATCATCAAAATTGAAAGAGCTAGAGGAGCAAGATCAAAAAAACTCAAAACCTAGCAGAAGACAAGAAATAACTAAGATCAGAACAGAACTGAAGGATATAGAGACACGAAAAACTCTTCAAAAAATCAATAAATCCAAAAGCTGAATTTATTTTTTTTAAAAGATCAACAAAATAGACCACTAGCCAGATTGATAAAAAAGAAAAGAGAGAATAACAAATAGATTCAATAAAAAACGATAGGGGAAATCACCACAGATTTCACAGAAATTCAAACCATCATCAGAGAATATTACAAACAACTCTATGCACATAAACTAGTAAACATGGAAGAAATGGATAAATTCCTGGACTCCTGTGTCCTCCCAAGCCTAAACCAGGAGGAAGCCGAAACTATGAATAGACCAATAACAAGGTCTGAAGTTGAGGTAGCAATTAAGAGCCTACCACACAAAAAAAGCCCAGGTTCAGATGGGTTCACAGCGGAATTCTACCAGACACACAAAGAGGAACTATTACCATTCCTTCTGAAACTATCCCAAATAATCCAAAAAGAGGGAATCTTTCCCAAATCATTTTATGAGACCAACATCATCCTGATACCAAAACCTGGCAGAGACTCAACAAGAAAAGAAAACTTCAGGCCAATATCCATGATAAACATAGATGCAAAAATCTTCAATAAAATGCTGGCAAGCCGATTGCAACAGCACATCAAAAGCTTAAACACCATGATCAAGTAGGATTCATCCTGGGGATGCAAGGCTGGTTCAACATACGCAAGTCTATAAATGTAATTCACCACATAAACAGAACCAAAAACAAAAACCACATGATTATCTCAATTGATGCAGAGAAGGCATTTGACAAAATTCAACAGCCCTTTATGCTAAAAACCCTCAATAAACTCAGTATTGATGGAAAGTATCTCAAAATAATAAAAGCTATTTATGACAAACCAACAGCCAATATCATACTGAATGGGCAAAAACTGGAAGCATTCCCTTTGAAATCTGGCACTAGACAAGGATGCCATCTCTCACCACTCCTATTCAATATAGTACTGGAAGTTCTAGCCAGAGCAATCAGGCAAGAAAAAGAAATAAAGGGTATTCAAATAGGAAAGGTGGAAGCCAAATTGTCTCTATTTGCAGACGACATGATAGCATATCTAGAAGACCCCATCATCTCAGCCCAAAAACTCCTGAAACTGGTAAGCAACTTCAGCAAAGTCTCAGGATATAAAATCAATGTGCAAAAATCACAAGCATTCCTCTACACCAATAACAGACTTAAAGAGAGCCAAATCAAGAATGAACTGCCATTCACAATTGCTACAAAGAGAATAAAATACCTAGGACTACAACTAACAAGGAACGTAAGGGACCTCTTCAAGGAGAACTACAAACCACTGCTCAACGAAATAAGAGAGGACACAAACAGATGGAGAAACATTCCATGTTCATGGTTAGGAAGAATCAATATTATGAAAATGGCCATATTGCCCAAAGTAATTTACAGACTCAACACAATCCCCATCAAGCTACCTTCTTCACAGAACTGGAAAAAACCACCTTAAACTTCATATGGAACCATAAGAGAGCCCACATAGCCAAGTCAATTCTAAGCAAAAAGAACACAGCAGGAGGCATCACACTACCGGACTTCAAATTATACTACAAGGCTACAGTAATCAAAACAGCATGGTACTGGTACCAAAACAGAGATATAGACCAATGGAACAGAACAGAGGCATCAGAGGCCACACAACATATCTACAACCATACAATCTTTGATAAACCTGACAAAAACAAGCAATGGGGAAAGGATTCCCTGTTTAATAAATGGTGTTGGGAAAACTGGCTAGCCATGTGCAGAAAGCAGAAACTGGACACTTTCCTGTCACCTTACACTAAAATTAACTCCAGATGGATTAAAGACTTAAACATAAGACCTGGAACCATAAAAACCCTAGAAGAAAATCTAGGCAAAACCATTCAGGACATAGGAGTAGGCAAGGACTTCATGACCAAAACACCAAAAGCATTGGAAACAAAAGCCAAAATAAACAAATGGGACCTAATCAAACTCCACAGCTTCTGCATGGCAAAAGAAACAGTCACTAGAGTGAATCGGCAACCAACAGAATGGGAAAAAATTTTTGCAGTTTACCCATCTGACAAAGGGCTGATATCCAGAATTTACAAAGAACTCAAACAGATTTACAGGGAAAAAAACAAACAAGCCCATTCAAAAATGGGCAAAGGATATGAACAGACACTTTACAAAAGAAGACATACATGAGGCCAACAAACATGAAAAAATGCTCATCATCACTGGTCATTAGAGAGATGCAAATCAAAACTATATTGAGATAACATCTCACTCCAGTTAGAATGGCAATCATTAAAAAATCTGGAGACAACAGATGCTGGAGAGGATGTGGAGAAATAGGACCACTTTTACACTGCTGGTGGGAGTGTAAATTAGTTCAACCATTGTGGAAGACAGTGTGGCGATTCCTCAAGGACCTAGAAATAAGAATTCCATCTGACCCAGCAATCCCATTACTGGGTATATATCCAAAGGACTATAAATTGTTCTACTATAAGGACACATGCACATGAATGTTCATTGCAGCAATGTTTACAATAGCAAAGACCTGGAACCAACCCAAATGCCCATCGATGATAGACTGGACTGGGAAAATGTGGCACATATATACACCATGGAATATTATGCAGCAATCAAAAACGATGAGTCCGTGTTCTTTGTAGGGACATGGATCAATCTGGAGAACATCATTCTCAGCAAACTGACACAAGAACAGAAAATGAAATACTGCATGTTCTCACTCATAGGCGGGTGATGAACAATGAGAACACATGGACACAGGGAGGGGAGCACTACACACTGGGGTCTATTGGGGGGAATAGGGGAGGGACAGTGCGGGGGGAGCTGGGGAGGGATAGCATGGGGAGAAATGCCAGATGTGGGTGAAGGGAAGGGAGACAGCAAATCACACTGCCACGTGTGTACCTATGCAACTATCTTGCATGTTCTGCATATGTACCCCAAAACCTAAAATGCAATAAAAAATAAATTAATTAAATAAAATATGTAAAACAATTCATTTAACTCAGAAAAACACAGTGAAAGAAAAGATAAAATCATCTCAGAAATTAAGAACAAATTACAAGGTATTCAGAGGAGAATAGCGGAATAAAAGCACCCAAAAGAGTGAGCAATAGTGGCCTACTCTGGCTGTGCCCATCATTAAGCCATTGATGTCTCAGCTCCAACCCCTTCCTTCTATGCTCAGCTTTGTAATGTCGGGACAGCTACAACTGCATTTTGCTTTGCCAGCTGGACCCAGGTTGGCTTTTGGCAATAAGGGGAGCAAAACAGAGTCTGCAAGGCTGGAGGTTGAGGAGAGGATGAGTTTCCTCCTATCTGCTCCTGTGAGTGTCACACTAGCAACGCTTCTTCACCCTGGCAGCAGCACTTCCTTTCTGCAGAAGCATTTGAACGCGGATTGCAGTCTGCAGTTTATCCAGCCCTTGTAGACCCGACCTCATACCGCCCATCTCATACTCACAGGAACCAGTGGAGCAGAGTCCCCCTCATTGAAAGGCTGAGTTTTAGCTCCAGGTGCCCCACCTCTAAGATCCTACTTGTTCCCCTTTCGCACTGTTTCTTTAACTCTGGAGTAGAAGCTGCAGTTGCTACCAGGATGAGACCTTAGAGTTCTTTTTACCCTGTTATAACTTTATAATGAACACATTTTTACCTAGTTAACACTTTTTATATTAAATTCTTAATGTAAAAGAATTGGGCTACCAACTTCAGAATCACCTGGATGCTTATTAGAAAGTAGATGCTGTAGGCTCCAAACCAGCTGCAATGACCAGCATCTCTGTACGTGAGGTATTTTTAACCTCACCTACAGAGGTTACAAAAATGTTGAAATAACTTGTGTGTGTACCATCTCTTGGCCAGACTCTGACTACAGTGGTGAACTTAAATAGAAAAGTCATTTCTTGAGATGATCCCGGGTAGTTTATAGGTTGAACAGAATGGCCTGAGAACGAGACTTAAACACATGGAAGCCTAGCCATGTTCACCCTGCGGGAATCGTCTGGGCAGGACACGCTGCTAATGCCTTTCGCGTTGCTGCAACCACCGTCACCACCACGAATCCCAACATGCAGAAGATTAGGAACAGACAGGTAAGGCTCGCTCTGCAGGTAGGTAGGGACAGGGCAGTAAAGAAATTCCGAGGGGGGCGGGGGGCGCCAAGATGGACGAGAAGCCAGCACCGGAATGCAGCTCCCAGCGAATGAGACACAGAGGGCTAGTGGACTTCACCATTCCAAACGAGGTGCCAGGTTCATTTCCATGAGACTGATAGGGGCTCTGAAATAAGGCCCAGCGAAGGAGCCGCAGGGCGAGAGCCGTCCAGGGGGGCAAATAAGACAGAGGTGGGTACATCCCCACCTGAAACGTGCAGCCAGCTAGGAGGGTTGGGGGACTTCACCCCCTCAGTGCTCCGTTTGGGATCCTGTGCTTACCTCATTCCTCCTGCACCCCACGGTCCACTAGAGCAGATGGTGGGGCGCTGTGGGTAGTCCCAGCGGCTACCTCCGGAGGCGGCAAGCTGTGGCAGGGACCTGGGCGGGAGTTTGGACTAAGGCCAGCGGGACAGAGCCTCCCACAGAGGGAGGCAGAGTTGAAAGCAGGGAAACAGACCCTAAGGCCTGGCAGGCCCCACCCCCACCTCCACAGAACTCAAACTGAAACCCTCCCTAGAGAGCTTGGCAGCAAATACACCAGCTTGACCCCAAACAGGAAGATCCTGCTGGGGAAGGAGAGATGCCATCGGGAAGGCGGGGCCAATCTCACCTGCAAACAAACTCCAGGGAAGGACCGCCCACCCAACAACCTGACTGAACCCGAGAGAGCCCGGCAGCGCCCTCTACAGGCCAAAAAAGATACAGCTCCAACGTCAACAGAAAAAAAACACCACAAAAAGGATGAAACCATCAAAGAACAGAACACCTCTTCTCCTCCGAGGGATCACAACTCCTCACCATCAAGGGGAAAAAAAACAAGACAGAAAATAAATGAGTTTGACAAATTGGCAGAAGCAGGCTTCAGAAGGTGGGTAATAACAACCTTCTCTGAGTTAAAAGACCATGTTCTAACCCAATACAAAGAAACTAAGAACCTTGAAAAAAGGTTAGACAAAATGCTAATTAGAATAACCAGCTTAGAGAAGAACATAAATGACTTGATGGAGCTGAAAAACACAGCACAAGAACTTTGTGAGGCATACACAAGTTTCAACAGCCGAATTGATCAAGCAGGAGAAAGGATATCAGAGATAGAAGATCAAATCAGTGAAATAAAATGAGAAGGCAAGATTAGAGGAAAAAGAGTGGGAAAAAATATGAACAAAGCCTCCAAGAACTATGGGATTATGTGAAAAAACCTAATCTACACTTGATCGGCATACCTGAATATGACAGGGAGAATGAATCCAAGTTGGAAAGCACTCTTCAAGATATTATCCAAGAGAACATTCCCAACCTAGCAAGGCAGGCCAACATTCAAATCCAGGAAATACAGAGAACACCATAAAGATATTCCTCAAGAAGAGCAACCCCAACGCACATAATTGTCAGATTCACCAGGGTTGAAATGAAGGAAAAAATCCTAAGGGCAGCCAGAAAGAAAGGTCGAGTCACCCGCAAATGAAAGACCATCAGACTCACAGTGGACCTCTTGGCAGAAACCCTGCAAGCTAGAAGGGAGTGGGGGCCAATGTTCAACATCCTTACAGGAAAGAACTTTCGACCCAGAATTTCACATCCAGCCAAACTAAGCTTCATAAGGGAAGGAGAAATAAAATCCTTTACAGACAAGCAATTGCTGAGAGATTTCATCACTATAAGACCTGACTTATAGGAGCTACTGAAGGAAGTGCTAAACAGGGAAAGGAACAACCAGGACCAGCCACTGCGAAAACATACAGAATGGTAAAGAATAATGACACAATGAAGGAGCCATGTCAGTTAATGGGCAAAACACCAGCCAGTAACAAAATGGCAGGATCAAATTCAAACATAACAATATTAACATTGGATGTAAATGGCCTAAATGCCCCAATCAAAAGACACAGACTGGCAAACTGGATAAAAAGTCAAGACCCATCAGTGTGCTGTATTCAGGAGACCCGTCTCACATGCAAAGACTGACATAGACTCAAAATAAAGGGATGAAAGCAGATTTACCAAGCAAATGGAGAGCAAAAAAAAAACCAAGGGTAGCAATCCTAGTCACTGATAAAATGGACTTTAAACCAACAAAGATCAAAAGACACAAAGAAGGGCATATATAATGGTAAAAGGATCAATGCAACAAGAAGAGCTAACTATCCTAAATATTTATCCACCCAATGCAGGAGCACCCAGATACAGAAAGCAAGTTATTAAACACCTACAAAGAGACTTAGACTCCCGCACAATTATAGTGGGAGACTTTAACACTCCACTGACAATATTAGACAGATCAATGAGACAGAAAGTCAACAGGACATCCAGGACTTGGACATAGACTTGGACCAAACGGACCTAATAGACATTTACAGGACACTCCACCCCAAATCCACAGAATACACATTCTTCTCAGCACCATATTGCACTTACTCCAAAATTGACCACATAATTGGAAGTAAATCACTCCTCAGCAAATGCAAAAGAACAGAAATCATAACAAATAGTCTCTCAGACCACAGTGCAATCAAATTAGAACTCAGGATTAAGAAAAACACTCAAACCCACACAATCACATGGAAACTGAACAACTTGCTCCTGAATGATGAATGGATAAACAATGAAATGAAGGCAGAAATAAAAATGTTCTTTGAAACCAAGGAGAATAAAGACACAATGTACCAGA
This sequence comes from Callithrix jacchus, assembly GCF_049354715.1. Lineage (NCBI taxonomy): Eukaryota > Metazoa > Chordata > Mammalia > Primates > Cebidae > Callithrix > Callithrix jacchus. Next base: position 99,125,407 of record NC_133512.1, on the reverse strand, counting down.
TCCCATGGGACACATTTAAAGCAGTGTCTAGCAGGAAATTTATAGCAATAAATGCCCGCATGAGAAGCAAGGAAAGATCTAAAATCAACACCCTATCATCAAAATTGAAAGAGCTAGAGGAGCAAAATAAAAAATAAAAAAAAACTCAAAAGCAAGCAGAAGACAAGAGGTAACTAAGATCAGTGCAGAATTGAAGGAGATAGAAACACAAAAAAACCCTTCAAAAAATCAATAAATCCAGGAGGTGGTTTTTTGAAAAGATCAACAAAATAGGCAGACTGCTAGCTAGACTAATAAAAAACGATAAAGGGGAGATCACCACCAACTCCTCAGAAATACAAACTACCATCAGAGATTGCTACGAACAACTCTATGCACATAAACCAGTAAATCTGGAAGAAATGGATAAATTCCCGGACACTTGCACACTCCTAAGACTAAGCCAAGAAGAAGTTGAAACCCTGAAGAGACCAATAGCAAGGTCTGTAGTTGAGGCAGCAATTAACAGCCTACCAACCAAAAACAGTCCAGGTCCAGATGGGTTCACAGCTGAATTCTACCAGACATACAAAGAGGAGCTGGTACCACTCCTGTTGAAACTAATCCAAACAATACAAAAAGAGGGACTCCTCCCTAACTCTTTCTATAAGACCAACATCATCCTGATACCAAAATCTGGCAGAGACACAACTAAAAAAGGAAACTACAGGCCAATTTCCATGATGAACATTGATGCAAAAATCTTCAATAAAATACTGGCAAACCAAATCCAACAGCACATCAAAAAGCTTATCCACCACGATCAAGTAGGCTTCATCCCGGGGATGCAAGGCTGGTTCAATATACACAAATCCATAAATGTAATTCACCACATAAACAGAACCAAAGACAAAAAAGCCACATGATTATTTCAATAGATGCAGAGAAGGCCTTTGACAAAATTCAACAGCCCTTTATGCTAAAAACTCTCAATAAACTAGGTATTGATGGAATGTATTTCAAAACAATAAAAGCTATTTACAACAAACTCACAGCCAATATCATACTGAATGGACAAAAATTAGAAGCATTCCCTTTAAAAACTAGAGGGAGAGGTGCCCTCTCACACCACTCCTATTCAGTATAGTATTGGAAGTTCTAGCCAGAGCAATTAGGCAAGAAAAAGAAATAAAGGGCATTCAATTAGGAAAAGAAGAAGTCAAATTGTCCCTATTTTCAGACAACATGATCATATATTTAGAAGACCCCACAGTCTCAGCCCAAAACCTCCTTAAGCTGACAAACCACTTTCACAAATTCTCAGGATACAAAATCAATGTGCAGAAATCACTCAACGTTAGAATTTATTAAAATCTGGGAAACTGTTAAAAATACTTCACCTCCAGAGATGCTGGGTCATTGCAGCTGGTGTGGAACCTACAACACATACTTTTTAACAAGCATCCCAGGTGATTCTGAAGTTGGTAGCCCACAGACCACTTTGAGAAACATTGATGTTACAAAAAAAAAAAAAAATTGTCTGGGCGCGGTGGCTCACACCTGGAATCCCAGCACTTTGGGAGGCCGAGGCGGGCAGATCATGAGGTCAAGAGATTGAGACCATCCTGGCCAACATGGTGAAACCCCGTCTCTACTAAAAATATAAAAATTTGGCCGGGCGCGGTGGCTCAAGCCTGTAATCCCAGCACTTTGGGAGGCTGAGGCGGGTGGATCACGAGGTCAACAGATCGAGACCATCCTGGTCAACATGGTGAAACCCCGTCTCTACTAAAAATTACAAAAAAAATTAGCTGGGCACGGTGGCGCGTGCCTGTAATCCCAGCTACTCAGGAGGCTGAGGCAGGAGAATTGCCTGAACCCAGGGGGCGGAGGTTGCGGTGAGCCAAGATTGTGCCATTGCACTCCAGCCTGGGTAGCAAGAGCGAAACTCCGTCTCAAAAAAAAAAAAAATTTTGCTGGGCATGGTGGTGTGCACCTGTAATCACAGCTACTCAGGAGGCTGAGGCAGGAGAATTGCTTGAACCTGGGAGATGGAGTTTGCAGTGAGCCGAGATCATACCACTGCACTCCAGCCTGGTGACAGAGTGAGACTCTGTCTAAAAAAAAAAAAAAAATTTAAAATTTATGCAGCAGACACAAAAATCATGTGTAGGGGAAGAAAACTAATTGTTTCTTCAATCCTAATAGGTTTTTTTTTTTTTTTAATAGAGTCTTGCTCTGTTGCCCAGGCTGGAGTACAGTGGCATGATCTCGGCTCACTGCAAACTCTACCTCCCAGGTTCAATTGATTCTCCTGCCTCAGCCTCCCAAGTAGCTGGGATTACAGGCACCCACCACCATGCCTGGCTAATTTGTGTATTTTTAGTAGACACGGGGTTTCACCATGTTGGCCAGGCTAGTCTCAAACTCCGGACCTCCTGCCTCGGGCTCCCAACATGCTGGGATTACAGGCATGAGCCACCGTGCCTGGCCCCTCATAGGTTCTTAGTTGAAATAGACCCCACAAAAAAAAAGATTAATAAGAGAAAAAGAAGTTTATTAACATGTACATCTCACGTCTACATAAGAGACACCCAGGGAAGTAGTTCTCAAAGAAGTAGCTTTGAATTCCAGCTTGTACAGCATCTTCAACAAAGAATAATGATTTTTAGAGAAGTGACAGGACAAAGGAAAAGGACTGTGGGTCTCTAGAGGGGGCTTCTTGGTGGGGAAGCAACTAACTGGCAGATAAAAGCAAGTTGGTAAAGCATGTTCAGGTAGATTTCCTCTGGTTCCAACACCCAGCAGATAATGGTCTAAAACTGTCTTCAGTGGTTAACCTTTGCTCTCCCTGGTAAGAGAAAGGGACAGGATGCTCTTCATCTTTGTCAATCTCTGTCCTGCATTTAAGCAAATGGGGGGCAGAGAGCTTTCCTGCATCTCTTCCTTCTTAATTTTCTTCAGCTCAACAATCTTCTTTCTTTTGGAGTGGCATATTCTGGACTCCCACACATGTCTGGAAGCAATCATCAATTTTCCTAGAACGTAGATTTATTCATTAAAAAGAGACAAGGAAGTACTGCTTAGGAGGTCAGTTTTATGTAGCTACAGGACTTCGGGAAAGAACAGATTCCTGCTGCTTGATTTTAGGCAGTAAATTCTCCTTATCTGACTGATCAGAACACCACAGTCTTTAGAAAAATAGGACTCAAAAAATATTTTTCTTTGAGTTTTTTGACCAATCTTAAAAAAAATAAAAATAAAATCCTGCAGTATATTTTCACTTAGGAACCACCAATAAATATATTTTTTGTCTGTTACCATAAGAAAGTATGTCAGGTTCAAGTATGTTTCTTTAATTGTACCCGAGTGAGCCTGATATTTCTTCTTTTTTGTATTTCTTTATTCTTTCTTCCTCTTAATACATTTTTCTTCCTTCTTTCTTGGCTCCAAACCCCTTTGTTTTCTCCCTTTCCTAATTGATGATTTTTTTTCCATTCTTCAGCCACGGGTGCCCAGTAAAATGGCCTTCAATCCCCGCTTTCACTTCCAGCATATTCCCTTACTCCCTCTCAACACCAATGAAAAGGTTTTGTTCATTCCTGCTTAAAGAAATAGATGGAGGAAAATGAGATCTTTCTACACAGAAAGATGAGTACCTGGAAATTACTAATTAACCAGAAATTCTGTCAATAATGACTCCCCTCCCCTGGCCCGCCAAAGTGACTCCAATAATCACTCAAGTGGGCTTTACTTAAGAGCTGATTTCCACTTCCCATCTAAATTGCAAGGAGGCCAGGCGTGGTGGCTCACACCTGTAATCCCAGCACTTTGGGAGGCCAAGGCAGGCAGATCACCTGAGGTCAAGAGTTCCAGACCAGCCTGGCCAACATGAAGAAACCCTGTCTCTACTAAAAACTCAATAATTAGCCAGGCATGGTGGCACGTGCCTGTAATCTCAGCTACTTGGGGAGACTGAGGCAGGAGAATTACTTGAACCCAGGAAGCAGAGGTTGCAGTGAAATTGCACCTCTGCACTCCAGCCTGGGTGACAGTGAAACTCCATCTCAAGAAATAAATACATTGCAAGGAAAGGCAAAACACATCTCACTGTGAATGTGGCTTGTCTATTTGCTGTATAAACAGCCCTATTACCCTCTAGTGTGAAGCATCAGGTCCTGCTAAGAGTGTGGGTGGAAAGTCCTCTTTGGGAAACCTGGCTCTGCATTTCTTTTTTTTTTTTTTTTTTTTTTTTTGAGATGGAGTCTGGCTCTGTTGCCCAGACTGGAGGATGCAGTGGCGTGATCTCAGCTCGCTGGAACCTCCACCTCCTGGGTTCAAACAATTCACCTGCCTCAGCCTCCAGAGTAGCTGAGATTACAGGCACGTGCCACCACACCCAGCTAATTTTTGTATTTTTAGTAGAGATGGGGTTTCACCATGTTGGCCACACTGGTCTCAAAATCCTGACCTCAGGTGATCAGCGCATCTCAGCCTCCCACAGTGCTGGGGTTACAGGTGTGAGCCACCGCCCCTGGCTAGGAAACAGGGCTTTGCTTTAGCAAATATTGTCACCCGTCTGTGCTGCAATCAGAGCTTCTGGCCCATTCTTACCTGAGGAAGCGAGGTTTTCGTGTGTATGGAACAGAAAATGTCTTTCACATTTTTAGAGATGCTATTTTGAAAAAAAAAAAAATTGTTTTAATCAGGCCCAGTGTAATGGAGAAGAGGCAGAACATAAACAAGATCTAGAACAGATACAGTACTAACTCCCACCCCAGAGTACCAGCACTAGTAAAATGAGATACAATGTTTCCAGCTTGACAGGGTCTCTGTTACAAACCATTCTGACACTCCTGGGCACAGAGCTAGTCTAAACATTCATGCGGCTCTTCAATTCTATTTTGGCTCCTGTATCAGCAGAGATGAAGAGGAAAACGATGGCAGGGTGTGTGGGCCTGCTTTCAGATAGAGTAACAGAAAACCCCACTGAAAGGTCTTTCCAAAAAGGAAATAGACTTATTCATAAAAAGAATATCAAAGATAAAGCAGACTTTTGGATACCCTCAATGATGTTAGCAACAGCTCAGGTTTTCAAATCCCAGCTCCACAATCTACACTGACATCCTCATCTTGAAGTTGGCTCTCCTCCTAGGTGTAAAGTGGCTGCCAATAACAACCTGACTTTCTAAGGAGGGAGGAAGGACTTTCTTGGAAATCACAAGCAAATCTCTCCTCGAGGCTCTGCAGCCAGAACTTGGTCACATTTCCATTTCTAAACCAATTCCTGGCAAAAGGGAACATATTATCCTTAAATTATTTTAGCCCAGGATAAGCTTTCCCTCTGATGCTTGGCTGCTTAAGGGAGGGTGGAGGCTTCGACGAAGTCAGGGCTCTGTTTGAAGAAAAAGGAGAAATGCTGAGTGGGCCACCAACAGTGTCCCCTATCTGGAGGGAGAGTCTTCGCTGAGTAGGAGCTTGAAATGGCTAAGTTAAAAACAGAAGTATGGGCCCAGTGCAGTGGCTCATGCCTGTAATCCCAGCACTTTGGGAGGTTGAGGCAGGTGGATCACGAGGTCAGGAGTTCAAGACCAACCTGGCCAACATAGTGAAACCCATCTTTACTAAAATACAAAAAACTAGCTGGGCGTGGTGGTACGTGCTTGTAGTCCCAGCTACTCAGGAGGCTGAGGCAGGGGAACCCAGGAGGCAGAGGTTGCAGTGAGGCAAGATCACACCACTCCCTCCAGCCTGGACCACAGAGTGAGACTCTGTCTTTAAAAAAAAAAGAAAAAAGGAAACATCTGAGGACGCTTCCAACTAGCAGATTCCAAGAAGATGCAATAATGCCTGATCCCAAATCCATTCCTTCATCAGTCTCAGCTGAAGCCCTGTGTAATGTCAGGACGCTGTGCAGGTTCTTCAAGAGGTATAAAGATAAATAAAAATGGTTCTGTCTGGACTTTATTGCACGGTGAGAGTCGTATGAACTATCTATAAGTAACGATAAAAGGTAGAATCACTTTGTGGGAAGTTAGATCCACGAATAAGACTTCTGTGACGGTTAATACTGAGTGTCAACTAGATCGTATTGAAGGATGCAAAGTGTTGGTCCTGGGTGTGTCTGTGAGGGTGTCGCCACAGGAGATTAATATTCGAGTCAGTGGGCTGGGGAGGCAGACGCACCCTTCATCTGGTGGGCTCCATCGAATCAGCTGCCAGCGCAGCTAGAATATAAAATAAAGCAGGCAGAAAACATGAAAAGACTAGACTGGCCTAGCCTCCCAGCCTACATTTTTCTCCCATGCTGGACCCTTCCTGCCCTTGAATATCAGACTCCAATTCTTCAGTTTTAGGACTCAAACTGGCTCTCCTTGCTCCTCAGCCTGCAGACAGCCTATTGTGGGACCTTGTGATTTTTTTAATACATATATATGTATTTATAATAGTATACATATATGTAATATATCATATGTAATATATAATATTATACAATAGGATATATGTATATACATATACATATTATATGATATATATAATATTATATATCCTATTCGTTCTGTCCCCCTAGAGAACCCTGACTAATAAACTTCCAAGGAGGGAGATCACTTCTGAGAAAATTAAGAGGAATGGCAGCAAGAAGGAGGTGGCTTCTGAGCCAAGCCTTATGAGAGAACAAATTTTACATAGTCGGGAGCAAGTATTCCTCCATAAATGGACAGCACAGGGGTGGGGCTAGTTTAAAAACCAGATGAAGGAATTATCTTCAGCATAAATTGCTCCCCCACCAAAAGGACAAAGTGTCTGACTCACCATCCTAGTGACTTGACAGATGTTCTCCTTCCACGCCACAATCCATCCTCATTCCTCTCCACCATGTTCTGTGGCCCCAGAGGCTGGCCTTACGGACTGTATCAACTAGGCCACCTTGTTCCTGGTGTGAGTTGGGTTCAGCTAAGATGCGCGGGCAGGAGATGACAGAGTGAGAGGAAAGAGAGTTGGAGGTATGATTCCTCCAGTCTCCTCCTTGCCAGACTACAGGTGGGCAGAAGCCATGTTCCTCTAGCAAAAGCACAGCGTTCCCTCATCAGCCCTTCCCTATAACTAGTGACATGGGAGCTGGGCAGGGAAACGCTGGGTAGAGAAGGGCCAGACCCCTGGCGAGGGCTTCACCCTCAAGCCTATGTCGCGGACCTAAGTGAGAACAGGCACTCCTGTTTTCATGCCCAAATGTTGCATTTTCCAAGACTGCTCTGGCCCACCAAGCCCCCCATCCTGTGCCCATATAAACCCAAGATCTTAGTGGGTACGTACACACACAAGCAGCTGAAGGTCAAGACCAGCAGGCCAGCGACAGCAGAATGATGCAGCAGAGAAAAAAAAGAGGGACATCAGGATGCTGAGGGAAGGTCAGCCAGGGCTAGTTGGAGAAGGGTTGGCTTCTGGGCAGCTCAATTCCAGGGAAGATTATTTTCCCCACCCCTCCACCTTCTGACTCCCCATCCATCTCACTGAGCACCACCTCCACCTCTCAGTAAAACCTTGCACTCATCTTTCGAGCCCACGTGTGATCCAATTCTCCCAGGACACTGGGCCAGAGCTCAGGATACAGAGGCTGTCACACTGGCCCTCTGCCCTTATAATAAGGCAGAGGGTCCATTGACTAGCCGATTAGCTGACTAGCACACAAGCCATCTGCAGATCGCAAATCTGAAAGAGCTTGATGACATGTGCCCACCTGGGCTTCAGGAGTTGCAGATACCCACCCCTAGATACTGCCACATGGCCAAGAGCCCAAAGCTTTTATCTGGGCCTTTGCACCAGCCAGTTTGCATGCTCCCCCTAAAGATTTGAGCTTCAGGGCAACCAAGCAGGTGAGCCACACCCAATTGCATATCCTGCCAGGAGAATCAGGGAACTCTCCTGTTTCACTAGCTTTCAGTGCCTGTTCCCTCCCTGTCCACCACGTTGGGATAGCAGCCTTGTAGCACTGCCAGCCCTGGGGGCTCCATCATGATGTCTGGTTTCCTTGCACGATCAATGCCTCTATAGAAAAGGCCCTTGATTAAATTATCCCCATCAGCCCTTCTGAATATTCTACCTGCTTCCTGCCTGGACGATGACTGACAGAGACCTTTGAGGTCAACTGAAGTTAGCCAGTGATTTTTGTAAAAATTTCCATTGCTGTTGTCTTATTTATTGGTTCTAAGTATCTTATTTCCTCATCTTCTAAGCATGGTATTAATAATAAACTTCCCACCAGATCTATAAGTTTTAACTCTTTCATCTCTACCTTGAAGAGTAAGATGTTTCTTTCATAACGCTGGAACTATACAAATAACAGAAGAAAAAGCAGACAAATTGGACTTTATCAAAATTAAAATCTTTGGTGCTACAAAATGTATCATCAAGAAAGTGAAAAGCCACCTGCAGAATGGGAGAAAATACTTGCAAATCATATCTGCTAAGGGACTTATATCCGAAATATTGAATTCTTACAACTCAATAATAATCCAGTGTTTTTAATGGGCAAAGGAAATGAATAGATATGTCTCCAGAAAAGATCACAAATAGTCCATGTGTACATGAAGAGATATGCAACATCATTAGCTAGCTGAGATATGCAAATCAAAGAGAATTAAAACCACTTCATCCCCAGTAGGATGGCTATAACTAAAAAGGCAAGTAATAACAAGTGTTGGCTGGTGAGGATGTGGAGAAATTGACACCCTCACGCATTGCCAGTGGGAGTATAGGGTGGTGCCAGCCACTTTGACACGTCCTCAAAATATTAAACATAGAGTTACTGGATCTTTTCTCTTTTATTTTTAGTTGGCACATAATATTTATGTATACAGAATGATATTTCCATACATGTATACAATGTATAGTGATCAAATCAGGGTAATCAGCATATCATCACCTAAAATATTTATCATTTCTTTGTGCCATAAACATTCCAAATCCTGTCTTCTAGTTTTTTGAGAATATAATATAAATCACAGTTAATCATCTTCACCCTACTATGCTGCAAAATCCCAGAACTCATTTCTCCTATCCAGCTGTCATTTTGTATGCATTTACCAGCTCTCCCCATAGTCTCCACCTCACCACTCTTCCCGGCCCCTAAGACCCACTCTTCTACTCTCTATTTCTATGCACTCAAATTTTCTTTTTAGCTTCCACAGATCAGGAAAACACATGATATTTATCTTTCTGTGCCTGACTGATTTCACTTAACATAATGACCCAGCAATTCCACTTCTAGGTACATACTCAAGAGAGTGAATATATGTGTCCACACAAAAACTCTGTACACAAATATATTCATAGCAGCATTATTCATAATACTTAAAAAACAGAAACAACCCAAATGTCCACCAAACGATGAATCACTAATTCGTGGCCTACCCATATGACAGACTCTTACTGTGCGATTAAAAGGAACGAGGAGCTGATTCATGCTACAATACAGTCGGACTCTGAAATCGTCATGCTAAGTGAAAGAATTCAGTCACAAAATACTACATGTATGATTCTATTTATATGAATGTCCAGATTGGCAAACCCATAGAAGTAGAACGTAGATTAGTGGTTGCCTTCGGAGATTTGGGAATTAATAGGGAGTGGCCACTAATGAGTACAGGGTTTCTTTGGGGGATGATGAGGAAGTTCAAAATTGACTGTGATGATGGTTGAACGTTTCCTTGAATATACTAAAAACCACTGTAAACCTTGAATTAGTGCACTATATGTGAGTAAAAGCTAAATAAAGACAATAAAAATTAAAATAATGTGTTTTAAAATTTTGGAGGCCGGGCACGGTGGCTCACGCCTGTAATCCCAGCACTTTGGGAGGCCGAGGCGGGTGGATCACGAGGTCAAGAGATGGAGACCATCCTGGTCAACATGGTGAAACCCCATCTCTACTAAGAATACAAAAAATTTGCTGGGCATGGTGGTAATATAGGTGAGTAGCCCAGCTACTCAGCTACTCAGGAGGCTGAGGCCGGAGAATTGCCTGAGCCGAGGAGGCATGAGCCGAGATCACGCCATTGCACTCCAGCCAGGGTAACAAGAGCGAAACTCCATTTCATAAAAAAAAAAAAAAAAATTTGGAACCAACTAATTCTAAAAGCCAATGTTGCCAAAATTTCCAAAATACATTTGTCTGTAATCTTTAGGCCATTTCCTGTGTCTGACAGCTACTTAGCAGCCTCAAAATAAATGTGAGAACAAATTAGTAGCTTATCAATCACCATCTTTCCACCTTTTAACCCATGTTTGTTTTTTCTTTTCTTGTTCTTTTTTTTTGAGAGGGAGTTTCGCTTCTGTTGCCCAGGCTGGAGTACAATGGTCACATGTGCCCACCTGGGCTTTGGGAGTTGTGATCTTGTTTCACCACAACCTCTGCCTCCCGGGTTCAAGCAATTCCCATGCTTCAGCCTCCTGAGTAGCTGCGATTGTAGGCACCCACCATTCCCTGCTAATTTTGTATTTTGAGTAAAGACAGGGGGTTCTCTATGTTAGTCAGGCTGGTCTCGAACTCCCAACCTCAGGTGATCCACCTGCCTCAGCCTCCCAAAGTGCTGGGATTACAGGCACGAGCCACTGCACCCGGCCTTGTTTGTTTTTTCCAGAAGCCAAACCCACACCAAAACATGAAGAGGGGAATGGAATTTATTGCTCCTCTATCAGCTCCCACCAAATCTGGATCCCAAGGCATTTTCTTTCTCAAGGTCCCACAATGCCCAGAGAACAGTTAGAATCAGGCCAGGCACCAGGATGGGCTTGTCCTCAGATCCAGTCAGCACCTTATCTTCCAAATACCTAGCTCTGCTAACTCTCTCTTACAAGCCTGGGAGGAGAGTGACTAGTTCCCACCTAAACATAAGGTCTGAAGGGTCTTAGCACCTACAAGTTTAAGGAACCCCACAGGAAACTCTGAAACTTCCATGAAAATGAAGACTTGGAGGGACTGTTGCATTCTTGCATGCCTGGCTATTTCATATTCTCTGAATATCCAGCATGAAACTGATCTGATCACATGCTTTTCAGCCAAAGTGGTTTATGTGAGGCTAAAAGAAAACACCCCTTATCAAGATACTGTGAAAGCAGCTTCTCCATTATATTAATGACAACTAGTGTTATCAAGAGAACATAAGGCAACTTTAACAAAAGAAGAGCTCACTAAAGAGGATCCTGTATGGAAATGGTTCATGCAAATGCAATTTCAGAGCTGGCATTATACTTGCAGAGGGGTTCTCTACAGGAAGCTATGGCTTCAGTCTGTCGGGCGCCTGGACAACCGCTCAGCACGTAAAGCTCCATGAAATCGGTGCCTCAAACCACAGTATCTCTGAAGGAACTCCTAACTTAAAAAGTATTCCATCAATAGTAAGGATTTTTAAACTTTAGCTTAAACATTTTAAATACTGTTAGTAGTAATAAAGCAATGAGATTTCTCTAAAATTATTGTTGCCTGTATCACTTTAAATCTTTGACATAAATGAAAACTTGCATGGAAAATGCTAAAGTTCTAAGCAAATCAAATAGGTTGAGCATTAATAAAAAGGAAGATGAAGTAGGTGAAATTGATTTTGGGGGGAACTGGTAGAGATAGTGATTTGTTTAAATACTTTTTAATTTTTTTATCCATTTATTTATTTTGAGACAGGGTTATGAGACTGGCTAATGTTTGTATTTTCCATAGAGAAGGGGTTTCGCCATGTTGCCCAGACTGGTCTCAAACTCCTGGGCTCAAGCGATCCAGCCACGCTGGCCTCCCAAAATGCTGGGATTACAGGCATGAGCCACCAGGCCAGGCTGAGATCGTGTTTTAAACTGTGCTATTGATGTTCTAGGGAAAAGGTAAATCAGCCTGCGATAACAGAAGTCCTTGTAATCAACAAGCAGGTATGCGGGCAGGAAGTAAGAAAACTCCAGAATTCTGTGAAGGCCACGAGGATTTCCAGAACTGGCAGCAGTTAAGAATTTTGCAGAACTAAAGAGTCACACTTCTGAATTTGTGTCAATTCTGAAATCTCTTCTTGCAAGAAGAAAGAGAAATCGCTGGAGTTATGGAAATAACAGTTGATGAAAACCCAGTAATTAGAAGCCTGAACTTTTTTTTTTTTTGAGACGGAGTTTTGCTCTTGTTACCCAGGCTGGAGTGTAATGGCGCAATCTCGGCTCACCGCAACCTCCGCCTCCTGGGTTCAGGCAATTCTCCTGTCTCAGCTTCCTGAGTAGCTGGGATTACTGGCATGCACCACCATGCTCAGCTAATTTTTTGTATTTTTAGTAGAGACGGGGTTTCACCGTGTTGACCAGGATGGTCTCGATCTCTTGACCTCGTGATCCACCCGCCTCGGCCTCCCAAAGTGCTGGGATTACAGGCGTGAGCCACCGCGCCCGGCCCAAGCCTGAACTTTTAACACTAGTGGACAGGCTGAGAATTCTCTTTGATCATGAGCCCAGGTTCCATGTGCACCAACAGGAATCTGTGCAGCATTTGTGCATTGGCGTGGGGCCCAGGAGAGGACCACAGATGACAAGACACCATTTGTTTAAACTGGGACGCTCTAAAGGGAGAGGCAGATCCCCAGGGGACTTGGATAGCGATGTTTCACTCACCATTGTCTGCTGTGTGTTCCCAGTGATGAGACTGTAGAGTGTACACCTGAACCACACTGTCATTTAGGATATTATTTATAATATCTGGCGTGTCTAAGTAAAACATGCATTCAGTGAAACATGCCATGCAACTTATCTCATTGTGTGGATTTCATTCTTCTCAGTTAATTATTTTATGGTTTTTTCTTTTTTTTTTTTAAGCCAAGTTTCACTCTTGTCATCCAAGCTGGAGTGCAATGGTGCAATCTCTGCTCTCTGCAACCTCTGCCTCCTGGGTTCAAGCCATTCTCCTGCCTCAGCCTCCCATGTAGCTGGGATTACAGGTGCCCACCACCATGCCCAGTTAATTTTTGTATTTTTGGCGGAGACAGCGTTTCACCATGTTGGCCAGGCTAGTCTCAAACTCCTGACCTCAGGTGATTCGCCCACCTCAGTCTCCCAAAGTACTGGGATTACAGGCGTGAGCCACCGTGCCTGGCCTTTTATGTTTTTTTAACGTCCCAGTTTAAACAAATGGAAATCACATGTTGGGCAAGGAGGCATGCCTGACAGGATGATCAGCATTTACAACGAAACTTGAGCACTTTAGAAAAGTACTGGCTGCTCGATTTTGCTGTGAACCTGCAAAGCTGCTCTCAGACGGAAAGTCTGCTTTAAAAGGCGGGGTCTAGAACTGGACTTTGTAAGATAGGTACAATTTGCAAAGCCTGAAGGAAGGAGAGAAGATTATTTAACAAATGAGGCGAGGTGGACTCTAATCTCTTCGAACCCAGAGAGAGACGACCTGATGAGACCAGAAGGGCTGACATGGGGAGGGGCAGAGGGGCAAGTTAAAAGAGCCAAGATCATGCTACCACACTCTGGCCTGGGTGACAGAGTGACATCCTGACATCTGTCTCAAATAATAATAATTAAATACATAGAATTATCACATGACCTAGCAGTTCCACTTATAGATATATACTCAAAAGAATTGAAAGCAGGAATTCAAACAAATACTTGTATATGCATGTTCATAGCAGCATTATTCACTACAGCCAGTTGGTGGAAACAACCCAAATGTCCATCAACTGATGAATGATGAACAAAATGTGGCATATCCATACGATGGAATATTATTTGGTCATGAAAAGGAATGAAGTAATGTACATGCTCCAGTGCACACGAAACTCGGAAACACTACGCTAAGTGAAAGAAACCTGTCACAAAAGATCACACATTGTATGATTCCAGTTATATAAAATACACAGAGTAAGTCAATTCACAGAGACAGATCACAGATGGGTGGTTGCCTGGGGCTGAAGGGAGGAAGAAATAGGGAGCTACTGCTTAATGGGAACAGGGTTTCCTTTTGAGCTGATGAAAATGTTTGGGACTAGACAGAGGTGGTGGCTGCACAACACTGTGAGTGTGCCAAATGCCACTGAATTGTTCACTTACGAACAGTTAATTCTGTTAAATGACTATCACTTCAGTAAAAAATAAATTCATTTTTTGTTTTGTTTTGAGACAGAGTCCCACTCTGTCATCCAGGCTGGAGTGAGGTGGCGTGATCTCAGCTCACTGCAATCTCCCCCTCCTGGGTTCAAGTAATTCTCCTGTCTCAGCCTCCTGAGTAGCTGAGATTACAGGTACAAGCCACCATACCGAGCTATTTTTTGTGTTTTTAGTAGAGATGGAATTTCATCACGTTGGCCAGGCTGGTCTAGAACTCCTGATCTCAGGTGATCTGCCGCCTCAGTCTTCCAAAATGCTGGGATTACAGGTGTGAACCCACCGTGCCTGGCCTAATAAATAAGTTTTTAAAAAAAGTAATGGCCGGGCATGTTGGCTTGCCCCTGTAATCCTAGCTGCTCGGGAGGCTGAGACAGAAGGATCACTTGAGCCCAGGAGTTTGAGTCCAGCCTCAGCAACATAGTGAAACTCTGTTTCATAAAAGAAATTTTTTTAATTTAATATTTTTAAAAAGTAAATGAAAGTGGGCCAGGCATGGTAGCTCATGTCTGTAATCCCAGCACTTTGGGAGGCTGAGGCAGGCAGATCATGAGGTCAAGAGATCGAGACCATCCTGGCCAACATGATGAAACCCCATCTCTACTAAAAATACAAAAATTAGCTGGGCTTGGTGGCGCACGCCTGTAGTCTCAGCTACTCAGGAGGCTGCGGGAGGAGAACTGCTTGAACCCAGAGGCAGAGTTTGCAGTGAGCCGAGATCACGCCACTGCACTCCAGCCTAGTGCCTGGCGACAGAGCAAGACTCTGTCTGGAAAAAAAAAAGTAAATGAAAGTAGAAGGGATGAGGAAGTAGCAAGAAAGGGCACAGATCACCCTCACAACAGTAATCTGCATGTCAGCAGGTACAGTGTAGGAGCCCGAAAAACTAGGTGGCCATACATCAGTCCAGGGTACTCTTTAAAAAGAGTTCACTGAAAATAGAGCATAATGAGATTAAATCGAAAGTCAAGGTTATATTCCTGAAGCCTACCCACAATCCATCAGTCTAAGAGCTACTGTATCTTCATTTTTATTTCAGTGCATGTTTTTTTGTTTGGTTTTTGTTTTTCTTTCTTTTTTTTTTTTTTTGAGACATCATTTCACTCTTGTCGCCTAGGCTGGAGTGCACTGGCATGACCTCAGCTCACTGCCACCTCTGTCTCCCAGGTTCAAGTGATTCATGATTCTCCAGCCTCACCTCCAAGGTAGCTGCAGTTACAGGTACAGGCTACCACACCCAGCTAATTTTTGTATTTTTAGTAAAGATGGGGTTTCACAGTGTTGGCCAGGCTAGTCTTGAACTCCTGACCTCAAGTAGTTCAGCTGCCTCAGCCTCCCAAAGTGCTGGGATTACAGGTGTGAGCCACTGGCCCGGTCCAGTGTGGTTTTGATAATGCATTTCTTGGAAAACACTGACTTAAACAGACCCTTTCCCTGACACTCACTCTACTCATAAAAGCACCTTGATTTGACAGAATGAACTCCTCTTTTAGTTTCTTCTTGTTGAACTGGGCACATGACCAGCTTGAAAAGAGAATCACTTGACTGCAGCTGGGACTGTCAGGGACCTTCCCCCTTGAGACACTGCTGTTAGTCAGATGAGAAAGCACTTGTGGAAGGACGTCCTGGCAGGAGTGATGACCTGCACTGTCCCCTCCTGGCCCACACTGTCCCTTCCTGAGCCACACCATTCCTTCCTGGCCCACATTGTCCCAACCAGGGCCCAGATTCACCAAGTCAGGCTGCCTGCTGGGCTCGACCTGCACCTCCTCCCGCTGCGTCCACTTCCTCACGTGGTTGGTGCTCTTCTTTCTAATTCGGCCCCTTTTTTGGAAACTGTCATATTGAGTGCATAGGAGGGGACATCCTGCCAGTTTCAGATGCAGTTTGGCCACTTCTTTACTCTGTGATAATACTGTATTCGTCAGCAAGGGTTGCCCGGCAAGGTACCACAGACTGCGATTGGGGGATGGGCTTAACCAACAGGCGCACATATCCTCACAGTTCCGAAGGATGGGAATCAGAGACCACGGCATGGGCAGAGCCTTCGGAGGCCCTTTGGCTTGTAGAGAGCCATTCTCTCTGCAGCCTCACATGCACGTCCCTCTGTGTATGTCTGTATCCTAATCTCTTCCTCCTATGAAGAGACCAGTCGCACTGGATTAGGGTCTACTCCTATGACCTTGTGTTAACTTAATTACCTTTTTAAAGGCGCTATCTCCAAATACAGTTGCATTTTGAGGTACTAGGGGTCAGGACTTCAGTATATGAATTTTCGGGAGGCAATTCAGCTGATAATAATTGTATTTGTCTGTTTTCACACTACTCTAAAGAAATCCCCGAGACCTGGTAATTTATAAACGAAAGAGGTTTAATTGTCTGGGTGCGGTGGCTGACTCCTATAATCCCAGCACTTTGGGAAGCTGAGGCGGGCAGATCACCCGAAGTCAGGAGTTCTAAACCAGCCTGGCCAACGTGGTGAAACCTGGTCTCACTAAAAATACAAAAATTAGCTGGGCATGGTAGTGGGCATCTGTAATCTCAGCTACTCGGGAGACTGAGACAGGGAGAATTGCTTGAACCCAGAAGGCAGAGGTTTCAGTGAGCCAAGATTGTGCCATTGCACTCCAGCCTGGGCAACAGAGTGAGACTCTGTCTCCAGAAAAAAAAAGGTTTAATTGACTCACAGTTCTGCATGATTGGGAGGCCTCAGGAAACTTACAATCAAGGCGGAAGGGGAAGCAGACACCTTCTTCACAAGGCCACAGGCAAGAGAGAGCATGCAAAATGAGGTTGTGCCATGCTTTAAAACCATCAGCTCTCAGGAGAACTCACTATCATGAGAACAGCACGGGGGAACCGCCCCCATGATCCAATCACCTCCCTCCCTTGACACATGGGAATTACAGGTCCCTCCCTCAACATGTGAGGATTACAATTAGAAGTAAGATTTGGGTGGGGACACAGAGCCAAACCAAATCAACAGTGACTACATTACGGAATAATAACAACGACAGCTTCCAGAGATAGCTGTGTTGCAGGCACTGTCCCAAGTTCTTACATGTATTATTTCATTAATCTTCTAGGACAACAGTTGTAAAAGAGAGGTCCTGTTTTACAGACCATCCAAAACAGCTTAGGGCCACACACAGCTAGAATGTGGGACTTGAACCCAGGCAAGCTCAAGGCTCTTGGTCAATCCATGAAAGGAGAGAAAGGAAAAAGAAGGGAGGAGGGAGGAGGAAAGGAAGGATACCAGGGACCAGAGAAGAGAAAGGCTGGGTTTCCTGCTGCTAAAGTGGGTGGGGCTCAAACTACCAACTCGAATTCTTTTTTAATTCTAACCATACGCACCAACTCTAAATTAGTAAACTGCTATGTATACATGCCCTTTTGTCCTAGAAAATGGGGTCAAACTGGTTTTTGTTGTTGTTGTTGTTGTTGTTGTTGTTTTTGAGACTGACTCTCACTCTGCCATGCAGGCTGGAGTGCAATGGCACCATCTCAGCTCACTATAACCTCCACCTCCCAGGCTCAAGCGATTCTCCTGCTTCAGTCTCCAGGGTAGCTGGGGTTACAGGCACGCACCAGCACACCCAGCTAAGTTTTGTATTTTTAGTAGAGACAGGGTTTTACCATATTGACCTGTCTGGTCTCAAACTCCTGACTTCAGATGATCCACCCACCTCGGCCTCCCAAAGTGCTGGGATTACAGGTGTGAGCCACAACACCTGTCCTACTACAAACTGTTTTATAACTACATTTTCACTTAACAAGATGTCAGTTTACTTCTATGCCTTTCCTTTGAAACACATTATTTAGTGGCTGCATCATACTCTGCTGTATGGGTGCACCATTATTTATGTAGCCAATCCACATTCATTGGACATTTGTGTTCTTTCCAATTGTGTTATCCATTTCCACATTGCTAATAAAGACATACCCAGGACTGAGTAATTTATAAAGGAAAGAGGTTTAATTGACTCACAGTTCAGCATGGCTGGGGAGTCCTCAGGAAACTTACAATCATGGTGAGAGGGGAAGCAAACACGTCCTTCTTCATATGGTGGCAGGAAGAAGTGCCGAGCAAAAGGAGGAAAAGCCCCTTATAAAACCATCAGCTCTCCTAAGACCTCACTCATTACCACAAGAACAGGATGGGGGAAACCACCGTCATGATTCCGTTATCTCCACCTGGTCCCTCCCACAGCACTTTGGGATTATGGGAACTACAATTCAAGATGAGATTTTGGTGGGGACACAGCCAAACCATATCACCAAAGACCATCATTGTATTTCAGATCTTTAAAGTATCTACAATGCTGATTTCCTTTCAATAAGTTTCTAGATGTAGACTTTTGGGATCTCTGAGAATGCAGATGTCTAAGGTTTTTGCTGTTGTTGAAACCCCTACCTACAGTGGATATGATGAACAAAAGATTTTTAGGATGGAAGAAATTTGCATATTTAATCTCTCAAGCCAATAAGGTGAAGAGGCAGAGATGAAAGATACAGGAGGAGGCTGGGCACAACGGCTCACACCTGTAATCCCAGCACTTTGGGAGGCCAAGATGGGCAGATCACTTGAGCTCAGGAGTTGGAGATCAGTCTGGGCAACATGGTAAAACCCTCTCTAGTAAAAATGCAAAAATTAGCTGGGAGTCAGGGAGGGAGCCTGTAGCCCAGCTACTTGGGAAGCTGAGGTGGGAGGATCTCTTGAGCCCAGAAGATCAAGGCGGCAGTAAGCTAAGATTGCACCACTGCACTCCAGCCTCAGCACAGGGAGTGAGACCCTGTCAAAAGAAAGAGAGAGTGAGAGAAAGAAAGGAAGGAAAAAAGGATGGAAGAAAGGAAAAGAAAGGAAAGAAGAAAGAAAGAAAGAAAGAAAGAAAGAAAGAAAGAAAGAAAGAAAGAAGGAAAGAAAGAAAGAAAGAAAGAAGAGAAAGAAAGGAAGGAGGGAAGGAGGGAGTGAGGGAAGGAGGAAGGGAGGGAAGGAAGGAAGAAAAGGAAGGAAGGAAGGAAAGGAAGGGAAGGAAGGGAGAAAGAAAGAACTCATCCCTTCTGGGGCCCCTGAATGTCAGTAAAGTCCACTTCTGTATCATAAACTTGATAATACCTGTCTATTCCATCTCCTAAAGCCTCAGAAAACATACACACCTGTCTTCCTGAAGCCCTTCCTGGACACCAGAATCCTGGAACCCTACATCCTGCAATATAAGAAGCAGCTCCTTTTCTATCCCCTGAACCTGGTGAAAGCTTCTGTTTCTCAGAATCTGCCATTAACAATTTCCCTGAGTCCTACATTTTGCGATCCTCCAGTTCCCTTGATATTTCAATCTAGCAAGAGGTTTGGACAAATAGTACATACTTTTGGTTAAGTATCTGTTGACGGTGCTATAGAATTTTATTCTACCAAAAAAAGAGAACATCGTTGTACCATTCTCAAAGTTTTTCTGTAGGTTTGAAATTTTTCAAAATAAAAACTTAGTAAATGAGTAATCCAAGATTCTGCCCATATTTTTTTCTTTTTCTTTTTCTTTTTTTTTTTTTTTTTTTTTTGAGACAGAGTTTCACTCTTGTTACCCAGGCTGGAGTGCAATGGCACAATCTCGTCTCACCACAACCTCCACCTCCTGGGTTCAGGCAATTATCCTGCCTCAGCCTCCTGAGTAGCTGGGATTACAGGCACACGCCACCATGCCCAGCTAATTTTTTGTATTTTTAGAAGAGACAGGGTTTCACCATGTTGACCAGGATGGTCTCCATCTCTTGACCTTGTGATCCACCCGCCTCAGCCTCCCAAAGTGCTGGGATTACAGGCTTGAGCCACCGCGCCCAGCTCCATATTCTTTTTCAAAACAAATCAGCTTGGGGTACTATTTCCCCAGATGAAGATTCTTGGCATCTCTCAAGGAGAGGGAGACATCCCTTGGAGCCATCAGTGGCACTCAAGAACAAAACCAAACTCACTTAGCTCTAGGATCTCCCTTAGAGAAACAGAAACTGGGCATGCCAGGAGAGAGAAGTTTCCTTGGTGGATGGGCTGTGATCAGCATCCGCCCTTCCAGCTGCCCCTTTGACTCAAGCACAAGCACTCCACCTCTTTGCTGTTTCCCATGAAACCCCACTGCCACAATAGTTGGCTTCTGCTCTTGTAAGACATGTCAGTAGAGGCTTCCTGGCTGGGATGACTAAGTCTATGTGGTGTTCAGCTGGGTGTTGCCCAGTCTCCTTGTCTGGTTCTCACCTCTGTTGTGTGGTCCAGTCTGCTAGCTGTTCACTCACCTTCCTGCTAACTTACTGCTTTGCCTCATCTGGCCTTGCCCTTTAGTTCCTGGAAAGTCCCTGGCTCCTGACTGTTGTTATCTGATCTTCAACCTGATGTGTCTCTTGATTAACCTTCAGCTTTCTGCCTGCCTGATTTCAACCACTTCCTTGAATCACACACATATTCCTGATATTAAAGCACTGACCGTGCCATTCACCCACTCCTTTGGGTCTGACCAACCCTCAGCACCTCCTTGAGTTATGTCCACCCAGTCTCTCTCCAGTTCTGTTAAATGTGGCATTCATAAATTGTCCAGCCCTGCAGAGCTCACTTAAGCTATCATGTATGCTTGTCACAGCATTTGAACAAACTCAACATTCACAGATTTGGTTCTGAAACACTCTCCCTGACCTTTATCTCACACCCAGTTCTATTTACATCTTTTGTGCCTACTTCATGTGCTGTGACATCTGGTATTTTTTTATTGCATTTTTGGTTTTGGGGTACATGTGAAGAACATGCAAGATTGTTGCATAGGTACACACACATGGCAGTGTGACGTGCTGCCTTCCTCCCCATCACCTGTATCTGGCATTTTTATCCTCCTCCTGTTGTTCAGACTTTCCAGCCCCACCTCCTAGGAGGAAAGAGGGGGGTACAAGTTACATTGGTCACTAGAGGCCAATGACTTAATCAATCATGCCTATGTAATGAAGTTTCTATAAAATCCCAAAAGGAGAGAAGGTAAAATAATTTTTTTAAAAGAATTTAAAAAAAGATAGGTTAATTGAGCTTCCAAATGGCCAAACACATGGAGGTTCCTAGGTAACTGCCCAATGGGTTCGCCTTGTCCACTGCCTAGACAGCGCCAATTTCTCAAGACAGGGGAATTGCAATAGAGAAAGTAGCCACACAGAACCCAGCTGTGTGGGAGAACAGCTTTATTATTCTCAAATCAGTTTCCCTGAGCATTTGGGCATCAGAGGTTTTAACGAAAACTTAGTGGGTGGGAGAAGTCAGTGAGCCAAGAGTACTGATTGATCAGTTCAGAGACAAAATCATAGGGAGTCAAAGCTGTCTTCTTGTGCTGAGTCAGTTCCTGGGTGGGGGCCGCAAGATCAGGTAAGCCAGTTTATTGATCTGGGTGTTGCCAGCTGATCCATCAAGAGCAAGGTCTGCAAAATAGCTCGAGCACTGATCTTAGGAGCAGCTTAAGGAGGGTCAGAATCTTGTAGCCTCCAGCTGTGTGACTCCTAAACCATAATTTCTAATCCTGTGGCTAATGTTAGTCCTACAAAGGCAACGTAGTTCCCAGGCAAGAAGGAGGTCTACTTTGGGAAAGGGCTATTATCATGTTTGTTTTAAACTATAAGCTATAAGTTTCTCCCAAGTTGAGCCTGTGCCCAGGAGTGAACAAGTACAGCTTGGAGATTAGAAGCCAGATGGAATCTGTTAAGGTAGATCTCTTTCACTATCTCAGTCATAATATTGCAAAGGTGGTTTTAACTGGACGGTGGCGCACCCGGAGAGGGCATGGAAGCTCCATGCCCCTCCCACATGCCTTGCCTTATGCATCTCTTTATCTGTATCTTTTGTAATATCTTTTATAATAAACCTGTAAACATAAGTCTTTCCGTGAGGGCTGTGAGCCACTTAGCAAATTAGTCAAACCCAAGGAGCAGGTGGTGGGATCCCCAATTTATAGCTGGTGAGTCAGAAGCACAGGTAAAACAGATGGGGCTTGCGGTTGGTATCAGAAATTGGGGGGCATTCCTGTGAGATCTAAGGCTATGTCCTGGTAGATAGCATCAAAAGTGAATTGAATTAGATGACACCCAGCCAGTGTCCACTGCAGAACTGCTTGTTTGCTTGATGTGGGGGGGAAAACCCCAACACATCTGGTGTCAGAAGTGATCTGTGTTGTGAAAGTATAGGGGAGAAACTGCATTTGTTTTCTCCTATGTATTGTCAGGGGTGTGGGAATGGGGTACATTTTCTATTTCCGAGACCAGGGTTTAAGCCCACTAATGTATAATGAGCAGCTACAAATGATTTTTTAAAAATCAACAACCCAGGCTGGGCGCGATGGCTCATGCCTGTAATCCCAGCACTTTGGGAGGCCGAGGTGGGCGGACCACGAGGTCAGGAGCTAGAGACCATCCTGGCCAACTTGGTGAAACCCTGTCTTTATTAAAAATACAAAAATTAGCTGGGCATGGTGGCGGGCGCCTGTAATTCCAGCTACTCAGGAGGCTGAGGCAGGAGAATCACTTAAACCTGGGAGGTGGAGGTTGCAGTGAGCCAAGATTGTGCCACTGCACTCCAGCCTGGGCAACAGAGTGAGACTCTGTTTCAAAAAAAAAAAAAAGTTCAACAACCCAATAAAAAAGTTGGCAAAGTATAGGTAGGAATGAATGATTTACAAAACAACAAAATACAAACATATAAAAGAGATTCAGCCTCATTCATAAGACATGAATGCCAGTTAACCTACACTGAAACATCGCTTTCACCCATCAAATTGGCAAAAATCTGAGAGCTTGGTAACACTTCCTGTCCCTGAGGCCATCAGAAAACACACCCTCTCACACATTGTTGGTAGAAATGTAAATTGGTCAAACCCCTGTGGCAAGGCAGCAGTATCTATCAAAATTATAAAGCATGTTCTCTTCCAGCAGTCCTGTTACTAGAAATTTATTTTATGAATATTCCCACGTAAGTGTGAAGTGATCAGTGATAAGGTTATTTATTCCAATATGTTTATTAGAGAATATTCAATATTTGATCAAATAAATTTTTAAGTAATTTAATAAAAACCGTTGTATTAAATATTTTATTGTAGTAAGAAGACTTAACATAAGCTCTACCCTCTTAACAAATGTTTCAAGTGCATTACACATTATTGTTGACTAGAAGAAAACTCTTGTTTTTGAAATAATAAAGGAAATAAATTATTAGAAATACCCAGGAGATTCTGAGAGTGAATCCTCAAAACTCCAGCTCTCCATCTGGGTCTGCAGTTTTAAAATGCATTCCCCACAAAAGCCTGAGGGCTGAATGGGAAGCTACGTCTCCAAAAACCCTTGTCCCTCAACAAACAGGCTCAGCCCTGTGGCAAAGCACACCCTCTGCTTTTACTACTTATGCGGAGATGTAGCTTAATTGACAGATGGTGCCGCTGTGAAAATACAGCCACATGGGACAGAAATAAATCAATAAGAAAGAAGCCCGAAACACTCTCTCCAGATTCTTCTTTATTCTAGTGAATGTGATTCAGGATTTTCTAATAAAAATCAAGTTAAAAAAAACGTATGGCAGGTGTGCTCCATATGAGTGGTTTTAGGAAAATATCAAAACTGGCTGTGGCTAGAATAAAAAACATTTTACAGGCTGTTCGTCAAAGCTGGTCACCTCCCAGCCTGGCCAACATAGTGCAACCCTCTCTCGACCAAAAAATACAAAAATTAGCCAGGCATGGTGGTGTGCGGCCTGTGATCCCAGCTACTTCAGAGGCTGAGGCAGGAAAATCATGTGAACCTGGGAGGCAGGGGTTGCAGTGAGCTGAGATCGCACCACGGCACTCCAGCCTGGGTGACAAAGTGAGACTCCGTTTTGAAACAGCCTTCATCCCCCTAACTAGCTTATGTTTTTAGTATGCAGTTAATTTGAAAGCTTTATTAAATGTAAATTGAGTGGATCAGTGTGGAAAGGTAAGTCGATACACAGCAGATTAAAGACAACAAAAAGAAGCAAGTGACCTATATTTTCAGAACATTTCGAGAATGAACGTTTGTTTTGTTTGATCAGTGCTAGAGAAAGAAGTGGCTGGAAGTTGGCAAAAGAACCAGTGGGAAACTGTAAAACGGCCTGTCTGAAATCTGTTCTTTTTTGTGGTTATTTGGGCCGGGCTGGCTCCTCCTTGCCAGCACTTCTCATATCAAGCACCTGGTCCACCACAGATATGCGCATCTCATCACATGCCCTCCAGTGGGTAAGCTTTCTTCACTTTGTCTAAATCTTTTGGAATTACAGAAACCAATTGATTGGATGTAACAGTTTCTGTAATTTTTTATCTAGTGACTGAAAAAAACCTCAACAAAAAAAAATCCACTCAAAAAAGTTGTGAACAAGCATGAAGAGCCTCTCCTGTGTCATAAGCTGATTTTTGTTTTGCACAACACGTTCGCTGGAGACTTTCTAAGAAACGACTGTGCTTAATACCATGCTCATTAAAAAGCTAGAAATTAGTCGAATTGTTTAAAAAATGGCCATTTTTCAATCGTCTAAAGCCAGGATTGCTGTAATGTATGAAAATATTTTTGTAAAGCAGTTAAGATATTATAGAATAATATATGAAAAGAATGTATAGTTATAGATATACTAAGCATAACAGTACCATTTCAACAGGCTAGCTCCAAGTCTCCCCCAGACACTGAAGTTTTCCTCTTTTCACCTTCCTTTCCAACAGCTGGAAGTTGGAAAAGAAACTAAAAATACAGCTTTATTTTACTAAAAGGCAACCAAGATTTTACTTACTATTTTTTTCTTCTGGAATATTCCATTTAATATTGGCAAAATGCATATTTCATAACAAAAAGAGAAACGAGAGAAAATTGTCATGAAAACAATGGCTACATAAAGTTAAAATGCTGCTCCCTTCTAAAACACAATGTACCTGTTTCTTCCCTCTCATAATGCAAGCTTTATTTCAGGCAAACCACCCTCAGCTCCATCTCTCTGTGCCTAAAAGGGCTGGGTTGTCAACGTCAGGGAGGAGAAAAAAAAACCCAAGACAGGTTGAGCTGAGGTCAGGTACTTGGAGACGCCAAAGCCTGGTACAAAGTAGAAAAGCAGATTTAAGGATGGCCTGAGGTCAGAAAATGAGTCAAGAGCCAGATACACCAAGTTCAAACCAGGACAAGCCAAAAACCAGAGCCTTTGTGACAAATCTAAGAACAAATGAGACAGGGGTGTATGAATGGGCAAGTTAAACGAGACTAAGAAGCACATCAAATGGGTGTAGCTGAATCTACACAGACGGGGCAGGACCTCTTCCTCTACCAGCAGGCTTTCACTGGTCTTAAAGGAACAGTATTCTGAAAATATTATGGAAGGGATCAAAACAACTGATACAAGATGGGGACTTGGTTGTGCAAAAATGCACTAGCACTTCAATCCCCAAAAGGAAGGTCTGCAGTGAGCACACAAGCGAAAGATTGACATTGCTATTGGTAGAACAAGAAATTATATGTGACTACTATTTAGCGCCCTTGAACACGCAAAATAAGACTGATGTAATGTTTAGCCCGTAATTTATTCATTCAAAATATTTATTGAATACTTACAGCCAAGCGCTGTGCTGAAAGCTGGGGATAAAAAGTTAAACAAAACATAGTGTGTGTTCTCAAGGAATTCACAAAGAGAAAATAAGGGATTTCAGTACAGTGTAATAAGTACATTGCAAGGAAATAATGGGGTGTTAAGATAGACGGACGAGGCTGGGCATGGTGTTTCACGCCTGTAATTCCAGCACTTTCGGAGGCCAAGGTGGGCAGATCGCCTGAGGTCAGGAGTTTGAGACCAGCCTGACCAACATGGAGAAACCCCATCTCTACTAAAAATACAAAAAAATTAGCCGGGCATGGTGGCACCTGCCTGTGGTCCCAGCTACTCGAGAGGCTGGGGCAGAAGAATCGCTGGAACCCAAGAGGGGGAGGTTGCAGTGAGCTGAGGTCGCGCCACTGCACTCCAGCCTGGATCCTGGTGACAGAGTGAGACTCTGTCTCGGAAAAAAAAAATAAATAAATAAGCCAGGCATGGTGGCGCATGCCTGTAATCCCAGCTACTGAGGAGGCAGAGGCAGGAGAATCGCTTGAGCCTGGAGGCGGAGGTTGCAGTGAGCTGAGATGGTGCCATTGCACTCCAGCCTGGGCAAAAAGAGCGAGACTCTCTCTTAAAAAAAAAAAAAAAAGGAGTACAATGAAAGTTTCCGAAGGAGATGAAATCTAAGCTGAGAACTGAAGGTGACGCAGGAGAGTCGGCAGGAGAAATTCTGTCCTTTATGTTTAATTACTGTCCAGAGCCATGGAGAATTTAGAGAGAACACAAAAGAAGACAATTAAATGAATGAAGTCCCCAAAAATACGACCATCTGCGGGGAGTGAAAGCAGTAGCATGGTTTGATCTTGAGTACTGTTAAAAGTAGAATTTCAAAATGTTAAAACAACATACATACATAAGAGCATATGTCAAGGTTATTTTTAGCTCATTAATGAGGGAACAAACAGAATGACAAAATGATTCAAAGGCAGATACAAGAAAAGAATGTACATATTTTCTATCAAAGAGGAGCAAGCTAGAATAAAATGATTAAATACTAAAACATCAATATTCTACAGAGCAATAAACTATAATCTTTAGGGTTTTTTTCTCTAGTGAACAGAAATAATTGGCATTATTATTAGACTAAAATAAATTTTATCATATCAACTTATTACATATTAACATCTAACTTTGGTTGTAAAATCCCTGGGCCCTATTCATTAGCCAATAGAAAGTCAAATCAAATTGTGTTTGCCAAGAGTTAGGTGACCCTTGCACAGCCTCGTTAAACAAAGCCCTTGCCTGACAATAAGTCACACCAGTATCATTTTTGGCCACCTTCTACGTGTTGGATCATTTTGTTTAGTAACCTCCAAAAACGCTTAGCCTCTGAAACTTACCTAATATGAAGACATCCCACAAGGAGGGTTGTGACCCTCCTCAGTCTCCACAAACAAACAGACTAAAGGTTACAGGAAAATCAATTTCTTCTCTCTGATTCTAAGATGTAAGAATGATACGAACCCCCCACATTCCAAGCACTGTTGTTACACATTTTTCCTCCTTTAATCATCTCACCAGGCTTATGAAGTAGGTTTGACTACACTGAATTTGTATACTTGAGGAAACAAAGGATCACAGAAATTAAGTAACTCGTTCAAATATAAATAAAGGAAGCTATTTGAAAGGGCAGCTTGGCAGCGTCAATCCAAATTTAAAGCATGCATATCCTCTAACCCATTAATTCTTTAGAATCTATCCTAAAGAAATGTTTACTGCTGGGCACAGTGGCTCACGCCTGTGGTCCCTCGGCTACCCTCGCCTACCCAGGAGGCTGAGGCCGAAGGATCACTTGAGCCCAGGAGTTCAAGGCTGCAGTGAGCTAAGATGGCGCCACTGCACTCCAGCCTGGGCAATAAGCAAAACCCTGTATTAGCAAAGGAATAGGAAAACAGGAAGGAAGAAAGGACGACAAATCTGAGTCATCATAAGAGGATATGGTTAAATAAATTAGAATATATCCACATTATGGGATATTTAACGATATTAAAAATGAATGAGATAAATCCATACTTACCTCCAAGATATACTGTTCAGCAAAAGAAGCAACTTTCACAGTAATGCGTACATGTAAACAAAAATATGCTCTAAAAGCTGGAACGAATGTAGTTCAACTGTTAAGGATGGTCACCTCAGGCAAGGGAAGTAGGCACAGGGTGAGCAGGGGAAGGGAAGGATGGGAGGAGTATTTGGTATTTCACTCTATAGTTATATATTTCTAGAACCATTTGTGATGACTGTGTATTACTGACGTAATTTTTTAAATAAGGAATGATATGAGTTGTAAAGGACAATTTGCTGGAGATTACCCGAGTAGTAAAAGCAATTTACATTGGGATTCAAACTCAGGTCTGACTAATCTTTTTTTTTTTTTTTTTTTTTTTTTGAGACGGAGTTTTGCTCTTGTTACCCAGGCTGGAGTGCAATGGCGCGATCTCGGCTCACCGCAACCTCCGCATCCTGGGTTCAGGCAATTTTCCTGCCTCAGCCTCCAGAGTAGCTGGGATTACAGGCACGAACCACCATGCCCAGCTAATTTTTTGTATTTTTGGTAGAGACAGGGTTTCACCATGTTGACCAGGATGGTCTCGATCTCTTGACCTCGTGGTCCACCTGCCTGGGCCTCCCAAAGTGCTGGGATTGCAGGTGTGAGCCACCGCACCCGACCCGGTCTGACTAATCTTAAAAGCTGTAGCCTTTGCAAATTATCGCTTACCTCATTAATCATCCAGGATGGCATTTGCTACGGGAACATTATTGAGGACATGTTTGCCACATATGTCAGGATGAAAATTCCTTCAGCACATCATGTAGCACTTGATGTCAAGGTGTATGAAGATAAGGTGGATGAAGACCAGCTTGACGACGACACCTTGCAAGCGTGGGGCATCATCCTACGTGAGATGCTACGCATCTTCTGTGAGGTGCTGCACATCCTAAATCAGCCAGCATTCTATGTTCCTATGGTCTCGGTAGGTAGAATGCATGGTTCTGGGAACCAAGGGGTAAAAATAGGAGTGGCCCCACTTACCATCACCCCCGATCACCCACTTGAGGAATTTGTATTTCCTGCCCTACGACTTGAAGCACTGTGAACCTTGAAGTCCTCATACCAGTGGTGGTAACACTTCTCCCTGGGAACACAGTTAAATTTCACAGAACGTTAAGCCATGGCTGCTGCCTGGTGGCTTTGGAGTCTTCACGCCAAGAGACCAGCAGACAAGGAAAGGAGTCATCGTCTCAGCAGGAAAATTTGCCTCTAATCATCAGTAGAAAGTAAGTAGGTGGGTCTGCTGCTACACACATGTGCCATATGTCTGGTACTTAGGTGAACCACTGGGACAGCTCTTGGCATACCCAGGCCATGTTTTAAAGGTAAATGGACAAGTAGAGAAGACACAGGCTGAGATGAGCAAGGTAAACAGAGGCTTACACTCTTCAGGGTGAGCATAAGAATTACTTAATTGGGCAAGCCTCATAGATTGGCAGGAATGCCATTCAAGGGAAAGAGAAATCTAGAATGAGTAGCAGAGGAGATGAAGGAGGAATATCAGCTCCAGCCTTGAGATCGACTATAACAGCACGTACTGTAGTTCATCCTGCTAACTCTTCCCTTAGAAGTTCTTCAGGTAACAAGACCAACCAGAATCC
The DNA here is from genome assembly GCF_049354715.1 of Callithrix jacchus. Classification (NCBI taxonomy): domain Eukaryota; kingdom Metazoa; phylum Chordata; class Mammalia; order Primates; family Cebidae; genus Callithrix; species Callithrix jacchus. Next base: position 99,095,997 of record NC_133512.1, on the reverse strand, counting down.
TAAAGAAGCTGTTTCTGGATAAGACAAACGTCTACTGTATAAGAAGTAAATGGAGCAGAGCGGCTCAAGGGGTGGACTGTAGTGGACACTGTGGAGCTCACCCAGGTTCCACCTGCAGGACCCATGCATCTATCCTCTAGCTGCCTGAAATAGAAGCTGCTGAAGGCTTCCAGCTGTGTTCCTCATTGGGCGTTGCTCTCAGCCACAGGAAACTGCCTTGTTCAAGGTTGCCATCTCTTCTTGGCCCGTGCCAAAAGTGTAACTGGATTATAGCTATCAGTATTTTAAAAACAGAAAGCTTCTCTTCTTTAAACAATTAAAAAAAAAAAAAGGCCAAGCAGGCACAGTGGCTCACACCTGTAATCCCTACACTTTGGGAGGCCAAGGCAGGTGGATCTCCTGAGGTTGGGAGTTCAAGACCAGTCTGACCAATATGGAGAAACCCCATCTCTACTAAAAATACAAAAAATTATCCGGGTGTGGTGGTGCACACCTATAATCCCAGCTACTCAGGAGGATGAGGCAGGAGAATCAGTTGAACCCTGGAGGCAGAGGTTGCGGTGAGCCGAGATCGCACCATTGCACTCCAGCCTGGTCAACAAGAGCAAAACTTAATCTCAAAAATTAATATATATGTTTTAAAAACCCTTTCAAACAGATTTCTGGGTAGACATTCTCAGGGTTTAATAACGAAGTAGGCTAGTTAGTTGTGGTGTAGAGTAGGGGAAGTGGTTATCTCTGTACCCAAGTTTGACTAGAAAGGCCACACAGGCAGATGTTTCCAGCTTTTTAAGATTCCCGGCCGGGCGCGGTGGCTCACACCTATAATCCCAGCACTTTGGGAGGCTGAGGCGGGTGGATCACGAGGTCAAGAGATGGAGACCATCCTGGTCAACAAGGTGAAACCCCGTCTCTACTAAAAATACAAAAATTAGCTGGGCATGGTGGTGCGCGCCTGTAGTCCCAGCTACTCTGGAGGCTGAGGCAGGAGAATTGCTTGAACCCAGGAGGCGGAGGTTGTGGTGAGCTGAGATGGTGCCATTGCACTCCAGTCTGGGTAACAACAGCGAAACTCCGTCTCAAAAAAAAAAAAAAAAAAAAAAAAGATTCCCTCAATCCACCTCCGCAGGTGCACACCCTCCACCCTAGCTCACCAGCCTTGCTAGTTTGGGTCCTCAAAGCAAGACGTTCTGCCCTCCCTTCCCTTTCATCTCCTCATACCCAAATCCTGGCTCTGAGGGATTGTGTTTGTTTGTTTGTTTGTTTTTAAGACGGAGCCTTTGCTCTTGCTTCCCAGTCTGGAGGGCAATGGCACGATCTCGGCTCACCGCAACCTCCGCCTCCTGGGTTCAAGTGATTCTCCTGCCTCAACCTCCCAAGTAGCTGGGATTACAGGCGTGTGCCACCACCCCAGGCTAATTTTTGTATTTTGACTAGAGATAGGGTTTCATTATATTGGTCAGGCTAATCTCGAACTCCTGACCTCAAGAGATCTGCCTGCCTTGGCCTCCCAAGGTGCAGGGATTACAGGCGTGAACCACCTTGCTCAGCCAGCTCTGAGGGATTTTGATCCTGACCTCATCTTTCTCCTTATTTTAAATTTGGTAACTTCTGCAGTTCGTAAAGTTAGAATCTCTGTTTGCTTGCTCTGTCTTCCAATGCCTTTCTTCTCAGGAGTTAAACATCAAGTGGCTTCTAAATACACCTGGAGTTTAGAGTCCTCCTTCCTTGCTGGAAGAGGGGTTTTGATGACAATGGTAAGGGGGCTAGCATAGCTTTTATCGGTGGCTGGGCTTCTTTTCAAAGCATGTGTGTGGTCCAGCTCCCACAGGTGCACAGCCCTGGGTCTCAAAGTGACAGTGCTCACACCCAGTGTCTGATGAGGCCTGACAGTCTCAGAACTCTCTAAATGCCGTTTTCTTTTCCTATGAATGACTGTTGAACTCAATCTACTGGCATAACATAGGAAACTGAAGAGCCTCAACCTCAGAGAGATAATTATTTAAAGGCTAGAGCTCATTCCATCCTTGGGGTATGAGTCCCTTATCTTTATAGCTTAATTAGCTGGAATCCAATGAGCTTGACTGATATATTAGAAACAGAAAAATAATCACTAATATGATTTATTATAGCTTGAATTGAAAGCCTAACACTGTTCCTTCTAAACCGTAATTAATTTGTATTTGTTGTGAAATATGAGTATATTTTGAGTATATCAAAATACATTAGAGGCTGGGCATGGTGGCTTATGCCTGTAATCCCAACATTTTAGAAGGCTGAGGCAGATGGATCATTTGAGATCAGGAGTTCGGGACCAGCCTGGCCAACATGGTGAAACCCCATCTCTACTAAAAAGACAAAAATTAGCCAGGCATGGTGGCACATACCTGTAATCCCAACTACTCAGGAGACTGAGGAAGGAGAATTGCTTGAATCCAGGAGGTAGAGGTTGCAGTGAGCCTAGATTGTGCCATTGCACTCCAGCCTGGGTGACAGAGTGAGACTCCATCTCAAAAACAAACAAATGGGCCAGGCATGGTGGCTCATGCCTGTAATCCTAGCACTTTGGGAGGCCAAGGAGGGCAGATCAAGAAGTCAGGAGATTGAGACCATTCTGGCCAATGTGGTGAAACCCCGTCTCTACTAAAAATACAAAAATTAGCTGGGTGTGGTGGTGCATGCCTGTAGTCCCAGCTACTCAGGAGGCTGAGGCAGGAGAATTACTTGAACCCAGGAGGCAAAGTTTGCAGTGAGCCGAAATTGTGCCATTATACTCCAGCCTGCGCAACAGAGTGAGACTCCATGTCAAAAACGCACACACACACACACACACTACATTAGCCATCTGAAGACTGCCAGGGGACGCTATTACTTCTGGCTTTGGACAAAACTTTAAATAAATTTTTTTACAGCATAACATCCTGTCTTTTAAGGGTTTTATATTGTATTTGCAGACTTCCCATTTTTTTCTCTTCATCTTCTGTTCATCATTGCCCCATCTTTTCCCACTCCTCTTCACTCTAGAGTACTTCTCTCTTTTTTTAATGTTTATCTTCCTCCTTCCTTAGTAGTTTCTCTCCTCATTTAACCTTTCCCTAAAGCCAGGATGAAACTTGTCCTTTTTGAAATGACATCTGTATTAATTACTGTAAGGTAAGATATACCCAAGGTATCAAGAGAGTACACATGCTGAAGATGATATCCAGCAACATGTACAGAAACCACATTTTCTGGGCCAAAAGTTGGCATATGTGTTCTCATGAGTATGAGGATGCTTTTGAGAGCAGCAGAATAAAATTTTTAAACTGAGACTTAATGCAATAAAAATTCATGTCTCCTAGTCTCGGATGAAGACTATGAAGAAGATCTTAAAGGCACCAGCTCATACACTTAAGAGACTCCTCATATAGCCTGTCATGGTGTTTCTTCACTTCTTGGACCTATGCCTCCTAACATTATGTCCTTCCTCTACGTTATACAATGAAAATAGGTGCATTTTATCTGCAAAGCCCTTATTAAATTGAATACATTTACCTTGGCGAGAAGGGACCTCTCTTGGTTTCCTTATTGGTTCGTTGGCATAAATTGGTTTACAGTGCTCTCTTGGGAGGCTCAGTGAGCATATATAGAGCATGAAACTAATATCTATTAATGGAGGGAACAGAGAAGATGGGGGTACTCAATAGCAGAGAACAAGGCAAGGCCAGGGGGGTGCCTAACCATGAAACCAGGACAGAGGAAAGAAAGATGATGGTGGAGGGGACTGCCCTGGCCCCAGAGACCATGTCAGTGTTTGACTGGCCAAGTAGCAGGAAGAAAGCTATTTGTTTTTCTTTTTTGACCTCTCCATCTCTACCCTCATGTCTTCATCATCCTTCTGTCCGTCTGTCTCTTCTCTCTCTGCCAGATTTGTGTCTTAAAAAATGATGTCATAGATTTAAAGAATGATAAAGATGGAAAGAGAACTCCAGAGTTATCTCCTCCAACCTCTTAAATGAACAAACAATTAAGGAGCCTGGAGCCCAGAGAAGTTCCATAAGTCACCCTGCTCTAAAACAGTAGAGGCACATCTCGAATGTAATCAAACAGTCAAGGCATTTTCATCAACACTGTGCTGCCTCTCTCTGGAATAATTTTTAGGACAGTGAGAAAATAGAAACAAAATATACCCTGTCAGGATTGAGAAAAGGGAAGAAAATGAGTGGCTTATAGAAAAAAAGAAGAGGAAGCCGGGCACGGTGGCTCACACCTGTAATCCCAGCACTCTGGGAGACCGAGGCAGGTGGGTCACAAGGTCAGGAGTTCAAGATGGTGAAACCCCATCACTACTAAAAATATTAAAAAATTAGCTGGGCATGGTAGGGGGGCACCTATAATCCCAGCTACTCAGGATGCTGAGGCAAAGAATCACTTGAACCCGGGAGATGGAGGTTGCAGTGAGCAAAGATCACACTACTGCACTCCAACCTGGATGACAGAGCAAGACTCCATCTCAAAAAAAAAAAAAAGAAGGTAATAGAAGAAAATAGAATAAGAGAAAAGGAGAAAAACAAGATAGAGAGATAGAGGTATGATGCCACCTTCTAGTAAGCCTCTGCTAAACTCTTTAAAATAATGCTATGTAGTCCACTCCTTAGGTATTTACCCCAGAGAAATGAAAACAATATACACAAAAAATATTTGTACAGTTAGGCCAATAACAATTTCATATGTAATATTTAAAAACTGTAAACTGACCAAATGTCCACTAAAAAGAAAATGAACAAATTATATATAATACATCCATACCATGGAATCCTGGCCAGAAATCATACTGATATACCCATGAACATGGATGAATCTCATAGACATTATGCTAAGCAAAGAAAATCAGACCCCAAAGAGTGCATACTCTATGGTTCTATTTATGTGAAGTTCTAGAACAGATGAAGGTAATCTGTAGTGGAAAACAATCAGAGAACAGTAATTGTCTAGAGTAGGTGGAGGATGGTGATCCTGATAGGGTTTAACTGGGAAGAGGCATGAGGAGAACTTTCTGGTGTGATGATAGTGTCCTGTATCTTGATATGGGTTTGGGTGATACACCTGGGTACATTTGTCAAAACTCATGGAAAAATACACTTAAGATCTGTGTATTTCATTGTGTATAAATTTTGTCTCAAGAGAAAAAAAACACAAAAAAACTAAACTCTAGTTAATGGAATGTGTGTTCGCATGTTTAGGGCTGAAGCAACTTACTTTGAAATGCATCCAAAAAATAAGATGGACTGATGGATAGCGAGATGGAAGATATGAGATCAATCAGGCACATAAATTAAAATGTTAGTTTTTTAGTCTAAGTGGTGGCTATGTGGGCATTCATTATAAAATTCTCTCCACTTATCTGTATGTTTGAAATTTTTTATTTTTTATTTTAAAATGACTTTCAGTGCTAAAAAAAAAAAAAAACTTACTGAAGAACACAGTACATGACATGGTTTGGATCTGTGTCCCCACCCAAATCTCACGTTGAATTGTAATCCCTGATGTTGAAGCTGGGGCCTGGTGCGAGGTGATTGGATCATGGGGGCAGTTCCTCATGAATGGCTTAGCGCCATCCACAGTGCTGTTCTCATGATAAAGTTCTCACACCATCTGGTTGTTAAAAGTGTGTGGCACCTCTCCCTTTTCTCTCTCTCTCTCTTTTTTTTTTTTTTTTGAGACAAAGTCTCACTCTTGCCCAGGCTGAAGTACAGTGGTGCAGTCTTGGCTCACTGCAGCCTGCACGTCCTGGTGCTCAAGCAATTCTCATGCCTCAGCCTCCCAAGTAGCTGAGACTACAGGTATGTGCCACCATACCCAGCTAATTTTTGTATTTTTAATAGAGACAGGGTTTCACCATGTTGGCCAAATCGGTCTCAAACTCCTAACTTCAAGTGATCTGCCTCCCTCGGCCTCCCAAAGTGCTGGGATTACAGGCATGAGCCACTGCTCCTGGCCCCACTTTTCTCTTGCTCCTGCTTCTGCTATGTAAGATGTACTTGCTTCCCTTTCACCTTCTGCCATGATTCCAAGTTTCCTGGGGCCTCCCCAGAAGCCGCTATGTTTCCTGTACAGTCTGCAGAACCATGAGCCAATGAAACCTCTTTTCTTCATAAATTACCCAAACTCAGGCATTTATAGCAACGCAAGAACTGACTAATACAACATATAAGATGGAAAAAGAGGTTAAAATGTCATGCATGAGGATTTTTAACTGGAATTGTCCTTAAGATAGATGTGGAGAGAGATAATGAGGATAAGGAAGGGTGGGGCGTCAGAAGATCAGACGCTTCCATCTCACCATTTTATTTCAGCCTGCTCTGTCTGTCTTTTACAAATACACAAACAGCTGGTATTTCCAGAGGAAGCTCTAGAGTTGTCAAGTCAAGCCTCCTAAGCTCCTCCTCCAGTCTTTTTTGCATACCTTCCTGCCCGCCTTTTCTGCCTTTCTCACATTCTCCACTACTCATGGTCACACTGTGATTGGTACGACCTTAATATTTTATCAGTTGTCATAACCATGGATCAGTCACTTTCCAAGCAATCTGTATGCTCTGTTAACTTCTGCTCCAGTCACTGAGTTCTAACAGCTGGTGTAAGAAACAGCTCAGCATGTGGATCTGATCCCGAGCTGGCCCTCGTTGAGTTCTGATGGGCAGAATTACTGTGGTTTGAGCCCTGGGACGTGGGACTTTCAGTGCTAAAACCGCAATGAGTTAGTCATCCTATCATTGGCAGCTGACAACTCACATTCATAACAGTTCAAGTATATTTCTAAATCACGATAGTGAATTAATTCCATGTATTTTACATTTTACTTAGTATTGTATATGATTGTTTTTAATGTGTAAATGTCTGATGATGTTTAAATCCAATTCTGTAGCTAAAATGCCCTGAAACACAGAGTGTCTTACCAAAAATTGGCTGAAAAGCTATAGACATTTATGATATAGTTCACGAGAACTAACACACGTAAATGAAGCAAAAGAATGTGGTCTGGCCTCAGGCATGTGGTCTTCACTTGTGGGAGGCCCCAGGCCCCCACCTGGGATGCCTCAGAGTATGAGCCAAGACTCTATCCTTGGGCTGTTACTGTCCTGCACAGCTCTGCTAAAAAAGAAAATATACCTTTCCTTTAATTGGTAGTTTTCTTTTTCATTGTGAATTAAGGCTGCAATACTGATTTCTAGGAATCAAACGTTTTTCTTTTATTTAAAATCAAAATTTCTGTTATTTAAAATCAAATTTTTTAATTTAAATTTCTTTTATTCAAATTTATTTTATTTAAAATCAAACTCATATAGCTAGTTATGTGTATTGCAAATATTCAATAAATAGTCGCAGGAATGACAACATTCAATGTAAATGGATAGTAGATCTCCCCATTAAATTCCTCTGTCACCCAGGCTGGAGTGCAGTAGTGCGATCTCAGCTCACTGCAACCTCCGCCCCCGGGTTCCAGCAATTCTCCTGCCTCAGCCTCCTGAGTAGCTGAGATTATAGGTTCCCGCCACCACACCCAGAGGATTTTTGTATTTTTAGATGAAACAGGGTTTTGCCATGTTGGCCAGGCTGATCTCAAACTCCTGACCTCAGGTGATCTGCCTGCCTCAGCCTCCCAAAATGCTGGGATTACTGGTGTGAGCCACAGTGCCCGGCCAAAATTCCTATTTGAAACACACCCTACCATCTAATGAAAAAGAATTACTAACTCCATACTAATATAAGACACTTTTTCTATGGCTTATGGTAGCAAGTAGTATTCACATAAAAATATCTGGTCTCCTGGCTTTATTTATTTATTTTTAAGATGACTCTGTCATCCAGGCTGGAATGCAGTGGTGCAATCATGGCTCACTGCAGCCTTGACCTCCTGAGCTCAAGTGATCCTCCCACCTCAGCCTTCCAAGTAGCTGGGACTATAAGCACAGATCAGCACACTCCGCTAATTTTGTATTATTTATAGAGACAAGGTCTTGCCGTGTTGCCCAGGCTGGTCTGAAAATTCTGGGCTCAAGCGATCCACCTGCTTTGGCCTCCCAGAGTGCTGGGATTACAGTGTGAGCTACCATGCCTGCCCAGCCATCTCCTGGCTTTAAATATGGGAAGTGAAATACACTTTGAAGGAATTTGTAGATGCTTTTGTACTTTCCCCAAGCCTGGATGACAGGGATGATTTTTTCCAGTAGAAGACCAATAAAATACTCGGGTATAGAGGACATAAGGCAAATGCCCCAGTACCTGAATGCCGGGTGTGCCTAAGACATCCACCTGCCCTGACTCATTTCACATGGGACAACAGGACTGGAATGTAAATGAGAATCACACAGCGCTTGGCTTGTCGCTCTCCTGAGGAACTTCCCACATTTGGTTTCTCATCCATCACACCCTGAATGTGAGATGTTCCTTTGTGTCTCAGAGTTTGTACATGCTGCACCTTCTTCCTAGAAACCCTGGCCACCCTGCATCTGCTGTGCAAATCCCTACTCATCCTAAAGACTTATCTGGCCAGGCATGGTGGCTCACTCCTGTAATCCCAGCACTTTGGGAGGCTGAAGCAGGCAGATCACAAGGTCAAGAGATTGACCATCCTGGCCAACAGAGTGAAACCCCATCTGTACTGAAATATAAAAAGTACCTGTGTGTGGTCGTGCATGTCTCTGTTCCCAGCTACTCGGGAAGCTGGGGCAAGAGAACTGCTTGAACCCGGGAGGCAGAGGTTGCAGTGAGCCGAGATCGCACCACTGCACTCCAGCCTGGTGCCTGGCAACAGAGCAAGACTGTCTCAAAAAAAAAAAAAAAAAAAGACTTATCTTAAACGTCCTACCTCCTCAGTGAACCCTCCCTAAAGTTTTCAGCTCACACAAGCAGAACGAGGTGCTTTCTCTTCTGCTCCTCTAAGTTTCTTGATCATTCTATTATAGCACATCAATAACACCAAAATTACTGCATACATGCCTTTCTCTGCACTAAACTGTGACTTCATGAATGTGCACGTGGTAGACATCGCGGTCAGAAGCTGCAGGAATGAATGATTATATCTATATCTGTGGGTCCTTTTTCTCCAGTTCCTATTTACAAGCCTCTAGAAGATGGGTAAAAGTTGTTCTTACTCATTTCCTACACCTTGCAAGGTGTAACACACTGTCATGTACATAGGCAAGAATAAAGATTTGAATGAACGAGATGTCGTAGCAATAACCATATCTGCAAAACTGACAAAACCTTATTTCAACTTCTGTGCTATTTTAATCCAGAATTCACAGTATTTTTCACTCCAGGAAGGAAAGTACCAAAGTTCTCAAAATAGAAGGAAAGAATAAAGAAAATAATTATAATAATATAATAAAAGAAATAAAACAAAAAGAAGTAAATGGCAATCACTAAAGAATTTTCCAGATGTGTGTAAGATAAGAGGAGACTAAGATCCAGGCCCCTGATGGCTTTAAAAGTCACACACTCTGTACTGACATACTAGAAGTGTTCGGATGTTCAGGACTTCAGGAACAATTTCGACACCCGGGCTTCTGGCCAGATGAACAGTAGGTGGAGCTTCTCTATGTTATCTCTTCTCCACATCCTGGCCTTCTTTCCCCCACCTCCACTCCCCAGATACAGAGGTGAGGTCAGAAACTGGCAGCCCCACCCACAAACCTGTTTACTTACACAGGGCTTTTATGTTTTTATATTAGCTGCCAATATGGAAAGAGTGAGGGAGTTCGCAAAAACATTCCCAACTTCGATTCCCAACTTCCCTTAGAAAAATCACATCTGGTCACTTCTAGGTCCCCTTTCCCATGTGGCAGTGATCAGCTGAGCTGAGGAACAGTCGTCCCATTCAGTGAGGATGGCCCTTCCAGGGCCCTGGTTGCCTGCTTCGTTAATTCCCTTCATCACCCTCCTCACCCGCTTAGGCAGCTGAGTACGTGCCTTCGTGCATGCAAACCTCAGGCAGACGCCCAGCGTGCAGGGCTAGGGTTGCATATTGATGCAGACTCTGGGCTGCTGTTGACCATCCTAGTCTTCCAGGCCCCATAGGGAACTTGTATAAGTCATTGTCCCTCTCTGGGCCTCAGTTTCCTCATAAGCCAACTGCAGATACACAAAAGAGTGCACCATCATTTATTTATTAAAGTACCAATAAAGTCAAACATTCTGAGCCTCATCCAAATATCTCACCTTGCCCATAAATAAACTTCATGGCTGATGATGCCCCTAAAAGTGTAGGTTTTTAAAAATGTAATCATTATTAATGACATTGACCCTTGTCCCCAAAGCCATGAGGAGGTCACCAGTGATCTCCTAAGTATCTAATGATCCCATTTTTTCTCAATTCTCACCTCTGAAAGCTACCAACATTCTGTACTCCTCTTTTTTTTTTTTTTTTTTTTTTGAGACAGAGTCTTGCTCTGTGGCCCAGGCTGGAGTCTAGTGATGAGATTTTGGCTCACAGCGACCTCCGCCTCCAGGGTTCAAGCAATTCTTCTGCATCAGCCTCCTGAGTAGCTGGGACTACAGGTGTGTGCCACCACAACCCACTAATTTTTGTATGTTTAATAGGGACAAGGTCTGACCTCGTGATCCACCCGCGTCGGCCTACCAAAGTGCAGGATTACAAACGTGAGCCAACACACCCGGCTGATTCCATCCTTCTTGAAACCTTCTCCTTCGCTGGCTTCCATAAATTTCCATTTTCTGGATGGCGTGCCCCTCCCTGACTGCTTCTGTATTTTCTTCCTTTTTTCTTTACCAAATATAGAAATTCCCTAATGTTCAGTCTGTCCTCAAACCTCTTTCCCATGGCTATTTGCTTCTTCAGAAAACGTATCCACCACCATGGCTCTAGTCACAGCCTCTTTGTGAGTAACTTCTCTCTCTTGAGCTCTAAATCCGCATTATCAATGAACTCACACCATTTCCTCCCTGAACTCCATCCTTTACTCAATACTGGCATGTCCAAAAGTACGAGGATGGTGCGAAAGTAATTGCAGTTTTTGCCATTCAGAGTAATTACCTTTGCACCAGCCTAATAAAATATCCAAATCCAAACCCATTGGGGTGAATATCAACTGTTTCTGTCTGCGCAGCATTTCCGTTTTCACTGGAGATCTACCAGACTGTCAATCAGTATTTCCTATTTGGCCTAAATGGGAGAGAACATGAACCAAGCCTTCACCGTCAGTGGTACCCCATCTTCCTGTCCCCAGTGATAGGGTCAAGGAGTAAGCACCTCCCCTAAGTGAGATTTGGCATATGGAGATGAGGGAGTCGTCTTAGATCATGAACTGTGAAGACGATGCTGCGGCCCTCTTCCCTGGCCACATGGAAGCTGCAGAGGGAAGGCACGGTACCCAAAGAAAAGCAAACCGGAGCCCTCGTATGCGCAGGACCAGGAGTATCCAAAGACAGGTGCACGACCCTGGGTCTCATAGTTAGACCAGTACTCAATTCCTTTTGTCCATAAGCGAGTTCAATTGCATGTTTGTCAGTCATCAAGAGCCCTCTTGACCAGGTACAGTAGTTCGCGCTGGTAATCCCAGCATTTTGTGAGGCTGAGGCAGGAAGATTGCTTAAGCCCAGGAGTTTGAGACCAGCCTGAGCAACATAGTGAGACCTGTCTCTACAAAAAATTTAAAAATTAGCCAGGTGTGGTGGTGCACATCTGTAGTCCCAGCTGCTCAGGAAGCTGAGGCAGGAGGATCGCTTGAGCCCAGGAGGTCAAAGCGGCAGGGAGCTATGACTGTGCCACTGCACCCCAGCCTGGGTGACAGAGCAGGGCCCTGTCTCAAAAACTAAAAACAAACAACAAAAAAGAGCCTTCTTTTATTACCCCATTCTCCCCATGTATTAGTCCATTTCGTGCTGCTGTTAAAGACATACCCAAGACTGGGAAGAAAAAGAGGCTTCATGAGATTTACAGTTCCACCCGACTGGGGAGGCCTCAGAATCGTGGTGGGAGGCAAAAGGCACTTCTTACATGGCAGCAGGAAGAGAGAAAGTGAGGAAGAAGCAAAAACAGAAACCCCTGATAAACCCATCAGATCTCATGAGCCTTATTCACCATCACGAGACTAGCATGGGAAAGACAACCAGCCCCCATGATTCACTCACCTCCCGCTGGGCCCCTCCCACAACAAGTGGGAATTCTGGAAGATACAATTCAAGTCGAGATTTGGGTGGGGACACAGCCAAACCGTATCACCGAGTTAACAGGTTATAAAAATCTAAGAAGACTTTAACTCTCTCCTCTCCTTTCCTCCAATATTCAATTTGCAACCGAGCCTTGGAATTCCATTTCTATAATCATTGCCACAATCCTAGTCTCTTCTCAGTCTCATTCCTACTATCCAAGCTAAGAGCCTCATATACCTTTCTAAAGACTTCTGCAGTAGTCTACTAACTGGTCTCCCACCTCCAGACTCTACCCACCCCTGAGACCACTGTTAGACCCATTTTCCTAAATTGTAAGTCTAGTTACCTAATCCCCACTTTAAAAAAGTTTCTATGGGTATCCATTGCATCCAAAATAAGAAAAAAATGCCTGTCTTCATTTGCTGGGGCTGCCATAACAAAGTTCCAAAGACTGGATGACTTAAACAACAGAAACGGATTTTCTCACGTTTCTGGAGGCTAAGGCCAAGGGGTCTGCCGGCTGGTTTCTTCTGTGGCCTCCATCCTTGGCCTGCAGATGGCTGTCTTCTCCCTGTGTGTTTTCACGGCCTTCCTTCTGTATCTGCCTGCGTCCCACTTTCCTCTTCTTAGAAAGATACCGGTCACATGGAATGATAGCCTACCTTAACAACCTCATTTTAACTTAATTACCTCCTTAAAGACCCCATCTCCCAGTGCAGTCTCATTCTGCGGAATTGGGAGCTACAACTTTGGCACATGAATTTGGTGGGGCACTGGGCGTGGCAGAGAGACACAATTAGACCCATAACAATTCCTCGTTCAGATTTTTTTTGTGTGTGTGATGGAGTTTCACTCTGTTTCTCAGGCTGGAGTGCAGTGGTGCAATCTTGGCTCACTGCAACCTCCGCCTCCTGGGTTCAAGCGATTCTCCCTCCCCAGTCTCCATAGTAGCTGGGATTACAGGCACCCACCATCATGCCCGGCTAATTTTTGTATTTTTAGTAGAGATGGGGTTTCACCATGTTGGCCAAGCTGGTCTTGAACTCCTGAACTCAGGTGATCAACCCGCCTCAACCTCCCAAAGTCCTGGGATTACAGGCATGAGCCATTACACCCAGCCTTCTCAGATTTCTTAATATGACTCCAAATCAACATTTTTCAACCCTACCAAATTTATCTGCTTGGAATATGCATTCCCTTCCTATCTCCATCTCATATCTCTGTTCATTCCTATCCTTCAAAGTCCTTGACAAATGCCCTGTCCTCTAAGCTGTCCTGCTTTCTGATGGGACTTTCTCTCCCATTGCTTTTGAGCAGACCATCAGTTGCTTTGTTCAGCCCACATCCCCAAACTGTTGCCTTCCCCTGCCTTGGGAGTACGAATTCTCTCCACTATAGGTCTGGTGAAGCTTCCAGGTAAAAAACCCCTGACCACAAGTGTGAACAAGCTTAGCCAATCATATCCAATCTTCTGGGGATTTGCTCCTGAGTGGAAACACACCAGACAGAAGGTGGCTGTGACTGAGTCATTTGATCATGGCACCCCTGATGGCTCTTGAGCTCTTCTTGCTGCAATCCTTAGTGCTGCCTGGTTCCTGTCATTCTCAAAGCATCTGTTAAGCTTTTTTGCTACTCAGTGAGTTACCCCGAAAGCTTTCAATAAACCCATTATTTTTTTCTGGCTTGAGTTAACCAGTATTCATTTCTTTCACGTACAACGGAAGAGCCCTATTAATATACTGTGAAGCCCCAGAGTGCAATGTTTATTCATCTCATAACACACCCTGTTTCTGCCTTGTGTGGAATCGCTTCCACGATTTTCCCCCACATTACTTCTTTCCCCCTTGCTTTTCTAAAACTGCATTCAGGCAGCTGGTCCACTTTGTTCTCATCGCCTTAGAGGGACGTGAAAGAGCAGAAAAGAGAGAAAAAGAAGTTTCCTAGTAACAGAAATAGCTCACAGCATAGACAACAGATTTGGAAGCAAACATTATTTGTTAATAGTAAGATTCTCTATCTCACCTGCCCAATCTTCCCGGAACAGAGGATTCTCAGAGTTAGAAGTAAGAAGGAAAGATGGAAGCAGATTCAGAGAGCGAAATGCTCGTTGGTCCTTGAAAGAAGCAGCATTTTCTCCTGTGCCCCTGGTAGAACCTTACGGAGGTAGCAAGACTCCATGAGGAAAATTGATGAGGGCTGTGTTTATGCATACTGCAAAGAGACACACTGGTGACATGTAACCCAGAAAGGCCTAGAAGTAGCAGAGAGAATCAAAAGGTAGGTGAAGAGACCTTGCAGAGGGAATCAGTGTGTCCCCACGGCTGCCTGCACGAACAGATAATGCTGAACCACAGGGGCAGTGATGGTTCAGCAGATCGTGCTAACAGATGACATTGAGGACCAAAAAGCACCCCCTGCTGATGGCTTCAGATTATGTAAGCCCCTAGAATTAGTCATGACCCAAAAAATGGCGAGGACCCCAGCTGAGCTTATTCCAACCTGGTAAAAAGTAGAACTCAAAACAGATATTAAGTTGTTAAATAAATAGAGAGAGAAATTGTTCTTTCTTACCTGGGTTGAATACTTAGATGTTTTCCCCCAACATACTTATTTCTGTACCAGTCTTGCCCTTTCTGTTAGACTGTAACCCAGCAAGGACTGTCGCTTTCTTGTCTTTGTATCCCCAATGACTGCTGTCACAGTAATTTATGCAAAGTACACACTCAATGACTGCGTCGTTAAGTCGAGTTTAGTTGAATCAAGTAAAGATTCAAACTTGAAGTTTACAGCAGAGGTGGATTACCAATATCAATGGGATGTTTGTTCTTGGTTTATGGGAAAAGTACTGAATATTTTGCATATTTTTATGAGAAAATGAAAGAGTTGTACCCATGATCTGGAAGCATCAGTGGAATTTGCTTCTCCAGCATAACGGGGATTGCTCGGCCCTAGTATTAGGAGTCGGCGATGTCCCTCACTCATGGTCAGAGAGTGCTTACACATGGCAAAATAGAACCACAGAATTTGAAAACTGGGCAGGATAGTAGCCATCATGTAGCCAACACCTTCACTTATAAGTGGGGAAAAAACTGAAGCCCAAAGGTATAGCAGTTTAGCCAAAGTAACACTCAGTGAGAGAGGTGGGGCAAGTATCCTCCTCACTCCCCACTTTCCCCATCTAGCTGAGAGTCCATGTCCTACCATTCACCCAGTCTCTTGCAGACCCCCAGCTTATTCTTGCTTCATTGTTTTCATTGTCCATCCTCCCAGTCACCTGGCAACACAACTCAGATCCAGCCAAGGTCTCTGATCTCTTTATACACCCGAGCTGCTGGGCTCTGCTTGAGAGTATCAAACAACCTCAGAGACTGTTTCACTAGAAATTCATGAGTGCCAGACTTGACTGGGCCCTAGATGCTGCCAGCAATCTGTGAATCTTTCCCTGTCCACTCTCTCTCAGGGTTTCCACTCTAATTATTTCACAAATTTGTCTACTGTCCTCAAAGTTCCAGCCCCACTCCATCTCCCCTCTTCACTCATTCCTACAAAAATGAAGTCCTCTGATGGGAAAACACTCAGATCCCCGCCACCAAGCCTACATACATATCTGCATTCACACTCACGAGGAACACACCTCCCCTTGCAGTCTGACGGCAGTCCTTCACTGGCACTCTGAATTCCATCTCTGCCCAAAAACCCTTGTCTTGCTTTGTCCCTCTCTCTGCTCCATCTTTCACTTCTGAAGCATTTGCTTATCTTCAGACTTGAGTCAGTGCACACAGATGGTTCCTATTTTAAAAATCAAACACACTTCCGCAGCCCTGTGTTCCCTGCTGTTCTCTTCCACAGCCACCTCACTTCTCCCTCTGGGTTATCCACGCTCATCATCTCCATTGCCCACTACAGCCTGGAGGGTGCCCCTGGTCAGTTGCAGTTGCTCTCACCTGGGACCTCACTGTTGTCTATGGTGAGTGTGTCAGTCCTCACTCTGCTGACAGCACTTGACCCTGTTCAGCAGTCCTCTCACTCTTTTATTTTATTTATTTAGAGATAGAGTCTCACTCTGTTGCCCAGGCTGGAGTACAGTGACATGAACACAGCTCATTGCAGCCTCTCTCTCTCAGGCTTAAGCAGTCTTCCTGTCTCAGCCTCCCCAAGAGCTGGGAGCCGTCGTCCTCTTCTCGTAAATATTCTCCTATTGACTTCTGTGACTCTGCATTCCTCTGATTTTCTCAGACTTCTCCAGCCACATTCTGTCAGCCTCTTTTCAAGTTAGTTTTCTTATATCCATTCCTTAATGGTGTCCCTTGGTGTTCTGTCTTCTCTGATCACCCCAAATACTATACCCAGGCAATTTCATCCACTTCTTGGCTTCGATTACATTCATATTGATAATGTAATCCACACCTGCCAGTCCTGGCCTGGGTCCTGAGTCCTACATCTGTAACACTACTGGACATCTTCAGGTGGCATCTCCAATCCAACAATGCCTAAAACTAGACTCATTTCCATGTCCCTCCACCAAGAAAAACCCCAAATCTTCCCTGTTTTCCTCCCAAAGGCAACATCACCCACTCAGTCATCCTCCTGAACACTTTCTACCCTCATGACTCCCAAATGTGGTCAATCGCTGCATGCTTTCAAGTCAACGCTAAATCTTCCTCAAATCAGCCTGCCCCTGGAGAAAAAACTGTAGTGAAATGGTTAAACATTAAGTTAGACAACAGTGCTTCAAATCCCAGATCTGGCCAGGCACAGTGGCTCACGCCTATAATCCAAATACTTTGGGAGGCCGAGGTGGGAGGATCGCTTCAGCCCAGAAGGTCAAGACCAGCCTGGGTAACATAGTGAGACCTAAATTAGCTTGGCATGGTGCATGCATCTGTAGTCGCAGCTACTCAAGAGGCTGAGGTAGGAGGATCATCTGAGCCCAGGAGGTTGAGGCTGCAGTGAGCCATGTTCATGCCACTGCACTCCAGCCTGGACAACAGAATGAGAACCTGCCAAAACAAACAAAAAAATCCCATATCTCCTTACCTGATGATGCAAGCAACTTAGGCTCTCTATAGCTTCTCTATTTTTAAGACATAGGTGGTGATAATAGAGCCTTCTTCATGTGGATACTACAAGGATTAACTGAGCTTGTGCATAGAAAGCACTTAGAAGAAGGCCAGGCACAGTGGCTGAAGCCTGTAATCCCAGAACTTTGGGAGGCTGAGGCAGGTGGATCACCTGAGGTCAGGAGTTCGAGACCAGCCTGGCCAACATGGCAAAACCCCCTCTCTACTAAAAATACTAAAATTAGCAGGGTGTGGTAGTCGGCACCTTAATCCCAGCTACTCAGGAGGCTGAGACAGGAGAATTGCTTGAACTCGGGAGGAGGTTACAGTGAGCTCAGATCGTGCCATTGCACTCCAGCCTGGGTGACAAGAACAAAACTCTGTCTCACAAAGGAAAAAAAAAAGCAAGCATTTAGAAGAGCACCTGGCACGTGGTCAGTGTTACCTCTCCATATAAGCCTCACTGCCACCCATTAGTAGCAGCCATCCCAGCATCTCTTTCATGGATGACGGAAGCAGCCTGCTGATGGACTTTCTGTCCATGACCTTGCTCCCCTTCCAATCTGATCTTCACACTACCTTCAAAATGTCACTTCCCTACTAGAAACAACACTGACTGCCTATTGCCCTCAAAACAAATTTCAGATTTCTGACGATGCCTTACAAGATTCAGCCTCTGCATGCTTTTCCAGGCTGATCTTCCACCATTTCTCCCAAATTCCTTTTCCAACCACACAGTCATAGTGTGCCCCTTCACACCTGGGCCTTCTTACTTGTGGGTTTTCGCAATGCTGGTCACTCTGCTGCGAACACCGTTTGTTTACCTCATCTCCATCCCTCACCTACCTGGGCTGTGCCAACCCCTCCTTATCCTTCAGGGCTCAGCTAAACACTTGTTTGAGGAAGATAGGCTTTTGCGATGGTTAATATTAAGTGTCAACTTGACTGGACTGAAGGATGCAAAGTATTGTTTCTGAGTGTATCTGGGTGTTTGTGGGTGTTGCCTCTCCACCCTCCATCTGGGTGGGCACTATCCAATCAGCTGCCAGTGCGTCTAGAAAAAAGCAGGCGGAAAGGAGGTAGAAGAACCTGACTTGCTGAGTCTTCCGGCCTTCGTCTTTCTTCCATGCTGGATGCTTCCTGCCCTTGAACATCAGACTCAGATTATTTGGATTTTGGACTCTTGGACTCACACCAGTGGTTTGCCAGGGGCTCTTGGGCCTTTGGGCACAGATTAAAGGCTGCACTGTCCACTTCCCCACTTTTGAGGTTTTGGGACTCGAACTGAGCCACTACTGGCTTCCTTGCTCCTCAGCTTGCAAATGACTTAACGGGGACTTCACCTTGTGGTCGTGTGAGTTCTGTTTCATATCTTCATATATCCTATTAGTTCTGTCCCTCTAGAGAACCCTAACTAATACAGATTTATCCTCCTACTTGGAGAATGCCCCATCCGCTCCCTGTCCATAAAATGTACCACTGGGCTTTGTCATTGTATATTTGTCTGTTTCTCGCTGCACGTGATGAGTTCTGCTATCTTTTATAATTTTTTTATTGCCTGTCTCTACACTAGAGTCTGAGCTATTTGGGAGCAGGGACTTAATTTGGTCCCATCCCCCATTGCATCCCAAGAACCTAGAAGCATGCCTGGCGTAATGAGGACCCGCTCAGTTCATACTTGTTAAATGAACTAAATGATGCCTAGGCTATTATTTTCCCAACGTAGATGTCGGGTTTTTAGGTAGAAACAAATATATTACAATTCATTTTGGAAATTGAACGCCCAGCAAATCTTCTTAAAATAATATCATCTGTTCTTGTTCAGAGACCTCTCACCTTGAGAAACCTTGTACAATCTTCGCAGATGACTTCTCCACACTTGATAATCTCTACTGTAATACATCTTCATGGAATGGGCTCCAGAGACCCTTAACCTTGAAGAAACCTTAGTTCATCTCTCCATAGGAAGATTTTTATATCAGAAAGCCTGTGGGCTACTTTAACATGAAATAATGACCTTAATCACATTTGACAGCCCTTTCCACTTGAAATTATTTATGAGATTCAAGCGAGTCGTTAGGAAATTAATGACAGATCTCACTTTAAATGGTCCTTCCTTCCTAATGGTTTTACTATAATGACTTGCAACATAAGGTTGCCTTTGTTGGTTCTAGAAAGTAAGAAAAAGGCTTTCCTTCAGTTAAAAATGTTATTTTAAAATTTTCTTTCCTTGAGCTAAAACAGATGAGATTCTAAAAGGGCCTATGTCCCTTATTATTATGATCAAGCATTTGTTCTTTTCACATTAATATCTGGGCATCTTTTGGTCACCCAATCCTGATCTCTCTTCTCTTTTTTCTCTTTCCTGCCTGCCACATTTCCTGATGGCAAAGAAAAACAAATAATTCACAAGATAAGGGTCCATAATATACACAGATATACATATGTAGTGAGAGGGATCTTGCAATATAATCATATATGGAGAAAGAAGAATTTGCAGCAATGCAAATATAGCCTATTAGTGTATATGTGCATATATGTATGTTTGTATGTATATGTGTGCATGCACGTGTTTATATGTATATATACTCAGTTTCGACATGCTTTTCAATTTCCAGGCTCATCTTCATAAATGAGTCAAATGTTAACAGATGCACCTGAACACATATGTGTATGTATATATACACACATATATACATGTATAAATATACATATATTGCATATTATGTGTATATAATGCATGTATATATACATATGTATATCATGTGATATATATAATACACATATATTTTATATACATATGTATACTGTGTAATATATGTACAGAAAATACATTTATTTCATATACATATGTACACTATGTATTATATACACATAAAATACATATATACATACGTATATGTATACTATATACATATATTTTATAATACACATATATTTATATATGTGCATTTTATATATGTATATTACATAGTGTACACATGTATATACATGTATTTTATATATACATTTATAAATAATATATACACATTAATACATATTTATATACACACATACATATGTAAACACAATACATATATTAATATATTCATATTATTTTTATATAGATGTTTTTGTTTGTTATCTGTGTATATTATATATATAGAATATGAATATGTGTGTATATATACTCATGTTCACATGCCTCTACAACAATTTTATCCACTTATGAAAATGACCCTATATATTAATAGATGTGCTGAGTAGTTATGCCCTTACCAAACTATACCACCATACACATTAGTTTGAATTTTTAACTCTCAATAACTCCAACCTTTCGGGAAATGTTAGTAAGCTTTTTGTTCGGCCTAAATGTGATACTTTTCCTTTCTTCCCCGAAACTCTCATATTAAGCCAAATCAAATGCCCTCTAGATTTGGGACTAATTCCTTAAAGTCACCTGAAAAACCTGGAGACACCCCGGTATGTTTTTTGTTTGTTTGTTTTATATATTTATTTTTTGAGACAGAGTCTCACTCTGTGGCCCAGGCTGGACTATGGGGACGCAATCTCAGCTCACTGCAACGTCTGCCTCCCAGGTTCGAGTGATTCTCCTGTGTCAGCCTCCTGAGTAGCTGAGACTACAGGCACACACCACCAGCCCAGCTAATTTTTGTATTTTTAGTAGAGAGAGGGTTTCGCCATGTTAGCCAGACCTGTCTCAAACTCCTGACCTCAGGTGATCCACCCGCCTCGGCCTCCCACAGTGCTTTGATTGTCGGCATGAGCCACCCCAGCATGTTTTAAACAGCCCAGAAACCCTGCCGCAGTACATCTTGCGCTTCTTACACTATGTGCTCTCCACTGGTCTGGACAGGTCTCCCTGCGACACTACACTTTGTCCTTGTCCCAGAGGACATATGGCCTGTTCAGAAGCAGCCAAGGTCCTCCTTATTTACCACTGTTGCACAAAGAATTTGAGAGCTTTCTTCTCTGTGAACTTCTGGGCTCCCCTGCTCTTCCAAAGAGTGTGTTTTCACCAAGTCCAAAAGCTGGCAAACTGTCTACTGTGAGTTGTGAGACACAGAATCTGCAGGAGGTGAGGATGGCCATGGCCAAGGCTCTCTGTCATTTTGCTAGAGTTTTCTCTGCTATTCTTGGGAAAGTGATGTGTGAAATGAAAGCAGAACAGCGTATCAGCCAAGCAGGCACTCTACACAGGGTTTTGACAGCCCCTTAGTAGATAATGGAACAAAACCATGGCTCACACTTGTAATTCCCAGCAATTTGGGAGGCCAAGGTGGGAGGATCGCTTGAGTTCAAGATTAACCTGGGCAATATGGCAAGACCCTGTCTCTAGAAAAAATACAAAAATTGGTCGTGTGTGGTGGTGTTCACCTGTGGTCCCAGCTACTCAGGAAGCTGAGGTGAGAGAGTCACCTGAGTCTGGGGGTAGAGGCTGTGGTGAGCCAAGATCATGCCACTGTACTCCAAAGCAAGACACTCTCTCTCTTAAAAAAAAAAAAAAAAAAAAACTATAGCTCTGCTAAGCATAGAAAATGCTCCAGGGAGCACTCGGAGTCAATGTCAACAGAATGTCCATGCCACCTACAAAAACAGTAGATACAGTGATTACAGCACACAGCATATATTCTAAAGCAAGAAAAGCACTTACATATGCCTCTGTGGAAGTGAGCAACAAGGCCATAGGACAATGAATAGCACAAGGCACACACACAAAACCCTTGGGAAACTGATAGAGCAGCAGAATGAACTAAAGAAACCCAGGCCAGGCACGGTGGCTCACTCCTGTAATCCCAGCACTTCGGGAGGCCGATGCAGGTGGATCACGAGGTCAGAAGTTCAAGACCAGCCTGGCCAAGATGGTGAAACCCCATCTCTACTAAAAATACAAAAATTTGCCGGGTGTGGTGGTGCATACCTATAATCCCAGCTACCTGGCAGGCTGAGGTAGAGAACTGCTTGAACTGGAAGGCAGAGGTTGCAGTGAGCTGAGATTGCACCACTGCATTCCAGCCTGGCGACAAAGCAAGACTCTGTCTCAAAAAAATAAAACAAAATAAAGATAAAAAAAGAAATCCAACAATGAATATCGTGTTAATTTGACTTGAACAATGTAATTTTTAAATAAATTAGTAAAACCAGAAAGAGAAAACAAGAAGAAATGGAAAAGTCAGACATCTTATCCTTCCACTTCCTGACGCCCAACTGTCAACAGGCGGCCATCCCGCCACTCCCGTTTCCTGTAAGGGATGCTCTCCCACTGAGTCCAGCTCTTCAGGAGGGAGAGTGGAGGTTTCAAGTGTTTCTGCAAACAGAAGATCTGAGTTTCAACCACATTTTATTATTCATTAGGCATGCTAATTAATCCTAGGCTCATTATTTTCCCTCCCTGTACCTCAATTCCTCTCTGTCGACTAAGAAATTTGGACTAAATTATCTCTCAGCTTCTTTTAACTTGACTGTGGCATGCTAACTTTATGAGTCACCTTTCATAAATGTGGAACTCTAAAGCCACTATTGTTCCAGTTTTGAATCCATTTAGTAAAAACGTTTGACCAGTTTAATTAAAGTATCTTTTCTACTGAATACAAAATGGGAGATGCTAAAAGTAGATTTACCAGTAGTCAATACTGTGGAAGGGGAAGATCTGGCATGTTAATATCCTACTAACTAGATCTTAAGTGGATCTTAAGAAAAAGGAGGCCAGGTATGGTGGCTCACGTCTGTAATCCCAGAACTTGGGATAATCCCAGGGGTCAGGAATTCAAAACAATCCTGGCCAAGATAGTGAAGCCCCGTCTCTACTAAAAATACAAAAATTAGCTGGGCGTGGTGGTAGGCGCCTGTAATCCCAGCTACTTGAGAGGCTGAGGCAGGGAATTGCTCGAACCTGTAAGGAGGAGGTTGCAGTGAGCCAAGATTGCGCCACTGCGCTCCAGGCTGGGAGAAAGAGTGAGACTTGGTCTCAAAAGGAAAAATGAAAAAGGAACCAGGAAGGAAGTTTTCAGAGCAGCTTATTTCACTTTAAGAGTTCTGGAAGCACCAGAAATCACTGTTGACAATTCCTCTTTTCTGGCACAGTGTTTGACTGTTGGGACATTTTGGGAGAGACTAGGAAGGATGAATTATGGAAGACTCTTAATTCTACATTTGTGTGTGTGTGTGTGTGTGTGTGTCTGTGTGTCTGTGTGTGTGTGTGTACTTTTTTTTTTTTAATTTTGAGGTGGAGTCTCATTCTATCACCAAGGCTAGAGTACAGTGCTGTGATTTCGGCTCACTGCAACCTCCATTTCCCAGAATCACGTGATTTTCCTGCCTCAGCCTCCTGAGTAGCTAAGATTACAGGTGTACACCACCACATCCAGCTAATTTTTGTATTTTTAGTAGAGATGGGGTTTCACTATGTTGGCCAGGCTGGTCCCGAACTCCTGACCTCGGGTGATCTGCCGACCGCGGCCTCCCAAAGTGCTGGGATTACAGGTGTGAGCTACCACAACTGGCCTGTGTATCTATATGTGACTTAAGTCACATGTTATCACTGGATTCATTAAAATAAGTTAAATAAAACTGATGAAAGGTAAAATTTACACAACAAATGTTTATCAAACTTCTTGTGGGTTTATTTTACTCAAGGGGGAGCTCTCTAGGGTAATCCTACACCTCTTCTCCCCTGTCCACCCAGAAGAAAGACAAGATCTTAAAGAGATATAATTAAATAAAATATCACAGCTCTATCCCACTCTGCCAAAAAAGAGGGGAAAACCATAATTGTTCCCTCAGGGAGTTTTCTGAGTGTCTCCTCTGCGTTTCCTTCAGTCAGCTTGCTTACTCCATGGAAATTTGCACCTTCCAATAGTGGTCCAGAAAATAGCCATCATCTTACTAAGGTCAGAAATATGACAGAAATTTTCACCTAAGCAAAGTAAGAGTCAGAATGATAAACAAAAGGCATAATTGAAATTCACTAGCTAGCCTTTCAGAGAGCCTTAAACAAACGTGTCCTCCTCTGCCATCTCGCTGATTTTTATAAATTGTTGGCAATCTTGCTTGCCACCAACTGTACTAAAGAGGAAGAGGGGAGGGAAGGACTTGCCAGAGTTAATAGTACTAATATTTCTACTACCTAGCCTAGCAGAAGTTACTAGAGATCTCTATTTTCTTTTTTCTATTATTACCCATTTTCTATAACAGAGGTCAGCCTGTGGGCCAAATCCAGCCCACCACCTGCTTTTGTAAATAAAGTTTTATTGACACTGATATGGGTTGGCTGTATACCCACCCAAATCTCATCTTGAATTGTAGCTCCCATAATTCCTATGGGTTGTGGGAGGAACCTGGTGGGAGATAATTGAATCATGGGGGCAGTTCCCCCACATTGTTCTCATAGTAGTGAATAAGTCTCATGAGATCTGATGGTTTTATAAGGGGAAACTCCTTTTACTTCGCTCTCATTCTCTCATCTGCCACCATGTACGACGTGCCTTTCCCCTTCCACCATGATTGTGCAGCCTCCCCAGCCATGTGGAACTGTGAATCCATTAAACCTTTTTCTTTATAAATGACCCAGTCTCGGGTATTACTTTATCAGCAGCGTGAAAACGCACTCATACAGACACACAACCACAAACATTCATCTGTGTAGGTTCTATGGCTGCCATGTATAGTAACAGCAGGGTTAATACAGAGGCCATGTGCCTCACAAAGCCTAAAATATTTAGTAACTGGCCTTTTACAGGAAAATGATTGCCAACCCTTATTCTTTTTTTTTTTTTTTTTTTTTTTGAGACGGAGTTTCGTTCTTGTTACCCAGGCTGGAATGCAATGGTGCGATCTCGGCTCACCACAACCTCCGCCTCCTGGGTTCAGGCAATTCTCCTGCCTCAGCCTCCTGAGTAGCTGGGATTACAGGCACGTGCCACCATGCCCAGCTAATTTTTTGTATTTTTAGTAGAGACGGGGTTTCACCATGTTGACCAGGATGGTCTCGATATTTTGACCTCGTGATCCACCCGCCTCGGCCTCCCAAAGTGCTGGGATTACAGGCGTGAGCCACCGCGCCCGGCCGCCAACCCTTATTCTATAACCACAGAACACACAACTTTAAGCAAGGCACATAGCTGCCTAGAAGAGAGGACTTACTTCTCCAGCCTCCTTGAAGCCCTGTCTTGTGTCTAAGGATTGCCAATAAGATGTTAGTGGAAACTGTGGGCCAGGCTTGGTGGCTCACACCTGTAATACCAGCACTTTGGGAGGCCGAGGTGGGCGGATCACCTGAGGTCAGGAGTTTAAGACCAGCCTGACCAACATGGAGAAACCCCATCTCTACTAAAAATACAAAAATTAGCCAGGTGTGGTGGTGGGCACCTGTAATCCCAGCTACCTGGGTGGCTGAGGCAGGAAAATCGCTTGAACCTGGGAGGCAGAGGTTGCAGTGAGCCAAGATTGTGCTATTGCACTCCAGCCTGGGTAACAAGAGTGAAACTCTATCTCGAAAAAATAAAAAATAAAAGTAAGTGGAAATTGTGTACAACTTCACCTTGAACCAAAAGATGAGCTTGAGAATTTCAGTCATGCACAGCAGAGAAAGGGGTCGGAGCTGCTTGGTCCCTGACACCGTGGAGCACCGTGTTAAACTTGGACATCCTGCCAGGATTTCTACATGGAGGAAAATAAACTCTTATTTTGGATTTTAAGTCTCTCACAACTAAATAGAATCCTAATATGTTGGGATATGTCCATTTTTAACATAAAATGTAGCTTAAGCTAAAAATATTTTTCATGTATCTTCCTCAAACAAAAACACATAGCATCTGCATTCAAGTCAAAGAGACGTTACCAAGCTGTTTAAAATAATTCCAGCCGGGCGCGGTGGCTCAAGTCTGTAATCCCAGCACTTTGGGAGGTGGAAGCGGGTGGATCACGAGGTCAAAAGATCGAGACCATCCTGGTCAACATGGTGAAACCCCGTCTCTACTAAAAATACAAATATTAGCTGGGCATGGTGGCGTGTACCTGTAATCCCAGCTACTCAGGAGGCTGAGGCAGGAGAATTGCCTGAACCCAGGAGGCAGAGGTTGCGGTGAGCCGAGATCGTGCCATTGCACTCCAGCCTGGGTAACAAAAGCGAAACTCTGTCTCAAAAAAATAAATAAATAAAATAAGATAATTCCAAATAAGTGACCCCCAGACCATTCAGTAAAAGTGTCATTATAGAGAGATGGGTGTGCTCTTCATTTGCATCTAAAATTATGTTTCTACGTGCTATAATTTCTCAGTTTATCAACCTCATCCTTAACTGGGTGAGGACAGCATGTTATTTCTGGGAAGTATAATAACTATTAAACAAAGTTGTCACGCCCTACGTAATTGGGAATGTCAAATTCAGAATGTGTGCTTTCCCAATGTGTCAGGACAAATTAATAGGCATTTGTCAGGGGAGAATCAGGGTCATGTTGGCTATAGTTTGACTTTTCCTTCTTGCTGTTCTTTTCTTTCCGCCTTCATTGTTGATTGGTAAAAACTGTTCCATCACAACAGGCAAGAAACCTGTGCCTGGTGACACAGCAGGTGTGGAGCACGTGTCTTAACAAAATGCCTTTTTATTAACTTAATTAGCACCTGTGATCACAGGCTTGTGATGCAAGAGCTAGAAGCCAAAGCATGCACTCTGCAAAGGCTGCCTTCCCCACAGTAGACATCACTCCAGGACCCATTCTTCTCTGTCTCCCTCCAGTGCAAAGTCATTTGTCACTCACTCCCATTGCCTAATTTCTGTTACATTAAAAAGGTGAAAATATGAGCCTTTCTGGAAACGTGACAATTTGTCGAAATATTTTGTTTTTACTTGATGAGAAAATGTTAGAGAAT
Organism: Callithrix jacchus; assembly: GCF_049354715.1. Taxonomy (NCBI): domain Eukaryota; kingdom Metazoa; phylum Chordata; class Mammalia; order Primates; family Cebidae; genus Callithrix; species Callithrix jacchus. The sequence goes on along the minus strand of NC_133512.1, from coordinate 99,068,914 downwards.
TCAAGAATAAATAGTAATATAAATGTTTAGAGTAGCATCATAGAATTTAGAATGGTGGAAGATACCCTTGAAATCATTTAGCTTTAGCTCCTCACTCTCTGGAAGAAAACAATGAGGCTCAGAAAGGTGAGGTGTTTGCCCAAAGTTACGGAAAGATCTGGACTAGCAAACTCATTTTTTATTTATAATCTAAGACTCTTTCCTTGAATTGGGCATATTCTCTCTCTCTCTGCTTTTTTTTTTTTTTTTTTTTTTTTTTTGAGACAAGGTCTCACTCTGTCATCCAGGCTACAGTACAGTGGTGTGCTCTTGGCTCACTGCAACCTTCTGAGCTCAAATGATTCTCCTGCCTCAGCCTCCCAAGTAGCTGGGATTACAGGCATGTACCACCATACCTGGTTAATTTTTGTATTTTTAGTAGACACAGGGTTTTTGTCATGTTGACCAGGCTGGTCTTCAATTCCTGATCTCAACTGATCCACCTGCCTCAGCTTCCCAAAGTGCTGGGATTACAAGCATGAGCCATCCCACCTGGCCAAGGCATATTCTTTTAGTGTTGAGCTTTTTCACTTTTTGAGGAAGTGTGACATTGAGTTTGACTAGGTGTGTAATGGGTTTTGCACCGCAAGGAGTGTTTCCCAGGAAACATGGACTTCCTCCTCTTGTGGCATGTTGGGCAAGTTAGGATAGCCACAGTCAAAGCATGGTTGTCAGTGAACAGGTTAAATGTCCAAAGGTCAGCCTATCCAAAGGTAATCAGAAAGACCTAAAAATTTTCCTAACACATGAATGTGGCTCTGCCAAATTCAAAATCTCTTGGATTACCATCACCCCGAGTAATCAACCCATTATCAAACATAGCTTTGCTATTCTTTTCTTGTAATTCAGTGCTAAGTAACAACCCTAAAGAGATTTTTAAAAACCATTTTTATTGGCCAGGTGCAGTGGCTCACGCCTGTAATTCCAACACTTTGGGAAGTTGAAGTGGGTGGATCACCTAAGGTGATGACCTGGCACTTTCCCAGGGGACCCTGGGCTAGAAGTAGAGCTGGGCATCCAGGGCCCAGCACCAGAGGAGGTGCTGCAGGCCTGTAAGCCTGGTTGGCCCAATTACTGCCCTAAGACAGTACAACCACTTGAGGCCAGGAGCTGGAGACCAGGGCAACAAAATAAGACCCCATCTCTGTACAAAAAAATGTTAAACTAGCTGGGTGTGGTGGTGCCCAGCAGTTGTCCCAACTACTCAGGAGGCAGGAGGATTGCTTGGGCCCAGGAAGTGGAAGCTGCGGTGAGCTATAATTATACCACTGCACTCTGGCCTGAGCAACAGAGTGAGACCTTGTCTCAAAAAACAGAAGTTTGTAGAATTTAATGTTAAATAATGACTATGGGTCAGATGTGGTGGCTCACACCTGTAATCTCAGCACTTTGGGAGGCCGAGGCGGGCAGATCACCTGAGCTCAAGAGTTCAAGACCAGCCTGGCCAATATAGTGAAACCTCATCACTACTAAAAATACAAAAAAAATTAGCTGGGCATGGTGGTGCACACCTATAGTCCCAGCTACTTGGGGGGGCTGAGGCAGGAGGATCACTTGAACCCAGGAGGCGGAGGTTGCAGTGAGCCAAGACAGCACCACTGGACTCCAACCTGGGCAACATAGGGAGACTGCATCTCAATAAATAAACAAACAAACAAACAAATAAATCAAATGACAATGTACAGCCAAATTCCTGAAATCTTAACGATTGGCTGTATGAGCTGGTGTGAGCAGAGCTCTCATACTACTGGCAAATGCTGCACAAGGTTTCTGTTGTCAGAAAAAGGGAAAATCAATGCCGAGTAGGCAAAGATAATGGATGTCCCTTATAAGTGAGAGGTATGGTTTCCATGGAAGTTGAAAATTAATACTATTGTAGCATGAGGATATGCAAAAGAAAATTTTAAGTCTTGCCCAAAATCTTTGAGAATAAGGGAGGCATGAAGGCCTCACGTGTGTTTACCCCTTGCAGTGTCAAGAGTAACAGCAGCTCCTGAGCCAGTACTTCTGCTACCTCAGCCCTAAGGGTTGGTGGTTTGGTATGGGACAGCCCCAGCAACCATACCTGAGACACTCAACAGTTACAGAGATGGGGGTAAACACGGAGGACAGCTGGAAACAGAGCTTCTCATATACTGCTCTCGCAGCCTCCAAAAAGTCAATATTAATCATTTAAATTAAATGCAGAAAAGTTCTTGGTATACTGACAGAAGTCTGAGCTGTCATCTTTTGGAAATAACCAAAGTTGCCTTTCTATCCATAGGGCAAACATCCTCTATCAAGGCTGCCCCTCAATAATCCAGAGTTCCTTGATCTCTACCTCTCTGAATTTCTGTAATACTTTTTCTTTTTTTGAGGCAGAGTCTGGCCCTGTCACCCAGGCTGGAGTGCAGTGGCGCAATCTTGGCTCACTACAACCTCTGCCTCCTGGGTTTAAGTGATTCTCCTGCCTCAGCCTCCCTAGTAACTGGGATTACTGGAGCCCACCACCACGCCTGGCTAATTTTTGGTATAAAAATACCAAAGATGGGCCGGGCGCGGTGGCTCACGCCTGTAATCCCAGCACTTTGGGAGGCCGAGGCGGGTGGATCACGAGGTCGAGAGATCGAGACCATCCTGGTCAACATGGTGAAACCCCGTCTCTACTAAAAATACAAAAAATTAGCTGGGCATGGTGGCGCGTGCCTGTAATCCCAGCTACTCGGGAGGCTGAGGCAGGAGAATTGCCTGAACCCAGGAGGCGGAGGTTGCGGTGAGCCGAGATCGCGCCATTGCACTCCAGCCTGGGTAACAAGAGTGAAACTCCGTCTCAAAAAAAAAAAAAAAAAAAAAAATACCAAAGATGGAGTTTCTCCATGTTAGACAGGTTGGTCTTGAACTCCTGACCTCAGGTCATCCACCCACCTTAGCCTCCCAAAGTGCTGAGATTACAGGTTTGAGCCACGATGCCCAGTCTTGAATTTCTGTAATACTTAATCATGACACATGTTAACCCATGGTTATACAGTCAGCCCTCCGTCATCTGTAGGTTTGGTACCAGCAAATTTAACTAAACTCAGATCAAAAATATTTGAAAAAAATAAATAGTAATAATAATAAAACAATAAAAAAATTTTAAAGCACAGTATAAAAACTATTTACATGACATTTACATTGTATTAGGTATGATAAGTAATCTAGAAATGATTTAAAGTATATGGGAGGATACAGCATAGGTTATATTCAAATATCACAAAATTTTATATAAAGGACTTGAGCATTCATGGATTTTAGTATCCGTGGGGGTCTGGAACCAACCCACTGCAGATACTAAGGGATTACTGTATACTCTCATTTAGTTATAAAAATATTTGTGGGCGAAAGTTTTATCCTGCGAAATGCATTATTGGCTCCTTGGTATTTATTTTTAGCTCCAGAAATACTGAATATTGCATTAAGCACATAGAATTTATTCAATGAAAACATGTATTGAGATGAAAGACTGGATGTAGGGTAACACATTACTAGCTACTAACAGAACTTATTTTGTGAAAAGACAATGGTGATTTGGCAACCAGGATAATAAGTTACATTTAAATAGTATTTCTAAATCCTTCAGGGTGCCTGAAAGTTGTTTAATCATTTTGAAATTTCTTTTTTTGAGATAGAGTCTCATTCTGTTGCCCAGGTTGGATTGTAGCAGCTCAATCTCAGCTCACTGCAAACTCCGCCTCCCAGGTTCAAGCAATTCTCCTGCCTCAGCCTCCCGAGTAGCTAGTATTACAGGCACCCACCAACATGCCGACTAATTTTTGTATTTTTAGTAGAGACGGGGTTTTGCCATGTTGGCCAGGTTGGTCTTGAACTCCTAACCTCAGGTGATCTGCCTGCCTCAGCCTCCCAAAGTGCTGGGATTACAGGTATGAGCCACCACACATAGCCTGAAATCTTATTGATAAGGCAGATTTAATTTTTAAATGTTTTTTTACAAAGATAGTATAATGGTAAGATGTAAGTTAGGCCCTGTCCAAATTAACTCAAATTTCATATTAATCAGGGCCAATATATGAGATTTCACTATAAATAAGACTTTACAGTAACATCTGGCTTCATCAGTCCGTTAGTACCATTACCCACAGCAGGAAAGCTGACCAAACTTGAAAAATTCACAGAATTATTAAAAGGACAACTTCAAATTACATGGTCTGACTGAGCCAATGCCTTATGTTGGCTGTTGGAAGACAGATCACCTGTTTCTCAGGACAGAGCCTAAGGTTGGACCTTAATTCCAAGTGGCATTTCCAAGTTGGACGTGGAGGTCAGCACTGAAACTGCTGCAACCATTTTACTTACCTTTAGAAGCAAAGTCATTTTCCTGATAAGAAAATGGAGACAATTATCACTTAATCATCTTAATTGTTCATACCACACGTTAGAAAAAGTCGTAGAGTCTCAAATGCTATAATTACAGTGTCTTATTCAGCCTTTCTACTACAGCTGTTCCATAAACAGCCCCCATCCCTCACTAAAATAGCTTCATGAAATTATGCTGTTCAGCTTTTGGTAAGAGTTCCCTAGTTTAAAGGAGATTTATACCATGTATCTGAAGCCATCTCCTTTTGATTTTTGTTTCTCAGTCTTGTTGGGCCAGCTGCCTTACACAGATGGAAATTTGGTCCCTTAAATAGGCTGTGTCTGTCATGGTACCTGCTGGCACCATTCCTTCCTGTTTCGTGTTGAATTGCATACGTTTTTGCCTCTGGGCCTCTCCAGCCACACTCTATATTATACCTAAATTTAATTTTAATTCCAAAACACAGTCTTTCAGAGCAGCAAATAAAAGCAAGTCATTAGAAGTTTGCAAGTTTGCGATATAACAATAACATAGAGGAACAGAAAAATGATGTAAATGTGGAATTTAAGAACGACCGTGCCAAATTCGCAAATGCTAAATCTCCCTCCCGCCACCACCCAAGAGAGAAACAATATTTTTAATCCGCAGTCAGATTGCCCTGATATCCCAAGGACTTACAGAATGTGATTTAGCATAGCTAACTTTCCAAACCAATTAAACTACTATGCCTTTAAGAATCAAACCTTAATAGCATAACCACTCTCATTTGAATACTTTCCATGATGTAGTGTATTACGTTTTTGTTTGTTTGTTTGACTTTTTTTTTTTTTCTGGTGAGATGGAATCTCGCTCTGTTGCCCAGGCCTGAGAGCAATGGCACAATCTCAGCTCACTGCAACCTCCGCCTGCCAGGTTCAAGCCATTCTCCTGCCTCAGCCTCCCCAATAGCTGGGATTACAGGGCCTGCTACCATACCCAGCTAATTTTTGTATGTTTAGTAGAGATGGGGTTTCACCATGTTAGCCAGGCTGGTCTCGAACTCCTTACCTCACCCAGCTAATTTTTGTATGTTTAGTAGAGATGGGGTTTCACCATGTTAGCCAGGCTGGTCTCGAACTCCTTACCTCAGGTGATCCACCAGTCTCAGCCTCCCAAAGTGCTGGTATTACAGGCATGAGCCACTGCACCTGGCCTGTGTTAAGTTTATAAATATAATTTAATCCACTTCTTAATGACTTGCAGTCATCCTTATGAACATTGTTCCTTGAACTGCATTGTAACAGCACGGAGAGACAAAAATAAGTCTTATGCATTTCCATTCAATTCCACAAACATTTGTTTGCCCTCTCTGTGCCAGATATGATCCTGGGTTCTAAAAATAGACATGAATAAAACCTGGGCCCTGCATCCGGGGTTTCTTATTCTCACTAAGGGAACCTGAGAGCACAGGAAATGTACTGTGAGAGGTGGCAGACAAGTGGCCTTGGACCAGTAAGCAAGAATCAGATCATGAGTGACTTTAGATTTGACCCCGATCAAGTGCAAAGGATCACCCTAAGGCATCAGGAAGAATAAACAGGGTAAGGGCAAAACTGGGGACAATGGGGTAAGTTTGGGGAAGGTTGTTCTAGTACAGACAAGAAAGGCCGCCAACCCGAGTGAAAGTTAAGAAGTGAAACTGACAGGATCTGTGTCCATCTTAATGGGAAAAAAAGAAGGAAGAATATAGAGTGGTTTCTAAGACTCTCACTAAGGCAACATGATGCCATTAGCCAAAATGGGAAATTCAGAAAGAATAGGCCTGGCAGGAAAGATACTGAGTTTGGTTTTTCATTTATTTACTCAACAAGTATTGATTGGACACCTGCTATGAGCCCATCACAAAGGTTAGCAAAAAGAGAGACAATCCCCAATCTCCTGGAGCTCACAGGAGAGAACTGACTGAGTAATCACATAACTATATGTATACATGTCCCCTGTGATGACCACTAGAGAGAAGAACGTGGTGCCATGAGGTTTTGTCATTGCGGGATTTCACCTCCTTGAGGGTTAAGGGAGCTTCCTGAGGAATTAGTGTTAGAGGATTAGTGTCAGATGGGAAAGATGAGTAGGCGTTAGCTAAGTGAAAGAGGGAAGAAAGACATTCACGAAGGAAGCAGAATGTCCAAGGGCCCCTGTAGCGAGTGTGTGGCATTTTCAAGGAACTCAAAGAAAACCAGTGTGGCTGAGCAGGGAGGCCAGGAGACAACACTGGAGAAGTGGACAGATGCCAGACCACAGAAGGCCTTGGAAGCAGGCCTGAGGGGCAGCCCATCTGCACCAGCACGGCCGTCCTGTTTAGACATCACACACGTCCCGCCTGTGGATGAAAAGCTGCTGCCCAGAGCTACCCAAGTGTTCCTCCCAGTACTCCACACACAAATCTAGCTGCCCGATCCCTGTGTGGACTACCCCACAATCTGGCAAATAGAAGAGTAATATCTGGCATGATACGGAGGGAGCAGGTTTTAAATGCTGCTCCAAGATGCTAGTGTGTGTTCTGATGGATCAGTACCCGTGCAATATTGCTTGTTCACTAATTTAACAGGAATAATGAGACATCCTTGAAGTAGGTGACATGATCAGATAAATATTTTGAAAATACCACTTCAGAGGCCAGGCATGGTGGCTCATGCCTGTAATCCCAGTGCTTTGGGAGGCTAAGGCAGATGGATCACCTGACATCAGGAGTTCGAGACCAGCCTGGCCAAAATGGTGAACCCCCATTGCTATTAAATATTTTCTAAAAAAACTAGCTGGGCATGGTGGTGCATGCCTGTAATCCCAGCTACTCAGGAGGCTGAGGCAGAAGAATTGCTTGGACCCAGGAGAGAGCCATGTCAGTGAGCCTAGATGGCACCACTGCGCTCCAGCCTGAGCGACAGAGTGAGACTCCACCTTAAAAAAAAAAAAGAAAGAAAATACCACTTCAATTTACAGGTGAAGAACAGATGAGGGGCCAAAATGAAGACAGATGGACCAGTCAGTGGGCTAGTGGGCTATTGTTCATCTTGGTTTCTATTAGGGTGGTAACTGTGATAAAGACAGAGAGAAACAAACAGATCTAAGAGATAATTCGGGAGAATAAATCTCGATTTTTTGCTTGTTTGTTTTAGAGATGGAGTCTCACTGTGTTGCCCAGGCTAGTTTCAAACTCCTGACCACAAGTGACCCTCCTGCCTCAGCCTCTTGAGTAGCTGGGAATTACAGACGCAAGCTACTGCACCCGGCCCCTAGCAGACTTCCTTAGAGAAATTGGCAAGGTGATTCTGAAATGTATAAAGAAATACAAAAGGTCTAGAATAGCCAAAGTTATTTTTAAAAGGAAAAACAACATTGAAGGACTTATGCTGCCTGATTGCAAAGATCAGTGTCTGCCAGGGGTTAGTGGGCAGGGAAGGATGAATAGGAGTGGGACAGAGGATTTTTGGGGCAGTGAAGCTACTCTGTATGACACTCTAATGGTGGATATGTGTTGTTACATATTTGTCCAAACCCATAGAATGTATGGCACAAGAGTGAGCCTGAATGTAAACTATGGACTTTGGGTGATAATGATGTATCGCAGGGAGTATATGGAAACTCTCTGTACTTTCTGCTCAATTTTTCCGTGAACCTAAGACTCTTCTAAAAATTGTCTATTAAAAATAATAATGATAGAGTCTCTGTGTAGAAAAAGAAAACAGTTTAGGTCATGTAAGACTATCCAAAATAAACGGAAATTCTCCTGCCCCAGCCTGGTCTCCAGAGAGAAGCAGTGTTTGCGGTCAAGTAGCCTCCTTTCCCAAGCCTGTTACTGCAGAAACCAGTCCTGGCCACAGCACACAGAGCTTTGGTTCTTGTAAAAATGCTCTCATACCACGTGCATTGCTCTGCAATTTGCTTTTCTTTCTCCATTTTGGACTGCCTACTTCCTCTTGCTCAGTCTTCTGAATCTCTGTCCAGGGTTTACACGCCTAGGGTGGGTTCCAAGGCCCCTGCCCAGGCTCACGTTCCAGCCCTGCAGTGTTAGGGGCTGAACCTCATCTCTAGGAACAGGGTAGATGCAATAATCAGGGGTAGAGGGTGGGGTCCAGATTTCAGTTTTCTCTTCTACAAATAATGGTAGTGTGTGTGCATTTCTGTAGGAGTATTTTTGTAAAATAAATTCGTTAAAACAGAAAAAAAGTGATAAACTGAATTCCATTTTTTTCTTCAATTGCCATTTTTAAGAAAATGAAATAAAACAAACCGTATACTCAGAAAATACTTGCAAAACATACAGTATCTGATACTTGTATCTTGAATACAGAAGAACTTTTACAGCTCAATAGCAAAAAGACAAACCAATTTTTTAAATAGGCAAGATATCTGAACAGATACTTTGCCTCAGAAGATATACAAATGGCAAATAAGCAAATGAAAGATGCTCAATGCCATTTGTCATTAGGGAAATGCTATCCAAAACCATAATGAGATTCCATGGCACAACTATCAGGATGCTAACATTTAAAAGACTGACCACATCAAGTGCTGGTAAGGACACAGAACAGCTGGGACTCTCACACATTGTCCATGGGAATGCAGAATGGTACAACTGCGTTGGAAAACAGTTTGGCAGTTTTACATACTCTTACCATAAGACCCAGCAATTTCACTCAGAAGATTCACTCAAGAGAAATGAAAATGTATGTCCACACAAAGACTTGGGTTAGCTTTATTTACAAAGCTAACAGACTAAAAGCCACAGACTGAAAACTATCCAAATGTCCAACACCTAGTGAATAGATAAGCAAACTGTGGTATATCTCCACAACAGAACACCACTCAGCAATAAAAAGGAATGAATGGAAAAGTGCAACAACGCAAATTTCGAAAGCATTATGCCAAGTGAAAGAAGCCAGCCATGAAAGACTAATACCATATCATTCTGTTAATTTGGAAATTCTACAAAAAAAAAAAAAAATCAATGGTTGCCAGAAACAGCTGGGATGGGGGAGGAGAATGACTGAAAAGGGGGCACAAGGGAACTTTTTGGAGTGATGGAAAGAAGGAAAGATTATATATATGTGTGTGTTTTTGTTTCTTGTTTTTTGTTTTTTTTTTGAGATGGAGTTTTGCTCTGTCACCCAGGCTGGAGTGCAGTGGTGCAATCTCGGCTCACTACAACCTCCACCTCCTGGGTTCAAGTGATTCTCCTGCCTCAGCCTCTGGAGTAGCTGGGATTACAGATGTGTGCCACCATGCCTGGCTAATTCTTTTTGTATTTTTAGTAGAGACAGGGTTTCACCACGTTGGCCAGGCTGGTCTCAGACTCCTGACTTCAAGTGATCCACCCACCTTGGCCTCCAAAAGTGCTGGGATTATAGGCATGAGCCACCACTCCTGGCCCAGATTCTATATCTTGACTGTAGTAGTGGCTATGTAACTGTGTACATTTATCAAACTTCATTCAACTGTACACTTAAAATTGCCAAATTTTATTGTACCTAAATTATACTCCAATAAAGTTGTTTTTTAAAGGTAAATAGTACTTACAAGTAAAACTTATGGAAGTTGATAAATTCCTACAAAGTGACCTTATGGAGGGAAAGGAACAGGAGTTGTTAAGCAGCTGACTGAATGGCAAAACCAGTGGTTCAAATAATGAATTCTGAAGAACAGAATTTGTAGGGTGAAATCATGAGTCTACTCTGTGTCTGCTGAGTTTAGGAGCCTTTGAGATACCTAAGAAGAACAATCAAGAAAATTGCTTGGTATAGTGGTCTACAGCAAGCTTGCCCAATCCACAGCTCACAGGCCACATGTGGCCCAGGACAGCTTTGAATGCAGCCCTGCACAAATTGGTAAACTTTCTTAAAACATTATGAGATATTGGTCTGGGTGTGGTGGCTCACTCTTATAATCCCAGCAGTTCAGGAGGTAGAGGTGGGTGGACCACCTGAGGTCAGGAGTTTGAGAGCAGCCTGACCAGCATCGAGAAACCCCATCTCTACTAAAAATACAAAATTAGCTGGGTGTGGTGGCGCATGCCTGTAATCCCAGCTATTTGGGAGACTGAGGCAAGAGAATCACTTGAACCCAGGAGACAGAGGTTGCGGTGAGCTGAGATTGCACCATTGCACTCCAGCCTGGGCAACAAAAGTGAAACTCCATCTCCAAAAAACAATTATGAGATATTATTTCTTTTTTTTCCAGCTATTGTTATTGTTAGTGTATTTTATGTGTGACCCAAGACAATTCTTCTTCTTCCAATGTGGCGGCCTGGGGAAGTCAAAAGATGGAACACCCCTGTTCCAGAGCTTTGAAAAAGTCTTAGATTAAGGATATAAGTTTGTGAGTCATCTGCATGTAATTGAAAAAATGTAGGGTGAGAAAAGGGAAAGTCAAGGCCAAGCCTTCTGAGAAACACCAACATTTAAAAGTCAGGGAAAGAAAGATGAGGCTACAAAAGAATCAAAGTGGCTGGCCCTTCCATCAGGTAGCAAAGGGAGAGAGCTTGATGCCCTTGGGGAACAACTGGGTGGAAATGCCAAGAAGACATTTAGAAATGTGAGTAGGAACTTGGAAGAGAGGCCAGTGGAAGAAAAGGAGATTGAGGACTCATTCACACACAGGTAGTGAGCTAAAGCCATGCTGGGAGCCCCTCAACTTGAGGGCGAACAGAGAGACAAGCCTGGAAAACACTAAGTTGTTTTTTGGGTTTTTGTTTATTTGTTTGTTTGTTTGTTTGTTTGTTTTGTTTTGTTTTGAGATGGTGTTTCACTCTTGCTGCCCAGGCTGGAGAGCAACGGCGCCATCTGGGCTCACTGCCACCTCCATCTTTCGGTATCAAGGAGTTTTCCCACCTCAGCTTCCTGAGTAGCTAGGATAACAGGCATGCGCCACTATGCCCTGGCTAATTTTTGTATTTTCAGTAGAAACAGGGTTTCACTGTCTTGGCTAGGGTGGTCTCGAATTGACCTCAGGTCTTCTGCCTGCCTCGGCCTCCCAAAGTGCTCAGATTACAGGTGTGAGCCACCGCACCCTGCAGAAAACACTAAGTGTTAAGGAGTAGTTGGAGGATATAGAGATTTGGAAAAGAATGGTGTTACCAAGATGAAAGGAAGAGATAATTTAAAGAAGGAGGCAAAGGGAAACTGAAAATCTTGAAAAGATCAGCTAGTGTTTAACTGAGAAGTCTCCTCTAGGTAATTAAAATATCATGTTTATATGTTATAGTGTGTTATGTTATATATGTTATGTCATTGATATGATTTGGCTCTGTGGCCCCACCCAAATCTCATCTCAAATTGTAATCCCCAAGTGCATGGGGGGAACCTGGTAGGAGGTGATTGGATCATGAGTGCAGTTTTCCCCATGCTGTTCATGCTGTTCTCATGATAGTGAGGGAGTTCTCACGAGATCTAGTGGTTTTAAAAGGGGCTTCCCCTTTGCTGGCTCTCTCTCCTTCTGCCTTGTGAAGAAGCTGCTTGCTTCCCCTTCTGCCACAATTATAAGTTTCCTGAGGCCTCCACAGCCATGAGGACTGTGAGTCAATTAAACCTCTTTATAAATTACCCAGCCTTGGGTTTTTCTTTACAGCAGGGTAAAAATGGACTAATGCAGTTACGTTATTATTTGGGCGGACATTAGGAGGACAAGTTTTAGTGAAGTGATAGGGTAGAAACTGAACTGAGGAAGGTTGAGGAGTAAATGAGAGACAAGAAGGCGAAGACTTGTAAGGAAGCTCTGAAGTAGACAATAGCTAGGGAGAACACAGGGCAAAGGTTGGTTTTTCTACTTGTCTTTTTGGGTTTTTGACTTTTTGTTTGTTTGTTTATCTATTTATTTATTTATTTTTGAGACAGCATCATACTCCATCACCCAGGCTGGAGTACAGTAGCACAATCTAGGCCTCTGCCTCCTGGGTTCAAGCAATTCTCCTACCTCAGCCTCCTGAGTAGCTGGTATTACAGGAATACACCACTACACCCGGCTAATTTTTTTATTTTTAGTAGAGACAGACTTTCACCATATTGGCCAGGCTAGTCTCGAACTCCTGACCTCAAATGATCCACCTGCCTTGGCCTCCCAAAGTGCTGGGATTACAGGCATGAGCCACCATGCCTGGCCAACTTTTTATTTGTTTTTAAGATGGGGTACATTTACACACATTTCCAAAAAGGCAGAAACAACAGATAGCAAAAGGTTGACCATAGAAAATAGAGAGGGGGACCGTGGGTGGAATGGGAGCCACATGGAGATGAGAGGGAATGAGAGCTGGAGCCCAGATGGATGAATTATCAGTGGTCAGGAAGACGGATGTGCCTGAGGCAAGCCTGGAAGCTGCAGTTTTCCCAAGAAAGTAGAAGACCATCTGCTGAGAGAATAGTGGCAGGAGAGGAAGGCTGCTTTCAGAAGTGTGGCGAGGTTTGGACAGGCCGCCCTGGAAAGGGGAAACTAGAGCGGTCCAAAGACGCACAGGCAGGACAGGTGCCCACAGTGCTCTGCCAAGTCCCCCAGACCCTTCACCATTTCAGTGTTCACAGCCCACAGCCAGCACCTGTGTCTATGAGCCCTAGGGCTGACCCCAGGCTATAGAAGCCCATTTGCCTGGAAAGCTGGAAATGTGGGGGTATTTAAGAATCCCCAGGGGCAGAGGCAGACTGGAAAGGTGGTGATAGGCTGAGGAACAAGTGAGAGTCAGAGCTTTGGTCATTCTTAATGGGATAGTGATTAAGAGTGGGAGCTCAGGAGTCAACTGCTCAGGTCCAAATCCTGGCTCCAACATTGAGCCTGGCAAAGTGGATGACCGTCACTGGCTCTTGGGCAAGATATTTAACCTCTCTGAGTCTTGATTTCCTCACCTGAAAGATGGGGAGAATTTTTTATTGTGGTAAAATATATATAACATAAAATTTACCATTCTTGTTATTTTTAGATACATATTTCAGTGGCATTAAGCACATTCACACTGTTGTTCAACCATCACCACCCTCCATGTCCAGAACTTTTGCATATTCCCAAACTAAAACTCTGTACTCATTAAATACTAACTCCCAATTCTCCCCTTTTCCCCAACCCCTGCCAACCACCATTCTATTATCCCCTCCTCCCTTTTTTTTTGAGACAGTCTCACTCTGTTGCCCAGGCTGGAGTGCAGTAGTGCCATCTCAGCTTAATGCAACCCCCACTTCCCAGGTTTAAGCTATCTTCCCACCTCAGCCTTCCAAGAAGCTTGGATTACAGGCATGCACCACTATACCTGGCTAATTTTTGTATTTTTAGTAGAGACAGGGTTTCACCATCTCGGCCAGGCTGGTCTTGAACTCCTGACCTCAAGTGATCTGCCTGCCTTAGCCTCCCAAAATGCTGGGATTAAAGGTATGAGCCACCCTGCCTGGCCCTCTATTTTCTGTTTCTATAAATTTGCCTATTCTAGATACCTCGTATAAGTGAAATCATACTGTTTTTGTCCTTTTTTATCCGGCTTATTTCATTTAACAAAATATCCTAAACCTAAGATTCCTCTATGTTGTAGCACACATCAGAATTTCCTTCCTTTTTTAAGGTTGACTCATATTCCATTGTATGCATCGGCTGCATTTTGTTCATCGATTCAGCTGTTGACAGACACTTGGGTTGCTTCTTCTGTTGGCTGCTGTGAATCATGCTGCCATAAACTTGGGTGTACAAATGTCTATTCAAATCCCAGCTTTCAATGCTTGTGAGTATGTGCCTGGAAGTAGAATTGCTGGATCATATGGTTATTCTATGCTTAACTTTTTTGTGGAGGGAATAATTTTTTAAACTATTACAAACATATTAAGGACTAGAGCCACTGCTAGTGGTGATGGGGTGTTGTGGGCATGAGGAATGGAATGGCTGGAATGATAGGAAAGTTGTGATGAGCGAGTGGAATCTTGTCCTTTAAACTTTCAGAGGAGGAAGAGTTTTAGACAGTGATGAAGAAAGGTTCAGAGTATGATTATGAGCATGGAGGCAAAGTCACTGGAGTTGAGGCTGAGGGGAGCTCGGGACACTGCATGAGATAAGTCATCTTCCTACACTCTTCAGTTCCCTAGGAAAATAGCAGGATGAAGAGAAATGTTGAGTTTTGGAAAGAAACAAAAAAAAAATAGATGTAGTTGATAAATGTCAGTGATAAGCGAGGAAGGCAGCATAATTATTAAATGAAGAAGACATTGAATGAAGGGCAAAGATAAATGTCTTGGAAATGACAACCCAGAACTAGGATGATACAGAAACCCTTCCTCTCCTGTGGCCAGCACAGCATAGGAGTTTGAAAACTCTGCTCTCAGAGAACTGTAGTGGAAGCAGTGTTCTTAGGGAAGACTCAGGTTTGGTAAAACAAGGAAGTATGAAGGGCCCTCGCCCAACAAGACAAACATGTGGGAAGAGAGGAAATCAGAAGGCCCCTCAGATAGAATAAAGTGGGGTTGGTGGCGTGGTGCTGCTCTGCAAATGGAAGAGACCAGAGAGCCACTTGGATCTGCATTTTGAACCGTGAGCATGGTAGCAGAAAAGTGGCCACTCTGAGATGTCCATGGCTGATCCCTGGACCCAGGAATATGTTACCTTACATGGCAAAGGGGACTTTGCAAATGTGATTAAGCTAAAGATCTTCACTCTTGAGAAGATTATTCCAGATTGCCTGGGTGGGCCCAAGTAATCATAAAATTTCTTCTAAGTGGGAGGCAGGAGGGTGAGAGTCAAAGAAGATGTGATGCCAGAAGGAGAGGTCAGAGTGATGTACGGCAGTGAGCCAAGGAGTGTGGGCCGCCTCCAGAAGCTGGTAAAGACAAGAAAGTGGATTCTCCCACAAAGCCCCCAGAAAGATCATAGCCCTGCAGATAGTGTGTGGACTTCTGACCTCCAAAGCAATAAGATATTACAGTTGTGTTGTCTAAAGTCACTACATTTGTGGCAATTTGTTACAGTAGCAGTAGAACACTGATACAATGGGGAAAGGAATGAGAGCCTTTCTTGGATTGGCTGGCCTCGAGTGCTCCCTCCAGCCCTGACCCAATTCCATGTGGTATTAGAAGTCTGATGAATTCTATAGTCCTGTCATATATTCAAGTAGCATATTAATGAAAAGGCACTTTACCTCAGATGATCTTCTCCTGGTGGACACAGAAAAGGTATTTGTTACTTCCGAGACTGTATCAGTTATCTATTGCTGTGTAACAAATTACCCCAAAGCTTGGCAGCTTAAAACAGCAAACATTTATGATCTTATTTTCTGTGGGTTGGGAATTTCAACACGGCTGATATGAGTGGTTTTGGCTCAGGGTCTTTCTTACAGTTTTGGGCAGGAGGTTAGCAGAGGCTGTAGTCATCTGAAGGCTTGACTGGGGCTGGAGGATTCACTTCTAAGATGGAACCCTTGATGCAGGATTTTTTGCTCCTTAGTTCAGCTAAAATCAGGATTTTTGTCTCACAACCAGGAAAAATTAGTGGAACATCAAAGGTTAAGGAGGCAGATTTATTAGGTGAAAAGAAAGCTCTCGGCAAAGAAAGAGGGGATCCTGCCAATAGGCTGCCACATCACAGATTGAATATCAGGCCACCACATACAAGTTTGAGAGGCCAGGCTCCTCCCTCTGCATAAAGCATGAATTCCTGGTGTGCCACCCCATTCCCCCAGGGCAAGTGGGCCTCCAGTCTGTTGTGGACATGCCCAGGCAAGACCCTGTTCAGGTTCCCTTGTCTGCCTCCTGCATCTATCATCCTCACTTGATAGGCCTTGGTTTCTTACCACACAGGGATCTCCTCACAGTATGGCAGCTAACTTCCCTCAGAGCAAGAAATCCAAGGGTGAGTAAGCAAAGAAGAAACCATACTGCCTTGTGGCAGTATGGTTTCCCAAGTGTCCCAAGACTCACATTCCTACTTCCATTTTATCCTGCTTATTTGAAGCAAGTCACGAATCTAGTGTACTTTCAAGGTAAGAGAAATTTGGTCACATCCGGTAAACGGAGGAGTATAAAAATATTGTGCAACCTGGGCAACATGGCAAAATCCCATCTGCACAAAATATATATATATTTATATAATATATAACATACATTATATAACATACATACAGATATGTATATATTATACATAATACAAAATACAAATACATTTGTGTGCATATGTATTATATATAGTATATAAATATATATATTTGTGTGTGTGTGTGTGTGTGTATATATATATATATACAAAAAATTAGCTGGACATGGTGGCATGTGCCTGTGGTCCCAGCTACTTGGGAGACTGAGGTAGGAGAATTGCTTCTTGAGCCCAAGAGGTGGAGGTTGCAGTGAGTCAAGATCACACCACTGTACTCCAGCCTGGGAGGCAGAATGAGACCCTGTTTTAATAAAGAAAATTACTGTGTACATATATTAAAGCCATAATAAAGAACATTAATTCAAAGGGCTGCTATAATTCAAAGATTGAGGTCTCCATTGACTGGATGAAAGTGATATGCGGCAGATACAATATTATATAATTTTGCATCTACAAATAATGTTTTTAAATGATAACACCTGATTTTGGCAGAGCCCAGATCATTGCTGACATTAAAACTAGACAAATAAGCAAAACTCTTAGTGTTCTTAGTTTCTTTGTCAATACAAATCACAATTTAAAAAATTGATAGGTTTTGAAAATTCATCTCTTGGCTGGGCACAGTGGCTCATGCCTGTAATTCCAGCATTTTGGAAGACCGAGGCAGGCAGATCACCTGAGGTCAGGAGTTTGAGATCAGCCTGGCCAACATGGCAAAACCCTGACTCTACTAAAAATACAAAATTAGCCAGGCATGGCGGCACATGCCTGTAATCCCAGCTACTTGGGAGGCTGAGGCAGGAGAATCGTTTAAACTCAGTAGCTGGAGGTTGCAGTGAGCCAAGATTACACCGCTGTACTCCAGCCTGGACAAAAAGAACAAAACTCTATCTCAAAAAAAAAAAAATCATTTTATAACAAAGTACTATTTTCAAGTAATCCTGTTGAAAATACTTTTAATCTACCTTATATAATGATTGTTAAATTAATCCTAAAGTATTGACTATCACATGATATTTTATATGATACCATATGAATATCATATCCTCCCCAAAGGAATATCATATGGTATCATATAAAATCTGGAGGGTTTTTTTACATTGTTCACTAGCACTTGAACATCCTGCCTATTAAATTGTGCAAAATATAAATATTGGGAACTTTAAAGCTGGGCAAAATTCTCCTCAGAAACTCAGAAATTCTTGAGAAATCTTTCCTGTAACTTTCTTTCATTTTTTTCATTCTTCTTTGACATTAATATGAACCATCAGTTGCAAAGACTGCTTGCTGAGCTCTCACTTGACATCATGCTTTTATTACAATAATTATTCTATACTAGAATGTTTTGGCTAAAAACACTTGATTTGACCCTGTTCTTTCACACACCTACATCCTTAACTATTTCCGTCTAGCTAAACAGCTAGAAATCGTAATTAGATCATGTGAACACAGCAGTTTTTCTTCTATTATATGTAACTTCCCTTTGCTTGTCTTTAAAATAAGGTAGAGAGCAATTATTTTACTGCTCTTGGGAGTATACATGCTAAGGTCTTTTTATGCGCCTGGGTCCAGCATTGTGCCAAGGGGACGGCCTCTGTGGTTTGATTTCAGAAGAAATTCTCCACTGTTCTAAATATTTGAAACGTAATCAGCAGGAGTCATGGTCTTGCATTCCGTAATTTGTCTTAAGGTTAAATAAAACTAGTGACTCTTTTTTGGAACATAATACTGGTCCAAAACATTTGCCATGCATTATCTCATTTTGATCAGCACATCAAAACTGTGAGGTAAGATCATCACAATCATTCTCTTTTGAGGGCTCAATGGATAGTGACTGGACCATGATGGCCCTGACAGTGTTGAAAATATCACTCAACAGTAAAGGCCAAAAATATCCTCTGGGCTTTTTATTCCAAAGTCCTAGATCTTTCCACTGTAACAGGATAATATAATTCATACCAACATGTCAATCACAGTTCTGATATGTGCCTTAGAGCATTGCTGCAGAGGTGAAGAAAGGAGACCAAATATCCCAGGGACACTGACAGATAGATAACTGTGGGGGCTAACCAAGCCTAGAATTTTGGGTCCACTCAAAAGACAGAAGCCACACAATGGAGAGGAAGTGGAGCAAAATAGCCAAATAGAAACTTCTACTGATCATCCTCCCCACAGGAGCACCAAATCAAACAACTATCCACACACAAAAAAGCATCTTTATAAGAACCAAAAATCAGGTGAGTGATCACAGTACCGGGTTTGAACTTCACACCACTGAAAGAGGCACTGAAGAGGGTAGAAAAGAGTCTTGGATTTCTGACACCACCCCTCCCCCACCCCTGGCAGTGGCCACAGGGCAGGGAGACACAATTCTCTGTGCTTGGGGAAGGGAGAGCACAATGATTGTGGGACTTTGCATTGGAACTCATGCAGCAGAAAGCAACACTCAGGACTCAGCTGTTGCTCACAGAGGGAGCAGTTAGGCCAGCCCTACCAAGAGGGGAAATGCACATCCCAGCATCTGGAAACCAAGTTCTGGCAAGCCCTACCACTGCAGGCAAAAGTGATCTGGGGTTCTAAATAAACTTGAAAGCCAGTCTAGGTCACAAGAACCGCAATTCCTCGAGAAGTCCTGGTGCTGTGCGGGGCTTGGAGCCAGTAGACTTGGGGGGCTCTGGGCAGATCGACACCAAGTAGATCCCTGTTTCTGATACCAGTTGGGACAAGTCAAGGGAGTGCTTGCATCACCCCTCCCCCAACCCCAGGCAGCGTAACTCACAGCTCCGAGAGGGACTCCTTCCTTCTGATTGAGGAGAGGGAAGAGTAAAGAAGACTTTGTCTTGCAACTTGGAGACCAGCTCAGCAGGACAGGGCACTGGGTAGAGTCCTGAGGCCTCCATTCCAGGTCCTAACTCCTGGATGACATTTCTAGACACACCCTGGGCCAGAAGGGAACCCACTGCCTTGAAGAATCACCTCAGAAGAACAAAGCTAAGAGTTATTGGTCTTAAAGAGGAAGTAGAAAGATAGGGCTAGAAAGTTTATTCAAAGGGATAATATCAAAGAACTTCCCAAACCTAGAATCCTGCTCAGTCCTGGGAGGATTCACCAATTACTGATCAAAGAGCTCTTGGACCTCAAATAATCAGCAGTGAGGGTGAGACTCAGAGCTATGCCGGCTTCAGGTGTGATCCAGCTTACACACAGCTTTGGTGGCTACGGGGAGTCCTCATGCCTGAGAAGGGAGAGGGAAGAGTAAACGGGCCTTGTCTTACAGTTTAGCCACCAGCTCAGCCACAGTGGGGTAGAGCACCAAGTGAGCTCTTGGGATCCCCGATTCCAGGTGTTGGCTCTTAGACGGCATTTGAGGAAGACCATCGTCCTGAAGGGAGAGTCCCATGCCGGACAGCAGTCACCAAAGGCTGACTGAAGAGACCCTGGACTTTGAGTAAATATCGATAGTAGCCAGGCAGTACTTACCACGGGCCTCAGACAGGGGTGCCCACAAGGAGACACTCCTCTGCTCGTGTAAAGAGGAGGGAAGAGTAGGAAGGACCTTGTCTTGTGGCTTCAGTGCCAGCTCAGCCACAGTAGAATAGAACGCCAAGTAGATTCCCATTTCTGATGCCAGGCCCTGGCTCTAAGATGGCATCTCTGGACTCACCCAGGACTGAGAGGAACTTGCCACCTTGAAGGGAAGGACGCAAGCCTGGCTGGCTTCACCACCTACTGAGTGTAGCACCATAGGGCCTTGGGCAAGCATAGTTGGTAGCCAGGCAGTGATTATTGCAGACCTTGGGCAAGACCCAGTTTGACCCAGCACAGTTCTGGTTTTTGAACACTGCAGCTATATCTGTATTAGGCTGGCCACAGGGGCACTTGTGTCACTCATCTGCCAGCTCCAGCAATTCAGCACGGAGAGAGGGACTCTTATTTGTTTGGGATAAAGTAAGGCAAAAGAACAAGAGTCTCTGCCTGATAATCCAGAGAATTTTTCCTGATCTTACCCAAGACCACCAAGGTGGTAGGTACCCCTATAAATCTGCAAGGGCCTCAGCATTACTGGGCTTGGGGTGCCCCCTAATGCAGATATGGCTGCAGTGACCAAAAACTTACATCACAATACCCAAGTCCCTTCGAATGTCTGGAAAACCTTCCCAATAAGGACAGGTACAAACAAGCCAAGACTGCAAATAAATACCTAACTTTTCAATGCCCAGACACCGATGATCATCCACAAGAATTAAGACCATCCAGGAAAACATGACCTCACCAAATGAACTCAACAAGGCACCAGTGACCAATCATGGAGAGACAGATATGTGACCTTTCAGACAGAGAATTCAAAAGAGCTGTTTTGAGGACACTTAATGAGATTCAAGATAACACAAAGAAGAAATTCAGAATCCTATCAGATAAATTTAACAAAGAGGTTGAAATAATTGAAAAGGATCAAGCAGAAATTCTAGAGTTGAAAAATGCAACTGACATATAAAGAATGCATCAGAGACTCCTAGCAGCAGAATTGATCATGCAGAAGAAAGAGGCAGTGATCTTGAAGACAGGCTAATTGAAAATACAGTCTAGGGCTGGGCAGGGTGGCTCACACCTGTAATCCCAGCACTTTGGGAGGCTGAGGTAGGTCAATCCCTGAGGTCAGATGTTCAAGACCAGCCTGATCAACATGGTAAAACCCCATCTCTACTAAAAATACACAAAAATTAGCCAGGCATGGTGGCACATGCCTGTAATCCCAACTACTTTGGAGACTGAGGCAGGAGAATTGCTTGAACCTGGAAGAGGTTGCAGTGAGCCAAGATCTCACCATTGTACTCCAGCCTGGGCAACAAGAGTGAAAATCTGTCTCAAAAAAAAAAGAAAAGAAAGAAGATACAGTCAAAGAAGTCAAAAGAAAAAGAATGAAGCATGCCTAGAAGATATAGAACATCACCTTAAAAAAGCAAATCTAAGAGTTATTGGCCTTAAAGAGGAAGCAGAGAGACAGATAGGGGTAGAAAGTTTATTTAAAGGGGTAATATCAGAGAACTTCCCAAACCTAGAGGAAGATATCAATATTTAAGTATAAGAAGGTTATAGAACATCAAGAAGATTTAACCCAAATAAGACTACCTCAAGGCACTTAATAATCAAACTCCCAAAAGTCAAGGATAAAGAAAAGAACCTGAGGCTGTGCGTGGTGGCTCACACCTGTAATCCCATACTTTGGGAGGCTGAGGCAGTGGATCACCTGAGGTCAGGAATTCAAGACCAGCCTGGCCAACAGGGTAAAATCCCGTCTCTACTAAAAATACAAAAAATTAGCCAAGCATGCTGGCAGGTGCCTGTAATTCCAGCTACTTGGGAGGCTGAGGCAGCAGAATTACTTGAGCCCAGAAGGCAGAGGTTACAGTGAGCCGAGATCACGCCATTGCACTCCAGCCTGGGTAACAAGAGCAAAACACAGTCTCAAGAAGAAGAAGAAGAAGGAGGAGGAGGAGGAGGAGGAGGAGGAGGAGGAGGAGAAGGAGAAGGAGAGGGAGAGGGAGAGTGGGACGGGGAGTGGGAGGGGGAGGGGGAGGGGGAGGGGGAGGGGGGAGGGGGGGGAGGGGGAGGGGGAGAGGGAGAGGGAGAGGGAGAAGAAGAAGAGAGAGAAAGAAAGAAAAGAAAAGAAAGGAAGGAACCTAAGAGCATCAAGAGAAAAGAAACAAATAACATATGGCCAGCAGCAGACTTCTCCGTGGAAACTTACAGGCCAGGAGAGAGTGGTGTGACTTATTTAAAGTGCTGAAAAAATAAAACTTTCATCCTAGAATAGTATATTGAGTGAAAATATCCTTCAAACATGAAGGAGAAATAAAGATCTTCCTAGACAAACAAAAGCCAAGGAGTTTCATCAACACCAGACTTGTCCTACCAGAAATGCTGAAGGAAGTGTTTTGTTTTTGTTTGTTTGCTGTGTTTTTGTTTTTGTTTTTAGCAAAACAAAAGCTGAGGAATTTTGTCAACATCAGACATGTCCTACAAGAAATGCTGAAGTAAGTTTTTTGTTCTTGTTTGTTGTGTTTTTGCTTTTGTCTTTGTTCTTGTTTGTTGTGTTTTTGTTTTTCCTTTGTTTTTCTCTGTCACCCAGGCTGGAGTGGTGTGATCTCAGCTCACTGGAACCTCCACCTCCCAGGTTCAAGCAATTCTCCTGCCTCAGCCTCCCAAGTAGCTGGGATTACAGGTGCCTGCCACCCTGCCCAGCTAATTTTTTTATTTTTAGTAGAGACAGGGTTTCACCATGTTGGCCAGGCTTGTCTCAAACTCCTGACTTCACGTGATCTGCCCATCTCGGTCTCCCAAAGTGTTGGGATTACAGGCATGAACCACCGCACCCAGGCAAGAAATGCTGAAGGAAGTTTTTCAGTCTGAAAAAACAGGACATTAATGAGCCATGAGAAATCATGTGAAGGTACAAAACTCACTGGTAATAGCAAATACACGGAAGAACACAGAATATTATAAAGAACACAGAATATTATAAAGCTGTAATTACAGTATATAAACTGCATATCTTGAGTAGAAAAACTAAAAGATGAACTGATAAAAAATAACGAAAACATAGGACAAGCTATAAACAGAAACAACAAAAAGTTAAAAAGCAGAAGAGCAAAGTTAGAGTTTTTATTAGCTTTCTCTTTGCTTGTTTTTTTGTTTATGTAATCAGTGTTAAGCCGTTACCAGTTTAATATAATATGTTATGTTATTTGCAAGCCTCATGGTAAGGTAACCTCAAATCAAAAATATACAACAGATACACAAAAAATAAAAAGCAAGAAATTAATATATACCACCAGAGAAAATTACCTTCACTAACAGGAAAACAGGAAGGAAGGAGAGAAGGAGGAGAAGACCAGAAAACAAATTAAAAATAGGTAACATTGAATGTGAATGAATTAAACTGTCTAATCAAAGGACATAGAGTAGTTGAATGGATAAAAAACAAGACCTAACAATCTGTTGCCTACAAGAAACACACTTCACCTATAAAGACACAAAGACTGAAAATAAAGTGATGGAAAAAGATATTCCATGCAAATGGAAACCAAAAAAGACCAAGAGTAGCTATTATGTCAGACAAAATAGACTTCAAGACAAAAACTATAGGACAAGACAAAGAAAGTCACTATATAATGATAAAAGTGTCAAATCAGCAAGAGGATATAACAATTGCAAATATATATGCACCCAATACTGGAACATCCAGATGTATAAGCAAATATTATTAAAGCTAAAGAGATAGACTTCAATACAATAATAGCTGGAGACGTCCAGAGAGAAAATCGACAAAGAACATCAGGCATAATCTACATTACAGACAAATGAACCTAACAGATATTTACAGAACACTTCAGCCAACAGCTGCAGAATACACCTCCTTCACCTCAGCACATGGATCATTCTCAAGGATAGACCATATGTGAGGCCACAAAACAAGTCTTTAAAAATTCAAAAAGACTGACATTATATCAAGTATGTTCTCTAACCTCACACAATGTAATAAAACTAAAATTCAATCACAAGAGGAATTTTTGAAACTATACAAACACATGGAAATTAAACAATATGTTCCTGAATGACCAGTGGCTCAATTAAGAAATTAAGAAGGAAATAAAAAAATTTCTTGAAATCAATGAAAACAGATACACAACATACCAAAACCTATAGGATATAGTGAAAGAAGTACTAAGAAAGAGCTTTATAGCAATCAGCACTACATCTAAATTGTAGAATATTAAATAAACAAGGTAACAATACCTCTAAAATAATTAGAGGCTAGACATGCGGCTTATGCCTGTAATCCCAGCATTTTGGGAGGCTGAGACAGGAGGATCACTTGAGGCCAGGACTTCAAGACCAGCCTGGCCAACATGGTGAAACCTTGTTTCTACTAAAAATACAAAAATTTTACAGGCATGATGGTACACGCCAGTAATCCCAGCAACTCAGGAGGCTGGGGTGGGAGGATGGCTTGAGCCTGGGAGGCAGAGGTCACAGTGAGCCGAGATAGTGCCACTGCACTCCAGCCTGGGCAACAGAGAAAGACTCTGTCTCAAAAAAAAAAGAAAGAAAGAAAGAAAAGAAAAGAAAAAGAACTAGAAAAACAAGAAATTAGAAGAAGAAAAAAATAATAAAGGTTAGAGCAGAAATAAAGAAAATAATACAAAAGATCAATGAACAAAAAGTTGGTTTTTCGAAAAGATAAACAAAATCAACAAGTTTTAGCCCAATTATCAAAGAAGATCTAAATAAATAAACTCAGAGATGAAAAAGGAGACATTACAACTGGTACTACAGAAATTGCAAGGATCATTAGAGACTACTGTGAGCAACTATACACTAATACATTGAACACCTCAAAGAAATGAATAAATTCCTAGATACATACAACCTACAAAGATTGAACCATGAAGAAATTCAAAATCGAAACAGACCAATAACAAGTAACAAGATCAAAGTCATAATAAAAAGTCTCCCAGCAAAGAAAACCTTGGGACCTGATCGCTTCACTACTGAATTTTACCAAACATTTATAAAAACTAAAACCAATCCTACTCAAACTATTCCAGAGAAGGGAGGGAGATAGAATACTTCCAAAGTCATTCTACGAGGCCAGTATTACCCTGATACCAAAACCAAAGACACTTCAAAATAAGAAAACTCCAGGCCAATACCCCTGATGAGTATTGATGCAAAAATCCTGACAAAATACCAGCAAACCAAATTCAACAACACATTAAAAAGATCATCATGACCAAGGGGAATTTATCCCAGGGATGAAAGGATGACTCTATATATGCAAATCAATCAATATGATACCTCGCATCAATAGAATGAAGGACAAAAACCGTAAGATCATTTCAACTGATACTGAAAAAGCACTTTGTAAAATTCAACATTCCTTCATGATAAAAACCCTAAAGAAAACTGGGTATCGAAAGAACATACCTCAACACAGTAAAAGCCATATATGACAAACCCACAGCTAGTATCATATTGAATTGGGAAATACTGAAAGCTTTTCCTCCAAGATCTATAACATGACAAGGATGCCCATTTTCACCTGTTATTCAAAATAATACTGGAAGTCCTAGCTAAAGCAATCAGACAGGAGAAAGAAAGAAAAGGTATTCAAATTAGAAAGGAAGAAGTCAAATTATTCTTGTTATAATCTTATATTTGGAAAAAAACTAAAGACTCCACCAAAAAACTATTGGAACTGATAAACAAATTCAGTAAAGTTGAGGATACAAAATCAACATACAAAAATCAGTAGCATTTCTATATACCAGCAATGAACAAAATGAGAAAGAAATCCCATTTACAATAGCTACAAATAAAATACTTAGGCATTAACATAATCAGAGAAGTAAAAGAGCTCTACAATGAAAACTATAAAACATTGATGAAATAAATTGAAGATGACACCAAAAAAAAAAATGGAAAGATATTCTGTGTTCATGGATTGGAAGAATCAATATTGTTAAAATGTTCATACCACCCAAAGCAACTTATAGATTCAATGTAATCCCTATCAAAATACCAATGTCATTCTTCACAGAAATAGAAAACAACAACCCTAAAATTTATATGGAACTGCAAAAGACTAGCCAAACTATCCTGAGAAAAAAGTAAAACTAGAGGAATCACATTGCCTGCCTTCCAATTATACTACAGAGCTATAGTAACCAAAACAGCATGGTACTGGCATAAAAACAGACACATAGACCAACGGAGCAGAATAGAGAATCCAGAAACAAATCCATACATCTACAATCAACTCATTTTTGACAAAAGTGCCAAGAACATACTTCAGGGGAAAAGGCAGTCTCTTCAATAAATGATGCTGTGAAAACTGGATATCCATATGCAGAAGAATAAAACTAGAACTACCTCTTGCCATATGTAAGCATCAAACCAAAATGGATTAAAAACTTAAATCTAAGACTTCAAACTATGAAATTACTAAAAGAAAACATTGGAGAAACTCTCCAGGAAAATGGACTGAGCAAGGATTTATTGAGTAATACCCCATAAACACAGGCAATCAAAGCAAAAATGGACAAATGAGATCACATCAAGTTAAAAAGCTTCTGCACAGCAAAGGAACCAATCAACAAAGTGAAGGGACAATTCACAGAATGGGAGAAAATATTTGCAAACTACTACCTCACAAGGGCTCAATAACCAGCATATATAAGAAACTCAAACAACTCAATAAAAAAAATCCAATAATCCAACTTAAAAATTGGTAAAAGATCTGAATAGACATTTCTCAAAAGAAGACATACGAATGGCAGATAGATCAATTAAAAGATGCCAACACAATTGATCATCAGAAAAATACAAATCAAAACTACAATGAGATATCATCTCACCCTAGTTAAAATGTCTTTTATCCAAAAGACAGGCAGTAACAAATCCTGGTGAGGATGTAGAGAAAAGGGAACCCTCATATACTGTTGGTGGGAATGTAAATTAGTATAGCCACTATGGAAAACAGTTTGGAGGTTCCTCAAAAAACTAAAAATTGAGCTGCCATAGGATCTAACAATCCCACTGCTAGGTATAATACTCAAAAGAAAAGAAATCAGTATATCAAAGAGATATCTTCATTCCCGTATATTGCAGTAGTATTCACAAGAGCCAAAATTTGGAACCAACTGATCTGTCCATTAGCAGACAAATGGATAAATAAAATGTGGTACATATAAATGATTGGGTACTATTCAGCCACAAAAAAAGAATAAGATCCTGTCATTTGCAACATGATGGAACATGGATGGTCATTATGTTAAGTAAAATAATCCAGGCACAAAAAGACAGACTTTGCATGTTCTCACTTATTTGTGAGAGCTAAAAATTAAAACAACTGAATTCATGGAGGTAGAGTAGAACAGTGGCTCCCAGGGGTTGGGAAGGGTGGTAAGCGTAGAGGAAGCAGGGACGCTTAATGGGTACAAACATATAATTAGGTAGAACAAATAAGATCTAGCACTTGATAGCAAAGCAGGGTGACTATAGTCGACAATAATTTATTGTACATTTTTAAGTAACTAAAAGAGGGCTGGGCAGGGTGGCTCATGCCTGTAATCCCAGCACTTTGGGAATCTGAGGCAGGCAGATCACTTGAGGTCAGGAGTTCAAGACCAGCGTGGCCAACATGGTGAAACCCCCATTTCTACTGAAAATACAAAAATTAACCAGGGGTGGTGGTGCGTGCCTATAATCCCAGCCACTTAGGAGGTTGAGGCAGGAGAATTGCTTGAACCTGGGAGGTGGAGGCTGCAGTGAGCCAAGATCACACCACTGCACTCCGGTTTGGGTGACAGAGAGGCTCCATCTCAAAAAATAAAATAACTAAAAGAGTATAATTGGATTGTCTGTAAAAGAAAGAAAGGAGGTGATAAATATTCCATTACCCAGATGTGATTATTACGCATTGCACGCCCGCATCAAAGCATTCCATGTACCCTATAAATATATACACCTACTATGTACCTACAAGAATTAAAAATTTAAAACACCAATAAAAAAGAAACCACAGGGTAGGTTAAGAAGGAAGCTGAATATAAAGAATTATTAATTATGATGAAAGAGGCTAGGAACAGTGGCTCACACATATAATCCCAGTGCTTTGGGAGGCCGAGGAGAGGATCACTTGAGGCCAGGAGTTCAAGACCAGCCAGGGAAATGTAGCAGGACCCTGTCTCTACAAAAATTTTAAAAATTAGCCAGGCATGGTGGTGCACTCTTGTAATCCCAGCTTCTCGGGAGGCCGAGGTGGGAGGATCACGTGAGCCCAGGAGTTCGAAACTGCAGTGAGCCGTGATCGCGCCACTGCACTACAGTCTTGGCAACTAAGAATCTGTCTGTAAAAAAACTTAAAAATTAAAATGATTTTTAATTTAAAAAATTAAATTCAAGGTTTACTCTAAGTCAGAAGCAAACTCTATTTGTTACCATAGGGCGAGGGAGAGTACCCAAGGAAGGGTAGATCGTGAAGGAGTTCAGAGCTCACTGGCGAAGGTGTGGTTTGGCCTGCAGGAGAGCAGAGAAGTTCGCTGTTTTGGCCAAGCCAGAGCTGCTCGGGAGTTGCTGCACCAGCACTAAGCCACCCTCCAGAACACAAGAGGGCAGCGGGGAATCAACAAGCCATGGTGTGGGTGTGCAGCGGGACTTGGGGCATCAGCAGGCCAGAAGGCCTTGGGAGTGCAGGCTGTGTGAGGGACGGTGAGACTTGCAGAGGGAGCTGCTGCTGAGTGTATGACCCTCCTGGAGGGCAAGAGGCCTCCAGAGTGTGCAGGACGTGTGAGGCTCTAGTTTCTGTGTCAAGAGGCCCAGGGAAAGCTTATCGCCAGTCTGAGGCTACACAGACACAGAGGTCTGACTCTCAAAATTTTAAGAATTAATTCATCAATAATTTAACTCAACATTTATATTTATATTTGTTATTGACTTTTTCTTTCAACAAAAATTTACTGAACACTGACTATGGACCAGCCACTGAGTTAGATGGTGCTATTTGCAAGGCAATATACCAAAAGCACTGTAAAAAGGAAGGCATATGTCTAGTCCTCAAGGCACCTAGAATGTAAACATATAAATCAATGGAATAGAACAGCAAATCCAGAAATAGAAGCCCACAAATATGCTGCACTACATTTTTTTTTTTTTTTTTTTTTTTTTGAGATGGAGTCTCACTCTGTCTCCCAGGCTGGAGTGCAGTGCTGCAATCTCGGCTCACTACAACCTCCACCTCCTGGGTTCAAGCGATCCTCCTGTCTCAGTCTCCCGAGTAGCTAGGATTACAGGTACCTACCACCATGCCTGGATAATTTTTGTATTTTTAGTAGAGATAGGGTTTCACTATGTTGGCCAGGCTGGTCTCAAACTCCTGACCTCAAGTGATCAGCCTGCTTTGGCCTCCCAAAGTGCTGGGATTACAGGTGTGAGCCACCACACCCAGCCTTATGCGGCACTATTTTTTGACAAAATTACAAAAAAGAACCCAATGAAAGAAAGCCTTTTCAGCAAACATTGTTGGAGCAATCAGATGTCCATAAGGAAAAAAAAAAAAATGAACCTAGACCTAAACCTCATACCTCACAGAAAAACTAACTCAAAATGGATCCCACAGTTAAATGCAAACCATAAAACTCTAAAACATTTAGAGAAACACATAGAAGAACATTTTCAGGGCCTACCTAGAGCCAGGTGTAGAGTTCTCAGACTTGACAGCAAAAGCACACAAAAAGAAACACTGATGAATTGCACATGGTCAAAATTAAAACCTTTCACTCTGCGAAAGACCGTATTAACAGGATGAAAAGACAAGGAGCTTAGATTCTGGCACGGTAGAAATACAAACAAGAAGCCATGTGTCTCAAAGAAGCCCAGGCAAACAACCATGAGAACACAAAGGAGAACGAGATGTATTTTAGCCCAAGGACTCTGCAAAGTCTGATGAGATGAGAACTGAAGTGGGATTTGAAAGCTAAATAGGATTGCAATGGATGAACCCGGGAATAAGAAGCACATCCAGTGGAGAATTAGCAAAAGCACCATAGAAGGAAAGTGTAAGGAACACAACGTATGCAGTACATAGGACGTATGCAGATAAAGGAGTGAGAGAGGGCAGGATGGGACATGAGCCTGGAAAGGTGACTGGGGACAATGCGTGGGGACACAGCCCTGCTCCCAAATAGCTTGCAGGTACAAAATGATAAGTACAGTAAGAGATGCAGGTAACTCTGGCAGATATGAACTCTGGGGTTTCAGAAGAATCAGATTGTTTGTTTAGCCAGAGGCTGTCCTGAAAGATGTCCATCCACTCCTTTGGAAGAGCCTAGAGACAGCAGCAGGGAAAAAGCTGGGCTGCCTCTGAGCCTGTGTTTTCCCTCCGCTGCCACTTGTCCAGGCACAGGCTGGGATACCTGAGTCAGTCTTTTCCCGTGGGAGCCTCTCCCTGGCTTCTTCCCACAGTCTTTCTCAGACTGAGGGCAGAACCAGAAAAAGCTCACCTGTAGCACAAATCAAATGGGATTACATCCCGCTCTGTGCAAGGGAAGAGCCAACTTTCCTTCCCTTGTCTGAGAGTAGCTTTTTAGTTACAGAGAAGCTAAAAAGCTTTTTTTCTCGCTACAGGGAAGAAAAACAAAAAGTAGGTCAGTTAGCAAGTGGTTATGAAGTGCTTACTCAAGAAACACCTCGGTAAATGCTTGACTATTTTTCAAACATGTGTGTACCCTGGGATTTAAAAAATCACTTTATTTTGACCATTAGAGTTTTATATTCACTCTTTACATCAACTCACCTTATTCTATCAGGAAAACTTAAGTGTCTTAAGTGTCTGTAGCTCCACATAAATTTCTGTCTATTACATTACCAGCTTCTTCCAGGCTGTCTTGCTGGTACCTACAGAATACAAGTGCCTTTGTCCTGTCCAAGTAGCATTTATTATAAAGGCAATTAAGTTGGCTGTCATAAAATAACCAGGAACTAGATTACTGAATATTTATCCATTTCTAATCCTTCAGTAAAAGGTTAGAGCTGTTGGAAGGAGAGGTAGGGAAAAATAAAAGGAAATATCATTGACAAAAGAATGGGGAGCCGAGCACGATGGCTCATGCCTGTAATCCCAGCACTTTGGGAAGCTGAGGCCAGGAGATTATGAGGTCAGGAGATTGAGACCATCCTGGCCAACATGGTGAAACCCCGTCTCTACTAAAAATACAAAAATTAGCTGGGTGTGGTGGTGCATGCCTGTAATCCCAGCTGCTCAGGAGGCTGAGGCAGGAGAATCACTTGAACCCAGGAGGCGAAGATTGCAGTGAGCCGAGATCACACCACTGCACTCCAGCCTGGCAACAGAGAGAGACTCCCTCTCAAAAAAAAAAAAAAAAAAAAAATGGGGAAAATGGTTGGCTTCTCGAATGGGAGGAAAATATGAGTATTTATCTTGAATATTTAGTTGCCAGCCTCCCACCTATCTTGTCTCTCCTGCTCCGCTACTTAATCATGCAAGAGGAATCTTAGAAATTCTTGTTTTCATGTTGTTATTTCTCCTTGATTTACTGTTAATGTCACAGAAACAGACTTGTAGGCTGATGGAGTCCTCAGAAGAGTCAAAAACCTGGAGTATGAAGCTGTGGTTAATAGCACTAAGTTTCTGGGACATTACCAGCAAAAATAACATACTGCTCTCATTGTTCAGTGAGAGTTTGGTTTCTGAACTTACTCTGTCAGCAGAACTAGCCAGGAGCTGTTAATCCAGGTTTCAACTATAAATTAAACATATATTCTTTAAGGTTGGGCATGGTGGCTCACACCTATGATCCCAGAACTTTGGGAGGCCGAGGTGGGCAGATCACCTGAGGTCAGGAGTTCAAGACCAGCCTGGCCAACATGGCAAAACACCATCACTACTAAAAGCACAAAAACTAGCTGGGTATGGTAGTGTCACCTGTAGTCCCAGCTACTTGGGAGACTGAGGCAGGAGAATCACTTGAACCTGGGAGGCAGAGGTTGCAGTGAGCCGAGATCCCTCCATTGCACTCCAGCCTGGTGACAGAGCGAGACTCCATCTCAAACAGACAAACAAACAAACACATTTATTCTTTTAAAATGGTCAGAAAAATTAGGCAAATTCTTAAGAGGTCTCTTCCCTTGCCATTTCATAGAAAAATTAATAGGTGAAAAAGTAACTTTTCCCATAAAATGGCAGTATAAAATCTTTTCTAAGTTGTTATCTGTTGATTGATGATCCTGGCCTGCTAGTACCTTTAGTTCCATTTTTCCATTCCCAGAGTGAATATCGAGTCAAAAGCAACTGACTCTACAGATCAAGAAAATCAAGCTCTAAGATCACTGAAATATCTTCTCTGTGCACATTCTCTAAATATTATAATTGTTCTTTAAAATGTAACATATAAACAAATGGTGTTGATGGGCTATGCCACGTCCCTGGCATGAATGTAGTATGACCTGGAAAACATACTTCGTCATTCATGACTAGAATGATCTCTCTGATTTACGCCAGTAAAAACCTGGAATTATCCAAGATGTACTTTACAAGTATTACACGAGAGAATGCATGCAAGAATCGTGGCTTAAACATTTAAACCCCATTTTTGGCAATTGAAAAAGAAAGTTCGGGAGGAGGAGTTTGTCAGAGGCCTTTTGCTCAGTGTTTATTAAGAAACACCAGGATACAGCGAGGACAAAGAGTTTGAGGAAGCTTCAGAGAGAAGATGACATTGGATCAGGACCTGGGGAATGACTGAGATTTCTCCAGAGAAAGAAAAAGGAAGGAGGACATTTCCAACAAAGGAAAAACCAGGAGTACCCAAAAGGCCTGGGGAGCATCCGCCTGCTTTCAAGTGTGTCTGCAGCACAAGGTCTAGGAAGAGACTTGGTAAGAACAGACACTGGGAAGAGGGACTGAGGTCTCAACGTGAAGATGATGATATATATTATTTTTTGAGATGGAGTTTTGCTCTTGTTTCTGAGGCTGGAGTGCAATGGCACAATCTTAGCTCACCACAACCGCCGCCTCCCGGGTTCAAGCGATTCTCCTGCCTCAGCCTCCCAAGTAGCTGGGATTACTAACATGTGCCACCAGGCCTGGCTAGCTTTGTATTTTTAGTAGAGACAGGGTTTCTCCATGCTGGTCATGCTGATCTCAAACTCCCAACCTCAGGTGATCCATACACCTCAGCCTCCCAAACTGCTGGGATTACAGGCATAAAAATTATTATTGAATGTCTTGTTCCAATATGTGAAACAACCAAAAGTTTCTTTTCATTTTTTTTTTTTTTTTTTTTTTAAACAGAGTCTCACTCTGTCACCCAGGCTGGGGTGTAGTAATCTCAGATCACTGCAACCTCCACCTCCCGGGTTCAAGCAATTCTCCTGCCTCATGCTCCTGAGTAGCTGGGATTACAGGTGTGCGCCACCACACCTGGCTAGTTTTTGTATTTTTAGAAGAGAGGGGGTTTCACCATGTTGTCCAGGCTGGTCTCGAACTCCTAACCTCAGGTGGTCCACCTGCCTTGGCCTCCCAAAGTGCTGGAATTACAGACATGAGACAACACCCTGGCCCCATCAAAAGTTTTTATAGGAAAGCTATATTAATGCTGATAATAACATACTAATGCTTTCTATGTATCAAATACTCAACACCATGAAATGCTATAATTTATTTGTTAAAATCTCCTGTGAAGTATGAACTATTCCCTATTTTTTCATTTTGTTTTGTTTTGTTGAGACAGAGTCTCACTTTGTCACCCAAGCTGAAGCGCAGTGGCACAATCTCAGCTTACTGCAACCTCCGCCTCTCAGGTTCAAGTGATTCTCGTGCCTCAGCCTCCCATTACGGGTACCCACGACCATGCCCAGCTAGTTTTTTTATATTTTTAGTAGAGATAGTTTTTGCCATGTTGCCCAGGCTGGTCTGAAACTCCTGAGCTCAGGCAATCTGTCCTCTTCTGCCTCCCAAAGTGCTAGGATTACAGTGTGAGCTACCTTGCCTGGCCAGTATTCCCATTTTATAAGTAGGAAATTAAGGCATAGACAGATTAGATAATTTGTCTGAAGTCAAACAGGTAGTAAACAGTAGAGCCAAGATTTAAACCTGGGTGCTAGCTCCAGAGCCCATGCTGTCTTGCTTCTTTTTTTTTTTGAGACGGAGTTTCGCTCTTGTTGCCCAGGCTGGAGTGCAATGGCCTGATCTTGGCTCACTGCAACCTCCGCTTCCTGGGTTCAGGCAATTCTCCTGCCTCAGCCTCCTGAGTAGCTGGGATTACAGGCATGCGCCACCATGCCCAGCTAATTTTTTGTATTTTTAGTAGAGATGGGGTTTCACCATGTTGACCAGGATGGTCTCAATCTCTTTTTTTTTTTAATTTTTTATTGCATTTTAGGTTTTGGGGTACATGGGCAGAACATGCAAGACAGTTGCCTAGGTACACACATGGCAGTGTGTTTTGCTTCCTTTCTCCCCTTCACCCACATTTGGCATTTCTCTCCAGGCTATCCCTCCCCACCTCCCCCTCCCACTGGCCCTCCCCTTTTCCCCCCAATAGACCCCAGTGTTTAGTACTCCCCTCCCTGTGTCCATGTGTTCTCATTTTTCATTACCCACCTATGAGTGAGAATATGCGGTGTTTCATTTCTATTCTTGTGTCAGTTTGCTGAGGATGATGTTCTCCAGATTCATCCATGTCCCTACAAACGACACAAACTCATCATTTCTGATTGCTGCATAATATTCCATGGTATATATGTGCCACATTTTAACCTCGTGATCCACCCGCCTCGGCCTCCCAAAGTGCTGGGATTACAGGCTTGAGCCACCGCGCCCGGCGCTATCTTGCTTCTTGAGGAAGTCATTACCATATTTTAGAAAGACAGCTCCACGGCTGTGTGGGGGATGAATTCGAGGAGACCAGAGGCAGGGAGACAGCAAGGAGGCCCTTGCGGCAGTCCAAATGGAAGCAAATACAGGTACAAACTCAATCAGATCTAATAAATCCAGTGGATATGGAGCAGGGAAAGGACAGAACAGGAAATAACTAAAGCTGCTAACTTAAATAACTGGGTGGATGGTGATGCCAACATCAGAGACAGAAAAACAGAGGAAAAGATATGGGATGGGTCAGGAGAAGAATAAGGTCTTTGAGGCCAAATGGTTTGAAATATGAGAGACGTTCAAGTAGAGGGGTCTGCAAGCAGCTAGAAAATCAGACCTCAAGTGTGGAAGAGGTCAGGCTGAAGACAGAGATGGAGGCAATACTCTTGAAGGTAGCAAACTTTAGCTTCAGCTCTCCTCACCTGCATGGGGTCTTCCAAGCACCTGGCAGGGGCCTTAGCAATGTGTTCGTGTTGTCATGTTTCTTTTTTGCAGAAATTTCAAAAGTAGGTTATTTTTGCTGTGATTGATTAAAACTAAGGCTGTCACCTCTTTCCACCCTAAGTCTCCTGAGTAGCTGGGATTACAGGTGCCTGCCACCCTGCCTGGCTAATTTTTGTATTTTTAGTAGAGACTGCGTTTCACCATGTTGCCCAGTCTGGTCTCAAACTCCTGACTCAAGTGATCTGCCCACTTCAGCCTCCCAAACTGCTGAGATTACAGGTGTGAGCCACGGCGCCCAGCCAAGTATAGATTACTTCTTAAAGAAATAAAATGCATTTGTTATGTCCAGGGTATCCCACTTAGTCTTTGTGGTGTTTAATTTTATGCGTCAACTTGGTTGGATCATGGTGCCTGAATATTTGGTCAAACATCATCCTGGATGTTTCTATGAAGGTGTTTTTTGGATGACATTAATAGTCATTGGTGGACTTTGTTTTATTTTATTTATTTATTTATTTATTTATTTTGAGACAGAATCTCACATCCAGTGAGCATCGGTACCGTCTCAGCTCACTGCAACCTCTGCCTCTCGAGTTCAAGTGATTCTCTTGTCTCAGCCTCCCAAGTAGCTGGGATTACAGGGCTGCACCATCATGCCTGGCTAACTTTTGTATTTTTATAGAGACACGGTTTCACTCTGTTGGCCAGGCTGGTCTCAAAACTCCTGACCTCAAGTGATTCACCCGCCTCCGCCTCCCAAAGTACTGGGATTTCAGCCAAGAGCCACTGTGCCTGGCCTCATTGGTGGACTTTGAATAAAGCAACTTGCTATCCATATGTGGGTGGGCCTCATCAAATCACTTGAAGGCCTTAATAGAGCGAAAGACTGACATTCCCTAAGCAAGCAGAAATTCTGCCAGCCTAATGGCCTTCACACTTGAACTTCAGCACTGAGTCTTCTGTGACTGTCCAGCTTGCCGACCTACCCTGCAGATTTTGGACTTGCCAGTTTCTGTAATTTAATACACTCCTATAAGGATACAAACTTGTTCAAGAATGTCTTTAAGAAGCTTACTCAGTGTGAAAGGAGAAGTGGAATTCACATCAGGTAGAAGAGCAGGAAAGGTGCTGGGCGCGGTGGCTCAATCCTGTAACCCCAGCACTTTGGGAGGCCAAGAAGGGCAGATCACAAGGTCAAGAGATCAAGACCATCCTGGCCAATATGGTGAAACCCCATCTCTACTGAAAAACACAAAAATTAGCTGGGTGTGGTGGCGTGCACCTGTAGTACCAGCTACTCGGGAGGCTAAGGCAGAAGAATTGCTTGAACCTGGGAGGCAGAGGTCGCAGTGAGCCGAGACAGTGCCACTGACAACAGAGCAAGATTCCATCTCAAAAAAAAAAAAAGAAGGTTTTACTAAAGAGATTGCATGTAAGGTAGGCCCAGAAGGATGGGTTACATTTGGGTAAACAGTGACTGGAGAAGAGCAATTTCTGTGGGAGTTACAGCTAGATGAGGAAATGCATGGAGCCCAATTGGGCATTCATAGGAATCTAGTTTGAATCTGGTATGATATGTATAAGAAACCAGAGGGACTGATCCACTAGAGCGAAAGCATAGAGGATGCTTCAATATTAGGAATGAAGTGTTTGAGATTGTTTTAGGAAGCAGAGAACTATGAACATTCTTTGAGGAAGAAAGTGGAATGACTGAATTTCTTAGTACAAACAATTCCAGTTAGTGCATGAGTTAGGTTCCAACCACTTTTAGTATACTATGTGCCACGCACTGTGTTAAATATTGTAGATACAGTGACAAAAGATACAGTGTCTGAATTCGAGGAGCTCAGAATCTCAGAAAGTAGGAGATACAGAGGGAAAATTGTAATGCAATATAATGACTACATAGTACAAAAAAATTACACAAGAAGGACGCCTAATCCAGATGTAGACATGGGGTGGGTTGCTATATGGAGGGTCATAGAAGGCTTCCTGGAAAAAGCAATTCTAGGCCAGGCTCAGGGTAGACAGGGCTCAGGGGTGTATGCCTGTAGTCCCTGCTACTCAGGAGGCTGAAGCAGGGGAGTCACTTGAGCCAAGGAGTTCCAGACCAGCCTGAGCAACATAGCAAGTGTTGGTCTCAAAAAAACAAAAACAAACAACAACAACAAAAAAACCCCACAGAAATAAACAACAACAACAAAGGGAAAAAGAGTAGCTTGAGCAACATTGCATAGAAAAAAAAAGCTGGGCATGGTGGCACATACCTGTGGTCCCAGCTACACAGGAGGCTGAGGTGCGAGGATTACCTGAGCCCAGATGTCAGGGCAGCAGGCTGGGATCAGACCACTGCACTTTCAGCCTGGATGCAAGAGAGAGGGGGGCAGTGGGGACGGAGGAGAGAAGCAAGGAAGGAAGGAAGGGGAAAGGAAAGAAAAGAAACAGAGGAAGGAGGGAAAGAAGAAAGGAAGAAAGGAAGGAAGGAAGGAAGATTTTAGGACACTCTACTTTCTGTGAATAATACCTCATAGAAACTAGGTTGAATCATTGGAGAATACACCGCTATTTCAGGCCAGGTGCAGTGTAATCCCAGCACTTTGGGAGGCCAAGGTGGGTGGATCATGAGGTCAGTAGTTAGAGACCAGCCTGGCCAATATGGTGAAACCCCATCTCTACTACAAATACAAAAATTAGCCAGGTGTGGTGGCATGTGCCTATAGTCCCAACTACTTGGGAAGCTGAGACAGGAGAATCGCTTGAATCCAGGAGGCAGAGGTTGCAGTAAGCCGAGATCGTGCCACTGCACTCCAGTCTGGGCAACAGAGGGAGACTCCATCTCAAAAAAAAAAATTGCTATTTCATGTGATCGAAACTGATACAATGTTATGATGGTGTTTAGGTCTCCCAGGCCAGACTCAAAAGATTCATGACTGTCTTACAGCAGTATTTTCTGGATTCCAAAATAAGAGGCCTAGAACTGGCAATATGCAAGATCTGAAGTTGAACAGGTTAAATTTTTAAATCCTTCCGTCTCCTTTTCTTCATTTTCTTCTTTTGCTTAAGGCTGCTCCTCCCAGAACCTCTGGCCTAAGGTCTAAGGCCTTCCCTGAGGCACTCAGTGTTTTTCTTAAACATAATTTGCCCAAAACTTTCAGAGTTTAGGTGCTACTGATCTGTGTCAAAAAGAAGGCGACCTGGCCAGATGAAGTATGGTAATCGCAGCACATTGGGAGGTCAAGGCAGGAGGATTGCTTGAGCCCAGGAGTTCAAGATCAGCCTGGGCAACATAGCAAGATCCCATTACTACGAAAAATAAAAAAGTTAGCCAGGGATGGTGGCAGGTGCTACTCAGGAGGCTAAGGTGGGAGGATTGTTTGTGTCCAGGAGGTCGAGACTGTAGTGAGCTGTGATCATGTCACTGCATTCCAGCCTAGGCAATAAGAGTGAAACTCTGTATTTAAAAAAAAAAAAATGCAAACTGACTGAAATAGTTAATGCCAATGTGTGAACGACTATCAAGCCCTCCTATCTCTCAGAGCTATTTGAGTCTTTAAGAGATGATACCCAAGAATCTCAGGTGGGGGCAGTGGCTCAAGTCTGTAATCCCAGCACTTTGGGAGGCCGAGCCGGGTGGATCACGAGGTCAAGAGATTGAGACCAACATGGTGAAACTCCGTCTCTACTAAAAATACAAAAAAAATTAGCTGAGCATGGTGGTGCGCGCCTGTAATCCCAGCTACTCAGGAGGCTGAGGCAGGAGGTTCAGTTGCCTGAACCCAGAAGGTGGAGGTTGCGGTGAGCCGAGATCATGCCATTGCACTCCAGCCTGGGTAACAAGAGAGAAACTCAGTCTCAAAAAAAAAAAAAAAAAAAAAAAAATCTTAGGTGGAATAGCAGGCAATAAAAACAAGGCTGTTGTGTATTTGTTTAGATAGGCAAATTACAAGTCAAGAGTTGAGAAGATGAGGTCTACCAATACTGTATTTCCCGTTCAGACAGCTGTGACTTTTGTAAGTAAATTTCTGCATCATATTTTACATCTAGTTACCTCTATTACTAAAATCTTGTTTATTTGGCATTTGATGGACCAAAATTAGCTACAAAATCCTTTCTAGTAAAACCAAAGCAGGGGATTAGGCCAGGTACGACGGCTCATGCCTGTAATCTCAGAACTTTGGGAGGCTGCGGTGGGAGGATCGATTGAGCCCAGGAATCGAAGAACAGCCTGGGAAACAAAGTGAGACTTCATCTCTAGAACCAAAAAAATTAAGAAATTACCTGGTTATGGTGGCACACGCCTGTAGTCCCAGCTACTCAGGAGGCAGGAGAATCACTTGAACCTGGGAGTTGAAGTTTGCAGTGAGCCAAAATCAAGCCATTGCACTCTAGCCTGGGCAAGAGTGAAACTCTGTCTCAAAAAAAAGAAAAAAAAATCTTATTCTGAGGTAAGGTAGAAAAAAAATCATTAAATTACTTCATCTCTTTCCTGGTTCCTTTGAACACTAATCTAGTTTAATTACTCTGCATAGTTATAGCATATTTGTAGCTGCTTTTGTAAACAGAACTAGTTTTTTTTTTTAATAACAAATAATGTATATTTCATGATTTGGATTAAATAAGGTTTACTTTAAAAATTATCACTGTCAGCATAGGTAATATTTATTTAGGATTTAACTTACAACAACCTTATATGAGATACTATTATTATTAATTTATTTATTTTTTGAGACAGAGTCTCATTCTGTCACCTAGGCTGGAGTGCAGTGGTGCAATCTTAGCTCACTGCAACCTTTGCCTCCTGGGTTCAAATGATTCTCTTGCCTCAGCCTCCTGAGTAGCTGGGATTATAGGCATGCCACCACACCAGGCTAATTTTTGTATATTTTGTAGAGACAGGGTTTCACTTTGTTGGCCAGGCTGGTCTCAAACTCCTGATCCCAAGTGATCCACCTGCCTTGGCCTCCCAAAGTGCTGGGATTACAGGTGTGAGCCACTACACATGGCTGAGCTATTATTATTATAATCCCCATGTCACCGATGAAGAACCTGAGGCACAAAGAGGTTAACTTGCTCAAAGTTCCCCAGATAACAAGTAGCGGTGCCAGGAAAGAAACTCTGGCAGTTTCAAGTTCCCTCCCTGCCACTTCCCAGCCAGCTACTTTTGATTCAGTAGATCTGGAATGGGGCCCTTGGAATTAGAAGTTAAGTCCCCGGGTGATTCTGAAGCAAAACCAGGTTTGAGAACCATCCTGTTAATTCACTTTGCACTGGATGGCTAGTTACTTACCTGTGTCTTAGAAATAATCGTTCATATAGTTAGTCAAGTAACACCATACCCTTTCATTTCAGTAGTAAGCAAATTTGCTCGGAATCCGCTTCAGCGTTCTTCAGGCACAGTGCTGAGGGGGCAGATGAACATTACGAAATTGTCTCTGACCCCACAGCACAGACCACCTAGTTTAAAGGCACATGTGAGAAGGCAATCAGGGAGAGGTCACAAAGCTTGAGTAGAAGGTGTAAGGTGGCGGGCTTCCTGGGAGGGGGGTGTGAGCTGGATCTTGAAAAGTGAGCATGAAAAAAAAAAAAAAAGAAAAGTGAGCATGATTTGGAGTTGGAGGAGAGAAGGGGGAACAGTACCTGTTAGAGGAACAACTGAATGGCATTGAGAGTTCCTTTTGGGAAGTAGCAGGAAATAAATTTGGAAAAGCAAGTTAGGACAAGATATGGTAAACCTTAAGTGCCAGGTCCAAATTTGGATTGAACCCTACACACAATATGGAACTACTGAAGTTTGGAAGGACAAAATTATAATGATGAAGGTATCAATTTACAAGGAATAATCTGCCATCAGTCATGACACAAGCGGAAGGATAAAGAAGAGGTAAGAACCAGGAAGAGCATTTAGAAGGTTAAAGAACCAACAAAAGTGTGGGAGAATATCTTAGTAAAGGAGTGGATATATACAGAAGTGAGTCACCGGGTCACATTATGCACTGATCAGGCTGAGCGATTTCACGCAAATTGCCTAACATCTCTGAGCCTTAAGTTTTTTTTAAATGAAAAATGGGTATGATGATAATGACTGACTCAAAACAGGCAAAGGATTTCTCTAGGATGGTGACAGCTCTGGGATACAAGGTGAATGGGCCAGGATTTTGAGTTTGTTTCCAGGTCTGCATGAATTAAAGAATGTGCTATGAATGGCAACAGGCACATTCACTTTGTGGAAGATGAGGGGGGACTAATGGCTGGTGAATGTTCCACGAATTATGAAGAAATTACTCTTTACACTCTTATGATGTAGGTATTTTTATCCCAAATTAACAGTTGACTTAACTAGAGCAAAAATTAGTAATTTGAGTTACTGGATATGACTCAAATTTGAGTAACTGAATATAAACCAAAGCCCACTAAAATCTAAAACTTGGGCTTTTCCAACTAGTACATCATATTGTCGAGTTGAAAGTTGTATTTTATGTCACTGCTTTTGGCCTAATGTTCTAGTCTGTTCAGACTATTTTGAATTTTGATTCTGACATCCATCAAATTAATTATCCCTCCAAACTTTGGGTCATCTGAGAGGGACATCGATTTTGCTGAGCTGGGGGAGAAAGATGGAGGAAGGAGGTTTTAAAGTAGAAAGGGAGCAGCAGGTGGCCTTGACCTGTTAGGCAGGAGGCAAGGTTATCTGCCCAAAGTAAATGCAAATCTGGTTGTTAAGTGGACATAAAAGTCAATGGAATAAATTTGCTGCTAAGAATGATCGTGTAGGCAGGTGAGGGTAAAGAATAGAAAGGAGTTAAGAACCAGGAATCTCGGAGGCAGTGAGAAGAGGGAGGGTGGTGTAGGTGAACCAAATACTCCTATTAAGAAAAAACAGAGGGCAAAGGAAACATACAATAAAGGGAAGGCTGACCCACTCAGCCTTTCTATTAGCTGGAGGAAGTCACAGAATAGGAGGCCAAGAATATTTCCCACCCCAACACCCTGCACAAATGAAAGGATTATGACATACCTAAGTGACAAATGCATTACTATTACAGATACTTAGATGTAGACAAAATACATTTTTTTTTTTGAGACAGTCTTGCCCTGTTGCCCAGGCTGGAGTGCAATGGCATGATCTCGGCTCACTGCAACCTCTGCCTCCCAGGTTTAAGCAATTCTCCTGCCTCAGCCTCCCAAATAGCTGGGACTACAGGTGTCTGCCACCACACCTGGCTAATTTTTTTTATCTTTAGTAGAAACTGGGGGGGGGGGTCACCATGTTGGCCAGGCTGGTCTCGAACT
This sequence comes from Callithrix jacchus, assembly GCF_049354715.1. NCBI lineage: Eukaryota > Metazoa > Chordata > Mammalia > Primates > Cebidae > Callithrix > Callithrix jacchus. The sequence goes on along the minus strand of NC_133512.1, from coordinate 99,026,276 downwards.
CCTGACCTACGTGATTCGCCCACCTTGGCCTCCCAAAGTGCCGGGATTACAGGCATGAGCCACCGCGCCCGGCCAAGACATTTCGATAGAGGGGATCACATAGACCAGTGGGATGTTTCTTCTGAGACAAACCCATGTTATGCAGTAAACTGTGGACTCTGGGGACAGCCCTCTGCTCTGACTGAGGCCTTCTGTCCCGAGTGGTACTGGAATCTGTGTAGCATTTTAGTTTGGAGGAAACAAAATTACACTCATCACATCTTTTGCCCAGATGACAGAATTCGAAATCCCCCGGGGGTTGTTCGTGGAATGAGCCGCTCGGTGACGTTGTGAGCCGTGCTATTAATCAGCCATCCCTCACTAGGTGCGGGGGGGCCACCACGCTTCCTCCAGCCCGTCACCATAGCAGCAGGTGGCTATTTGTGCTGCCAAAATTAGTATTTAGTGTGAATATTCCAAATAGCCAATTATGACAGTTAATTTCAAATGAGATGACTTCGAACTACACGTGAAAATACTATTTTACATCATGCCTCATGCCATCCCTATATGTAATCAAAGCCTTCTAGTTTTGATTTGTCCTTCCAAAGACCAAGGGTAGAGTAAATGTCAAAATCTGCCAAACAGCAGTTAGTGAAAGAGTCTGAAGAGGGAAAGCCTAGTTAGGTTTGACCTTAGAAGTGATTTTTAAAAAGAGACACATAGATAAAATGTGTCTGGAGCCAAATCCTAAGGCCTGCAGGTGTTAAGGGGGGGGTCGAGAATCAGCTGCACGTTCCTTGGAAGTCCGCGCCGATTCTGGGAGGCACCTGGCCACCTCTGACTTTCTGATCTGTGGTGCATCCCCCAGTCCCGGTCGACAAAAGTGGGGAGTCGAGTTCCAGGCCAGCGGGGGACGGGGGTTGTGCGCACAGGGGAGGGGCAGGAGGACTGCGAGCCCCTCTCCTTTGGGGTGCTTCGGGCCCTTTCTTCAGAGGCTGGTGGTGTCCCCGACCCAAGCAGCTCATTCTCGCTGGCGAGGTCCGAAGTGGCGGGAACGGGTCCTCCGCGGCGGCCCCAAGGCGAGGGAGGCTGTAAAACCTGGCGGAGGATCCAGCGCGCCGGGTCGGGGATGGCTCGGGTGTCAGGGGGCAGGGGCCGTGGGCTCGCAGGTAAAGAGCCCCACGTGAGCGGGGGCCACGGCCACAGAAGGGGCGCCCCCGGGGCGGCGGGCGGGCGGGAGCTTTCCGGGCCCCTCCCGCGTCTCGGGCTGGCGGGGCGATGGCGACGACGGTTTCCCGGCTCCCCCGCCCCGGACGCCGATGGCGGTGCGTTCCGGCCCTCCCCCAACAGCTTCTCCCCCGCGGTCGCCGGAGCCGGTGAGGCCGGGAGGGCGGGGAGCCGTGGAGAGAAGGCGAGAGGGCGGAGGTTGCGTGGTGCAGGCGGCGGCGGCGGCGGCGGGAGGAGGAGGGCCGGGCGGGCAGGGGAGGAGGAGGAGGCGGGCTCCGTGTCGCACGCAGCTCCAGGCGGGGCAGCCCGGGTGGCTGAGGGACGCAGCCAGACCTTGGCGGGACGGGGCTTTCGCCGGGGCCCAGGCCCAGCGACCAGGCGGAGGCGTCGCGGGAGCCTTTTGGGCACTACGGAGATGCGGGTGAGTGTCGGCCGCCGCAGGGCCGAAAGGAGGTGGTGGCGGCGGCGCAGGCCCGGCCCCGAGCCGCGGTGTCGCAGTGACTCGGGCCGCGGTTGCCGAGCCCAGGCGCCGGGCGAGGCCTGAGCCGCCGAAACGCGGCCGGGCAGAATGGCGGCCGGGCCCGGGGGCTCGTGGGCGGAGGACGCCGGGGGCGGCAGGGGAGCGAGCGGGGCTGGGCCCTGAGTCACCCCGGACGGGCCGGGGCGGCCAGGCCCGGACTACGCACTGGGAAAAAGCCCGATTCATCGCGCCCAGAGGCGGCGGCCTGGTGGCGCCGGCCCCTTTCCCCGTCGGGACCGGGCTGGGTCCGCGGAGGCTGGGCCGGCGTATGGCCCCGGGCGACTTGGGCGTTCGCGCCTCGCCTCGTGAGGCGATCTCCGCGGGACACCGGGACCCCATGCCCTTGCCCCTTCTCGCCCTCACGACCACGCTTCTCCTCGGCGCCGCTTTCCGGCCGACGCGTGCCCTCCTGTGAGCCCCGGGCTCGCGCGCGCAACCAGCCGCCAAGCCGGGCTCTCTCGCTTTCCGGTTCCCTGCCCGCGGCTCTCGGGTTCCGCGCCTGCATTATTGCGACCGTGCAGGACGCTATTATTGGCTAACAGCCGTCCTTTTGCCCAGTTGTCCTCGGGGAGCGGGCTGGGCTGGCGCTCAGAGATGGGAGCCCGGCGGCAAAACCGAACGGAGCCCCACGGCGCCCGCCTAGCGCTCGCGAGTCTGGCCGGGCCCTGCGCCGCGGCCTCGGCGCGCCCCCGGCCCCAACGGGAGCGCGCGCCATGACCCTGGAGGTAACCGGGCGAGCGCAAGCTGCGGGGACTTGGGGTCCCCAGGCTCGGGGTTCGTGCGATTTTTGCCCCAAGATCTGAAAGACCCCTGTTTCTGCCACCGGTGCAATATTGTGTAGCGCAGACGTAAGATAATTAAGAAAGAGAGGAATGCTTGTAGACACTGCTTGAAATGAATCCCCAAAGTTAAGGTTTTCTGCCTGGCTGGCTTTGCCAAAAAGAGGATTCTCTTTTCCGACTGGGTCACTCTCGGTTGCTTCTGGTTCGTAGTAGGCGTTCGTGGTAAGTGCACAAATGCTGAATTGCAGTCTTCTTAAATATTTATTTGCTCAGTGTAATTGCTCTTTCCTGTAGTAGCATTAAAATCGTCAAAAGTTCTGAGTGGAGTAAACGATCACACTTTTTGGAATAATCTTAACGAAGCGGCAGAAGAGAAACTAGATTCCTTTTTTACTTCAAGCCAGGAGCTTCTAGGACCTAACGCCTCGCGGAAGTGTGTGCAGTTTTAAGTTTAACACTTCATTTCATGGTGCACCCGAAAATGTACCCAGTTTTTTGAAATCCTGGAGAGTGGATTATGTAGTAAAATATGTAATGACATTTAAAATGTAAAACCAGTCATTTTGTTTGAAAACAATATTTGGCGATGAGATTTTTCTTTGTTTAAAGGAGGTTTTTGGATATTGGAAAATGTTTTACTTCGAGGTTCTATTTGTTGTTTTCCATGGTGAGTCGAAATAGTTGCATTGCATTTCAAATTCCAAAGCATGCAAACACAAGACTGGCTCGCTTTAACTCTATTATGCCCATTTTTGGAGGTTTCAGGAGAGTGTTCCTTAAGCTTGAGAGGGATGGCTGAATTGCTTTCTAAATATGTTAAACTTCTTTCCTCATTGGCTTCATCTTTTAAAAACTGTTTTGTCAGACAACAAACCAACTTTAAATATGCTAGGGTTTTTCACCAATTTGTAAAAGCTTCCTTCCTTGAGAGCCACATGCTCAGGTCCTTCCCCACCCCCCACTCCCAATGTGTGTACCACATCAGAAGACAGACACGCATGCCTGAGCTGATTCTGCATGGTTTCCTTAGATATTATAGTTCATTAGACTCTTGCCACTTACTGAATGTTATCTTCTAGCTGTAATTAACTACAATACAGCCTTATTTCCCATACATTTCCGATTCTGAATTCCTTCAGCGCAGGGGATATTCCCTGTTTATTTTTGCGTCTCCAGAGTAACAACTTGGTTATGGTGGTGCCTCAATTGCTTATTTTTGAATGAGTGAGTTTTCTGGAATAATTCTAACTTAGTGTTTGAAAACATGCCCTGATTGTTGGCTGCAGAAAACACAGTCGTTGCACTTAAGCCGGTTAAGAATGCAAGCTTTATTATACACTTAAGTAAAATCGATTCTCTCATCTCTCCTTTGCCACTCTCCCTTCCCATTTCTCCACTTCGCACCTCCCCACAGCCCCCCAGTATCTAGTACAGGGCCCCAACAGAAAAATGCCCAGGTTTTCTATACCTGTGAAGTCCAGGAAAGTGCCAAGAGAGAACAAGTTGTGAAACTTTAGCTTTCTTTCCCATTAAAACTAGTTTTAAGATGCGGAATTTTTTTTTACTTTTTTTGGAAACACAATCAAACGCGATCAGGATCAGGTCCTCCCACCCCCGGTTGAGTATCCAGCTTTGCCTTTGAAATGAAGCAGTTTGGTAGTTGAGGCGTCTCCTTGTTGGAAAGGTGAGGCCAGCCCCTTGGTTCTGCTGAAGTGGGATAGGAAGTTGCTGTGGGAGGAACCATCCCTGGGTCACTGAGGCCCTTTCATCAGAATATCATTCCTAGTATACCCAGAGGCATTGTGTCTGTCTTTCAGCATGGAAAATTAAAATGAATGTACTTTAAATTGAGGAGTTGTTACTTGCCATTCTTCAAATTAAAAACATTAGGACCATAAGAACTTATGAAGGTGTTTTGGTTTGTTTTGTTTTGCTGTTTCAGCCCTTTGTAGGTCCCAAAGCCATGACCTTGAGTCACTCTGGAATAAAGTGTCTTTGGGGGACTGTCAGGTTCATTTTGAACTTGTTTTAGGTATGTCTGGAGAAAAGAGTTAACCATTTGAAGGGCCAATTCTAAGTTTGTCTTGCTTTTTAAAAATATCTGGGAGTTTATCCGTGTGTTTGCTTTGCAAATGAAGAAATGAACATTAAATGGGAAGTAGATCCAATTTGGGTAAAAGTCTTGTGTTTGCCGAGGACATAATTTCCTCTTTATAGAAGTTTCTTGTTTATAAAATGAACATTGAGTAAGCACACTATAAACAGGATGATAACATTTAATGACTTAAGTTTTTTATTCATGCATGGAGGTATTTCACTTCTAAAAATTCTGTGATGGAGAGATGTAGTCATTTATTTTTGCTTAGGTATAGAGCGTCTTGATTTGGGAGAGAGGACTTGAGTCTAGTTAAAGCTTACCTTTGCAGGGCCAGTATTTGCTCATTTGTGAAATGAGATGGTTTTTTAATTGACATTGTTGATTTCCTTAGGCCCTCAAAGTATGTGGATTCCATGGGAATGCCACAGCTTTGAACATTAACAGCATTTTGGGAAAAACGGTCTCAAAGAACATCAAGTATTGTATTCATGTTTGAAAAGCAGGGTTGTGAAGCCTAAGTTTGATGTATATTTTTTCCCTTGGGAAACATGGACCAAGTAAGCACTGTTCTGCCCTTCCTAGTGTTCCCTGCACGCTTCAGTGCTGTTGCAGTTCCATTCAAGATGTGACTCTTTGCCTTTTCTTTCACTGACGGCTCAGGGAGCCTTCCCTGGGTTCCCGTGGTGTCCTGCCTGTGTCACTATCACAATATTTAACCTTTTGATTGTACTTGGTGGTTTCTCCCACCAAACTGCCCTCCTTTGGGACAGGGAGGCTGTGATAGCATCTGTCCCCAGTGACTAGCGTACTGCATGCGTCAACATTCACGTACAGCCTTCCACTGGAAATCCTTACAGTGCCCACTGAAGTGTAGTCACTATGGTTTAACCCACTTTACAGAATACAGGTGAAGGAGCTGAGACTTTGAGCGGTGAAGGTCAGGGCTAGGAAGGTGGTTAAGCCTGGCTAACTCCAGAGCTCAAGCTTTTAACCAAATGTTCCCTGAGGGTTTGACTGGTTTATAAAAGGTGGAAGAAGACTAGAAGAGACTAAAATGAAAAGCTTTAAAGACTGATATCTGATCATTATGGCAGAATTCATTATGCAGAACTGTGATCTGCTACCAAGAATGAGCTTATTCTTCCTGGTCTTTTTGTAACATTGTGGGAGAGTAATTGGGCACTGATAGCATAGACATGAACAGTTCTGGAACTTTGGGGCTATTGTTAAATTGGGTGTGATGTTATGACTCATTGGCCTTGCAAAAATTTGTAAAACCATTCAAGACAGTTCAAATCTAACAAGCTTGCAATGTTTTTTAAAGGCCTGTGTCAGAAAATACTTTGGAAAAGAGATTGTATGAAATGGATGCAGCCATTTAAAATACACTGTGTATTTTAAATGTATTTTAAAATACATTTAAAATAAAGTGTGTATGTACTAATGAAGATATTTAAAGTAGTAAAAATGGCTGTCATTTTAGGGGGTGAACTTGGGTGCTTTTAAAATATTTTTTTCAAGAAAAAATTTAAAAACCAAAAAACAGCAACATGGTAATCTCAAGATGAAGACCTAGATATAGGAACTATAAAGGAAAAGATTTTATTTAGAATAATACAACTTCTCTGTTAAAATTCCATAAACAGAATTAATAGGTAAATGGCAAACAGAAAAATAATGTAACTTACAAGCAAATGTACTTTCCTTACTGTAAAAAGAGGGCATGTGAACAGCAACAACCCAAGAGGACCCCTCACCCCCATGGAAAAAAATGGGCAAACTGGTAATTTATAAAAAGAGGAGCAGGAAACATGAAAAAACTTTGAACTTCACTAGCAGTACTTGCAGAAATGCAAATCAGTGAGATACTGTTTGTTTAAATTGGCATAGATTACAAATAAGCCACTTATGGCGAGGGTATGGACAAATGAGCTCATACCTTACTAGAAAGTGTAATTTAATATGAATTTTAAAGAGCAAAATATGTAACAAAAGCTTATAAAATATGTATACTTCGCAATAGCCATTCCATTTCTAAGAATTTAGTCTAAGAAAATACAAAAAAAAATGGCTAACAGATTAATATTCTGTCCAGGGTATGCTTTTATTTAATAGCCTCTTAACAAGCATTTGTTTTCTGTTTTTTTTTTTTGTTTTTGCTGTTATTAAGGATGATTATTTTAGCATTTATTTATTATTATTATTATTTTGAGACTGAATCCTCCTGTCACCCAGGCCAGAGTGCAGTGGCACTATCTTGGCTGACTGAAATCGCCCCCTCCTGGGTTCAAGCAGCTCTGCGCCTCAGCCTCTCAAGTAGCTGGGACTACAGGCACAAGCCACCACACCCGGCTAATTTTTGTATTTTTAGTAGAGACGGAGTTTCACCATCTTGGCCAGACTGCTCTTGAACTCCTGACTTTGTAATCCACCTTCTTCGACCTCCCAAAGTGTTGGGATTAAAGGCGCGAGCCATCTTACCTGGCCCTATTTCAGCATTTAGATCAATCTTTCAACTTCCATAATACTGTATTTAATTAACATTAGTCAGTATTAATGATAAAAATATATATAACTTTATAAAACATATGTAAGTAATATCTAAAATTTTGTTTGGTGTGTAAGTATATGTATTTTTTAAAAGGATGAAAACCAAAATATTAACACTTGATTATCTCTGAGCAGTGGGATTATTTTTAATTTCTCTGAGCAGTGGGTTATTTTTAGTTTTGTTTTTTATTTTTTCCTTCAACTTTCTACAGTGCACATGTATTTATAATTCAGTGGATTAATTTATAAAATCAAGAAATCTCAAAACAGTAGAAGCAGGGGAGCTACTTGCAAGAAAGACGTTTCTGCTCAGTTTAATGCTGAAAGCACATCGTATTTGCTGTGTGTTGGTGCACAGGGTTAAATATCTGACTTTTTTTGATCTCTGTTTTCAGCTGTCAGGTTCTCCTTTGCTGGACTAATATTCCCATTTATTTCCTCATATCTTATTCCTTCAAATACTTTAGTCCCCTCATTTAATGTCCTCCATGAAACTGTCCTGATCTCATGAAACTGATTTATGTTTTGATTGTTTATTATAACACTACATTAGGTACTAATGAATTGTCTTTAATGTGGAAGTTTCTTTTTCTTAGTACTAATGTGAACTTTCTATCCGTTTTTGCTTAGTTCACAACTCCTGATGATAGTAGATGCATTTTCAATTAATGTTTAAAGTTAATGTCATTATGCTTAAGAATAAGAATCTGCTAAAAATCAGAAAAAATATTTTGGTTCAGTGGGTACTGTAGCTTGGAAAATTCACAAAGGCTACTATCAATTATTTAAGAAATGTATGCTAAATAATACAAATGCTGGAGGGGGTTCTGGGGTGCCTTTTACTATGTCAAAATTAATTAAACACTAACTAAAATAGTTACGTGTGCCTGATAAGCATCCAAAAGTCGAAAGGAAGGTGGAGGGGAGGAGGCAGAGAGCTCAGACCTTTTCCCAGGGAAGGAAGGAGGCTTTGGTGAGACTGGAAGGAAAGGTTTGAAATTAAAGATGATGTCGATAAACCGACTCTTTGATCCCAGGTGGAATTCAGGGAATAGACATGGGAAATAGTCATTTCCCCCTCCCCAAACTCCAAGTTTATCTTTAGGAACTTGGAGACTTTAGTGTGGGGGATGGTGGAGAAGGAAAATTCCAGACCGATTCTTCTGACTTCTACCATCTTAAATGTTTAAAAGGTTTACTTGCCGTTTTATTTTACATGCAATAATAACCCTTAGTCCAAGTTGAACATCGCTAATTTGAAAATCCTAAATCCTCCAAAATCAAGAACTTTCTGAGTTACCAACATGAGGTGACAAGTGGAACATTTCACCCCGACCTCATGTGATGGGTCACGGTCAACTTGCGAGTGCACAACAGTTCATTCAGCGTCCCCAAGGGGAAAGTAAAATTACCTTCAGCCTATGTGTCTAAGGTGTATACAGAACACCTGAATTCCCCTTTTAGATTTGGATCCCATCCCCAAAGTACCTCAAATCTTCCAAAAGATGAGACAATCCAAAATTCAAATGACTTCTGGACCCAAGCATTTCAGATAAGGGATACTCAACTTGTGTTCAGTGCTTGGTGTGAGCCAAAGACTTTGCCAAGCATGCTCTGTGACTCCGTCGCTGCTTGCCCTCAGCTTCCTGCTGCTTGCAGATGCCTCACATGGGACAGAAGGCTGTCTAATGCAGTCCTGGTTGAGGGTGGACTTTGACACACAGCATAAGAATGTATTATGTCAATCATCAAGTAGAGACTACTGAAATTAGAGTGTCTCCTATTTGATGTGTTGATGAAAGGCTACTTGGGCCCCTATGTAGAGTAGGTCCTACCAACAGGGATCCAAAACACACAGAGGGAAGAAGGGTTCGGAATGCCGAGGACACATACTGTAATTGGCTCTTCAGTGATGCCTTTGTTACATGTTCTGTGTATAGGGGACTTTGCCCTTTGCAGGGATGGGGGTGTGTGTGTGTGTGTGTGTGTGTGTGTGTGTGTGTGTTTGTGTGTTTAATGTCAGCAGTTTAGCAGGGGCTTTACAGGTGAAACATTGTATGTGTGCTCACTTATGACACTATGAAGGTTTTGTTTGTTTTGGTCACTGTTATTTTTATAATGGAGCTCTGCTTTACCACTCTGCTTGTTACCGCATTTTCAGGATTTTTTTTTATTTAGACCAGTATTTTCCTATCTGTGTTCTGTGACTTGTAACGTATGGGAATGGGAGGGAAGCTCTGTGAATAAACCCAGGAGATGCCAGGTGGCATACTGAAGGGCCTGTACAATCTTAATGTGCTTTACTGCTCTTACAGGGAGATATATGTATATATACATACATTCATATGTATTAAAAGGTACACCCCTAATTTAATAAGAAATTACCTTTGAAGGAAGAAAACTCTCCTACCATATTAAAAAACATGTTTTGTAGAACACATACTGATTTTAAAATCATAGAATGTGGTAAATAAGGTGCCTTGCAGTAGAGATTTGATACGGAGTGAATGGATGTGTTTATTTTTTTCTCTTTGGAGAGCACTGATGAGCACCTGGAAATACTTGTGGTTCTTTGTAGTACAGTGTGAGACATGCCATAGAGGCAGGATCCTAATGAGTGTGGTTATAAGTTTAGTGTGTAGGAATAATTTTTGCTTCATTCTAGTCCTTGTTTAAATCCTAAATATTATTAGAGGAATTACATTTAAAAAAATTTTAAGGCAGGCTGGGCGAGGTGGCTCATGCCTGTAATCCCAGCACTTTGGGAGGCTGAGGTGGGTGGATCACGAGGTCAGGAGATCGAGACCATCCTGGCCATCCTGGCTAACACAGTGAAACCCTGTCTCTACTAAAAATACAAACAATTAGCTGGGCATGATGGCGCATACCTGTAATCCCAGCTACTCAGGAGGCTGAGGCAGGAGAATTGCTTGAACCGGGGAGGTGGAGGTTGCATTGAGCCGAGATTGCACCATTGCACTCCAGCCTGGTTTAACTCTGTCTCAAAAAAAAAAAAAAAAAATTTAAGGCATATGGGAGACAACAAAATCAAAGCCTGTGTCATTTATATCTTATTGGTGGTGTCATATGTTGAAAACAGTTTTTTATTATTTTTTTTAATTATTATTTTTTAAGTTCCAGGGTTACATATGCAGGTTTGTTGCGTAGGTAAATGTGTGCCATGGTGGTTCGCTGCACCCGTCAACTCATCACCCAGGTATTAAGCCCCGCATGCATTAGCTCTTTTGCCTGATGCTATGCCCCACACCTTCCCCGACACCCCCAGTGGGTGTTGTTCCCCTTGCTGTGTCCACGGAGAATGCTTCTTAAACCTGTACAATAATGGTTTAACTACAAAGTTGTTTCACATTTTTTCCTTGAGAATCTAAAACTTTCTGGTTTTAAAAGTATCTCAGTACTTCTCTTGAAGGCTCTAGATTTGTGCTTGATTTATTAGATTGGTTCTCTTGCATTTTGAATTCATGATTTCCAGAGGGTGAACGCTGTTTTCATGATGGTCTTGCGTTAGATTAATTTGGGAAACATCACCAGGCCTGTTCTCCAGAGTGTTTGGCCCCTTCTGACCAGAGGCCACGTTACCCATTTCCAAGACTTGTGGACCAGGTTACCCTTCTTTTTTCTTGGGTGACCTCTTGAAGTTAGGGTTCCATGCAGAATATTTGGTGTTCTAGTTCATCTTATCTTCTCTAGCTCTTCATGAGCATTCAGGAGATAGCTTTAACTTGATCCTCTCTTCTGGTGTGTTTTGCTGTGGGGATTCTCAGTTTTATTCAGGTAAGCAATTCTCAGCAACTTCAGCTGAGCGCCTTCCAGTCCTGCTAACAGCCTTCAGGGCTTTTCCACTTGACTAACCTGCCCCTACTTCCGACTTGGCTTGCCCCATCCTCATCTCTTTTTTAGCTCCCTAGACCATATCCGGCGTCTCTATTTCTAGCATTATATCAGAGACAAGTAAAATATTTGTGCGTCTGACTTTACTTTTTTTGTTTGTCCATATTCAGCGATCTACCAAATCTTACTAGTTACTCCCCCATAAACACATGCTGTGTGTTTATACCTTCCTCTTTGGCCCTGCAGTCACCAGCTTCATTCTGCCCTCACACCTGGGGATCCAGCGCGCTGCTGATTGCTGCCTTGTTCAAGACTTGCCGGGCTTCCTCCTGGACAGAGGCTCTCCAGGGCAGGTATTGGGCCGCCAGCATTTGGTAGAGGGAACTTGGCTCCTCGTCTTTGTCAAGCCTTCATCACAGCCTTCCTATCTCATCTTCAAAAGCTTTCAAAAAATCCTGAAGGTCTAGCTCTATGTATAATGCTAACAGGCTTTTTAAAAACACTGGCTCTGCTGCATTTCGCACTTGAAAGTAGCTGGATGTTGGTTCTGGGTACATGTCTCTATTTCAGCTCTTCAAACTGGGAATATAAGTTCTAGTAACAGTGTTTAGCAAAATTTCAACAAAGCAACCAATTTGTGGAAGTTCTGTTAACTTTGAGGTTTTGCCAAAATAAATTATAAATGTTGGAATTTTTCTATTGATAAGGCTAGTTTATGGAAAACTGATTAAAGAATTCACTGCTGATAACAAGCAAACCATATATTACACTAAAGTTTTGTTTCGAAGGTATGGATATTGTGGAAGATGAGTGTCCACATTGCTTTTTATAGTGAACATATAGGTGAGTGTGTATGTATGTAGCTAGGATAGTGATTCCCTTAATAGTTGTAGGAAAAGTGATTCTAAAAAGCGTTCTGATGCCTCTCTTGGTGACAGTGAATGAAACTACAGTTTCACATTAAAAAGAGTACTTTCCCATCAAAAATACAGAGGGGGATTTGCTTTACTGACAATTGAGTACAGGCTAACGTGAGTATGTGCGCATACATACTCTGTGTTCTGTGTGTGTGTGATCTGGCCAAACAAAAAAGGTCCTAAAATGTGCATCTCTTTATTCCGTAGTATTTATATTTTTCAGAAGTTGATTTATTTGCTGTTCTGATGTGTACATTTTATTTCAGGAAACTGAATCAAGTTTGTGGGCTTCATGTCCTTTAAAGTGTTATATGGGGAAAATCTGGATTTTGTAATGTTAGTGTTAGTTCTTTACCTTTTAAAAAATATTAACTGTATTTCCAACTGGGAACATGGATTTATGGTTTTCAAAATAAGCTACTTGAAGTGTAAGCTTAAAAAGCTTGCTTGAGAAAATACACAGGTTAATGAGGTCAATTATCTGAGGTAAAAAATATGGACAACCTAAGTTTAGGGTGGAAAGTCTCAACAGTAGTCTGTCCATATTTTTTATCTCAGATAATTTACCTCATTAACTTGTGTATTTTCTCAAGCAAGTTTTTAAGTTTATACAGCTAGGTTTGTGACAGAAATGAGTAAATCAGTAGCAGTCTTAACATGCAGGATATTCTTTATACTTACTTAAGGTCTGGATTTTGCCAGGCACGGCTGCTTGCACCTGTAATCTTAGCACTTTGGAGGCCAACGCGGCTGGATCACTTGATCTCATGCATTTGAGACTAGCCTGGGTAACATAGCAAAACCCCATCTCTACAAAAAATTAAGATTAGCCGAATGTGGTGGCTCCCACCTGTGGTCCCAGCCACTTGGGAGGATGCAGTGGGAGGATTGCCTAAGCACCAAGAGGGGAATATTGCAGTGAGCCGAGATAGCACATTTCATTCCAGCCTGGGTGACAGAGTAAAAGCCTGTGTCAAAAATAAGTAAAATATAGGTTTAAATTATTGTTGATGCTTTTATGTTTCTGCCCTTTAACAATAACCCCCAAAACCCACCACTCTTATGGTAACAAATAAATACAAGTTGTACAGACCATGAGGGAAATTGACTAGAAACTTTTGTAACTACACAGAAAGGCGAGTCTTGACTAGGGGCATTTCTGTAAAAACTACGAGCAAATGCAAATGTCTAGAGGCTTACCACTGTTTCAGAATAATAAGCAAAGCTGATGCTACAAGTTTTACCACATTTTTTTTTTTTTTTGGATGGGGTTTCACTGTTGTCGCTCAGGCTGGAGTGCAATGGTGCAGCCTCAGCTCACTACAGCATCTACCTCCTGGTTGGTTTTCAAGCAATTCTTCTGCTTCAGCCTCTCCAGTAGCTGGGATTACAGGCACCTGTCACCATGCCTGGCTAATTTTTTTTTTTTTTTTTTTTTTTGTATTTTTAGTAGAGACAGGATTTCACCATGTTGGTCAGGCCAGTCTTGAACTCCTGATCTTGGGTGATCCGCTCACCTTGCCTTCCCAAAGTACTTAGATTACAGGCATGAGCTATGACATCCAGCCCACATTTTCTCCTTTATTATAGGTATGGCCAGACTGTTTTGAGACAGAGTGGGAAGCAAAATTTTAAAAGTACCCTCTGCAAAAGAACCCTGTCTCTTATTGAAAGTTATCGAGTGACAGATTTCTGTGAGCTCAGAAGACATACTCAAATGATTGAGAAACCGTTTTTCCAAATTATTTATTCTTGACTGATTTAAAGCCTGGGTTTAAATATACACTTCTCTGCATATATGTTTCTCCACATACCCTCTTCCCAGTGTTTATAATTTTGGAAAATACTAAAGAGTTCTTAGTACTTGATGTTGTAATAGCTAGTAAGGACATTTTCAACAAGATGCTTTTTAGCAAATGCAACATTGAACATATATGCAGAGAACAGGGGTGCAAATCTGACAGGTGGAATCACAGGTGCAGTGGGTGACATCGATCACTGTGAGCCTTGAGTGGCTCAGGGACCACTGGGGCCGTGTGTCAGGAGCATCTTACCTGAAAGAGGTATCACTTAACTGTGCCCAGTTCCTTTAGCAGGGTGGATAAAGTGGTTGTCTTTAAAACACCAAACATAAAAGCCCTAAATCAAATAAACAGCACGGTAGCACCCTTTGTCCTTTTGAACCAGTTTTTAGTGAAATGGGAGTGTATTTGAAGGTTTGCTCAGCTAGGGAAAGTTGCTGATCAGAATTTTCGACTCAGAGTTAAATTATCTTAGTCGAAAGAAAAATAATGAAAAGCGGTGTTCTTATTGGCGAAAAGATTCATGTTCATTAGTGATAACACTAGCTTCCAAAATCTGCTTATTGAGCAGATACGTATTCAACTGCAGGGCACACCATTCACCACACATGAGAAAAATTTGAAAATTAGTTGAATAGGATTGTGGGAGCTGTGAGTTGGGATTTTTCATTTGACTGGGAGATAATAGCATTTGTAAGTGCATCCTTTACGGAAGTGGTCCTTGTGTGCACGGCTCACTGGAAGAGGGAAAGACCCTCCAGGAGGTACACATCTGGCCTTCTGTGCTTGGTGGCCTGGAGCACCCCTAAAAGGGCAGAATGGCTTGCTCTTTGTATCATTGTATTTGTGTTGGGCTGGCTTCTGAAAATACCATAGTGTCAAGACAGAAGAGAAACTTCTTGGATGCTGATGTGCAGTGAAAGCTCTTCAGTAGGGGCTTTTCCAAAGTCAGTGGATTTCATACTATAGCAGCCCATTCATTCACTAGAAAGAGAGCTAGGAAGCCCTGTCAAGCTGGTGTTTTAAAGTATTCTCTTAGGTATTTCATGTTAGAGTGAAAGATTCATGTGAGTTTTAAGACAGAGTGATATTTCAAGGAAATTTTGAACTCTGTCACAGCTTAGGCTGGATCCCCAGGTCTGTCTCAATACAAAGAAATCCTCCACCCTCTGCTGAAAGATACATTTTGGTGGTAATTTTAGAGAAGCACCACCTCTGTGTCATCAGTTATCAAAGGTATTGTGGACTTTTTAGACAACGTTAATGTACATCATTTTGACTTTAAAAATAAGCATGACTGGTTTAACTTTTAAGGACTATCTTAGGAATTTCATAGATATTAGAAACCCTTTGTAGTAGTGTTAACATGAATAGTAAGTAGCAAATGCTTACCGTGTGTCAGGGACTCTGCTAAGCATTTTATTTTCATGACTCACTTATTCCCCACAGCCACTTTATACAACAGGTACTACAATATTATCCCTAGTACAAATGATGAAATATAGGCCCAGAAGTGAAGGAATCTGACCAAGCTCACACGGCCAGTGACTTGTCCAGCCAGAACTGTGAAGTTTGAGAGACATCACACACATTTCTATATTAGCTGTTTGAAATTTGTCACTGTGCACTGCCAGTCAGTGCCTTTTGAATTGTTTCTTTAGTAAAATGTTTTTTTGTGGGATAACCCGGAACCCATGCAGACATAACTAAAAAAAAAAAATGCACTGAGTCATTTTTCTATTTCATTTTTTAAAAAGTTCCCTTCCCTTTTACTAAGTTAGTTTCGTGATCTACACAATAATGAATTGCAGCCCTCGGTTTGAAATGCATGTGTGATGTAGATGATTATGATCAAATGCAGTACCATTTTTTCTTCTCTTAAAGTGAATGAAAATACATGGAAACAAAATACATGAAAGTACCCATCTAGACCATTGAGTAATTAGGATTCCATGTAGGTAACTGAATAAAAGCGTTGTGCCGAAACTGAGAACTGGAATTCAGTCCTTAGCAGTTCAAACTGGGCAGTCTTTATAACACCTGACAAATATAATGTGATTGTGGCTTTCTGTAAGTTTTCAGGTTTTCTGGAGCAGTTTATGTCAGTGATGTTTGTGGCATCCTACTTGGAAGTCATGTAGTAAAATAGGAAGAATATAGATGTTGACTAAGATTCATTTGTGAATTGAACAATATTTAAGGCATTTAGTGATTGCGTTTGGACTTTTTAGGATTTAAAAGGACCCTCCTCTGTTACTTATTCAAATATCAACTGTAAGAGAACAAAAATTGTTTTCCAATTCCTAAGATGTTTGTAGGAGAAAAATGCTGTACTTAATGGTATCTGAGAATTCTCATAATTATGAAATTGTATGTGTGTGTGTGAGGGAATTAATTAAATTAGCATGTGTGTATATTTTATTTTATATGTGTTTTTTTTTTTGAGACGGAATCTCTGTCACCCAGGCCAGAGTGCAGTGGCGAGATCTCCGCTCACTGCAACCTGCACTCCTGCATTCAAGCGATTCTCCTGCCTCAGCCTCCCAAGTAGCTGGAACTGTCGTAAAACTTTGAGGCTCTACTAATTTATTCTTTATAGCAATTCAAGAAGGTGGTATTTTTGTGTTTAATTTCTACTCCCCACTTTATTAAGGTATAATTGACAAAACATGTATTTACGGTATACAACCTGATTTTTTTATATGTACACTGCACATCATGAAATGATTAAATCAGGTTAATTATATCCGCCACTTCACATACTTAACATTTTTTTAAGATGTACTATAAGCATTTTTTCTCTTTTGTTTTGCTTTTAAGCAATTTTCACATCTGCAGTACATTATTATTAACTGTAGTCACCATGCTGGGTGCTGGATCTCCTG
Source organism: Callithrix jacchus (assembly GCF_049354715.1). Classification (NCBI taxonomy): domain Eukaryota; kingdom Metazoa; phylum Chordata; class Mammalia; order Primates; family Cebidae; genus Callithrix; species Callithrix jacchus. The sequence continues at coordinate 99,009,661 of NC_133512.1, read as the reverse complement.
AGCTTATTCCTCCTATCTAACGAAAACTTCATACTTTTGGCCAGTTTCTCCCCATCCCACTCCTTGGTGCTTCATTTTTTAGAGGAAAACTTAAAAACAAATGAACAGAATTAGAATTGGCTTTATAGAAGGAACCAATGTCCCCTTGTGAGAGAATCTGAACAGCAGTACTGGCTGGTTTGGAGTCTGTCTCCTCTGCAGGGATTGGTGTGGTATTTTCTCAGTGCCCTCTGGTGGTGATCTGAGTGGGGGTCATCTTGTTGAGGTTGCCGTTTTAGAGGGCAGTGGAAAGCATGAACACACCTGGGCAGAACATGGTTGTCTTTATGCCAGACTTTGAATCCAGGATTCCATATATCCAGCTGAGAGATGGGCACGGAAGTTCTGTTGTGAGAATGCTGCTGTATTAGAGGTTGTACTTTGTTGTTTTTGTGTGTATTGAGACAGGATCTTGCCTTGTCCCTCAGGATGGAATATGGTCACATGATCACGGTCCACTGCAGCCCGGAACTCCTGGGCACAAGCGTTCCTCCTGCCTCAGCCTCCTGAGTTGTACCTTATTTTTGAATAAGTTGTGTGGTTTTGGAAGACATGATATTTGTCGTGTCCGTTCATTTGCAAGTTTGTTGTAATTATGAGTGTATACTGGCTTTAGAATTTAAAAGGAAATTTTATGTCTCACTCTTATCAGTCATTGTATCATGGTGAATGGGGTAATAAGTCTTCACGCTCTCAGAGTCAGTACTGAGGATCCTCTTGTGACAGCGATGTCTGGAGAGGCAGGTATCTGGTGGTTTCTGCTAGTGACAGAGTCCACCATCCTTTTCTCACCATCATTTTGAGCAAGTCATTTCCATTTCTACTTGGCTGTGACCAGGCCTCATTGCTTTCTACTCTTTCGGAGTTACGTTCTTTTTCTTTTTTGAGATGGAGTTTCGCTCTTGTTATCCAGGCTGGAGTGCAATGGTGCGATCTCGGCTCACTGCAACCTCCGCCTCCTGAGTTCAGGTAATTCTCCTGCCTCAGCCTCCTGAGTAGCTGGGATTACAGGCACGTGCCACCATGCCCAGCTAATTTTTTGTATTTTTAGTAGAGATGGGGTTTCACCATGTTGACCAGGATGGTCTCGATCTGTTGACCTCGTGATCCACCCGCCTCGGCCTCCCAAAGTGTTTCTTTGTTTGTTTGTTTGTTTTTGTTTTTTATGAGAAGGAGTTTCGCTCTTGTTACCCAGGCTGGAGTGCAATGGCGCGATCTCGGCTCACCGCAACCTCTGCCTCCTGGGTTCAGGCAATTCTCCTGCCTCAGCCTCCTGAGTAGCTGGGATTACAGGCACGCGCCACCATGCCCAGCTAACTTTTTTGTATTTTTAGTAGAGACGGCGTTTCACCATGTTGACCAGGATGGTCTCGATCTCTTGACCTCGTGATCCACCTGCCTCGGCCTCCCAAAGTGCTGGGATTGCAGGTGTGAGCCACCGCGCCCAGCCTGGAGTTACGTTCTTGAAGGCTGCATCTCCTGGTACTTACCACGGTGAGTGACTTTTTCATAACAGACCTTTGATTTATCTTCAACTTACACTGTCGGACTAGAAGTTTCATGGCTGAGCCTCCTTTGCCTTGTTTTCTGGCCTCCTTGTTCTCCTGCTTACATATTCTGTCTCTTGCAAGCATTCTCTCTCCTTTTTTTGGGAGGGGTGTGAGGCAAGGGACTACTTTCTTCATGCTTTGAAGATTTTTGTTTGCACTGATGCCAACAATTTTACTTGTCTATTACTAAATTTATTTCTTCAGGTGTGATTCCCTTTGAGCTACAATTTTTAACTGCCTGCTTTTAAAAAAAAATCACTTCACATTCAACTTACCTAAAATTAAGCTCTTCATCTTCTTTCTGGTTTCAGGCTTCTTCTCATAACTTCCCTATTTCTGTTAATCCTCACTTTCTTATATAGGGTTTTTTCTCTCTAAGTTCCTTTACTCCTGGGCTTTTGCCAGCCTGAGAATTTTTAAACCGAGTGTTGAATTTAGTGATATAAAGAATTTCATATAAATATATTTATATGTCTGGATAATCATCCTGTAACCTAGAACTGCCATGATATTTCCTATTTGTGAGTTCATATTTATTTACAATTATATTGTTGCCAGATAATTACCTAAGGCAGAGGCTAGAATTGCTTGAGATCCTGCAGGCCACATATGACTCCAAGATGTTCTAGCTTTTACAGGATAACTTTTTTGCTTTTTTTAAATCATAAAAAGTATCAAAAGTGTAGCAAACATGTCCATTCCTGATAATTACACAGGCTAACACATGGAGACATCTTCCTAGATCTGGTAGTTACAGACTTCATATGTAACTACTATGATTTCAAGGTGTTGATGAGCATAAATGATACTGGCAGTGGCTGGCATGCAGTAATGAAAATCTTTGTGATTTCTCGCTGACAATGTTAGGCATTTTGTTAAACGTACTGCGTCTGTTGCCTGCATTCATAACCAAAGGAATTGTCAAATTTCCATCAGAAGTTAGTAGAAATAAAGACATAATTTTTTTTGCCCCATCTACATTCAGAAGCCCCCTGAAATTCATCCATGGACCCCACTGTAGCCTCACTTCCACCCACCTCCCCCACTGTTTTCTCCTTCCCTCGTGGGTAACCATTTTTTATTAGTGTTCATTTTAGCTTCCCAATTTTTCTTCTGGAAAAAAAAATATATATATCTACACTTTTGTGTTAGTATTTACTCCCCTCACACATAAACAGTGCCTGTTTTCAGTTAAGTATCCACTAAGAATTTACTTTCTTATTAGCATGTGGAGGTCCTTTCTTTCTTAATAGTTTCTTTCTATCTTTGCACAGTGCTCCATTGTCTTAACTTAGTCTTCCTGTCCCCTACTCATGGGTTTGGGGTTGATTTCAAGTCTTTTGCAGCCACACAACTTGAATTTGCCACTTCCTGTGGTTTTGGCTGGCATATTCTGGGAATAGATTACTAGAAGTGGATTGCCAGGTCAAAGGAGAAAGGCATCTGTCATGTTGTTAGACCTAGCAAATTCCTGTTTTTATCATGGAACATTTCTTCAGCAATAGCTATGTTGTTTTCAACTTCGTTTTTTCTTTCGTTTTTTTGAGTTGGAGTCTTGCTCTGTCGCCCAGGCTGGAGTGCAGTGGGGTGATCTCTGCTCACTGCAGCCTCCACTTCCCGGGTTCCAGCAATTCTCCTGCCTCAGCCTCCAAGGTAGCTGGGATTACAGGCACACACCACCACACCTGGCTAATTTTTATATTTTTAGTAGAGATGGGGTTTTACCATGTTAGCCAGGCTGGGTCTCGAACTCCTGACCTCAGGTGATCTGCCCGCCTCAGCCTCCCAAAGTGCTAGGATTACAGGCCACCACATAGGCCTTGTTTTGAATTTTGAAAGCAGTGTCTGTCAAGTTCTGGAATCCAGAAATGAATTGTTGGAAGTTGGAAAGTATAAATTAGAGTCTTTGTCATCCTGAATTCTTTCTTACCTGTCCCACCGCATCCAGTCAGACCAGTTACCATGATAAGTGCTTTGTGTCGCCCATGTCTTGGGCCTCTCCTTTTCCATTGCTGTTGGTCTAAGTTGAGCTGTTATCTTAGTGTAACTTGTCTTCTCTGAAACCTTCCATATCTCTGTCACCTCATGGAATAAAGGCCTTGCATCCTGTTGCCACCAACCCAGCCGCTACCTCTCATGACTCTCACAGATCCTTTACCGGGCTCCTTCGATTGGTTTTCTGCATCATGCTTGCCTTCCGTGGACATCACCGTCCCTGTCCCTCTACTGCTGTTCAATTCCTGCTCGTGCTCTGGGAAACACTCAAAGCACACATTCTGTAAAAGCTTCCTGATAATTGTAGCCTGAAATGACTTCTTTTGCCTATTAACTGGAATTGCAACTTTTGCCTTTATCTTTAATATGGCAGCAAATCATGCGTGCCATATGGCATCTCTTCCAATACCTGCAGGCAAAGCTTTGACATTTGTGTTTTCACCTGGTGATATATTGTTGCGGGAGTGTAAACCCCTCTGTTGGTAATGTTTTACATAGCATTTCTTAAAGCTGATTTTCTGGTAGAATACTCAGTAATGTTGCTAAATTTTAGTGCTGATGCCAAGACCCATATGTACACAGAACCTGGTCGTCTTGCAGAGATGCATTCCTTTCTGGGAATGAACTAAATCTGACCCACAAGATTTACAGCTAGCATGCTTTAAGTTTCTTCTTTTTTTTTCCCTTAACAGCTTTATTGAAGTTTAATTCATGTCCTATAAAATTCACTCATTTAACATGTATAATTCAGTGATTTTTTAGTAAAGTTAGAGTTGTGCAGCCATCACTACAATGCAATTTTAGAACATTTCCATCACACTGAAAAGATCCCTTGTGTCTATTTGCAGTCATTCCCCGTTCCCACCCTCCCGCCCAACCCCAGGCAACTACTAACCTACTTTGTCGCGATAGATTTGCCTATTCTGGACATTTCACGTAATAAATGGAGTCATATGATATGTGGTCTTCTGCATCTGGCATTCACTTCATGTTAATATTTTTGAGGTTCATCTATGCTGCATCAGTCCTTGATTTTTTTTTTTAATTGCCAAATAGTATGACTACGTGGTATTATTGTGTGACTGCCTCACATTTTGCTGATCCTCTCCCTGTTGGTGGACATTTGGGTTGTTCCACTTTGGGGTTATTATAAAGTGCTGTGAATATTCATGGACAAGTCTTTGGGTAGATGGATGTCTTTTTGTTTTTAGGGGGTTGATATCTGGTAGAATTAATAGAGCATGTAACAGATTTATGTTGACTGTACACGGTCTTTTAATGCCCCAGATGTTTAATTATTAGCTTTGAGTAACCACACGAACAAGGCAATGCAAGCATATGTGATAAATTCATGTCTGAGAATTTGACTTGGAATTAGCAAAAGAGCAGAACCCATTTCTTATTTGAGTATGTGTTTATTTCTCTGTCTTTATAGCCAGTGGATTTAAAGGTTTAGAATGGCTTTAAATAAGTAGAGATAAAACTTAGTGCCTCTAGGAAGCCATCTACTAGGGTGTTTATTGAAATTTATTTATGCTACTTGTCAATTTCAGTTGTTTGAATGGGAGTTTCCATAGTTTTATATCGAAAGGGATAGTATACATCTTATAAATGAAGTGCAAATTTTTCAAGCCTTGAATTTCAGTAATGAACTCAATGTAGTCTTATCTAATGTAGTAAATGTCCTTCTTGGTAGATGTGCAGATATTGAATGCACAAGTTCTTGGTCTGTATTTTAGTCCCTGTCCTGGTATCTTTGTTCAAATTTCTTCTTGATTAAAAAACATAAAATAACATTCAAATACTAATGAGTGAAGATCCAAACAAAGTATAATTTTAAATAGTTTTGGGAATGTAAATATAAATAAAAGTCAAGGTCATGAATTTGCTAGTTCTTTCCTGACCTATTCGTTGGCAGCAATTTGGACTTGTCATTACATATTCATATCACAAAGCTTTCACTTGTCTTTTCATGCTTCCTTTTGAAGCCAGGTTGTAACGTCAAATGCAGGAGAGACTCTTGGTAGCACACTTCTTAAGGAGGTGGAATGAGACACTCCTGCCTTCCTAAGGAAATGGCATGGGTAACACCTCTGAGCCTGAGCTTCCTCATTTGTGAAATGTAGCTCGTACATGCAGAGAATATACTTACTCTGAGGAGTAAATCAATTAAAGCTTTTGCAGAGTCTACCGTAGCAGCCTACAGTAAATATTGGTTCCTTTCTTTATGTAGTTAGTAACCTGACATGGAACAGTTCTACTCAGTGGACATTCTGGAGGTGCCATGGGTGTGGGTAAATAAAACATAGCGGATAGAAGAAGGTCCTTGGAGTTCATTTGGTTACAGAGTGAGTGTCTGTGTTTTAGAAATTGTGGGGCAACAATATGGAGGCTGGATTGGAGGGGGTGAGACCAGTGAAGACCCTTTAGTTAGTGAGCCAGATGAGAGGTAATAGTGCCTAGACTCTAGCAGTTGGGAGTGTAAAGAGAAGTAGGATAAGGAGATGGAAATCATAGAACTGAGTTTTCATCAGGGATGAGCATAGAGAGGAATCAAAACCACTGGGAAATACAGAAGGGAAAGTGAGTTTGAAGGGAGAGACACCAGTCGGGAGACTAAGCGTAACTGACCCTCATTTGAAACTCTTGGTAGAGGGAATGGGGAGGAAACATGAGGAAAATAGATAGGATTTGACGTTTGGGCAATTAGAAGAGAAGGTGGTGCTTTCGTAACTCCTAGGATTCCGAGTTGAGCAGCTGAGGCTTCTGTTAACTAAGTTGGGACGAAAGGCAGGGAGAGGGGTTCGATGTTGAACGTGAGTCTGTGGCCTTTGGAAGATCCAGTGGAAGGAGGAGGAAGAGCTGGAGTGAGGAGCCCTTTGGAGCGGTTGTTGAGGGTTGGGCAAAGTAGAAGATGCCACAGCAAATCCAGTGGCTTGTTGCTGATTTTCTTATTCCTGAAATTAACTTGAAACTGTAGAAATGTATTATTAAAATCCTCAACAGAGCTTTTTGTGAAGTGTATATATAACCTGAAGCTTCAGTTTTCTTGCCTACGCAGTTTTACCTAATCTTGGTCGTACACTTAAAACTCAGGTTGGCTGTATTATTACCGTCTTTTTCAGGAATTCCATTTATTTAAAACTTAAAGAGGATTTAATAATTTCTTATGGAATTCAAGAATTTCTGAGCTTGAGCTTTCTAGTCTCAGTTCTGAGTGGCATAGAGTATCCTTCAACCTGCTCAATTGTTTTCTAATGTATGTAGCAAATAGATTACAAGAGAACATAGCATGTTCCATGTTAAGAAGCAAGCTTCCTATGGCAGTGAACACTAGCAAACCCATTTCCCCTCTAAGACAGAATATTTCCAGTACTGCGGAAGCTCCCTGAGTGCTTCTTCCCAAACCCATCGTTACCCCACATTTTAATTGTCTGCCCTTTCCCCAAATGTTTTTGCTTCTGTTTTTACTTATGTTATATGAGTTTGCTGAGTTTTTTGTTAGCTTTTTATTATGGAAAGTAGAAACTTCAGTGTACCTGTCTCTCAGCTGTTTTTCTCTGCAAAATTTTAAAGTAAATCACAGCCATCACAACATTTTAATCACAAAAGTATGTATCTCTAGCTAGTGCTTTTTTTTTTTACATAAGTACAATGAAACCACAGTAGCCAGTGTTTTAAGCAGGTAAATGTGTGTGGTTCATGATGGTGCCTTCCGTTCATGTGAGGGAGAGCTAATCTCTCTTTTCATAGAAGTACTCTTTTAAAATTAATCTTAGATATAAAAGTGATATACTGTTTATATTTCTTTGTTACCTTTATTTCCCACTCAAGACTCCTGAACTTCATCCATGTTGAAGCGTGTAGCTGAAGTTGGCTCATTTTGTGAGGTCTGTTGACTAGTCCCACTGCTTCGTTGGGAATTCTCCTGTGGACATGTGGGTTGTGTCCAGGTTTGTTTGTTTTGCTCTTATAAACAGAGCAGCAAATGCATGTGCTTGCATATTTTGTGGTGTTCATATACAAGAGTTTCTCTAGGTCTAAATTGTTTTACTGTCAGTTTCACACCTTATGTGCCACACTGCAAGTAAAGCTTAAAATTCTTAAAGTTTTAATTTTAAGAAGTTATATTCTGCTCTATTGTATATTTAGGAATTGTCAAAGTAATAATAGATTAGGAGAATACATAAGGTGTAATTGGTTAGATAGGTGGTGAAGAAATGCTTGGCCCTGTCCAATGTTGGGGCCATGGCTGAAAACTGTAAAGCAGAAGCTCCCTGCTCCTGAAGCTGGAGGTTTGAATCCCCAGTGGATCTCCCTATGGTCACTGACTGATGCGGGCCGTCAGGTCGTCTCTCTGTCTTCTGCACTAACAAACACCCTCAGCTGCCTGCTACATCCTCTGACTGGAGCTCCCCACTCCACTCCCCTCACTTCTTTACCCATCTCAGTTCTGCCTGGACCTCCCTAGAGTCCTCATCCATAATGGGAAACTCCTCCATAGCCGCTTCCCATACTACTTCAACCCCATTGCTATTCCATAAAGACTAAGACTCCTTAAAGCCCTCTCTAGGTGTGGCTGTTCCTGTCCTGACATCCTGCAGGCCTCCAGGCGGCAGGTAAGGGTCCACTGCCTCCTTGTGGGCGTTGACAGCCACAGACCCAGAGAAAGACTGGAGTTCCTCTGCTGCACTAGCCATTTCTCTCCCTGCAGTGGTCATCTGCTAACCACCAGAGTTCAGAAATTAATTGGATACTCTGGCACAGCCCAGAAACTTCCTGTCTACTGCTGACACCTATTACCAAAGATGGTTGCAGGCCACCCCAGGCTTCAGCCTCTCGTTTCCTTGAGCTCTGTTTTGTTGCAGTCATTTGCAGGTGGGGCCCTGCTGAGCCTTCTCACCTGGACTGCAGTGCTCCCACAGTCTGCCTTGACTGAGAGCCCCCCACTTCCTAGCCAGAGGCAGGAAGAGGGCAAGGCACGGGAGCCTGTTGGCATCATGCCCTTTCCAGCTTTCTTACTCCTTCACAGCCCACATGCTTAAGGTGGTCTGTCTTGTCCTACCCACCGATTCCAGTTAGGTTTCTGCTCAAGTAATAGTTAGCATCTTTGAAACAGTGTTGCCTTATTTAATCTGTACCACAAACCCGTGAGGCGGGTTAAGAGAGATGAAACACTTACAAGGTCATGGTTTTGTGCAATCACTGCCTTTTCTTCTCCTGGCTTCCAGGCTTGGTTCCTCCTCTTTGTTTTTGGCTATAACTTTGCAGTTACAAACTCTGGGTTTTCCATCATCTAGTCAGTTTTTAAATGTTACTCAGGACTCAGCTTGGGCTGTCTCTCTGCCGCATTCCCCTGAGGAACTGTGGTTCCCAGGATCAGGTGGTAATACACGCCAGAGATCAGCTTTCTGTAGGCCTCCCTTCTCTTCTGTGCTGTGGCCTGTGTCTCCAACTGCCTGGGATGATTAACAGGACCTCAGGTTCACACATCCAAGGGCAGCTGCCCTCCCATAGATATGTTCCTCTCTAATGTTTCCTGTCTCGGTAGATGTTATCATAGTCAATATCGTATTTATCAGATGGGTACATAAAGGTATTAATCACTCACTCGAGTAAGTAAAAAGTAAATACTTATAAGGCTGCTTGTTGCAGTATTATAATTGTTAAGTAAATACTTGAAAGCTTTTTGTAAGGTACTATTATTGATGAATAATGGAATATTATATGACTCACAAAAGAAAATGAGGTATATTTCATTAGTGAAGTGAGGTAATATCATTCTTAAGTGAAAAAAGTTGTCAAACCAATGTATGATTGATCCCCAAAGAGCTGGAAGTCAGTAGGGGTCAGCACAGATTCTTTTTTTTTTTTTTTCATTTTAAAGTCATGTTCCTTGAAATACTGGGATTTTCTTGAAACACTACTGGTCTCGAGATGTATTCACGAAAAAATATTTCGTGGCCAAGTAAGTTTGAGAGAAGATGCTTTATACTGCTTTTCTGATGGAAATGTATAAGATGTTCACTTATCAAGACCTCTGAAGTCTTGTGGCAAAGTATTTAACTTCACTAAAGCTAGTACTTCCCGAATTCCCTTGATGTTCAGTTCAGTTGATGTTCCAATTAGTGTTTAGTGGAAGACTTGTACGTGCTCTTTTTCAGAAGCTCTTTCAGTATGCATGGATGAAACTGAATTACTAATATCAAAGAAGACATATTTTTCAGGATTTTTGCAGGTCGTTTAGTTAGTTCACACTTCTACTCAATGAAGGAATCATATGCACCATTAATCTTGAGAAACAGGCTGTCTGATTAGTTCACAGTTGGGATTGTTAGGGAGCTTGTTTAATATTGATTCTGTTGGCTTTCATCTTCCTTTGGAATCACAGTCTTTTCTGTGAGACAAGTGCTTAAATATATGACTGCCCTTCTTCTGTTAGACCTGTTTATTTTGACTGTTGTGTTCCATTATCTTCTAAGGGTTAGATGAAAGTAAAGTAAAACTGTGGCACGTGTGTGTCTGCGGTAAAAACTCATGTGGGCTCTGTGAGCCAGCAGCTAAGTGAGTGGAGGCACAGCTGGCTCTGCCGTTGCTTCTTGTCCTTGACTAATTGCATTTTGTGCCTTGTTTTCCTGTCAAGAAAATGATAATCCCTCTCTGGGGATTAGCAAGAGTTTGTGAGCATGGTTTGGGCTGGCCACCTAGAGAACACTGAAGTTGTGAGGGGCCCTGTGGCTGCCCCTGCTGTTGGCCTGCTTCACTCACCAGCCAGCTGTGTGTCCAAGCCAGGAGGTGGCACATCAGCAGGTTACACGCCTGAAACTCCTGGATATTCATAACCCCGATGATCTCCTATCCCAGAGTACTTTTGAAAACTACCTGATTTCCTAAGTATATGTATATTTTTTGTTTGTTTCTAATGTCTTTAGGTTTGGGGACCTCCTAAGTTTTCTAGCTATGAGATGTGATTTATGAGGAAATACTTTTACCCCTTACCTAAAAACCATTGGAACCTCTCAGACTTTTATAAAATCTGATTAAGATTGACAGTTTTTGATGGCCTGATTATGAGATGGTGGATATATCCTCACCACCATTTTAATTTAGTTTGTAAATTAAAATTCAACATTAACAGAGAAGCAAGTGTTTTGTAGGCACCTATATTCTATGTTATTGTTCCAGGCAGTTTTACAGTCAGTTTCATTCACCAGACACTTAAGTGATGCTTCAGCAGATTAAGTATGGGCATTCACACTCACATACACACGCACACACACCCTCTAAACTGGAAAACCACTACCTGAGCCTCTTGTATCCATTGGAGCAGGCTGGTAGATACAGAGGTGGCCCACCCAGATGCCCCTTCAAGGAAAGACTTGACTCCCAGCATTAGTGCCATTGAGCCTCAGCTGCAGAGCTGCCTGGTCCGGGCTGTGCCCTTCTCAGCCCAGTGGGAGTTAAAGGCTTGGCCTGCAGCCCATGTGAGACCCACTGGCAATACTTGTTAAAAAGTTCCCTGCCAGGTTGGTGCTGGCTCTATAGGGCCTACATCACAGTTCATCTTTTCAGTGCCCTGTCTGCTTCCTCTGTCATCTCGTGGGTGCCCATCTCTAAGAAGCACCTTCCAACCAAGCTGGGTCTCAGCATCTGCTCCAGAGAGCCCCACCTGGGACCTGCTCACAGTCTCTGTTACTGCCCAGCATGTGTTTAACCTATCTGTCCTTTAAGACAGTTACATGATGTGCTTACTTCTAACATTTCCCTTTAGACTTTGTTTTAGGTTTCTTTGCCGTATTAGTTATTAATGTTTTAAGTACATAGGTGAGGCTCTGTAGGGGATATTGAAAATGTAAGATTAGGTCATCGTCTTTAAACCTGCCCACTTAAGTATGAATTTTTGAAAACCTCAGATCAACTCTGCATGAATTTTAGATACTCAGAGGGAACAACTAGAAGAGGGGAATGGATAGAGAAGAATAAATCACATAACAGCAGGAATAGAAGATTTTGCTAGTTTTTCAGCATATTTGGAATATAAACAGGTGTGATGTGGCATAAAGTTACCATGTGTAGACCTGGACACAGAAAGTGTACAGCAAGTAAACTTGACAGTGTGACAGGAAAAGTTGTATATGATCTCATACATTTATCAGTGAGTGGTTTTTTGTTTGTTTTCGTTTTAGACAGAGTCTCACTTTGTTGCCAGTCTAGAGTTCAGTGGCCCAATATCTCCCAGGTTCAAGTGATTCTCCTGCCTCAGCCTTCCAAGTAGCTGGGATTACAGGTGCATGCTACCACACCCAGCTAATTTTTGTATTATTAGTAGAGACAGGGTTTCACCATTTTGGCTAGGATGGTCTCAGTCTCTGGACCTCATGATCCACCCATCTGGGCCTCGCAAAGTGCTGGGATTACAGACGTGAGCCACCATGCCTGGCCATCAGTGAGTTTTAATAGAGTAAGATCCGTAATTGGAATCAAATGTGATACAAAGAATAGGGAATATGAAACAAACATATTTGATGTGCTTACGCTGAGACAGGAGAATGGAGGTATTAGGGAGAAAAATTCACACTGACACTTTATTTGCTATATTTTAACTTTGCTGGAGGATAACTGGTGTCTCGACTTTATCTTTTATATTGTCCTCAGAGTTGCAGTGTTTATCTTAGTTTTTCAAAAGTCAAACTTTAGGAAAAAAATCGGAGTTTCTTAAATTTCAAAATATTTGAATAGATTTAATACTGCTACCATTAGGACTGACTTGTTAACTCTTTAAAACTATGGGCTCTTTTAATTGGAGATGTTGAGGTTTCCTCATTTAACAAATAGGCAATTGATGGTTGTTTTTTCCTTTGACTCTTTCAGTGGTTTCACTGTTTTGACACCTTGAAAATGGAAGAACCTAGACTGGAGTGTACTAGTTTGTGGTCCTGCTACTTTGTAGCATTAGAATCTTGCCAAGTTTGATTGCTTCTTTGAATTAGTTTCTTCGTCTGAAAAGGAAGGGTCAGAACTATCTTTAAGGTTAACCTTAAAGGGACTATATTTGGCTCTTAAGAACAAATGCTTTTGGTACACAAATGCACAGCACGTAAAGTTTCTGATTTTACAAGTAGGTTACATACCAAAAGTTATGTGTCAGTGTCTTAGATGCACACTTGGCCGGGTGCCCTGTGGCTCACGCCTATAATGCCAACACTTTGGGAGGCTGAGGCTAGACGATTGCTTGAGCTCACGAGTTCAAGACCAGCCTGGGCAACATGGTAAAACCCCATCTCTACACACACACACACACACAAAAATTAAAATTAGCCAGGCGTGGTTGTGCCAACGTGTAGTTCCACTTACTTGGGAGGCTGAGGTGGGAGGATCACCTGAGCCCAGGGGTCGAGGCTGCAGAGAGCTGTGATCCTGCCACTGCACTCCAGCCTGGGTGACAGAGTGTTGCCATATTTAAAAATAAATAAGCACACTTTATTCTATAGCTGTAGCATTATGAAAGTAGACCATGTCTGTTTTGGTTTACTATTAACAGTCAATAATACCTAAGATGGTGCCTGGCATATGGTAGTTTCCTACTAAATATTTGTTAAAACTAAGTAGTCACTAAAATTCTGTAATTTTCAGAAACCTGTTTAAACACTGTTTTGGGGTATGTATACATTTGCAGTGACCAAAATAATATAAAACATGACTAAATGAAACAGGAAGACATAAAGTTTAGCCTAAAATCCAATATTTGAAGGAAAAAGTTTAGACAACAGAAGTTATCATTTTGTAGAGATTCTCAAGAGGGATTTTGAGCAAGTTCAGATGCTTGATGATACTGGTATTTTATTTCTAAATCTTTGAAAAACGTACAGCTTTTCAGTTTCTTAATTTATTCCCTCAATTATTTGTGTGACATATTTGTTGACCTGCATGCCAGGCTCTGTATGAGATTGTTACGAGCCAGTGGTGCTTGCATTCCAGTGAAGTGAGGGAGTTACAATACAGAAACAAGTGCGGGATTACAGCCTAGAGTAAGTGTTAAGAAGGGAAAATCCCACTTAAAGGCAAACCTGAACAGCTTCTGGGACTTCCTAGTAAGTTTCCTTTGAAAGTATGACTGGAAGGCAACTTGAAGTGGGGGTACTCTGCAGGCAGAAGCAGCAGCAGATGCAGAGATCCTCTGGCTGGGAAAGGAGACTGGCATGGCCAGGGAAGGGGACATCCATGCGGCTGAACCCGAGAGGAGGAAGAGGGAGAGTTGAGGTTTTGTTAAGAGGCCAATGAAGAGAGAGAAAAGGATCCGATAGTGCCCTATTCAGGATTTCCCTTCTACAAACACTGCCTTGGCTCTTGGGGTGACAGCCTATTCAGAATCACGATGACACCATTTTAAGATGACAGCAATTTTATGCAGCAAATTGCTATGTCAAGACTGACACAAGCAGATGCAAGGTACTGGAATCTAGTTTAAACAACTAAAATAGTGGCCCAGGTAAGAGATGATGACGATGATGTTTACTAGAGGAGGAAATGGAGGTGAGTGAATGAATTTGAAGTCACTTTAAAAGTGAAAGTCCGGGCCGGGCGTGGTGGCTCAAGCCTGTAATCCCAGCACTTTGGGAGGCCGAGGCGGGTGGATCACGAGGTCAAGATATCGAGACCATCCTGGTCAACATGGTGAAACCCCATCTCTACTAAAGATACAAAAAAATTAGCTGGGCATGGTGGCGCATGCCTGTAATCCCAGGTACTTGGGAGGCTGAGGCAGGAGAATTGCCTGATCCCAGGAGGCGGAGGTTGCGGTGAGCCGAGATCGCGCCATTGCACTCCAGCCTGGGTAACAAGAGCGAAACTCCGTCTCAAAAAAAAAAAAAGTGAAAGTCCGTAGCCCTTGAATATGAAAGATGAGGGCTGTGGCATCAGGCTCGTTCCCAGGTTTCTGACTTGTGGATACATGGGGTGGTGCCACTCACTGACATGGACAACACTGATGGGGAAAGGCATTTGAGGGGCAGAGTAGAACATTTTTTCAGTTGCTGATAGAAATTAGAAGAGAAGGAAAAGTAGTAAAAGAGCATCTAGAGGGATATGAGAAAGCTCATCCAAGATAGAATTAACTGAACTGCAAGTTTAGGGAATTTAAGTGATAATTTCTCCCTAGGGAAAAGTTGAGTAAGTGACGGAAAGTAGGGTGGGTCCAAACAGTCGATCCTATCAGATGGCACCACCAATCCAAACACACTTATTAATATTAAGTGTGCTGTTGACCTTCCCAAAGTAGATGATGAAAGGAAAGCACATGGACACTACACACAGGAAACGTTTGCAGAGTGGTTGCTGAGTTGTTAGTTTCTTAAAACTTGAGTAAGTCCTTGTTTTAAATATTTATATATTCCACATTTGAACGTACCTATTTGAATGTAAGACATAAAATATTTTAGGTTCCGGAATGATGTGGATCCATAAAATACTAAGTTCCGTAGCCCGGAATATAAATACATATTGGAGAATAGGTTTCAGTGGCTCTGATTTACTCCATAGGCGTGGCCTCACAGGGTCCCTAAATGTGCCTTAGATGGCCGGGCGCAGTGACTCACACCTGTAATCCCAGCACTTTGGAAGGCCGAGGCAGGCAGATCACGAGGTCAAGAGATCGAAACCATCATGGCCAACATGGTGAAATCCCATCTCTACTAAAAAATACAAAAAATTAGCTGGGCGTGGTAGCACACGCCTGTAGTCCCAGCTACTTGGGAGGCTGAGACAGAAGAACTGCTTGAACCCGGGATTGCAGTGAGCTGAGATTGCATCACTGCACTCCAATCTGGCGACAGAGCAAGACTCTGTCTAAAAAAAAAAAAGTTTGCCTTAGATTACACAGAACTCTGTAATGCCATTGAGGATAAAGGATGAGCTGACTTACATGACAGGGTAGCTTGGACGTGGGTTTGCAGACCTTGATAACCTAGCCTCCTTGTTCCAGGTCTCGTTTACTTCCCAACAACATTTTACGAAGCCATTAAAATTACTCAATGTTTCTTGATTTGCACTAGAAATACCTATTTAAAACCTTTACGTTTTGATGTGATATACATAGGTAGTCCTTAAATTATGTCTGTGATACTATACATTGAGAAGTACTGATTTGATACAATATTGAATACCTGAGTTACTTTATGGGTCAAGATGCTGAAGCATTATGAATTGTATTTGGCACTAGTTTTATATTCTTAGAAATAATAGCCACTACCATGTATTAAGCATTTGCTGTATGTTAAGTATTTTCTTATACATTATCTTATTTAAACTCTACAACCACCATTGAAGGACAGTGATTGGCCTCCATTTTTAAGACTAGGAAATTAAAGCTTCACGAGGTTCAGAAACTCACCCAGTACCGAATGTACCTGCCTAGTAGGTGTGGCATTGAGCTTCAAACTCAGGTATCTCTAAATTCAGAGTACGTTTCAAATCTTGATAATTCTTGCCAGAATCCTTTCTTAAAAAGAGTGCCTATTTCCTTTCATTTTCAGCCTCACCAACATTTGCATTCTTGCTGAGCTTAAAAGTCATAGGTAACTTGTGAGAGTGAAATGATTTTTCCTATTTATTAGCTGTTTGTGTTTCTGGGATATTCCTGAGCATATCCTTTGCCCTTTTTTCTTTGCACTTGTCTTTCTAATTGTCACCTAAGTCAAGTGATACATATTTTTGATAACTTTAAAAGGCAAAGGCCATAGAGTTAGTTGTGCTTGTGTGAACTTTTACCCAGCCTTTCTCTTGAGTGCTAATACTATCATGATTTTGAACTAAATGTCTAACTAAGCATTTTTTTTTGTACACAGACCATATGATTAATGAGAGTGTTTTTACATAGAGAAATGGTCTCTGGACTACAGTGGGCCCTGCTGATGCCTGGAGACTCAGTGTTTCTATGAGTGTGTGTCACCCTATTATAGCACCCCAGAGAGAATTCACTAATTCTCCTTATTTCTTCCTCAGGTTGCCTGCAATGAGATTGCATTCTCTACATTTAAAGGACATCCTTTCTGAGCCGCTGTGAATAAATTCGGAATGGTACTGTATATTTTCATCTAATGGAGAACTAGCTGTACTTTGAATAAGGATTGCTGCACTGGACGACTTGAGAACATCCCTCACAATGTCATCAACCCGGAGCCAGAACCCCCATGGCCTGAAGCAGATTGGCCTGGACCAGATCTGGGACGACCTCAGAGCCGGCATCCAGCAGGTGTACACACGGCAGAGCATGGCCAAGTCCAGATACATGGAGCTCTACACGTATCCTCCTGCCTAGCGCAGGTTGATTTGATTAGAGTTTTGTTTATTTACTAGTATGACCTATGAATTAGTGTGATTTTATGTCATTTTTCTCCTCCCAATTCATCATGTAAAATAATTGCAGTTCATTTTTAGCCTTAAGTTTTTGAACAGAGTAGAACTGGTTCATTAGTAGTCAAATGCAGTGCTGGTCAGTACAGTCACCACTAGACCCATGTAACTATTTACATTTGAAATATTTTGAAGGTTCCGTTCCTTAGGCGCACTAGCTGTGTTTCCAGTGCTCAGGAGTCAGATAATAAAATATTTCTGTCATTGTAGAAGGTTCCATTGGGCAGCACTGGTCTAAAGCAAGGTCCTGAAGTTCTCAGTAGATCATTTGTTTTACTGTCCATTTGTTTACATATTGTCTATGACTGCCTTGTGTTATGGAAACAGCTGAGTAGTTGTGTTAGAAACAGTTTGGTGTATGAAGCCTGAAATATTTACTGCCTGCCCTTTCACAGGAAAAGTTCTTTGACCTGATCTAAAGGGACAGAACATTGAGCGAAGGTTTTCCTGTTATGGCCCTATTTTTTTGTGTGTTCAAGACAAGGTCCTGCTCTGTCACCCAGGCTGGAGTGCAGTGGCGTGGTCACAGCTCACTGCAGCCTCAACTGCCTGGGCTCAAGCAACCCTCCCATCTCAGCCTCCCAAGTAGCTGGGACCGCAGACACGTGCCGCCACACCTGGCCATTTTTTTTTGTTTGTAGAGACAGAGTCTTGCTATGTTACCCAGGCTATGGCCCTATTTTTTTAAATAACAGTATTTAAAAGGTATTTTATTCCTTTAGTATTTGGTCTGTGATGTGCATGGGGGACTGTGCCGTGTGCTGCAAAGGCAATGAGGGTGGAAAAGAGGCGGCTGCTGCTATTCATGTGGTTGTAGACACGCTGCCTAATTTGGAGGGTTTCTTGATTCCGTACACATACAACGTTGAAATTAGAGTTAAGCTCACTCAGGAGAGAGGAGATTGCTACTGATTCTAGGACTTTAAAGCTGCTGATTCAACAGAGCTTCAGGTTTAAATTTTTAGAATATATCAGTTATGATCAAACTAGGTTTTGTCATATTCTAGTATATTCTTACATAGGTTAATATTTTAGAATCCTAAAAAAAAATTAAGTAGATATAAAACTGTGTCCATCTCTGAATTCACTTAAAATGTATTGTGTGTGTTTGCATTTTTACATATGTATATGCACTTACATATAGGATACTCTTTTAAAATAATAGCTTTATTGAGATATAATTACATACCATAAAATTCACCCTTTTAAAAAGTATACAATGCAGTGGTTTTTAGTAGATTTACAGGTTTACAACTGTCACCACTGTCTAATTTTCGAACATTTTAATCACCCCAGAACGACACCTTGTACCCATTAGCAGTCACTCCTCATGCCCTCTTTCCCCCAAGCCCTGGCAACCACTCATTTACTTGGTCTTTCTGAATTTGCTCATTTGTACACTTTACATAAATAGAATCATATGATGTGTGGGCTGCATGTGTGGCTCTTTGACTTAGCATGCTCACAGGCTTCATCCCCATAGCACGCATCACTGTACATCATTCATTTTTATGACTCAGTTGTATGTCTAGTCTACATTTTGTTTACCCATTGATTAGTGATGGGTATTTGGGTTACTTCTACCTTTTACCTGTTATTAATACCATTGTACACATTGTGTGCGAGTTTTTGAGTGGCTCTATGACTTCTGTTCTCTAGGGTGTGTACCTGGAGTGGGATTGCAGGGTCCTGTGACAGGTAGGATGTTCTTGAAAAAATAGCGTCTTTGCCAACTGAGAGGATATTATGTCACCCAACAGGGTCCTGGCTGCTTAGGTATGACAATTTCTTAATTCATGTAAGAAAGCTGAAGATGGTGGTTCCACTGGTGAGGCAAGACAAGACATTGGTTGGATTTCTGATAAACAGAAAGCAGGAGACACTGCTCCAGAGCCCAGGGAGGTATCATTGCTGATCTATCTCTGGAGAATTTCTTTTTAAAATCCACATTACTGAGTTAGAATTAATATGCCTTGTAAGTCATGCTTTTTTTTCTTTTTGAGATGGTGTCTTGCTCTGTTGCCCAGACTGGAATGCAGTGGCACAATGTCAGCTCACTGCAATCTCCACCTCCAGGGTTCAAGCGATTCATTCCCTGCTTCCGCCTCCTGAGTAGCTGGGACTATAGGCACGTGCTAATTTTTTTGTGTTTTAGTAGAGAAAGGGTTTCACCTCGTAATCCACCCTCTTTGGCCTCCCAAAGTGCTGGGATTGTAGGCATGAGCCACCATGTCCAGCCTTGGGAATTTCTTAATGTGTTCTTTCTTTTTTTTTTTTTTTGAGACAGAGTTTCTCTCTTGTTACCCAGGCTGGAGTGCAATGGCGCGATCTCCGCTCACTGCAACTTCCGCCTCCTGGGTTCAGGCAATTCTCCTGCCTCAGCCTCCTGAGTAGCTGGGATTACAGGCACGCGCCACCATGCCCAGCTAATTTTTTGTATTTTTAATAGAGGCGGGGTTTCACCATGTTGACCAGGGTGGTCTCGATCTCTTGACCTCGTGATCCACCCGCCTTGGCCTCCCAAAGTGCTGGGATTACAGGCGTGAGCCACCACGCCCAGCCCCCTTTTTTTTTTTTTTTCTTTTGAGACGGAGTTTTGCTGTTGTTACCCAGACTGGAGTGCAATGGCACGATCTCGGCTCACCGCAACCTCTGCCTCCTGGGTTCAAGCAATTCTCCTGGCTCGGCCTCCCAAGTAGCTGGGACTACAGGCACGCACCACCATGCCCAGCTAATTTTTGTATTTTTAGTAGAGACGGGGTTTCACCTCATTGACCAGGATAATCTCGATCTCTTGACCTCGTGACCCACCCGCCTCGGCCTCCCAAATTGCTGGGATTATAGGCATGAGTCCAAGCCCGGCCAATGTGTTCTTTCTAACTAAATCCAGTTGGTCCTTTTTCTGATGGATTATTTTTGCTCATAACACAATGAGACTTTGTATGCTAGCAGAAATTTTCGAAATCTTGTTTATACAAATAATTAAATTCATATAATTTGTAGTTGTTCTAATACCTGCAACTTTTTTTTTTCAGGACTACCACTCAAATTCGGTATTTTTTTCCCCCAGTTTTGTCTGAGAATAGATTTCTAAAAATTGGAGAACCTAAACTGAGTCTAAAATAGCTTATTCGAATTCTTTAGACATTATTTATGAAACAACAGCTACAGTTTGAGTTCTCTGTGTCAGGCGTTGTGCGTGGAACTGTCCACGCTTCATTAAGCCTCATCTTGGCAGTTACCTTCCTCTGTGGATAAGCTTCAGGAATCCGGTTGTATAGCAGCCAGTGGTGTTGGTGAGGCGGGTACTAAGGTTCTCAGCGGTCTGAATCTGGAATCGCCTTTAGCCACTCTATAGCATTCAGCTACTGTATTTGAATGAATCATATTTCTCAGAGTATTAAATTTCTGTATTTTCTTTGAGAAGTTGTGGAGATGTATTTTGATTAACTCTTCCATATATTAGAATTGAAGTGAAAGCAGTAGAGTGTATACTTACATTTATTAATTATTGAAAATCATAAAATATGATGTTACCCCCCAACTCTTCACATATATTTTCAGTATCTTTGTGAGAACTGGAAGAATTCTGAGTCGTCTGTTAACATTTTTGTAGCGCCATCTTCACTGTAAGCCATTTACGCATGGTACTTTTTGGAATTGCATATATATTGCCATTACTGCTGTTTTATTCCAGCCCCAGGTTGTATAACAGCAGTTTTTCAAGAAGGTTTCTCTTACTAGTATATATTTGGTCATTTAAAAATAATCTCCTAAAGGCCTGTTCACCGTGACATATAACACTTGCAGTTGTAAGGTTACGTTTCAGGGTAGGAGGTCCTTTGGATCGGGAAAGAAGGAGCTGGCAGTGCATCTCACTGTTCTAGTATCACAGTATCACTTTGCAAAATTAGACATGCCTCATCAGCAGTTGGCAAAGGAAGTGGGTTAGAAAGGAAAACTTGTTGAGAGAAAAAAAGGGATTCTTTTCCTTCGCATAACTCTGGCTAGTACCTAACAGCTAGATTTTTACCCATTGTGTATCCTGGTGGAGCAAATGGACTTGTTTTAGAAAAATAACCTTCTTGGTCTAAAACAAATACTCGGAGCCTTTAGGAACCTGTGACATTTGTGGTTGCAGTAGCAGGGAGGTGGGTCATCATATAGCATAAATATTTATCTCGACTTTCAACTCAAAGTCGTGAAAGAGAGAAGGGAATTTTGGAAAAGCCAAAAAAAAAAAAGAAAAGAAAATGACCAGAAAGAAAGAGCCACTTTAGTTAACTTGGTTTTCAGCCGTTTCACAAAGATTTCATTTTTTTCCTAAACCTTCAGCCTTGAGCCATCACCCTTTACTGTGTGTCTGTCTGGGTTTTGTGGTGGTGGTTTTTTGTTTTTTTTTTTTTTTTTAAGAGACGGGGTCTTGCTATGTTGCCCAGGCTTGAGTGTAGTGGCTATTCACAGGCACAGTCCCACTACTGATCAGCATGGGAGTTTTGACCTGCTCCATTTCAGACCTGGGCTGGTTCACCCCTCCTTAGGCAACCTGGTGGTCCCCCACTCCTGCTCCCGGGAGGTCACCATATTGATGCCAAACTTAGTGTGGACACCTGATCGGCATAGTGCAATACAGCCCAGAACTCCTGGAATCAAGAGATCCTCCAGCCTCAGCCTCCCAAGTAGCTGACACTACAGGCTTGCACCACCACGCCCAGTAAGTCTGACTGTTAAGCACTTCCAAATATTCACTTCTAGTTCTCTATGGTGTCTTACATGTGTATAGTTACAATGCAGCAGTGTGTGTGTGTGTGTGTGTGTGTGTGCGCGCGCGCGCCAGAAATACTCTCTATCACCAAGGTTGGATTGCAGTGGTGTTTTTTTGGTTCACTACAGCCTTCAGCTGGGGTCAAGTGATCATCTTGCCTCAGTCTCCAAGTAGCTGGGATCATAGGCACACAACACTACATCTGTCTTAATTTTTATAGAGACAGGGTTTCACCATGTTGCCCAGGCTGGTGTCGAACTTCTGGACTCAAGTTCTCCACCTGCCTGGGCTTCCCAAAATGCTGGGATTACAGGCATGAAGCCACCATACCTGGCCTCATTTTCTTTTGCAATAAAATACATAGAATAAAGTTCTATGCAGGTGGGTAAATAATACTAGGGTTTTCTTCCTTTTGAATTTGAAGTAGATATTGACATTCCTTAATCAATTTATCGACACCACTATATTTTGCTTGTGCTTAGCTTAGAACACAAACATGAGTCCTGGCTACAGGAGAGGCATTTAAGGGGATGCAGTGAAGTACGAGGGTCTGGTCCAGCTAGTGCAGGTGTCAGGTCACTTGTGGGAGGTTTCTGTTCATTTTTCTGGGCCCTAGACCTTCCTGTGTCTTGTTTCCAGGTCGGGAATCTCAGATTCATAATTTCAGTGTACACTTTCATGTTGATGTCTTTCTCTCTTTTTCTCCCTACCTGAATAAATTCTCATAAACTTTGAAGTTTCTATTTGTTGTCCTGTACAGTGCTGTGGCCTGAATTAGTTTTGTTCTTTAACCGTTTTTTCCCCATCTTCTTTCCCCTCACTAGTACCGTAAGGATCTCATTCATATTTCATGGCCTTGGTTGCTCTCAGTAAGTCATAACATAAGCACATTCAGAATTCACATTTAATTTTCTGTTTTGATGTTTTACGATAAGATTCGTGATTGTTGGGGGTCAGGGCACTTTTTCACCCGAGTCAATCTGCTGAGCCCTTGGAGCCTGCGGCTGTGCTTTGCAGGAACACTGTGCCAGGACATGCTGGTCCCTGCTGCAGCTCAGCACCTGCCCATTGAGCAGTGCCCTTTTCAGGTCCACACTGACCGTCGCCTTCCGTTCCGTAGGAGCTGCAGCAGCAGGAGAGTGCTCAGGTGGCAGCCTTCCTACTTCGCCGGCTTACTGCAAAATTCTCTCCTTTATCAACCAAAATTTCAAAGAACAGCAGATCAAACAGAAGAAATAACAAATCGTCTTCTAAGTAGATTAATGATGATCCATGTCTGTTTTAGAATAACCAGCCAGCCCAACAAATGTGTTTAGACACTTTTCATCTTGCACTCTTCATTTAGGAGTCTTACATTAATCTGATTCTGCTCACCTAGTGAGCATGGCTTACAGCAAATGAACCTAAATACAGAAAGTTTTTCATATTTTTCGGATGTAATCCTTCCTTCTCTTACGTATATATATGTTTATCCATACTTTTAGCTTAAGTCTGTAAAAGGACAGACTGGTTCACAAAAAAGAAGAAATGCAAATAGTAAGCATATGGGGAAATGTTCAATCTTGTAACTGTCAAAGAAATGAAGAATTAGGCCACGCCTTTAATTCCCAGAATTTGGGAGTTTTCAAACTCCTGAGATCAAGTAATCTACCCACCTTGGATCACTTGATCTCAGGAGTTTGAAACCAGTCTGGGCAACATAGCAAAACCTTATCTGTAATTAAAAAAAAAAAAATTAGCCAAGGGTGGTGGTGCGTGCCTGTAGTCCGAACTACTCAGGAGGCTGAGGCAGGAGAATCACTTGCACGTGGGAGGTCAAGGCTGCAGTGAGTTGTGATTGCACTGCTGCACTCCAGCCTGGGCAACAGTGGATCTGTTTTTACCTGTCAGATTGCAAAACCTTGTAAAGAAATGACTACTACAGCCAGTGTTAGCAAGGAGACCAAGCTCTGCAGTGCAGGCAGAAATATTAGTTTGCTATGATCTTTCTGGAGGGAAATTTAGAAATGTATTCTTTTGTTTTGAGATTGGGTCTTGCTCTTTCACTAGGCTGGAGCGCAATGGCATGATCGTAGCTCAGTGCAACCTTCAACTCCTGGACTCAACTGATTCCACCCCGGCCCCCCACCCCACCTCAACCTCCTAAGTAGCTGGGACTGCAGGCGCACACCACCATACCTAACATTTTATTTTTTGCAAACGTGGGTCTTGCTAGGATGCCCAGGCTGGTCTTGAGCTCCTGGGGCCTCAAGCAGTCCTCCCATCTTGGCCTCCCAAAGTTGTGGGGTTATAGGCATGAACCACACAACCCTGGCCTATATATTTCTAGAGACATAAAAATGTACTTTGGTTCAGCAGTTTGTTTATTTTTAAACCAGTTGAGCCACTGCACCCGGCCTAGGAAGTACTGTATTTTTAATACCACTTTTAGTGCAGTCTTTCCACGTGATTTTTATACAAGTTACTTGTTTAAATTTCCATTTTGTAAGTCACATTTGGGAAACAAATGGTAGTACGAGATAATTCTGATATATCCTAAGGAAACAGTTGTATTCACAATTGTGTGCGCAAGGCTCTTCTGCATATTTTGATAATAGGAAACAACCTCAGTCTTCAATATTAAGGATTTGGTATAACTGTAAACGGCCATTAAACATTAAAAATGCAATGAAGACTATTGACATGGAATCATGTTCATGACATATTGCTGTGTGAATTGTGAACCGCCAGCACATGCTCCTGCTTCTGAAAAAGTTTATGTACACCATATTGAAAGGAACTGTCCCTTATAAGGTGGTGGGTTTATAGGTGATTTTTTTTAAATTGCTCTACTTTGCCTTCTAGATTTTCAGTAGAGAGCATGCATTTAAAA
Source organism: Callithrix jacchus (assembly GCF_049354715.1). Taxonomy (NCBI): domain Eukaryota; kingdom Metazoa; phylum Chordata; class Mammalia; order Primates; family Cebidae; genus Callithrix; species Callithrix jacchus. Next base: position 98,985,030 of record NC_133512.1, on the reverse strand, counting down.
GTACAGTTTATTAGTTTGCCTTTTGCAGATGCTAAGTCATTGTTTGCAAAATTCTCTTTACCTTTTATTACTGACCTGGTACTATTAAAATCATTTTTAGGATTGAGAAATTGTTTATCTGTCTTAAAGTAAGACCCTATAGAAATTACCAGATAGCATACTTTGTCACAAGTGATTTTTTCCTTTTTTTGGTTAGTATGACTATGGCACACTCTTCGGCTATTTTTTGAAGTTAGGTATTCATGGTATACATACTCTGAGTACTTTGAACATTATATGACACATTCTTTAGTTCATCATGATCAATTGCAAGTAGTTTTGCTTTTGAAGTATGCTATTAGATATAAATTTATTTGAAATTTATTTGCTTCATATGGGATTTTTTTTTCAGAAATGCATCTACCCACAGACTGGACAGGACTTTATTCTTTTATGACTGCACATGGATTATGCAGCATAGTATAACTTTGCCGTTTGGTACAGATAAACTTGTTAGCATGTGAAGATAGGAAGTACTATCTAGCTATCTAGATATAGATATAGATAGATAGAGATTTTTTTTTTTGAGACGGAGTTTTGCTATTGTTAACCAGGCTGGAGTGCAATGGCGCAATTTCGGCTCACCGCAACCTCCGCCTCCTGGGTTCAGGCAATTCTCCTGCCTCAGCCTCCCGAGTAGCTGGGATTACAGGCACATGCCACCATGCCCAGCTAATTTTCTGTATTTTAAGTAGAGATAGGGTTTCACCATGTTGACCAGGATGGTCTCGATCTCTTGACCTCATGAGCCACTGCGCCTGGCCTATATATTTTTTTAGTTAATTAATTTTATTTGTTTGTTGAGAGGGCACCTTGCTCTGTTGCCCCAGCTGGAGTGCAGTGGTGCAATCTTGGCTCACTGCAACCTCCGCCTCCTGGGTTCAAGGGATTCTCATACCTCAGCTTCCTGAGTGGCTGGGATTACCGGCGCATACCACCATGCCCAGCTAATTTTTGTATTTTTAGTAGACACAGGGTTTCACCATGTTAGCCAGGCTGGTCTTGAGCTCCTGACCTCAAGCAATCTGCCCACCTCAGCTTCCCAAAGTATTGGGATTATAGGGTTGAGCCACTACACCCGGCCTAGGAAGTACTGTATTTTTAATACCACTTTTAGTGCAGTCTTTCCATGTGATTTTTTATAGAAGTTACTTGTTTAAATTTCCACATTTTAAGTCATATTTGGGAAGCAAATGGTAGTAAGAGATAATTCTGTTTAGTTTTGCTGCTTTGATTGAATTGGCTTTTCTTTTAGGTAATGACAGTGTTGGAGTTTGGCAATAACTGAAAGTCAAGGATTGATTCCCCAGATGTGTTTGCTTCAGAAATAAGGCATGGTGCTGTGAGTAACAGAGACATTTGAGAATACGGGCTCTGTCACCCCGCTGCTCACTTTTGATATCACATTAGTGGTAGATGATGAACTCCGGGAAGGCAGTCTGTCAGTGAGGCCTAAGTGGCACACACGATGACTGGCACCGGACAGGTGCCCAGAGAGCGTCTGCCTGCTGAAAGGTGAGGTGCGAAGCTTTGCATCTACTAGGACCCTTTCACGGCGGCTTGCCCCTGCGCATCAGTAGGAAAGCATGCCTTGGCAGACAGCATTTCTAGGATAACAGAAGAGTTGTAGGACCTATTTTGGAGGCTGAACCAGGCTTGGCTCTTGAACATAAACTCCTGTACCACCTTACACCCTTTCCTCACCTGTCTGTGGAGGAGGCCCCAGATACCTGCTTACCTTTTCACCTGCTTTCTGGCCAAGGAAACTCTCAGAGAACCTTCAGAAAAGAACCCCAGAGTTTTAAAAGTCAAGTGTATGGGTTTGTTAGAGTCTATAGCTGCCTTAGTATAAAATAACCTATTGTCTGTTGAATTGTGGATTTTTAATTTTTTATCTCATGTTTTTGCTTGTTCTTATTTCACTTAATTCCTATGTTTAACTTTTCCTTGTGCTGTTTTTTTCTTTGAGAATAACTTTAGATGTGACCATTTTTCTTCTAAAGATTAGTCAAAGTTCGTTTTTCTACTTACTCTTCTAAAGTAAATGATTTATGAACACTAAATTTGTGTGCATGTTGGGGGAACAGGTGGTGAGTGTGGCATTGGTGGGGGTGAGGGGAGTGGGGAGCAGCAGGAACCCAGGCCATAGAGAGCAGCCCGGAGACTCCAGCCCTGTCCTTCACACAGGAGCCATTCAGGGCTCATTCTTTAGGAAAGTGTCACGCCTCATAATTCAGGAATACATCCACTTTACAGTCGTTCCTTGAATATGGGGAATTCTCCCCTTCCAGATAATACACTGGAATTATCCCAATAGCGCTCTTTCCTCCTGTCTCATACCAGTGAGGTATGAGGAGGGGGGCTGGTGCCCTGGACAGAGCTCCCTCACGCAGCTTCTGATCACATGAAGAGTCTGCTCGTTCTGTTTCTGATAACGTTTCTCCATATAGTTCAGTTGATTTAAAGCTGAGATAAAAATACTATGAAGCTAAGACTGTGTGTCATCAGAGCTATATAAGATCTGCTTTCACTCCTGCCTTCGATGACTCAGCCTGGATTTGAAGCACAGTTGATCCTGTTCTTTAGGCAAAGGTGCCCTAAACCAGGAACACCTCTCGGGCTCCATGTCAACTTCGTGTCCATTGAGCACCTTTTTACATGTCCATTAACCATTCGTATGTCATCCATTGTAAAATGTCCGAGTCTTTCACCTGCTTTTTTTTTCCATTTTTGGGATATTTTACTTTTTGTTATTTAGTTTTAGTTCTTTATATGTCAAGGATACCAGTGTTTTGTCTAATATATTTTGCTGATATTTTCTCCAAGTCTGAGGCTTCCTAATCATTTTTCTTAATGGTGTCTTCGGGTGAGCAAATGTTTATTTTGAGGAAACCTACTTTAATTGGTTTTAGTTATTTTTTTTGAAGTTATTGCCTCTGTGATAGAAGAAACCTTTGCCTAGATCTCAAAGATATTTTTGTTTCCCTCTTAAGACTTTATGGATTGGGTAGTTACTCTTAGACCTATGATCCACCTGGAGTTAACCTCTGTATATGGTGTGCAGTAGGGCTTGAGGTTAAATTTCCTGTGTCCAGTTATTCCAGTGTCATTTGTTGAAAAACCTTTTCCTCAATGGACTATCAACTTCTTATCAATTTCTACCCTAAAAGTTGATTGATTGGAATGATACTGAATTTTTTTAAAGGCGGTTTTTTTTTTTGTTTTTTTTTTTTTTTTTGAGATACAGTTTCACTCTTTTTGCCCAGGCCGGAGTGCAGTGGTGCAATCTCGGCTCACTGCAACCTCTACCTCCCAGGTTCAAGTGATTCTTCTGCCTCAGCCACCCAAGTAGCTGAGATTACGGTGCCCGCCACTGTGCCCAGCTAACATTTTTGTATTTTTAATAAAGATAGGGTTTCACCATGTTAACCAGGCTGGTCTTAAACTTCTGACCTCCACTAATCCATCAAGCTTGGCATCCCAAAGTTCTGGGAATATAAACATGAGCCACTGCACCCGGCCTTAATGGCTTTATTGAGATATAATTCGCATGGCATACAGTGTACTCATTTAAAGTGTACATTTCAGTAGTTGTTGGTATATTTACAGATAATGTTCAACTGTCACATCCAATTTTAGAAGATTTTCATCTCAAAAAGAAACCGTGTCCCCTTTAGTTGTTGCTTTCTTCTTACCCCCACCTTCTGTGTTCTTTCTGTCCCTCTAAATTCGCCTATTCTGAATATTTTGTATAAATATAGCTATGTAATACGTGGTGTTATGGATTTAACTGTGCCCTGCTTCCATTCATATCTTGAAACTCTAATGCCTGTGTATTTGGATGGCATTTGGAGGTGAGGCTCTTTGGGGAAATAATTAAGGTTAAATGAGAACATGAGGGTGGGGCCTTACCCTGATAAGATTGGTGTCCTTATAAGAAGAGGAAGAGATACCAGAGAACTCTCTCCCGACATACACACAGAGGAAAGGTGGCCGCCTGCAAGCCCAGAAGAGAACCCTCACCAGAAACCAACCCTGACAGCAGCTTGAGCTCGGACCTCTAGTCTCCAGAACTAAGAGAAAATAAAGTCCTGTTGTCTAAGCTGTCTAGTCTGTGGTATTTTGTTATGGCAGACTAGTACATGTGGTCTTTTGTGACTGGCTTTCTTCTGCTTAGCATAATGCTTTCAAACTTCATCCATGTTGTAGCATGTATCAGTATTTTATGGGTAAAATAAGATTCCATTCTGTGGCTATACCACATTTTGTTTATCCATTTATCAGCTGATGGACAGTTGGGTTGTTTCCACCTTTGACTGTTATGAATAGTGCTGCCGTAAATACTTGTTTGCAGGTCTCTATGTAGACACATGCTTTCATTTCTCTTAGATGCCTACAAGTGTACTTTCTGGGTAAGATGGTAATTCTGTTTAACCATTTGCAGAACTGCCAAATTATTTTCCAAAGTGGCTGCATTATTTTACTTTCCCACCAGCAGTGTATTGTCTCATTGTGGTTTTGATGTGCACCCTTGTTGACAATCAGGTGTCCATAGACTCATGGGTTTATTACTATCATTTTGCAGTAGGTTTTGAAATTGTGATGTTTGAATCCTCCAACATTGTTCTTTCTGAAGATTATTTTGGCTGTTTTGAGTCTCTTGAAATTCCGTATGAATTTTGGAATCAGCTTGTTACTTCCTACAAAAAAGCCAGATAGGGATTACATTGAGTCTGTGGATCAACTTGGGGAGTGTATCTGACTGTTCTCACAAGGCTAATAGAGACATAAACTTGAGACTGGGCAATTTATAAAGGAAAGAGGCTTAATGGACTCACAGTTCCACATGGCTGGGGAGACCTCACAATCATGGTAGAGGGCAAAGGAGAAGCAAAGACAGTCTTACATGGCAGTAGGCAGGGAGCATATGCAGGGAAACTCTCATTTAAAACATCCGATTCTGTGAGACTTATTCACTACCTCAAGAACAATATGGGGGAAACCGCCACCGTGATTCAGTTATCTCCACCTGGCCCTGCTCTTCACACGTGAGGGTTATTAGAATTTAAGGTGCTATGTGGGTGGGGATACAGCCAAACCATGACAGGGAGTATTGCCATTTTAATAAATAATTGTTAAATCTTTCTACCTTTTTTTTTTTTTTTTTTTTTGAGAAGGAGTCTCACTCTGTTGCTCAGGCTGGAGTACAGTGGCACGTTGTTGGCTCACTGTAGTTTCTGCCTCCCAAATATAAGCGATTCTCCTGCCTTAGCCTCTGGGCATGTGCCACCATGGCCAGCTAATTTTTGTATTTTTAGTAGAGACTGGGTGTTTCACCATGTTGGCCAGGCTGGTCTCAAACTCCTGACCTCAAGTGATCCGCCTGCCTCGGCCTCCCAAAGTTCTGGGATTACAGGTATCAGCCACTACACCCAACCCTTCCTACCTTTTCTGATACAAGTATTTAAAAGTATAAATTTCCCTGTAAGGATTTTTAGCCTCATTCTATAAATTTTGATATATTGCATATCTTCATTATCATTTAGTTCAAAACATTTTTTGACCTTTGAATTATATGGAAAGATTTTTTTTTTAAATATTGGATTTTCTCACATTGTTTATTGTTACTAATTCCTAATTGTAATTCTGTTTTGATCAGAGAACGTGCTGTATAATTTCAGTCCTTTTAAATGTATTGAAACATGTTTAATGGCCCAGAAAATAGCCTGTCTTGGTGAACATACCGAGTACTCTTGAACCAAAGAACGTGGCTCTGCAGCTGTTGGCTGTTGGCAGTGACGTGCTGGAGCTGCATCAGATCAGGTTGCGGGAGGTGATTGTGCACGTCTCTCCCCAGCTCCTTGAGTGATGACGTCCTGTTGGTAGCTTGCGTCTGCCATGGTGGGAGCCTTATACAGCGGACATCTACAGAGTCTACAAATTAGGGGTTTTTTTTCTTTTCTCTTTTTTTCCCACAGAAGCCAGTTTATCAGTCTACCACTGGGTGTAGAATGTTATTACTGCCCATTAAGTTGTGACCTAAGGTGATTGATGGTCTTAACAGATCATCCAAGTCATGATTGATATTTTTCCCTTTGGTCTAGTTGCTGAGAGGAATGTTGAATCTCATCCTATGATTGTGAAATTTCCTCCCTTACCCTTTAATTCTGTCAAATTTTCATATATTTTTGGCTGAGGCGTGCAGATCACCTGAGGCTAGGAGTTTGAGACCAGCCTGGCCAACATGGTGAAACTCCATCTCTACTAAAAATGCAAAAATTAGCCAGGTGTGGTGGCAGACGCCTGTAGTCCCAGCTACTCTGGAGACTGAGGCAGGAGAATCGCTCACACCCGGGAGGTGGAGGTTGCAGTGAGCTGAGATCACGCCACTGAACTCCAACCTAGGTGACAGAGCAAGACTTGTCTCAAAAAAAAAAAATGTTTTAAAATATTTTTTGACGCTCTTGACACGTGGGAATTACTTGCAATTTTGTCTTTTAAGTAAACTGACATTTATTATGAAACGTGTCCCTTTTTATCCCTGGTGATAATTTGTTGTCTGATAGTTACAGTTTCTTTAGCCTCTTCTTATGTTTAGTGTTTGTATGATTATCATTTTTCATCCATTTGCTTTCAACCTATGTGTATTTTTATATTTAAATTGTATCCCTCATGCCAACATATAGAGCAGTCTTACTGCTCTGCCTCTTCTGACCATCTCTGTCTTTTAATTGTAGTGTTAGCCTATTAACATTTGTTATAGATTAATTTTAGGCCTACCATTTTGGTTTTTTCTCCCCTTAAAAATTTTCTTTGTTCCTGCTTTCCACCCTTCTTTAGAATTATTTGAAATTTTTTTATAGTTCCTTTTTAATATGTCTGTTGGTTGTTTATGCCTCTGCAGAGAGGATGTGTGTTTGTGTGAGAAAGAGAGAGGAGGAGGAATAAAGAGATTGCTCTAGGGATATAATACACATTTTTCTTGAACATTCTACTTAGAGGTAAGATTGTTTGACATCATAGAAAATGTAGAGGAATTGTTCTTCCATTTATTGTCCCTATCCCTCTCCTTTTATTACCTCTGCACACGTTTTTAAACCCACAAGATGATTCTATACATTTTTGTTTTAAACCATCCTTTGTATTTTAAAGAATTAAGGAAAAAAAGGTATATGTACCCAGATATTTACTGTTTATACTGCTCTTCATGCCCTCCTAAAGATGCAAGATTCTATTTTAGTGTCAGTTTGTTTCCACCCATAATGCAGGTCTGTACTCTTGAATTCCCTTAGTTTTATTTTGCCTGAAAATAGCATTATTTTGCCTTCATTTTTTAAGGTATTTTTACTGGCTATAGAATTACATTGATTTCTGTTTTCTCTTTCAGCCCCCCATACCCACTTTCTTTCCCCCCACCACTAAACATGTTATTGCACTATATTCTGGCCTTTGTAGCTTTTTTTTTTTTTTTTTTGAGACGGAGTTTTGCTCTTGTTACCCAGGTTGGAGTGCAATGGTGCCATATCGGCTCACCGCAACCTCTGCCTCCTGGGTTCAGGCAATTCTCCTGCCTCAGCCTCCCGAGTCGCTGGGACTACAGGTGCGCGCCACCATGCCCAGCTAATTTTTGTATTTTTTAGTAGAGACAGGGTTTCACCATATTGACCAGGATGGTCTCGATCTCTTGACCTCGTGATCCACCCGCCTCGGCCTCCCAAAGTGCTGGGATTACAGGCGTGAGCCACCGCGCCCGGCTTGGCCTTTGTAGCTTTTGATGAGAAGTTACTGGTCATTCGAATTCTTTTTCTGTTACGTTATTTTTCCCTGTCTGCTTTCAGGATTTCCCCCGCTTTGGTGGTTTTCTAGCTGTTTTTATCTTTTTTTCCCTCTCAAAAGGTGATCATTTTTGTTGGTCTATCTTCAAACCCATGACTCTTGTCTTTATTTTGTTGTCAAGACCATCCAATAAGTAATTCATTCTAGATTTCCTGGTATTTCAGTTCCAGTTTTTTTATTTTGTTCTTGTTTTCATGGTTTCTATTTTTGTGCTGCATTGCTGCAACTTTCATTGATTATGAACATATTTTTCTATATCTTTGATTATAATAGTTGCTTTAGAGTCTTTGTCTCCTAATTCCAACATTTGGGTCATCTCCAGCTGGTCTCTGTTACAGATTGTCTTTTGTCTTGAGAGTGGGTGTCACTTTTCTGTTTCTTTAAATCAGCAATGTTGAATTGTGCCATTCCCCTCTTCCAACACTAGGCCACCTTTCAGTATACACCTCCTTGTGGTTGTTCTCTGATACCTTCAAGATCGTCGTTTTAAGATTTTTTCCAGAGTTTATCATTATTTGCCAGAAATGTGGTTAGATGCTTTGGTACTAAAATTGGACTCGTGGTTTAAGTACTTTTAAAGTTTCAAGGGCTCCACAGTGACTATTAGGATGAAGATGGACTGGAGGTAGGGTTAGAAAGGAGATGTGTTCTCTGTTCACAGGAAAGCAGCAATTTACACGAAAGTTGATTGGTCAAAGAACAAAACAAGCATATGATTTAAAGACGTACATATCCAGCTAAAAATGAAGAACTAAGTCTAGAAACAGTTAAAGATGGTTCTCACTGTGGGTGGGGAAGGTTGGATCATAACACTCTGGCTTGTTCTTCAGTTGTTTCGCATTGTTTCATCTCTTTGATTTTGATATAAGTTGAACCTAAATTGTCATAAGCAGGAAATCTCCTAACCGCTGTCATCTAATGCTTTCCATTCCTGATTAGATAACGGTGAGAAGTGGTGCTAATTTGGGAATGAATGTGGTGATAAACTCAATAGAAACTTTAAAACAGCTTTTAAGAGGTGTTCATTTTGTGTAAGTTGTGCCTTTCAATCTGTTTTGTGAGGCCCCTTGCCCGTGTGTGAGTGAAGTCATCTCTGAGGCGTGGGCTTGGAGGAGGAAGTAATGGTGGGGAGGGACGGTGTTCTGGGCACTGAGCTTTCCTCCAAAGGAATACTACTAGGTAAGAAGAAAGGATTCTGTGGCCAAAAGTTTAAAACCCCTAGACGTGCTCTCTAAAAGCAACTGCTACATTGATTCAAGTGCATCCCAAAGTCAGTGCACATAGTACAGTAGCTGACCAGGTACCCGTGATGACCCATCATCATCATTGCATCAGTGCACACTTGCGTGCAGCCTTGTTCTTTCTGTCAGCAAGTCGTTTAAGGACCATTGCAAGAATCTGTCCTAAAGAACAAACCTTTTGATAGCAAGAAAGCTCAGGATCAGACTTACAAAATGGATGGGTGCAGATTAGGAGAAAATCCCGGAATTAGTCTTGGACGACTACTAAGAAGTGTTAACACACTTAATGGCTCAGAAGACAACGTTGTCTGGAAAACACAGACATCCTTAGTAAGAATCATAATGATCCAGAATGGACTCTATGTGAAAACATTTTGGCAATATCCTAGCCAATCTATGTAGCTTTTCTGTATCTACTTACAAGAATGTTAGGATAAATTTGTTAAGTCTGAAACAGATGATTCTTTAGTAAGTAAAAATAAAAATCCCATCTGATAAAATGCATTCTAATTGGCAGCATTGTCTTGTTTTAGTGATACCTAAAGTAGTGTTACATGTTACGATTGATGTCCTTGCTGAAATTTCATAAATGTATTGCAGTCTTTTTAACCACCATCTATTCCGTGACATTGTTAAAAGCTGCATCTCTTATCTTCAGATGGATCGGACAGTGGATTTAACTAATTCCCTTTGTTTGACAAATAGCTTGTTACAAGTTTTTTTTACCGTTAGGAGCAATGCTATGATAGTTTGCTAGCTAAGTATTTGTACACTTCCATGATGATTTCCGTGTGACAAATGCTTATGATATAATTGCTGTATCAAAAGGAATGCACTGTTGAAGGCTTTTGAATGTTTCCAGGTTTTACTCCTTAAACAGTGTCATTGTGTACACTCTTACCTCAAGCATGTGGAAGCTCCCATTTTCCTTTACTTTAGCTATCGTCAGGTTTGTTTTTAAAAAAAACCTTCATTAATTTAGTAGCTGGGAAGCAGTAGATTGCCAAGGAACAGTCAGGTTGAACTAAATAACCTAAAACATCCTGGAACCAAGCACGTAAAATTGAGTGCTGTGGGAAATACAGTGAAGTGTGGAATGCTCTGCACAAAAGTGAGAGGGAATCCCCAGGCATCTGAAGAAGAGAAGAGAGCTAACAGTGAAGGCGCTAACCACTGTGAGCCTCTGTGTGGCAGCATACGGATGTGAGTGAGGTGGGCTGGCAGGTGGGGTCACACAGAAAAGGAAACAAAACCGTGTTCCTGGCTGGGAGCGTGTTGGGAGCTGACATTTCCATGGAAGTATAGAAGACAGAAACCTAAATAGCCTTTAGTGTATAGGCGAAAAAACACCATCATCAACCAGGAAAGCAGCTAGTGAAGTAAGCTGAGCTCCAGATATAAGGAGAGTGGGGAAAGTCTGTCTGTAGAATAAAAGAACAAAACACTGGAAAACAAGTTTTTAAAAGAAAAATTCTGTAAATGTCATATGAAGTCATTAAAATTAAACAGTTAAGTTGGCACAGCTGAAAGAATCACTTAACCCATGGAAGATCCGGAAAAATTAGGAAGTTTGAACAAAGATAAAGTGATAGAAGATGATTGAAGACTTTTAACTGAGATATAGAAGGTAACATGAAAATATCCCACATAACATAATAGAAGAGCTAGCAGAAAATAGAAAGGGGACCAGAAATACTTGAAAAGGTAATAGAATCTTCCAGAATTGTTGTAAGGCAAAGTAGGCCTGTCATATTTTAAGGTAATTATTTAACCATGACAAGAATGTGTAACTCCAAAATAAAATGAGCCATAATGGAACAAGTAAACTACCATTCCAGTAGAAGGGGGAAAAGAGGAAAACCAGAAACAGAAAAAGAATTAAAATAGAAAATACAAAATAGGATGGTAGAAATTAATCCAGATATGTTATTTATGCAAGCGTGTAAAAAATTTATACAAATACGTATTTATACAAATATGTATAAAACAGTTTACCTAAAACCAAACTTGCCTATCAAATAATATTAGACTCCGTTTTTTTTTTTAAGTGAATAAAAAGATGTAGACCAATGGAACAGAACAGAGGCCTCAGAGGCAACACAACATATCTACAAACCCGATCTTTGACAAACCTGACAAAAACAAGCAATGGGGAAAGGATTCCCTGTTTAATAAATGGTGTTGGGAAAACTGGCTAGCCATGTGCAGAAAGCAGAAACTGGATCCCTTCCTGACACCTTACACTAAAATTAACTCCAGATGGATTAAAGACTTAAACATAAGACCTGGCACGATAAAAACCCTAGAAGAAAATCTAGGCAAAACCATTCAGGACATAGGAGTAGGCAAGGACTTCATGACCAAAACACCAAAAGCATTGGCAACAAAAGCCAAAATAGACAAATGGGACCTAATCTAACTCCACAGCTTCTGCACAGCAAAAGAAACAGTCATTAGAGTGAATCAGCAACCAACAGAATGGGAAAAAAATTTTGCAGTTTACCCATCTGACAAAGGGCTGATAGCCAGATTCTACAAAGAACTAAAACAGATTCACAAGAAAAAAACAAGCCCATTCAAAAGTGGGCGAAGGATATGAACAGACACTTTACAAAAGAAGACATACATGAGGCCAAGAAACATGAAAAAAATGCTCATCACTGGTCAGAGAAATGCAAATCAAAACTACATTGAGATACCATCTCACGCCAGTTAGAATGGCAATCATTAAAAAATCTGGAGACAACAGATGCTGGAGAGGATGTGGAGAAATAGGAACACTTAAACAAAAAAAATGAAGTATGCTGTGGTGGTTGACAGTAGACACACCAAGACACAGAAACAAAGGTTGAAAATAAAGGACTGGAACAAAAACATTTAAGGAAAATTCTCACCAAATGGTAGGTGTAATCAGATCAGATATAATAAGTTTCTAAGGCAATATTGTTAGGAATAAACATGGTTACTTCCTAATGATAAAAGGTACAAGTTACCAGGAATATAATTTCAGATATGTGTATTAGTTAACACTGCCTCAAAATATGACAAGTATTTTAGACAATTAGAAATTGGTAAAACCATTATTGGGAGATTTCACTAAAAATTGCTTGGTAATTAATGAGCAGACAAATCAGAAACAATATTGAAGATCTGAAAAATAGAGCTGGCCAGCAGTAACGGGTCCCTGTATCCAACAGTGAGAGATGGGCATTCTTCTTAGGCACATGCGAAATGATGGCCCACCCTGTTCTGGCCCAGGAGAAATTACATACTCAGCAACGAGTCTCATCACATTTTAAAGCAACAGTCAAAAAGATAACATTCTCATGTTTCTGCAATTTAATTTTGAAATGAAATTTTTGAAGGTCGAAAAATACATTTTGGAAATCTGAACTGTTTAACTTTTAGAACGAACAGTGGAAAAGAGAAGATAAAACTGAACGAGAAGGAAAATATAAACACATCAGATTGATGTGATGCAGCCAAAGTGGCATGTAGAAGAAACAGTATATCATATACCTTCTATGTAGTATGGACATTTTAGGAGTATTCAAATGCTTATTTAAAAAAAAAACTACAAAGTTAACCAAAACAAGGATTTATCCAGAGAAAGCATATGTAAGGAAAAAAGTAAATGAAAAGGAACAAATGAAGTAAAGATACAGTAATGAAAATTATTAAAACCCAAAGTAGTTCTTTAAGAAACTAAGAGACAGCCTCTGGCAAAATTAATGGTAAAAAAAATGGTTTTGAGGCGCCACACACTGCACGCACTTAAAACAGCAAATTTAATCGGTTAATGCATGTGTCTGCTCCACCGACTGGCCTTTACCCCGTCTCTCTTTGGCCTCCCCACTCCCTGAGACACACCAATACTGAATTGAACCCCACAATGGCTTCGAAGTGTTCAAGTAAAAGGAAGAGTCGCATGTCTCTCACTTTAAATCAAAAGCTAGCAACGATTAAGCTGAATGAGGAAGGCATATTGAAAGCTGAGCTAGGCCAAAAGCTAGGCCTCTTGTGCTAAACAGCCAAGTTGTAAATGCAAAGGAAACGTTCTTGAAGGAAATTAAAAGCACTGCTCTGGTAAAATGCATAAATGATAAGAAAGCGAAACAGCCATATAGCTGGTAAGTAGAAAGTTTGAGTGGTCTGGGTAGAAGACGAACCAGCCACAGCATTCCCTTAAGCCAGTGCCTAATCCAGAGCAAGGCCCTAACTCTGCAATTCTGTGAAGGCTGAGAGAAGTGAGGAAGCTACAGAAGAAAAGCTGGAAGCTAGCAGAGGTTGGTTCATGCGAGTAAAGGAAAGAAGCCATCTTTTATAACAGTAGTGCAAGGTGAACAGCAAGTCCTGATGGAGAAGCTGCCGCAAGTTAGCCAGAAAATCTAGCTAGGATCATTGATGAAGGTGGCTGCATAAACAACAGATACTCAGTTGAGTCAAAACAGCCTTCTCCTGGAAGGCTGACACCTAGGACTTTCATAGCTAGAGAGGAGAAGTTGATGCCTGGTGTCAAAGCTTCAAAGGACAGGCTGACTCTTTTAGGGA